>NC_071399.1:75615891-76815891 GCF_022682495.2 Desmodus rotundus | reverse complement strand
TTTTCCTAACCTGCTATGATGGGGATGCCTGCCATGGAGAGTGGGAGGGAAGAGAGTGGGTCGGCCAGCAGTGACCCCCCCCTCCCCCCGCATCTGTATTTCCTCCACCCTGCACACAATGAGAAGAGAAATTTTCTTACGTTGCTCTCCATACCTTCCTACAGTCACCAGAGACTGAGCAAGGCTGCACTCCCCCTTAAGAGCAGTGAGACTCCCTTTTGTTTTTTTGTATGTAGGTTCTCCACACTTTTTCTTCTTTTTTTTTTTCCAATCTTTAAATGAATTTCTAACTGCCTTTCTTAGACTGGTCAATTGGGGACTTCTTTTTCCCACTTTGGACTCCATTCTAGCATCACAGTAGCTATACAAACCATAGAGTTAAGCAAACAAAAGAATTTTTCATTTTCTCTTTCATTCATTAAGGCTCCCTTTTCTGTTACCCTACAACCTTTTGACCTGTGTCCTAATAGCGCTGGGCACTCAAGGGCAGAAGTTCAGCCATAGGTTAAGTCTGTGTGTGTTTATGTTGAGGAGAGGGCCTGTTTGCGCTCACTTCCTGCTGTCTACCCAGCACCCTGCGATTGCTCTCTGGAGCCCTGGGATCCCACCTGCTGAGTGAGCTCCCACCCCTGAAAGATAAGTTAAAAAAAAGGAGAAGGTGAAGAAAAGAGGCAGGTTGTTTTTCCCTTTTTCCCTCCAGGCACCAAACCCTTTGTCTTTGCAGCAATGAAGCTGACATTAGCCCAGTTTTATCTTGAGAAGTTGAGGGAAAATGTGCTCTAATACTGACTATTCTGTTGGGTTGTGACAGTTTCCCAGTTAGGATTTCTTAACATCTATTAGCCCCTGCAGCCTGAACGTTGCATTAAAATGTGCTTTTGGTTGCTGTTTTTAAATGTTTGAAGCTAATGGAAAACCATGTATTAATAACTGAAGCACCATGGAAACAGACTAAATGGGAAAAGGTCTAATTTAAATAAGGAAGTCACACAATTCCCCCCATGGGATCTTTTCTCTCTGCTGTATGTCTACTCTCACCACTCACCTCCTACTGTCCTACTCTGCCATCCTATGATGCCGTTTCCAGGAGGGAAACATTCCAACTACCACCAGCATTTGTATTCAATAGCTGACTGACTATGGAAAATGTTGCTGTGTACAAACATTCTTTCATTCATGTATCAATCCACCCATTTATCTATTCAACCATTCATCCATCTCTTTCCCTTCCAAGCAGGCCCGAGCTCTAGCAGGTGGACATATGTGAACTATGAGTAGCTCAGAATGGTTCCAGCACAGGGTGGGACAAAGGGTAGGTGAAAACTGGACTGCAAACACACAGTGTCCATCAGCCACTCCTAATACAAAACTTTGGGATACATACTACAGCTTATATCTCCTATCTCCAATAGTGCTTCTCTGTATAACCCACGTGAACAGGAGCTGTGTACCCAGCATGGCAGGGCCCTCCAGGGACCCTATTCTCTCACATTCAACTGTTCCCTGAAAGATACCACAGAAAGGATATTTAATTTGGTACCTCTCCAAAGACGCTGATTTACTCTCCCTGCGGGTTCTCTCTTTCCCCTCCTGTCTGTAGGACAGACTCCGAGGCTAACAATGGGCATGTAATTAACTACTTGACCTCTGCTCGGCTATGTGGACAGATGATATGTGATGCTTCCTTCCTTCTTTTCTGTTTTTGCCAGGATTCCATGTTATGTGTGTCCCCTCTGCTGCTCCATCTCTTGTTTCATCTTCCCCCATATGGTGTGGCAGACCCTCACACCAGACCATTGTGGATGGGCTCCCCCGAGGGAAGACTGCCCTACCTCGGCAGATTGACGATCGTCCTGGAGTAGTGCTGCGTTCTGCTATCCAGGGCCCAAACCCGGATGCTCCTCAGGAAGATATTAAAAAACCCATAGGCACTTAATTGTGCAATGTTATACTTCCCGATGGCAGCTGGTGTTTAAATTATGAGATGAAACACGAGGATTTATAATCCTTGAAATTTCATCTGAGCCAGTGTTGTCAGAGGCAGTCCTTGCCATATGGCCCCTCCTTTCAGCAAGGTTCCAAGAAACCCACCAGAACATTGAGTCCCAGGGGTTAATTTTATTCTGTCTGTTTACTTCCTATTACAGCAAGAGATAAGATGCAATGGCATACTCCTGTTCCGTTCATTAATTTGTCTCTGAATCTATGTTCTCTTCAAAAATAAGTGCTCCTCTCCCTAAAATATATGATTCTTCTTCCCCAAATGGGGAATCTAACTGTAAATCCCCCTTCATACAGCTGTTCCTTATTCTTTATCTGAACTGTCATCATACTTCCCTTGCCCAGGATTTCTGTCATTGTCCTCATTCTAGTTTACTATAAACATTTCCAGAATTTTCATGGTGGCTGAGTGTTTTTCTCATCTCCAACTCAAGGATCTTTGCCAAAATATAAATATCTGGGACATAGTTCTCTAATGGGTTTTGACCCAGTGTAAGCAGGAAAATAAACTTCTTATGTACCTCTCTCCCAAGATTCTTACATGTCTGTGTACAGAACATAGGAGACAAAAATGTTTCAAGATATAAATGGTAAACCTTGGATATTTAGGAGATGTTGTATAAAAATCAATGAATTAGGCCCTGACTGGGTAGCTCAGTTGATTAGAGCATTGTCCCAATATGCCAAGGTTATGGGTTCGATCCCTAGTCAGGGCACATGTAAGAATCAACCAATGAATGCATAAATAAATGGAACAACAAATCAATCTCTCTCCTCTCCCCCCCCCTTTGTCTCCTCCTTTCCTTCTCTCTCTAGAATCAATAAATTTAAAAAAATTAAATCAATAAGTTAAATATTATATAAAAAATCATCATGTATCTCTGAAAGAAGATATTGTAAAGGAGGATGAGGACCAGCCTGGAGAAGAGTAAGATACCTTCCATTAGATTTCATGGGTCACTGTGGCCCGAAGGCAGAGCTGCGCAGAATTGTCAGTACTCTTGGGAATCAAAGAGTTTTGAAGAAGCTAGAAAAAGATGAGAAATTCAAACTCAAAGCCATAGACAATAACCTGAACAATTCACAGAACTGAACGTGAGAGAGGAACCTGAAAAAAACTGTTCTTGGCCCTGGCTGGTGTGGCTCAATGGATTGAGTGCCAGCCTGCAAGCCCAAAGGTTGCCAGTTCAATTCCCAGTCAGGGTACAGGCCTGGGTTGCAGGCCACGACTCTAGTTGGGGGTGGGGGAGAGGCAACTAATCAATGTATCTTTCACATCTTTCTCTCTCTTTCTCTTTCCCCTCTCTCTAAATAAATAAGTAAATAAAACCTTCAAATCTAAAAAAAAAAGAGTTGTTAGTTTTAAAAAAATTATCACTGAGGCAACTTAAATTAGTTATTTGTTGATTGAATTAGTTGAAAACTAAGTTTATCATAAAAGCAACTGTATTTAGGTCAGAAAAGACCTAAAGAGAAGAATGAGCTAAAGAAAAGTTTATGTCTTCAAAAATCCAAAGAGGAAATCCAATCAGAATAGACAGGTAGAAACATAACTAACTAGTTACATCCCATTGACCACCCCAGTGGTCAGCTGTTAGAGGGGAAAAAGATGGATACACATATGTCATTGTTAAAAACACAGACTGACCCAGACTAAGTTCAAATCCTGGATCTGCCATTTGCTAGCTAAGCAACTTAGACAATGCCTCAGTTTCCTCATCTGCAAAATAGTGATATTAATAATAGCATTTACCCCCAAAACTGATTATGAGAACTAAAGGAATATATACCTGTGCATATTCTAAAATAGTTTTTGACACATAGTAAGCACCACATGAGGATTTGCTGTTGCTGTATTATATTGGACAGAACTAAAAAGCAAGAAGGATCTATTTCTATGTTGACCTTTGTAAAGCCAGCTTCCTTAGGAATAGCGATAGCACTCAAGAGAAATTTCACTACATTTGCAGGATAGAAAAAAAAAGGAGGGGAAGAGCCAAATGGAGAAGGAAAAGAATAGGGATGCCTTAGAAAAAATTTCTGCACAGTTCAAATGTTTGTCTAGGGCTGGGTCCAACCAGACCCTTCACCTTCACATTGTCCGTACCTCAACTCCAGTAATGGGGACTAAAAACACAACCCACTGCACAATTCAGGAACACATGTCTGCCACCCTTCTGGGAATCACATTGGATATTTGCTTTTTTTTATACCAGATGAGGTCTCGGTCTTTTACCCTCTACTTGAAGTCACTCCTAATCTTCCTAAGAGGCAGCTGAGATTTTGAAAAGTAGAGATGGTTATCGATCAGAAGGGAACATATCAAGCAAAGGCAGAAGAAAAGAAAAAAAGGAATCACGAGGGTAAAGAAGAGCACGCATGGACCAGAACCCAAGTGCATCTAAGCAATGTACAGGAGAAAAGGGAGACGGACTGGGCAGAAAGGGTGGATGCCACAGTGAGAACATCGTGCTTAACCTGGGACACAACACAGAAGAGCGTGGGGCACGTTGAAGAGAATGCTGGGTAGAATTCAGAGTGCAGAAGCACAAGGTCTAGGAATGAGAAAAGCTATTCACTACTAGATAAGCTTGCTTATGTCATGTACTTTCTCGAACGCTCAGTTTCCTTATTGTTTGGATTTTTAAAAAATGTATGGAACTTGGGCTATGAGCCAAACACCGTGCAAGGCCCTCTAAGGGATTCAAAATCGAATGACGGCATGTGTGCAATGAAAAAGTCAGACCAAGTGACCTGTTTTGCTTGTCCTAAGTCTAACATGTCATGGTGCTATAATCGGGGTCCAGCCAGTTGGATTCTCAATCCTGTTAATGAAGGATAGCCCAAATATCACCAAGTGTTGTCGTATGTAGTCTGTAGACATGGGACTCTGAAGAATCTTGTTAAGATCTACTACTACTGGCCTGGCAATCATTTTACTTTCTCCAGGTGAATAAACAGGTGAAGAAAACTTGATAAAGAGTGATTGATTCCTTATACTGCCTAAGAAATTAATTACATATGAGAATGGAAAAAAGTGGAAGTGCAATATATAATGAAAATTAGGAGGCTTATTATCTTGTCTAATTTTAATCAACTTTTGAAATATATAAATAGAGATTTAACTGGTTGATTAATTCTTTGCCAGTTTGTATGTTTTCAAGTGATTTGTGATTTTTTAAAAAATGTTTTTCTCCTTTCCTTTTAAGAATCCCTGGCAAGTTGACATACATATGGTGAACATATGGCCTTCTCCTAATTGATTTAATTCAAAAGAGGACCCAGGGGAAAGCTCTGAGCACTATCTGTTGGAGAGCTCCGGGGAATGTTTATTTCAGAGTGAAGGGCCTGAGCGCCAGCCCGTCAGCGCAGGGCCGTTGAAACAGGTGGGGCAGTACCCGCACATGGTCGGAAGTATCAACGGTATAAATCATTAGGGTCATTTTAACTCCAATGTTTTGATTTGGCAGAAAAATATAAAATACATTCTTAAATAAAAGTAGTAGTTATTCATTGTGACGTTTATGTCAAGACATTTTTTTTTAATTGTAGTAAATTTCCTCCCCTTGTAAAACTGTCACTCCACAGGTGAAACTGCATTGCCTAATGAACCAGTCCCACCCATTCGGAGATCAATTTGCCTACATTCCAGAATGAGCCTATGTTTGCCTAACGCATCCTGCACCTGATAGAGATAATTCTGCAGCGAAACTACTGCGGAAGAGACGGTGCAATCGGCTGCACTCTTTCCCCGCAGACTGCTATAAATAAAGCCATGTGTCTATCGTCTGTTTGTTACATGGCTCCTAGATGACCGTAATCCAGCTGCAACAACACCAAATAGTTCACTCGCTTTATTGTCCTCCCCGGTTTGGCTCTCGCAGTAAAGTCAAAATAGCTGTCCTGAGCTGTTGATGATTGTATTGATTTGGAGCTTATGTAAATTCTAAATATTGAATCACAGGACTAAATTTTTTAAATGTGACATCTGGCCATGGCCCTATCGATGTCTTTGTGTCCGTAATGCCCTGTAAGTAAAGCCTCTTTTATCATGTGACAAAAACAAAGGACATATTGGATATACTAGTCCTTCTGAATCAGGCATGGTATTTATATCTAACATTTATATTTTATATATTTTATACAGTATGTATGTATGCATATATATCTTTGTATTATACACATATGTATACACAACATATATGTGTGTCTTTCATTTTTTGTCTCTTTAATCTTTCCCCTGACATGTGTTTGCAATAGATGTGTTTTGAATAATGAATGGCACTCTCCATGGTTTACACAAACACACAGCAGATAACTTTATAGTGGTAGTAGCACTAGTCCCAGTAGTAATACTACCACTGATAATAATATACTATTGTTATTACAAAGACTGCAAAGTCCAGGCACTCATGAAAATGTGCTCTGAACTAACTATTCTGTCTCATTTAATTCTGATGATTGTCCTAGGAGAGACTTCGTGTTATTCCCCAGATTATAGGTCAGGGAGTTGGGTGTGAGGAGGTTACACAGAGCACTTAAGGACACATAGGTAATAGCACAGAATCCAAATAATCTTCTTGTAACCGCCAAACTATTTCAATTCAAGGAGCACATTGTCATTTCAATGAGATTAAAGGATATTTTTGTTTCAGCAGTATGATGTCACCTACAGCTTCCCTCCTCTTCTGAGAATTAATTGAATTACATTAAATTGCTCTGGCAAAGTCTTAATGACCCTGCACTCATAGAGTATAAAATAGAAAGGGTAGGATGGAGGCCTTGGATTCCAGCAGTGGATTGCCATCAAGAACAGAGTAAGACAGGGGTCAGAAAATAATGTTTCTGAAGTGCCCTTGTCCATTTCCATGTGCCTGAGCAATCCTCAGAAAAATTATTATTACACCAAAGTACCAACCTTTGGGTCATCCTCAACCCCCCGCAATGGAATAGAGTATATCATTGCTTCAGTTCCACAGAGCATAGGAATTTTCCTTTAGAAACATATCCCAAGGAAGATGCCTTCAAGGTCTCCTCTGCGGAGAGCGCCCAGGGTTTACTAGTGCATCTTGGTGTTTTGTAAAGTGGTGCAGCATAGTGACAGAGGGAACAGCACTCCAGCCCAAGGTCACAAATCAAAAATTTCCTTCCTGAAGCTCACGTAGCCACAGAACCAAGGGACAAAGGAGACCTTATATTTCTGTGTGTATTATGACAATATACTTTGCTTTACCCAGTGGGAGCCAAAGAGGGGGAACCAGTCTAAAAATTGTTAGAGCTTAAGATTAATTCATGGCATTTATTTCACACGTTAGAGTTACTAACTCTCTCCAATACCATTCCTTAATCAACTGTAACTTGAGCTTCCCTAGTTCCTACGATTAATTGCATAATTGGAACACAAATTGTACACTAAAAATGTTTGCATTGTCGTGGCTAAAATGGCCCTTTAACTTAGGAACACTGTACACTCATAATAAAGATCTCTTCCACATACCTTGGATGTCATCTTTATTTGTGAATAAAAGCAAAATTGGGGTCCATTCCTTTTTTTTAAGTCTTCTCACAGAATCCCCTGCAAAGGCCATTCAGTTTTCTCTGACGAGCATCCTTTAGCACACGGGCAGAATGACCATGTTTTCTGGAGAGCACAGTTTGAACTACTCTTTTTCATAGGCCGCATCAGCACATTCAGGCTGGTGCGTCGGTGCGTGCCAATTTGAGGCGTGAACACGTGGCCACGGGGCACATACATAACAAGGAAGCAGCATATATTCAATGAGGTTCTGCCTCTATCCTGGAACTGCACAGTTTTTTGAAGGGAGTGGGGCAAGACTGATCAGACTACAAGGACATTCACACCACTGAAACTAGTGATCCTGCTTAAAATACTCCCCCCACTAAGGAAAGGCAATTCAAGTAAATGTTTGCATGGTGAACAATTTACATTCTTCCCTTCCCATAAATGTCTACCTTTCAACAGAGATCCAGTTGTCACCTGCACAAACTGCAGGTGTGGAAGCCAGCTCTGTGACCCTGAAGACCATCTTGGCCGTTTCTGGGTGACCTGTGCGTCCAAAAATGTGCCCTACGTCTACAGGCAGCTGAACTTGTAAAATTCTCTCTAAGGAGCACAGGCCATATGCCTTGCAGCTGGCTCACACATCACCGTGGTGTCAGAACAGGGCTCTCGGAAGGGCTCTTGTTTTCTGATCAGGAGACACCTGTCATGCTGGTCACGCTGTGGGAAAAGCGTGGAGCTGGGACACTAATGACTGGGTTCTGGGTCTGACTCGGCCACCAGGAATGTGTGGGCATGAGTTAGTTCTGTTCTGTCTAGGCCTCCACTTCCTCATTGGACAGGTGATTACAGGAGCTTTAAGGGCCTTGCCCAGTTCAAAACATCTGTGATTACATGTAAAATCCAACAGGATAACAGTAATTTGCTTCCATCTACTCTTAAGAGCTTCTTTGGAACTCGATTGGTTATTAGATACCTTACAGAATATTCATTGCAAAGCAATTTCTTAAAAAATTGAGTCCAAACCCATCCTCCAACAAATCTATGATACACTGTGAACATCATAAACTACTATGTACCTTTTTACATGTACAACTCTCCATTGGCCAGTGTACAAAGACTTTACATTCAAGCATAGACATCACTTTTGCCAATTTGTTTCAGCAGATTCATAATAGATATAAGCTAGCATAAAAAGATTAGATGAACTTATTTTATGGTAACACAGAACTGGAGAAAAATAGAAAATGATTTTTCTGTCTGCTTCACACGTTTTGTCTGAGTGAGCAATATTCATTACCCCGCCAGGACAAGTGGCAAGAAGCAAAGCCACCCAGGAGCCTCAAAGGAAATTTCCTGTAGCCTTTCAGAACCATCCTGGGTCACGGAGATTTACCACCTCAGCCAAAAAGGACCCCTCCAAGCAGTCAAGCAGCTCTGGGGTAAGAGCTACCACCCAAATATAATAGAAGAGTGAACCTCCTAAAGCACTGGGCCTATATATATATATATACCACAGCATCCCTACATCATAGAAAAATAACAAGAATTAATATTCATATGACCATTTACACGTTGCAAGGCAATTTTGCCTTCGCAATTCAAACTTTATCCAATGAAACTCAGAAGACATCTCGTGTGGCACAGGTGTTTTGTTTTGCTTTAATATGGTAATTTTCTCAGCACAGGAACTAGTAAAGGAGCACAACAGACTGCAAAATCCAATTTTATCCAAAATCACAGTGCTTGACATGCTGGAAGCTTTTCAAATGTCTTCTAATTTCAGTTACAATCAGAAGCTACACAGCTCGCACCTGTAAATCCAAAGCACGAAGTGGAAACAGGCTGCCCTTCATCCGCACTTTATTTGGAGCTGCAAAACTGTCCTTGGGACAGGCTGGGAGGAGGCCGGCCGTGTTTCAGAGCAGAAAGTATTTTCTAACATGGGAAAATTTACGTGGCAAAGAGTTGAAGAACAACCAGGTTTAACCCCTCAAAAGCAGGTGCTATTTTGTTGTGTAGGAGCTTTTAAGCATTTGGCTTTCGTTAGGACTCATAGTCCCTTACCTAGTTCAGGAGACTCCTCCTGGTTACTCAGGTCTTTCTATTGAAAATGGACCCTGTAGTCAACCCCACCTTACTCAAGTATCTTTCTCAATAGCCCTTCCCAAGTTTCCTCTTGTCCATCACCAACTCCAGATCTTCTTTGTCTGCCCCTGCCTCTCTCTAAGGTGTGCACACCTCCCAGTTGTCTTGGGAACATCCAGGTGTGGTCTGTTGTCTTGACGATAATTATCTACACCATTGCCTTTCACTCTCAGAAGTGCCCTGTTCTGGGGGATAAATCACATGCTTGCCCTCTATCTTACCTTCTTTCCTTCCCCCTTCAGTGATATCTGTAATTTCTTTCTGCTGCATCAAGATACCATGTCTGTGTAAATGCCTACCAAATACTCCTCTAGCCCTGTTCTCCCTTCCAAGCTCTGGACAGACAGTTCTATTTCACTGCTATATATGTCTATTTGAGAGTCCTTCTAGATGTGTATGCTCAACAAATAATAAATTAAGTCATCTGCCCCTCTTAGACAGACTAGTTACTCTCTGACATTATAATTCCTATTAAAGAAAGCCAGTAAAGCTCAATACTATGAAGTCATCTCATCAATGGAATCATATGCCATTTCCTATAAGTTCTCCTGGGTAAGGATGTCCCAAACCCATGTTTTATTTTCCCCTCCAGTAGAAGCGTCTTGAGACCTAATCTCCTCTCTCCAGACTATTACAAAATTCATCGCTGCTCAAAAGTTAGCAGTGATTCCAAAGGATGTCTAAATTAACTTAAACTCCTTAGCCTGGCTTTCAAGGCCTTGAATATTATAGCTTCAACTCAACTTGTTGACCTTTTTCAGCTCTAACAGTCCAGAACTTTATGATTCTATAGAGCTTTCCTCATTTCTCAGTAGTAATCAACCTAGTGTTCTGGGCCTACAAGACCAGTCACATTCCATTGCTGAGAACAGCCTATAATCTCTCACCCATGTAGCCTTATCTGTACCATTTCATCCGCCTGGAATATCCTCATCTCCATTTTTACTGTTGAAGTCTATCCATTCTTTAAGGATCTATGAAATAATACCACCTCCTCAGAAAGTCTTTCTCCACTCTCCCCCCAAAAAGTAGTGTTGGTCTGTCATCTCCATCTTTACCACTATTGCCATCATTCTGTATTTTCAGAACCTTATATTCTTAATGGCCTCTGAAGGCTCCACCTCCTTTCAATTATAGCCACCTCCAAATGCCTTAACCATATTAATGCCAGACTGATTTTTTCAAATACAAAACTCAATATGGCACCTTCAGGCCTCGATGTGGTTATAGCTTCCTCATTGCTCCTGAAGGCCCTACTTTACCCATAGGATCCTTAGAGTACCAGGTACTTTTCCTCCCTCACTCATAGACACCTCCGCTTACCTCACCTGAGCCCACCTGTCTTCCAAGTAAACTCCAGTGCAGAACACAGTATTACCAGCTCCCCCAACTTCTTCCAAAATAAAAGTATAAACAACAAAGAACAGGCAAGAGAAGCAAACAAAAAACCAATTGTGCAAAAATTCTAGCAATTTCAAAATGCGCAGCTCAAAAAAAGTTATTATAAAAGTTCTTGTCTATTTCTGGAAACTGCCTCAAAATATGGAGCACCCACATCCATCTTTGCTGGCTGTCACACGGCCTCACTTTGGAGCCATGGTCTCTGCATCCCCAAACCCTCCAATACATACCAGAAAATATTTGTTACCAAAAATAAAAGTTCAACTTAAAAACTTCCAAGCTACACTTTGAAAGTCATGTCCATTTTTATTAAGAATATTATGCATTAGAGAAGACTAACTAAAGGGCCCTTTCGATAAACAGCTTATTCTTTGAATGAGGTCAGAAGGACAGTTAAGTAGGACAGAAACTTTGAATCAACGTGGCAACATCATCAAGGTATTTGCCAGGGTAATGGTATCATTTTTATAATATAGATATTTATTAGATATAATATAGATATTTATTAAAATAGTATTTGTCCTGTCCCTAGAACTGTATACATCAGGCATTTTCACATGATGCAAGTAATTTACTAAAACTCATCATTGGTTATATTTGCCTCTAAACCTAGATCTATATAAATTTGTTCATTTATTAAATTCAACATTCAATAAATCTATCGAGCTATTAGTATGTACCAATGCTATACTAGTCTCGACGAAATCAATTGTAATGAAGACAGATAATGTCCATGATTTCATATAGCTTACAGTCATGTATTTTACAGTGGGGAAAGGCAGGGGAGGGGGTTCATTATAAAATTAAAGTCAATGCACATATATGACAATATAAGCTACAGTATGATACAGTGGGGAAAGGATTGATGTTAAGAGAAATAATTAACATTTATTGAGGGCTTAGTATGTGATAAATACTGTTTGAAATACATGTGTGTGAACACACCTGTTTAATCCTTACAGTAACCTATGAATTGAGTACTAGTAATCATACCCCTATCTGGTAGACTGAGGATCTGAGACACAGAAAGGTTGTTACTCACTGAAGGTTTGCCTGGCTGGTAGGTAGCAGACCTGGGAGTTTCTCCCGAGCTCTTTCCAGGGCCTGGCCATCTTCCTGCCTATCAGACGTGAAATTGACCCAACATGACTGTGATGGAAAAACTCAAGTCAAATGGAGGGGGGGACCTACAAAAAGATGGAATTTATTGATTAAAAATTGTGTATTTATTCTTATGTGTTTAAACTTCAATCACCTTCAAAGTACTCTCCATTTGTTACAATACACCTGTCAAGATTTTTTTCCACTGCTCAAAATGGTTTTTGAACTCATTGATTTTGATGCCTTTTAAGTGCTCCTGCAGTTTTTTTTTTTTTTTTTCACCTCTTCCACATTGGCAAATGTTTCCCTTTGAAGGCTTTTTTCATCAAGGGAATCAAAAAAAAAAGTCACTCAGGTCAAGATCGGGTGAAAAGGGAGGGTGGGGCATAGGGTCTTGCTGGTTTTGGTCAAAAACTGCTGAGCAATCAGCGCAGTGTGGGCAGATACACCATCATGAAATGGGCAAGCACGTTGCCAGGGTCATCACAAGAAAATTCACTGAATCCGATCGCAGCCTCTCACACCACCACCAGGTGGTACACTGATAGAGATGAGTTTCTAGAACGCTGGCCTATTGGTGGAAATCTGTACTACAAGGGGCCCACCCTCCAGAAGATAATTCATTTTGGGGGATTACCCCTGATATCTTAATGGCCCTCAGGAGGATGCCAAAAATGTAAATTTCCAAGTGATTGTAGGTATATTCTTCTCTACCCCTGAGCATAAAAGGTAAAAGAAAAAAAAACAGGCAAATGAAGGTAGCGTTAGAAAATTCACCATGCTCAAGAAACATTTTCTAACCAAAAAAAAAAAAAAGTTAATTGGCAATAATTTTAAATAAATTCACATGCTTTTTATCTAATTAACCATATTAGAATTAGAGTGTGACTAAATTGGGGTAGCTTGTATGATGAGTGAGAGGCAAATGTAAGTCTGTCTAAATTATTAAAGAGAATGAAAGCCTTAGTATAAGTCAATGTAATAATCACGAATAGTCTATTGTTCTGATGATGGCAGGAAAACAGTTTACCACTCTGTGAATGGCAGGCAACTAACTTCCCTCTCGACACCTGGCATTAGTGTCTTTTTTCATTTAGCTTTCTTTCTTCCCCTAAGGTGGAGTGACCTCTTTTTCCTATCTTGAAAAGGTCATTTTTCTTATGGATGAAAAACTATGATTTTGCACTATCACTTACCTACCCTCCAAAAATGCTCTTGCAGGCTTGAACACAGACACACAAGATTTGGAGAAATACTTGTTGCAGACATGGCAGGCAGCAGTCTAATTAGTGCTGTACTTTGAGTTACACTGATGAACATAAAAGCAAAACCATTTCGAAGCAGGTTCAGGGTATGGAACTGCATAGCCCATAGTTCAATGATAGTAAGTAAATTATATTAAAACAGGTATTCAAAATTATTGTCATCAATAGTCATATATAAGAAATACCCCACTTAATTTTATGAGCTATCTTTACACAATTAAAACGACTGTTTCATTCTTAAATATTCTACATAAAACTGTCACACTCTGACTCCGAAGCAAAAGACTCTCAGACTAATCTTACATATTTATATGACAGTTTTACAGGTTGCCTTAATTTAAAAAAAATAATGTGGTAGCATGAAAAATGGGTAAGGATTCAGGCCTATAGGGGTTTTATTGTACATATGATTTCCACCAGAGCGAATGTATATATCACGTTGAAGGCCTCTTAGCGAACATCCCTTCCGTGCATAAACGAGGACACACAGCACAAGGAGAATAAGGTTTTTGAAACTTAAGGATGTGAGAACACTGTAAGTCACATCACCCTGAGTCGTCCACCAGCCCAGAGCCTGATGCATGTTGATAGCAACGCTGATATCCAATAAATAGTAAATAGATGTGTGAATTCAGACCCGCAGGCACGCACCGGTGCCCCGGACTGACGCGGGTAGAGGCACCCTTTATGTCTGTTCTGACTTTGGCTTTTGCAGCTGCTGTTTTCTCAGTGTTGTCTCCGGGGCAGTTTCCTGTTGCCATAGCTGATGGCCTGCCCACGCCTGCCTGGGCCTTTCAAGTGTCAACACTCCCAGGCTGGCTGCAGTGGTCGAATGCTTGTTAATGAGATATAGCAGCTGGGTAGGGGTGAACCACTGAGACGGATAAAGGAATGCCGCTGGTGCAGGAAGCGATGCCTTTTGAATCTTTTCAGCAGGGTGAAAGCTTTCAAATCAAAGAGGGTATGTTGTATTCATTAATAAACCCGAGTTCCCATGCAGTCACATTAAAGCCAGCAGTTTAACTCTGCATCAGACAGGTGAATTTCCCCCAGTTTTACCCTGAAAGACAATGCACAAGAAAACAAGGCTTGAGATTAAAACAAAGCAGCACTTCCTCATCTGCGGGGCTGACCGGACTGCTAACCAAGCAGGGGTTGCTGCATTCTTTCTCAATTTATCCTTTGTCCGTGTATTTGTGTGTGTGCGCGCGCCGCGAGCACGCACGCGTGCGTGTTTCAAAGCTCATAGCAACCGCTCTCGCTCCCGTTTCTGCAGCCTTTTACCAGAGCATTTCTTTTCTCCCCCTGTCTTTTAAAACCTGACTTTCAAAACCAGAATGAACAAATTAACAAGCACCTGTGAGGAAAAAATACATGGGTGTGGGTGTAGGCCCGTATTGCCTCCGTCTCAGATGGAGTATAACTGTGCACCCCCCCCCTCCATCTACCCCCATCCGCCCTGGAGCTGAGGCTGTTTCTCCAGGGAGTATAGGAGTTGGCAGCCTCGTGGGGCAGCTCCAAGAGCTGGGAGAAGCCCAGAAGGGATTACAAACACAGGGATATTGAAGGCACCTCACTGACACGGCATCCTGACGATAGTGTTGAGGAAGTATTATTATTTTCAAGTGCATTTGATAGAAAGCTGGACTCCTAGGGAATGAAAATAGCCACAATAAATAGCATTAGAGATGGATTATCTACTTCAGGGTTGTTAGAGAGAACTCAGTATGAATGACACAATTTTAAAGGCAGGGATATGCAACTTGCACTAAGAGAGCTATAGAGATATTCCTGTGTCTCACTGTCTCCATTTTTTCCAACCCTCTTATCAGTTAGCTGATAATTCGCCAGAGCTCTCTAAGCCCCACAAAGCAAAGGCAGTATCTATGTGTTGTTCTCATGACATTTTTAAGTGCAAAGAAGACTAGCCATCCAAGGAAATAAACAGAGTGGGAGAAATGCATCCTTCAAAAGTATTTCAGTTTTCAAAATATTCACAAATTGATTTATTTTAAGCCTCCATTCTTATAAGAAGGCCTTTAACCTACATGAAAACACAAATTGATACCCCATTTACTGGACACTATAATAATGTGTTAAGCACTGGACTAGATGGACACATTAAAAATGTACATTAAAATGTATATGTATATAGATTTAAATGTGTATTAAATGTATATTATGAAATACATGTTAAATATCTATTAAATATATACATTAAATAGCTATTATTAAATATACACACACATACAATCTCTTTAAATGTTAAGATAATACTGTGGGTAATTTTATAAAGCTGCCTTTTTTAAAAAGCTAATCAGGAAACTTCAGTTGTGGAGAGTTTATATCAACTACCCAAAGCCGTAACCGACAGATAGATGTAAAAGAACACTTTATTCTGCCTGGGCTTTACATTTTACCATATCGCCTCCCTAGCTCGGCTGATTTTGGCCACGCTACTCTGACCTACCAAGCATTGTCTGACAACAAACAACAAATTCAGAATATTCAGTGTTGTTTGTAAGCACATTTGTGAATGTGTGTTCTGCATGTATGTGGTAAGGAGAGGTATTATTAGTAAAGATGCCAGAAATCCTAAATAAAAAGTCCATAATGGAGTCCCATGAAGCCTGTGTTCCCATTCATCTTAGCCTAGAGGTGACTATGGGTTTGCTGTATTTATAGTCTGTATTTTAAAAGGCACCTGAGGGCTATGTATCTTTACAGCATTGCAGAGTGAGATTCAAATGGCTGGAGAACTGGAGAGGAGAAGGGGTCAGTCTGGGAAAGGTCCTTGATTGGAATCTACAAGAATGTCCACTGGAACACTGTCTGTGCCCCATCTCTCCTCTATGGCAGGTGAGGAGAAGTGTTGATGAAATAGTCAGGATCTAAAGAGATTCCACACAGAAAAATTCTACCCAAACTTAACAATTTATATTTACTTAGAAGACACTGTCTAAGGGTTGGGTTTAAAACCTCATCTCCTTCTACCTTCACGCCAAGTTCCGAGCACCTCCAAGGAGCTGCCGAGTCTTGTCTTTCCAGCAGCAATAACAGTCTGACTCATCTGGAGCCACTGCCTCTGCCTTGGCACCCAGGAATTTGCCTGCCATGGTAGCATCCTGTCCAACCACAGAAGGTGGTAAACTGGGTATCTATGCACCAGCAGGCTCTGCCCTCCCTCCTGCAGAGGCTAACAGCACACTGTTGACTGTTCTTCCCTGCCTTTGAATCCACTGGATCTTTGTAGTTCCTCAGAAAGGCAAAACCCTAAACAGCACAAAATCATTAGAAGTTCCTACGTACAACAAAACAGAAAGCCCATTCCCCACAGCACACATGCATTTAATGGAAGTCTGCCATTTGATACACTAGTGCATTTTGTTCTTTGCTTTGCTGCCTCCCCCCAAACCACTTCCACTTTACACCATATTCTCTGGTTTCTTTTGCCTTTTTTTTTTTTTTTTTTTTTTTTGCTAAGAAGGTTTTGACTTAAAACTGAAAATATTCTAAGTGACAAGTAAGTAGCCCCTTCTCAAATAAAACCTGCAATAACGTGCCTGGATTACATTAAGGAATGCTGGAGGGGATCCCAAAAACCAGTGTTTGTACAGTCAACCTGACAGAATCCTAGGACACCATTGAAAGAGCTCCTGTTACCTAACTGACTTGGAGGTAATCAGTGTAATCCGCATGACAATACATTGTCTGCCTTCGGAACCTGCTGGCGGGAGGGGGAGGGCTGGAGGGAGCCCCTGGGAGCGTCCCAAGCCTCTGCCGTGGGCTGCCTTTCCCTCTGGCTCTGCTTTTCAACACTGTGAACCCAGAAGTTTCATGGAGTAAGATAGATTTATTAAGGTGAATAAGCTTAACATGGAGACAAAAACAGAGAGAAAACCGCAGAAAGCGATCAATAGCTAATGCCCAAATCCCAGGAAACAGAGTAGCAGTGAGAGTAAGTTTCTTGGCAGGAAAACCAGATTGGTCTAGAATGAAGTTTTGGGGAAATGTTTGAACCAGTCTCAACAGAATGCAAACGTTTCTAAATGAGCTCTTTGACTAGTTTTCTCTTGGACAATGTGAGGACCAAATGAAGGGAGAGTGGAGATAGGGTTTTGCGAGTAACTCAGACTTTCCTGTGCCTTTTTAGCCCATTTCTGCAAGTTGGTCTCAAGACTCTTTAAAGCATAGGAATGGAAAAATAGACTCTCAGTGGCACCGGAACTGTCACCTCCTGGATGAAGGTTGAATCAGTAGGTAGCATAATATCAGTCTTAGGACCAAAAACTATGTCTTTTGTCAAATGTCCCACCCACTCAAGAAAAAAACTCTCAATTTTTGCTATGGACACTTTTTAAAAAGAACACTTCTGTTGTGAGATTCTTGTTTGAAACTGTTTAATCAGAAAGAAAGATATATACACTCACGTTCTGCCTTTATTTCATTCCAGGTTATGCTGCCCACGAAAAGGAGGGCTGATACCAAATGCCGCTCTCGTTTATATTTATATTCTGTGGACAAGACTTAAGAAACATCAAGGGTACTAAAGGGAGGGAGAGGAAGAGAGATAAGTTGAGAATTAGGAGATATAGTCTATATAATTTTGAGTGAGATTAGAAGTCTTCAGTGGCTTGAATAGCAAGATGGTCCTGTTGATTATCAGCATAGCTATGGTTAGATTGCTATGTCTTATCTCCCGTTCAAAGCTCTACTTCAAAGGACTATTATCAACTGTTCAAGTAGACAGCGAAAACTCGCAAGGCCGACTTAGAGCACTCAAGAGTGAGGAAACTATGAAAGCATTCCTTCTCGGGCTAGAGGTTGGTTTGTGGCTTGTTGAAGAGAAAATGGCTGCTAATCCAGTCCCAGTGCTAAAGTGCTGGTGAGTGAACAGAGATAGAGCAAATCTCTGGGAAATTAAGGAGTTTAGTTGGAAACAGAATTTAATTCTAAACTTGAGAAGGCTAGACATTGTATCACAACAAAACCATTCAAGTTGTTCCAGTGATTTTCTTAATGATGCTCACTCATTCGACACATATTTATTGAGCAACTACTAGCTGCTAAACTCCGTTAAGGTGTTGGCTAAACTGCAAAGAACAAAATAGGTGATAATCCAGCCACCCTAGGGGTTATATTCTAGAGATTATTACTCTTTTACTACACATTCAGCACAACCACACTGAGAGCGCACAGAGCAGCCTCAGTTAATTCTCCTGGCTATTTTTCCCTAACCATTTACATTGAATACATCTGAAGGTTTATGATCGATCTGATCTATGGTGAAAATACACCTTTTAGGTGACATAGTACTATTAATCACAGCTTAATTTGATGGTGTGTGTATATGTGTGTGCTGGGGAAGAAGTCATTTTAAAATGTGGAATTTAGAGAATATTACAGAGGAGAAAAGTAGTTTGGGGAGTGGGGGTTGGCTTTCCTGGAGGCACTTCCATATTTTTTTCCTTCAAAATCATAGTTTCCTAAGAGAAATAACTTGTTTTCTAGAATACCCTAGGACATTTTCTTCAGGGCCAAGTGTTTGCATGTCAAGTCAAAGGAGAATCGCATCAAAAATACACACTGAGTACAGAGGATTTATAATAAGGACCAAGTCCAGTGATGTAAGCCTGAGTTACAAAGGAGAGAATGAATCTAGAATTTAAATGGTTATTAAGTACTAATCCACCTAAATATTGTTTTCTACAAGGAGATAGATGAAGTATTATCTCTTTAATATTTACTTTATAATAAAACATGAATTCAAAATGTAGAATGGCAGTATCCTTTTAAAAATACATATGCTATGACTCATTATATTTTGTATAAACTCTGGAGCAATAATAAAATAATCATTGGGACAAATCCTTATCTTTAGAGATAAAGATTAAAGGATTGAATACAGAACACTGTATTTTCAAGTGCAAGGACAACGAGGAAGTTCTCTGTAAAAAATACCCATCTGTTTGAAGCACTTCCTTTCATTCTGTACCTTTGCCTGGGATTGGACTCTTCCTTCTGCAGTGCCCTAAGAGATATGTGATGTTTTGTTTTCCAGCACATTCTTTTGAGGCACCTATGAACTTTTGCCCAGTATTATATACCGGTTGTAGCTGATTTCATTATGTAAAACATTTGCTTTTATAGGTCAGTGTTAGTGTATCTGTTCTATATCCGCTTCCCTTCATACAGCACACTAAAAAAACAACAACAACAAAAAAAAACAGAAAATCTAACAGATCAATCACAGACTAATCCCCCCCCAAAACATCAACCCTGTGATTTTTACCTAAGGTAAGCCCCAGGACACACAATGTTCAGTTGTTCACACTCAATTTCAGTTTCAACCATCTAATTTCAAAATCAAAATTTACAAATATTACCAGGGTTGTAACATAAAAGGCTGTACTTCACTTTTCTAAATTTCTTTAACAGACATCTATAGTACAAATGCATCTATTCCAAACTATGTTTTGACCATCTGTTTTGATTCAGTGAGTCTTGCTGTTGGCATGCATTGAAACTTTTGTTCCAAAAGTGATGTTACTTTTTTTCCTTCTTCAAATTGGGTCAGCGTAGTAAAGGGATAGTGGACATTTTCTTTCCACAATAGAAACAGTCCAACGAAATAATGCACATCAAAAAAAAGTCCCCCTTGAAAATTATTAAATCAAATAAACTTGTTTGTGCTGAGTGGCCAAAGGCCTGTATTTGAAGCTGTTAGTCTTCTATTCTATATGATATTTTAAGGAGTTCATTGAGGTCTAGTGGGTGGAGTAGAGTATCACTTTAAGTTGTCTTGAGAATAAGGAAACATAAAAGCTGGGTCCAGTTGATGGAAACGTAGCTGATGCAATCCACTGTCTCCCCAGTGGACTGACATTTGAGTTATATAAATCATGAAGATAATTGACATGATCAGATTAGTCATGCCAAAGTGTAGTTTAGCAATCACCTATAGAGAACTACAGCTGAAGTTTATATCGCCTCAGCCCTCCCAGAACCTAACTGATTCTTGAAAGAACACAGGTGTCTGTCCATCATCCAGGAAAACAAATTAACTCTATTTAAAAAAAAAAATTACTTCAAAATAATTTAAACTGCAATAAGGTTTTCCCTGCAAGTTGCCCTTACAAATATAAGCTGCTCTATGCATGTAAGCCTTGTTTGATTTGCAAAATCTCAAATTGTATCCAATGTTTCTGTGGCACATTCATTGTATAACACAGGTGGTACATGAACTAAAATCTCACCTTTCATTGAACCGATTGGGGAATAATCTAGCTGCAAAAACCCATTTTACACAACACGGTGGAGAGCACAGGATATCCGATCTGAGCATGGCAGTCGCAAATTTTTAAGAGGAAACCCAGTCATCATCACATCTTAAACTTCTAACACATAGAGCGTCTTAACCACGACACACTTTTTAAATCTCTGTGACTTTGACTCTAGAATATGAACCATTCAACAGTCAGATTTCAAGTTTTATCTTTCACTTTCTTATCTAGAGGAAATTTTATGTTCAAGTGTCCAAGAGTATTTGAAGTATCCAAAGTATTTCAAGAAAACTCTGGCCTGTGTCACCCCAGCTCAATAGCTAACAGTTGCTGCCACCTATAGGCCCAATCTCAAGAGAAGGAGCTGGACTTGAACAGAGATTGTGCAAGTTGCAAAGGCACAGTTCAGCAAAGCAAGTTTTTCTTTCCTGAGAAGCAGCTGGCGCCCACAGACTGCCGATGCAGCTCCCCCCAAAACTGGAATTAGATATAACAAGTTTATTGCTTTTATCAACCACAGTCTCTTTAAACTACCTCATGAGGAGCAGGAACTTTAAAGTAGCATCCTCTCCTCAACAAAGTAAACAAATAAAACAAAATTAATCAAGTTAGCTGGGTCTTTGGTCACATCAACTTGTGATTGTCAGGGCTATATAATGATGTGAAAATAAGTAACAAGGATATATTTTTTCTTGTGTCTGTTAGCATGTATGACACATGAGAATCTGAAGTTTTTGGATATATTCTCTTTCTCCTGGAGATTTTTTGAACTCTTCTCTGTGAGATAGACACTTTTTCTTCTAATCTTTAAAATGACATTTGAAGGCAGTCATTATTATCTCTATTTTACTAATTTAAAAATATATTTTTTCTCAATTAATAGCATGCAAGAGCTTATAATGTTAGCTCTGTTATACCCACTAATTTTATTATATTCTGCAAGTCATTTCATAATTTAGCTTTTGTCTCAGGCAAGGGCAACCAAAGCAAAAATAAAAAAATTGGATGACATCAAACTAAAAAGCTTTTGCACAGCAAAATAAACCATCGACAACAACAAAAAAATCTACTGAAAGGGAGAAGTTTTGCAATTATATATCCGCTAAAGGGTTAATATCCAAAATTTATAAAGAAGTCATGCAACTCAACATCGAAAAGCAAACAATGCAATTTAAAAATGGGCAGAGGACCTAAAATAGACATTTTTTCCAAAGGAGACATACGGATCATAAGGATGGGCAACAGACATATAAAAAATGCCCAACATCACTAAGCATCAAGGAAATAAAAATCACAGCCAGTTGGATATCACCTCATACCTGTTAGAATGACTGTTATAAAAAATACAACAAATACTATGCATTAGTGAGGGTGTGGAGAAAAGAGAACTCTCATGTTCTCTTGGTGGGATTGTAAATTGGTGCAGCCACTAGGTAAAACAGTATGAAATTTCCTCAAAAAAATAAAAATAGAACTGACATACCATCCAGCAATTCCACTTCTGGGTATGATCCAAAGAAAACGAAAACACTAATTTGAAAAGATACATGTACTCCTTTGTCGACTGCAGCATTACTAGTCAGAGCCAAGATACGGAAGCAGCCTAGGTGTCCGTGGGTAGATGAACCAATCAAGAAGATGTGGTGCCTATACACGGTAAAATGTTACTCAGCCATAAAAATGAACTCTTGCCACTTGCGACAATATGGGTAGGCTGGAAGGTGTTACGTTAGGTGTTTGTCTGAGCAAGACAAATAATGGGTGATTTCACTTACAAGTGTAATCTACAAACAATGGAAAAACAGAAATAGACTTACAGATACAGAGAACAAAGTGCTTTTGTGTTTCAAATTTTCTCTTCTTATAAGCTGCCAGAGAGTAGGGCGTGGGAGGTTGGGGGGAAAAAGGCAAAGGGGATTAAGAGGTACAAATTTCCATTTGTAAACTAAGTCAGTCAGGAGGACACAATGTACGGCGTGGGGAAGGTAGTTGGGAATAATGTAATAACTTCGTACAGTGACAGAGGTTACTAGACTTATTGCAGGGACCGTTCTGTGAGGCATATAAATGTTGAACGACTATGTAGTACACCTGAAGCTAATATAGGTCAACTGTACTTTAATAACAATTTAAGAATAGCTAAGAAAAGAAAAAAGATCAATCCTGCCAACACCTTGATCTTGGAATTTCAGCCTCCAGACTAAATTTCTGTTGTGTAAGCCATCCGCCTGTGGTATTTTGTTATGGTGGCCTTAGCAAACTAACACACCTCTTGATGCGACTCTGACTTTTTGAACAAGTTACTTACGTTCTTACATTCCTTATACTTCAAATAGAGACAAGTACTAATACTTAATACTTTCTTTGGAAGTTATAAGATTAAAAATGATGAGGTAGCCCTGGCTGGTGTGGCTCAATTGGTTGGAGCGTCATCCTGTAACCAAAAGGTTGTGAGTTCGATTCCTGGTCAGGGCAGAAACCTAGGTTGTGGATTCAATCCCTGGTCCAGGAGCCAATGCCAGTCCCAGCGCGTGTGGGAGGCAACCAACTGATGCTTCTCTCTTGCATCAATATTTCTTTCTCTCCCTTCCTCTCCCTCTAAAAGCAATGAAAAAATGTCCTCAGGTGAGGATTAAAAAAATAATATGTGTATAAAAGGCCTACTATGTGTATGACACAAAGCAGTTGCTCAAACATCAATCCTTACCCTGCCTGAATCCCGCCCCTGGTGTCAAGTAGACGTGAGTAACCTTTGGAATGTAATTTCACCGACTTTTTTGTTCTTCTAGTAGTCACCTGGTCTATGCGTACATAATTTGACAAAAATATTTTTAAATAAATATATTAATATATAACATCAATTATGAGTCTATATATATTCAGTGTAATTAGTTATATTCAACAAATATATATGAAATCAAAACTATGCTAATCAATTCAGACTGTATAGGTACCATATCTGGATGAATTCTTAGGTTTACCTTACAAAGCTTCATGGATTTCAACACTTAGAGAAACACTTCAAAGTCTAAATTTCATTCAAATCTTACTTTAGACATACATGTTTGCTGAGCTTCCAAAAACCTAATATACAATTATCATCATCTTAACAAGTTTTTTCTTCCCACTTTCTAGCAAAGTCTCAAACAAAAATGTTGTAGCTTGCTTCTCTTACAGCCCCCATCTTTATTCCTCCCACACCCAATCTTTGATTCCACTCTTGTCTCTGCCTTGTTATGGTAATGTAGTGTTGATGTGGTATCTTCCTAATACATTCTTTAAAATTGACTTCTGCAGATTTTACAAACCAGCCAAGCTTAGGGCTCATAAAAACAAAATCAATAACTGTGCTTGGGAAACTATACTATATTAAGGAGGCAAAACTTTCAATAAGAACACCTTTACCTTTCTTATTTTTGGCCCAATTCCATAATCCTTTTATTTCGTCCCTCCTCCCTTTTTCTCCAAATCCAAAATCCAAAGCAGATTCAATCTTCAGAGAACCCCATAAGGAAAGGAAGAAAGATAGATAGAAGATGGAAGGAAGGAAGGGAGGGAGGAAGGAAGGAAGGAAGGAAGGAAGGAAGGAAATGTAAGTTAAACTTTCTACAAACTGGGAAATTAGCTGTTTGGGTTCATTTCAAATTGTTTTAGCGAAGAACCAGGATGAAATAAGAACCAAGATCACATACCCATAGTGAAGAGTGGGGAGTACACATAGTGTAAAAGTAACTGGAGAGCTGAACAATTTTTCATCTAATTAGAGAAGAGCTTACTTTGGTAATCAGGTGAAATCAGGAATTTTCCTCATATATGACTCAGGGATTTTAACTATCAAACCTCACCTTACTTAGGTAATAAAGTAATATAGAAATGTTTTCAAACTGACAAATATTTAAATAAGTAGATGACAAAACTTGAAAAAAATCTTAACTTTAGCATAAATGGTAACTCTAGGAAAAGATAAAATAATTTGAAATAAAAAGGAAGAGTCATAAATTTATCAATCCAGTTCTTTTGTTGTAAGTAGTACCAAGTATGGCTAGTTATTTGAGGTACAGAAATAGAAGAGACAACTTATTAAAATTGCAGCCAGTATATTTGATGGACACAGTTGATTAGCTGACTGAATCCCTTTAAAAAAATGCCCTCTCTTTAAACACCTTTCCATTGGTCTATGGTAGCCATGTGAACCAGTTCTGGAGTGTTATATGAACAAAAATCACTGGTTAGAACTTCTAGGAATGTTTTTAAAAATATATGGCTATCTTTAGATATAGCAAAAGTGTAGATTCAGTCCAGTCCTTTTGCCTTTATCTCTTCTTCTTGTTTGGAACTTGACAAGATATCTAACAATGCAGTAGCTCTCTTACAACCAAGAGACGAGCATGAGTTAGAGATGGCAGGACCCCAAATTGGAGAGACCCTTTTTATCAACTCCAGTCTACCTCTCCCCATATTCTTGATCCAACACACAAATAAATCCCTTTGTTTATTATGCTACTTTATTTGGGTTTCCAACTGCTCATTCTCAGACACTCATAAGGTAGTTCATCCATAAAACAAGAACAAGCTGCTATGACAAGGGAACAATCAGAGAACTTGAAAGAACTCTTGTGATTTCAATATAAGATCAGCTAATTTAAAAAAACAATAATAGAAGGGCTAAAGGATAGAATAAAATCACTTTCTCTGATTATAAAACAGAAAGCAGAGATATAAAATATGAGAAGTAAGTTCAGAGATATGGCAGATAAATCCAGTGGGCATGGAATCTGGTCCAACAAAATCTCCAAAGAAAAAAGGAAAAAAATGGGAGAAGATAATCAAGGAAACTGAATTTATTTTTCTTCTGAAGTGAAGGAGAACATAAGTGTCAAATTGAAAGTGTCAAACAAAAATGTATGAAAAGATATCTATACCTTGGCAATGTATAGGGAAGTTTCAGAATTCTAAGAATAGTGAATAGATCTATTAAGCTTCCAAGAAGAAAATATAAGGTTTTCAGCTACAAACGAATTGTCATCAGACTTTGCATCAACACAAGATGTCATTAGAAAACTTAGCAAGGTAATTAAAGTTCTATAGGAACGTGATTTTCAATGTATAGTTCTACGTTCAGGTGCATTATTATTTGAGTAGAAGGATGAAGTAAGAATCTGACTCCATTCTTGAGATCTTACCACTGACAGTTTTCAATCTTCACTCCTCTATCTTCCTCCCTTGCCCTCCCATATCTAGCCAAACTAATACGAAGTATCATGCACTATGTCCCTTGACAATGGCAAAAAAGTTCAAAGACTTACTCTGGCCTTAACCTCTAACTAAATAAAAGCCAAATCCACCTGTCCCTCCTTTCACTCAAGCGATTTCTGCTATCTCCCCAGAAAGCCTTATGATGTGAGTAGTTTTCACACTGACTTGGTGATTATACGGCATCATTGGTCTCAACATTTAAACCAATTTTGAGTGGCTAATTGATTCTGCCCACTGTGAGGCTAAATAAATATATTTCCTAATATATAGGAACTGAGTAACCTAACTTTTCATGCACCTTCTAGGACAAAAAAAAATCTATCGAAGGTGTTCTCCAGAAGAGTGTAAAATGTCCCCAAGGTGATATCCCTAGTATGAGAAAAAAGAAATATATTTCATGACACAGAAGACTTAATCCAGGAGTGTGATGAAAAAAATCCTGGGATTTCTCTGGCAAGTCCAGAAATGAGTTAGATCAAATTAGAATTAGAACTGGAAGTCAGAACTCCAAGTCAGAATTTCAGAAAGAACTTCAAGACAAATGGCATAATTAAGAAGTTTAAACTTCTCAGTGACATGATTTACACATATTTCTTACGTCACCAAGGCTGGAGACAGCTAAAAACTTCAGGAGGGAAAAAGCTCAGTAAAAAATTTATAATTCATTGAGCAATGATGGTATAAAATACAAACAATGAAGAAAAGAATCCATCTGATATTAATATTTATTAGAGATACAGAGTTATTATTTCTTTGTGTGTCAAATTATATTCTTTGGTTCTTCAGATTAAAATATGTGAATACTATGTTATGAATAGCCCTTATTAATTTTCAGTTATGGAATCAACACATAAAGCACAGAAGATACACCAGTAGCTTCAGATTGGAATGTCATTATTAAAAATATTAGTGATGAAAAATATCTTAGCTAACAGATGCCGGAAATGCAGAAATATAGACCGTGACGATAAGAGGAGATAAGAGTATGTGTGTGTATGGATATATATTAAGAGATATACAAATATATGTATATATAAATAATATCTGTTCAATGGTATCTTTTAATGAATGACAGTTTTTAATTGTAATGATTTCTAATGTATCAATATATCAATCTTTCCTGGCGATGCCACCCTGAGCCTGTAGTTTTGGGGAGGGAAGTTTTAAATTATGGATTTGATTCTATTAATAGATATAAGACTATTCAGATTTTTCTATTTCTTGTTATGTTGATATCAATAGGTTGATATTTAAGGAATTCATCCATTTCATATAAATTGTCAAAATTACTGTGATAAAGTTGTTTATAATATCCTCTTCTTATATTTGTGTGTGTGTATATATATGTACATATATATAAACCCATACAATATCTTCATGATTATTAAATATCAAGAAAATAAATATACACAATATCTTGATTTTTAAATAAATTCTATATCTATAGTAAAGAAATATAAAGTACTACTGTGAAGAAGTAAGAAAATATTGTCAAACCAATATTAAAAATGGGCAAAAGACAAATATGCTCAGTTTTCTTATCTATAAAATATAAAAATAATGTCTATTTTACAGAGTTAAATTTAGAAAATCTTTGTAAAAGTAATTATCATTTTATTCCATTAAAAGAATTTAACATTATCTAACATTACAAGAATCAATTTAAAAAGTAATCAAACAAATTTAGATGATAGACATAAAGACATAAGAAAACATGGCCCATTTTCATCTTTTTCATCTTTCCATTTTCATCTTTCAGCGAGGTGTACTGTTGGCCCACGGGGCCAGCCAGAAAGCATAAGGGGAAACAATGTATCAGTGTGGACAGAAGAGGGTTGCTCATCCAAATACATGTAACCTTTAAGTCAGTGCAGGAAACAGTCTGTATGAAGTAATTTTTATTAATATCAACTCTTGAATCATCAAGACTACATCACTATTTTCTAAAAGAAAAATGTCCTCTGATATAATAGGAAATATTTTATGGATTTACAGCTGGAGAGATGGGAAACAAAAGCTTCTGATTTTTCAGCTTCAGAAAAACCTCTTAATTATCAGTATACATTTATCATTTTTATCTGCTGAATGGTATTAATGATTAAGCCTAAAATGACATCTCAGTTAAAAATATGTGTAAAATACTAGCAAAATAATGCCAGAATATAAATAGTATTCACTAAGCATTTTGTAGCACTAGTTAAACAATATGAATTTGTTTTAGATTGTTGCCAAAGAAAATCATTTTAAGTTTTGTTATTAGTTTTAACTCCAAAGATGACATTTTATAAAGTAAATTTTGTATGTATTTAAAGTATTGAACATGATTATACATTACCTTAAACATTCCTCAGAGTTCGTGAGTTTGTTCAGCTCCTATGCAGCTTAAATATATTATCAGATGAGTGATAAATGAACGTCTAAATGAGGTGCAGCCAACCGCTGTGAGGCAGCCATTAACCTGAACTAGACCCCAGAAGGCTCCCCTATCTTGATTTCAAGAATTTTACATGGGAAATCATCCAAAGTGAAATTGGTCTTTAATCTAAATGAACAGAAACTTAACGTTGTAAAAAAAAAAAAAAAAAAAGCATCACAGAAACACATTATTTCTATTTTAACATCTAATTTATATTTGAGAATTTATCTATGAACCTTAGTGTTCCTTAGTGGTTTTCTAAAATGATGTGCACACAAGCGCATTTTGTAATGAGGAGTGTTAGCTGAGACTGTTCGCTCAAATTTTTGTTTCCTTACAATACCTTATTCTCTGGAACTACTGAATAAACTCTCATTTGAAAGGGCAAGCAGGCTGTTTCTCTAGCGGTAGAACTTTAACTACTACTTTGAAGAAAATTGGTTTTTCCTGCTCTTTTTTTGAGGCATGAACTTTTGGATTCTTCGATGTGAAAAGCAAGATCTCTTCTGTAATTGCAAGATCTTAGAAGGTGGAGGAACTCAGCTATGAAGGAGATTGTTTTCTTGTGGCTAGAGAGCAGCCTGAGCAGGCCCAACGCTTCCCGAAGTTCAAGTGAATGCATTCTGAGAAGGGAAGCTGGCGCAGGCAAGGGCATTTCCCTGGGGATAGAGAAGCATGTTGGGGTGTGGGGGGGCGGGGGTGCGGATTGACAGGTGGAGAGTTAGTTGGGATAGGTAGGACTTTGATTCAACATTTTTCACTAAGGGCCACACCCGCAGCCACTGCCTGAGGCTGCTTTTTGGGCACAGACAGCCACAGGACAGAGTAGGAGAGAAAGAGCAGGTGAGGGGGGCAAACGGCGAGTGAGGCATTATTTTCCAAGTTCCACAGAGTTAGTTGCTATGTCTTCCTCAGTTTGAAGACAAAAACAATGACTCAGATTAAGACTTGCCTTTAAAGTAAATTTCTGTTACAGCATTCAATGAACGAAAATGGATAAGTATTTACTCCCTAAAGTAAAGTATTATAGTCCACAATTTAAATAAGATAATAAGCAACTTTAAAAAGTGAATAAACTTAGTGCTCTTTTACATAGGGGAAGTTTGCTAACTTTAGCAAACAAAAACACTTAAAAAGTCAAGGAAAACTAAAACTGATATATAAGGAATTCATTTAGTTTAAAAACAACCTATTATTTCACCTTCACTTTCTGAGATACAAATGCTACTTTTAATAGTAGGCCTTGGTCTTCCGTCAAGATAAGGAAACATCTTAACATTCCTATAGCCTCACAAATCGAAATCCAGCTTTCAGTGAGAGTTCATGGCCAGTGCCTATAAACTTTCTGAAACTATATGAAAATATTAGCCTTTGATGCATTGATGCATTTTCATGTAGTTTTTTTCTGATAGAATATTCATAAATTTTTAATCAGATTCTCAAAGAACTGAATGCTCCAAAATAACTGAAATCCCGAAGCAATCCCCAGAGGATGCTCTGCCGCTACGTTGAGAACGAGATCACACAGGAGAGACGCTTCCCTGGTCTTCAGGGGAGAACCAGTCATTCCCTCTCCCCAGGGAGGGCCACTACTTTGTCTCAAAAAGCAGGAAGAGGCTCCAACCCGTGTGTCTCTCTCTCTCGCTCTCTCTCTCTCTGTCTCTCTCTGTCTCTCTCTCTCTCTCTCTCTCTCTCTCTCTCTCTCTCTCTCTCTCTCTCGCAGCTGCCAGATACCTGGAACAAATAGAGGGTCAGAGGGGCCTCTCCATTTTCTCCTCTCTTGTAAAGAATATTCGACTCCAGGGCTCAAGGTCTACCTACTACGGGGCTGGAGAGATAAAACAAGACCCTGCATGCCAACAGCTAGAGTCTGATTTACAGAGCCGAATTCTCCCTGCAGATGGGCTCCCTGATTTGGTGTCCGGTCCTCACCACATTCTCTAATGCAACTTCAGCTGGTAGCCACAACGTGGAGAACAATTGGACCTCCATTAATACGGTTGACTCCCCGTAGGTTCCAGCGACTCATCTTTACCAGTTAGAATCTAGGAGGCTGGATGAGTGACTACTACCTGGGAATGCAGAACTCCAGTGGGAACCTCTAGAGTAGCCTTTGCAGTTTACAAAGTATTTTCACATCCATTGTCTCCTTCACTCCTTGCAATAACCCTGAATTTAGGTTATTTTGTGTATTTTGTGTATGAAAAATGTTCAAGTGTAGGTAGCTGCTAAGCTGTTAGGCTGAGGTTCAAGTGCAGATAATTGGACTCCAAATGGGTTGCCCTTCACATCTTCTATCTCAACAGATAGCCCAAGGGCCATTCCTCTAAGGGCAGTGCGTGCCCCTGTGGTCCATTCAGATGTCAGATCTGTTGAGAGCCTGACATCCTCCCAGGAAGGCTCTGTAAATGGGTCCCCTTTAGGGAGTCCCTCTTCTCCTGATACTTTGATAAATAGCATTGTCTTCCTCATATCACCCCATCACTTCTGTGATCTTAACTGACAGACAGTAAGTGAAGATTTGAATCAGCAAAACATAGGGAAGTAGAGATTAGAGGAAAGGGGCAAACTTACTACTGATAACTTAATTCCCACATGTAAGCACCAGAGCCCACAACTAAAGTGCTAATTGCCCCCCAACCAAATAATGTTGAACGTCTATCGATGTCTCTTTGGTTATGAGAAGCAAGATATATGTTTTAAGGGTCTCCGAGGGGAATTGTGAGATCAGGCCCCACAAAAATGGAGCCACCCTTTAATATGCTTTTCATTGAACACATATTTGTCAGGATTCCCACTTGGACCCTTTGATGTTCGGTGTCCTCACTTCTGCATCTGTCGCCCTCTCTCCGGAACACTGCACCCAGGGCTCCTCCTCCTTCTCTCCTGCCGTGTCTCAGCTCCGTGTCCTCTCCTTACCTCTGTTCCCTGAGTCATCTGGCCTTTTAGTTGGCTGCTCTTACAGGCTGCTTCTTGTAAGAATATTATAAAGGGAGACAAGAAGAACTAGACTGTTAGCTAGAGAAATTGGTAAATAATTGGGATGTAAAACAGAGGGTTAATTTGTGATTAAGAATATAGGCTTTGGAGACAGATATATGGATGTTTAAGTATTCAAGTCCCATCTCTGCCACCCATATATTTTGAGCATCTCTTAAATTGGCTAAGCATCAGTTTCCTCATTTGTCAACATGGGGATAATAACACCTGGTTCTTCTGGTTGCTACGGGATTAAAAGAAATATATGCAAAATGATTTCACAATGCATGTGAGATGACAGGTGGTTAATAAAGGATAATATAATTATTACTACATTCCATGGAGGTTCCCCAGCCCAAAGTGAATTTCCCTAAATCTTATAGCCTTTTGTCTTATGCTAACAATTGCTACTTTATAATCATTTATTTTGGTTATTGATGTTCATGCATCACTTCATCTACTGTTTTTAAAACTTCTTGAAAGAAGACTTTGTATCTTACTCACCTTGGCATTTTCCCTAATGCTCTGCAATAACTTACATTAGGTAAATGTCCCCACAATATTTGTGAAAAGATGAAAGAACGTGCACTTAATACCACGTCCTCACTGGGGAGCGATCTCATTCTTTAGCTATGATGCATGCCCTTTCCATTCACAGTTGATGCCTCTGATTTGTCTGTCATGGACTGCATGTTCCATATAGCCTGTGCCATGCTGACAGTCTCCCAGGTTTACTACAGAGTTTCAGGACTAATGAAATGGAGGGGCAGAGCCCTGGTCTGGCTGAGCTCTGCAAGGAGAACGGCAGGAAGGCATGGACCACATTCAGCCTTTTCTTTATCAGTGTTCTTTTCTAAGGATCCAACCAAGAGGGGACGGTGGGTTCTAGATGAGACGGCCACAAGTCTGGAGAGGGATACTTTATTCTACAGCATTTCACAATATGTCAAATTATTTTACTCCGTACATAAGTTTGTAAAGAAGGAGTGGGATCAACAGAAAGAAACAGAGAAAAAAAGTACTTTTCTTGGTCATAGATCACCCAATGTGCACATTTTGGGTAAGGAGCTCTTCCTTTGCAACAAAACACAGTTCAAATCTCCAGGGGTGAAGATGCAAAACCATTTGTTCTTAATGACAGTCAATGTGAACATGGCTTTTCCAAAATATGCATTTGATCGGATTGTCGGCAGCCCAGAGGGCACTAAATTTTAAAATGAAATTTTATTAGGATAGATATTCATAAACAAGAAAGTGCTTTTATGGGACTAACCCAAGGAAGATACAGTCTATCCAACCAGAAAAAAATATATATACTTTAAAAAATCTAACCGCTAATGAATCTCAGGTTTTTATCGTTTTGTTTTGTTTTTTAAGTGCCAAATGTCCTCCACAAATAGTCGTCCTCGTAGTTCCGGATGAATTGGTTGTTGGTGATTCCATTTAACATTCCACACTGAAGAAGAGCCTGCAAGACAGTCTGACTTGGTTAAAAATCAGTGATACTAAGTGTCTTCGAATTGCAGGAAACCTCACAGAATGGGCTTGGTGTGCGGCAAAACTCCTGTGTTTTGTAAATAACCTCCCTCAAGTCTGATCTGAAAGTGCTCTCTCCTGATTTCCTCAATAAGGTTACTATGTGACTTTAAAAAATTCCACTGCTCTAGGAAAACTGCTGTTTCCTTTTATGCCCAGATTTAGCAGGTTTTTCAAAGCCCTTCTTATTAAGAAAAGTTGTGGCTGGAAAAATGGATAAGTAGCTACAACTCTTCCAGGAAGCAATAAATATCCTGGTTTGAGCCATTTGAGACATTCTCCTCTCCTTTATTGTCTCCCAGGGCCCACCTACCACCGGCGCCACCCTCCCAAAGTGAAGTGGATGGTCCTAAATGATCATAGGTGGGTTTTGAAAAATAAACACAAAATTAGTTTCACACCTACTTAGACAGCTTAGAATTTTAATGTGTGAAGTATGCCAGGACTCTGCAGTGAAATAAAGCTTTGCATTCAAACTAATGTCAGCCAATCAGAAAACAGCACAGCGTGCTGCCCATTTCATAATTAGGGAGCATTCGTCCAAGTTCTGGATTTTACTTATTAATGAATAAAGCATTTCTTGACCCAGTTTTGCCATTTATTCATGAGAACCTTGTTTTCAAAAAGTGTTAAAATAGCATGAGGTCCCCGGTCTATGCCCACCAGATCCAACAAATGCAAAACGAGTCCTCAGCACTATTTGTGTCTGGTTTTGCAGCAAACATTCTATGTAAAACTGTGCTCTGGTCAAGGATAACACAGAGTAAGGAGACTATGGTTGGCTTTCCTGCAAGCTTGGCTTTTCCAGCTTCAGAGCTCTAAGCTGTGTGCTGACACATTGTCCATTGCACTTCTCTTGCTGCCACAGCCTTATTTCAGTCTTGCTTGCCTGTCCTAAGTTATAACCTTGACATCCACGGGACTTCGTCAGGTAGACAGGAGCAACGGCAAGTTTGATTAACAAAAGCCCCATGGGAATGAGAACTCTCAGGCTGCCAGAAGTGAGAACAGTTACTCTCCTCTTCTTCCTCCTTCCCCAAACCCCAATGTCTGGAAGCCTTCTCAGACATACTAGATATTGAAAACTTGTTCTTAGTGAAAAGAAAAAAAATATCCAAAAACAATTGAAATATGATTTAGGAGACTATCCTTCCTCTTTCCCTCCCTGGAAGGGCAGCCAGCCCCCTTTATCTATCAGGGGTGTCAAACTCATTTTCACTGGGGGCCACATCAGCATCGAGGTTGCCTCCAAAGGCCCGAATGTAATTTCAACCCCTTAACAGTTAAGGAGTAGTTACACTTATACAGTCCTAAAATGACATTCAGCTCTTTGAAAGCAATAGCGAGGCTGATGTGGCCCCCGGTGAAAATGAGTTTGACATCCCTGAAGACAGTTAAACCCCTACTCAGCCTATAAATGTAATTTGTATAACACCAGTTTCAGCTTTTCTGGTCAGCTTCGCCCAGTGGGAAAATTCAGATCTCGAAAGCCTCCTCTAGTTTCCGACATGCTGTTTCTTGTACCTTCTGCAGTACACTGTGATTTTCTAGCTCTGAGCTTCAAGAATATTCTTTTGGCCCACTCATCAAGGGCTTACATTTACTGACTTACACTACTCCAAATCCTAGCTTTACTACATCCCAGCCGTGAGCCTTTGAGGCAGGTAGCTAATCCTAAGCCTCAGTTTCCCCCTCCATCTAGATGGGAGTCATAATGGTATGAAACACACATTATAGAGTTGCTTCCAAAATTACAAAGCACATGGAAAGAGCTTGCTACAGTGATAATTAGTAAGTGCTCAATAAATATTAGCTAGAGCTTTTTTTGTTTAATGTATAATTTCCCTGTCATCCCTAACAGGATCATAAGCTACTTGAGGTTGGGAAAGCATGATATATTGGTTATATACCTCGCCTTGCTTATTATAATGACCTAAAAATAATAAAAATTCAACAGTGTTGTTGATTGCTTGATGATTACAGCTTTTGGTCTGATTTTCAGCAATTAACCATTACTTAGTACTTAGTTTTTAACCAAACTAGTACTTAACCAAGTACTAGTTAACCAAAATTAACCAAAACTAGCACTTAGTTTTTCTGTCTATAAAGATTGACATCTGCCAATTCAAGTCTTCAAACTGTATGAAGATAATGATTCATGACAATATTCCACACTGATTGCAATTGCATTACTGTGTAAATAATTTCAGATCAGCCTAAAACAAGAGTGCATTGTTACTGGGCTGGGGCCTGTCCTGCTCAGAACTCACACACCCAAATGGGCTGAGCTGAACTGAAGTGGAAGTCAGCGCTCGTGGAGGCCATCGCATTCTTCCATTACACTGAATTGTGTAGTGGATATGAGTGTCTCCGTGTTTATGTTTATCATATATTTTTGTTTGTTTCTGAGAGAAGGAAGGAGGAAGGGATGGAGAGAAAATGGGAAGAGGAAAGACATGTAAAGAAAAAGGAAGAAGGGAAGGAGAAAGTAAGCTAAGAACAGAGAAAAAGAAGAAGATGGAGAGAAGGCTGTTCTGCAAGAGACAGAGTGAAAGGGAGGGACTTGTGAGGAAGAAATGGGGAGATAAAGAGAGGAAAGGTTACTGTGGTTTCAAAGCCGTGGAGAGAACTCCACCTCCAAGCCTAAATGTGCAGCCTGCTTACCTGGCCTCCACGATGTTAACAGGACCCATGGGAATAACTTAATGAGGGTGTCACTTTGAAGCTGAAACTTGGACAACTACATCACTAGATTATTCTCATCCTTTGATAGAGGTTTCCATTGGAATAGAAGGTGGTGGGTTCGCAGATGAAGGGAACCACAGTGAGTCATCATTTCTAGTCTGACTGTTCACAGGGGCTTCTCCGTGATCCTGGAGAGAGTGTACATGTACGCCACAGACATATGGTTTTTAAAGACTTTTTCCCCCACCAGGTGCCTTTTTTCCCCTTCCATGTGTCAGAGATTTCTAAAATTTCAAGTTCTGTGAGGAAAAAGACAAGGGCTGCAGTGACTTCCCACAGGCTGAGCGCACCCCCAGAAGAACCAGCATTATTTCATAAGGAGTTTTCAGCAGTCTACGCCAATTGCTTCTGGGTTTCTGAATAGTTTGCCTTTCAGTTGACTTAACCAAACCATGGCCCCACTGGGGAAACCAATCAGACACCAGGCTTAAAACCCCCAAAGTAATATGAATGGCCTTCTGTGACTCCAAGGTAAAGGGTGGTGTTGTTAGGAATTACTCAACCTTCCAGGCAGATCTGAGTATGTAGAAATTGATTAACACACCCAAGTCCCATTCCACCTACATTTCAGGAGAACACTGCTTTGCACCTATACAGGCTGCCTATCTCTGTGGGCTACAGGGATTTTCAGGGAAGATTCAATCTTGTTTTGTAGGGAGACACTTGCAAAGGTCCCTGTCAGATATAAGTTTCAAAGTCAGAACTATCACGGGTAGGGTTTGGGGAATTTTTTTTATCACTGCAAATGTAATCAGCAAGTCTAGCTGTGGCTGCTTCCCTGACAGGCTCCCAGATGTACTGGAATGCCTCAGCTCCCACAAGGGAAGAAATCATTTCCTGTGAATTCCACGTCCTGCAGGTTACTGAAACGTAGCCATTTCCTTCTGTTGCCGCCCCCCCTCCCTCCCTCCCTCTCTCTCCAAGGGCTCCATTCCTCTGCTGTGTAGCTGTGGACATCCCTGGCCCACTTCCAGAGAAGCACGTAGCAGGAGACTCTTGTGCCTGGGTTCTGGCCCAGGAACTTTCACTCTTAGAAGACATATTGGCCTGTAGAATTTCAGTGTTATTTGAAAACAGATACTTCAGTGTTCAAGGAGTTCTCTTGTGAAACGTGCAGCTCTTGGTATGATTTAAGGCATGCCCTATCGCAAGATGGAAAAACAGAAGTCTAGGAGGAATTCCTGTAAACTTCCCCTCGTGTGTGTTTACTGCATAGCTATGAAAGCCTTTGACATTCTGAAACCAGGTTTGTTACAGACACTGTGGTGTCAGCAAGTCAGGTGGCTTAGGTTTCGATCACAACCCTACCATGGCTAGCTGTGTACCTCAGGTCAGTTTCTTCACTGCTCCAAGTGTCTGTTTCTTCATTTGTATAATACAAATGTCAGTAGTTTTTTTTAAAAAACTACTCCTACAATGTATATAGAGGCCTAGCATAGAGGAATCAGTCACTATGTAATAGTCTTTCCTGATGTAACATCAAAGGGGTTAAATGTCTTGATATCAAAAGAGTCATTATGGGTACTAAAATTCATGTTCCCTAACTTGTTCAATGACCCGTTAAACTAAGAGGCTGTCTTTCTCCAAAGACTTTTTTTTTTAAGTTAATTCTCATGCCATGTGACAGTCACTTGGCTAACGAATGTAATTCTTCCCCTGGGACAGGAGTATTCAGATGCATATAGGTTAATTTGGGGAAGTTCATTTTTTAAAAGTTTTTATCTGCCAGCGTCCCTGCCCTCACTTGTTCCTCGAGCCCTTCGACCCAGCCCTTACAGCCGGTTCTTTGGTTCCCCAACAAAATTCTTCCCTGACTCTTCTTCAAGCCCTCCTCATTCTTCACAGTTCAGATCAAAACCTTTATAGCACACCGCTTATTAATACCGCCCTCCTTGTTTCCTCTGAACTGCACAGACTATGTGGCCTGTGACAAATTTATATTTAATCATATCTTATCTCATCATTCTTTTTGGTTCATGTATTAACTCTCTCTCCCCAGCTAAATGAAGTTCTTTGAGCGCAAAGCCCATTTCCTGTAGTCTACCCCAGTAATTGCCAACCTAACATTCAATACAGAACAGGTGCTCAATACATACTACTTTTTATTGAATTGAAGATTAATAATTAATAGGTAATTGATGTAGTTTTATCACAATCACCATTTACCTTTCCATCAACCGCCTCCACAGAGTGTCCATAAATGGGACTTCAGCCACAGCAATATTTTGGTTCCTCTCTCTCTCAGCATTACCTTTGACCTACAGTTAATATCTTTCCCAGCATCAGCCACAGTGTGACTCCAGAATGTTTCCAGGTTCTCGGCAGGGAATCAGAACGGATGTTTCCTTCAGTTTGGCTCCTGTGGAGAGGATAGGTGGCAGCCAGACACTTAAGTATGTGATTTTTACTGTACAAAATAGAAGAAGCTAACGCAAAAAAAATGTTAGGAAGGCTCAGCAGAAATGCCTTAGAACTTCAGATAATATGATGCATCTGTGGAATTCATAGGAGTAAGAAGCATCGGTAGGTCAACCTGGGATACTAATTAAGTGTGGGGAAGGAGGACAGTGCACTTACTGAAACCCTAAATTACCTAAATCGAGTGTGCTGCCGAGCGAGCCATCCCCTTTGCCCAGCAAAGCTCTTCACGTGAGTTAAGTCATCACTATTGTCACTGCTTTCTCTCTTCCTCTTCTATCCTGAAAAACATCACTTGTGCTTGTGTCCCGCATGGCCACAGCCGAACCACAGACGTCAACCCTCATCTTTCTGGGCCTGTCAGAAATGCCTGGTCCGGCGCACCTGTCGTCAGTTCTTGAAACACTGGGGACATTGTGTGTGGTTCTCCACCCTCCTCTGTTTGTTCTTCTTTGCCTTCTTTAACCCCTGATATTGAAGTTACGAGTGTCTTGCTCAGTCTTTGGACCATGTGTCTTTTCTATTTATACTCATGCTTGGTGGTTTCCTTTAGTCCCGTGGCTGTCACTGTCATCTCTATACGAACTGCTTTCAAATATCTAGTCTGTACCTCCCTCCTAAACTCCAGACTATAGATTCAATGGCTTCCTCTGCATCTCAGCCAAAGGTTACCTCTACTTTCACACATACAAAAGCTAACACTTTTTATTTTAACCTGCAAATGTGTAGATGGCAACTACACATTGGCAGGTTTGTCTACACATTTGTCTGGTTTCTCAGGCCAATAAATCTAGAGGCACCTTCCTTTCTCCCACACTACATTCCCAATCTACCAGGAAATCCGGTTGACTCTGCCTCAAAATGCACAAAACTCCAATGGCTCCGCAACAACTCTCTCTAGTGTGATTTCTCACCTAGATGAGAGAAATGCCTCTCGGCTGCCTTATTTTCACTCTTACTTGCTGCCTCCTCAACAGATACTTCTTACTGCAGCAAATTCTACCAACCATCTGCTCAAAACTCTGGTGGCTTCCCATCTCGTTCAGACCAATGCCAGCACCCTTCCAAGGACCTGCAAGGCCCTAAGACATCTTGTCTCTGGGTCTCTCTATAATCTCAGACCCCTCCCCCCATCACAGGCTGTCTAGTTCTTAAACTCACTACTGCGCTCTAACCTCAGAGCCTTTGCACTTACTCTTAACTCATCCTGAAAGGTTTCTGGAATGGCCTTTTGCCAGATATTCACAGAGACTGCTTCCTGTGTCTCTGCTTAAGTGTCCTACTATGAGAAAGGCTCTCCATATGCACCTTGCCTTGAAAAGCATAGAATTAATCCCAACTGCAACACTCCTTCTACCTACTCCTGGTTTTATAGCAGCAATCACCACTTGCTATGTTTTATGTTCATTTTTTTTTACATCTTTACAGCCTTTTCCCCTCTAGAATTAAGCTCAGGCAAAGCAGAAGGGTTTGTTCTCTACTACAACCCTAGCATTTAGAACTGTGCCCAGCACAGAGAAGTGTGTTTAATGATTAAACAAATGAATGAAAAGGCATGTGCATTTTCAAATGTTCATTAGGAAAACTGAAAAACATAAAAATTAGAGGAAATAGTTTAAAGCATCCTCATTTATTCATTAGTGGATTTCAACAATTATTAATATATAGTCCCTCTTGTTTTATCCTTCCCACTCGACTGTTCTCCAGCTACTTCACACTGCAGTATAAAGGCAAACCCCACATGTCATTTCACCTGCAAATTATATGTGTATTTTTAATTGTCCTCCAAAAATTTATGGAATTTATACTCACAAAGCAGTGTTTCAAATGCCCATTTCCTCATCTCTTATTCATGCTGGCAGATGTAATTATACAAAAATAACCTCCCACTTTTATTGGCAAATTCTTTCATTTTTAAATTAAAAAGAAAGTTCTTGAGGTCTGGGATAATGTCCTCTTCTTTCTCTCTGTGACCTTTCACAATTCCAATATAGTTATAGACAAAAATGTATCAAACTATACATTTCTTTCCTTCTTGTGTTAAAGGCTTGTCTCACAATTATGCATAATAGCTTGTATAATTATAAGATCAGAGCCCTATCTTAATCATCTCAGCACATCCTGTTAGAAGCAACATAATTTTTTGAAAATAAAAATCCTTTGATTTTAACGGGATGAGAAGAGTCTGGAATGAAGAGAGAAATTGCTAAGAAAGGGCTGTTTGGCCCTAGCCAGTACCTTTTCCCAGTGGTCGCTTCCACTGATAACCTTATTTAAAAAAAACGAAAAATCTTTCCAGAGACTTTGCTCAATCTTTGAAGCCATCTTCCAATTCTGGAAGGAGAAAGCCTGGCCAGTCCAAAGTACCCCTGGGCCCCTTGTCTGCCATGGGCCTGGAGACAGATTGCATCCTGGAGTGGCTGGGCGGGCCCAGGTGGCGGTGCTGGCAGTCACACAGAGCAGCTCTGGGGCCGCTCTGGAGAAAGCCCTCTGTTCTCCTAAGCGCTAGCACAGTAAGCATCTACTGCATGGGATAGGGTGGGGAGGGGCTGGGAAAAGAAAATGTGAAGACAAATGGGGATATTTAAAAGCAGAAAAGAAAATCCAGTGCTCAGAACAGCATTCTTTAACTCAGACTCGCTATAAATTTTCTCTCTTGTTGATTTCCTGTCTTGGAAAGAACCCATTAATAAAAAAATAAAACAAGAAAGAAAGAAAGAAAAAGAGAAAGGTGCAGGCTGGAAGCTCAACTGTGATTTTTTTTTTTTCTTAATGGTAAATCTGGTACCATTCCTATCTGTAAAATGTGAAAGATCTGAAAATCTCATTTTGTCATTTTACAAAAAAGCCTGAACAACCTATTTAAAAGACACAAAAATACATTTACAATCTGGGTGGAGGTTGAGGAAGTGCTTTTCTTGCCCTTCCCCCTACTTGCTTTACCAGGGGACCTTGAAGCTTCTCAGTCTGCCTTCATGTTTAACCCCACGTCTTCTCTGCTAAATTCTGATGGCCGAATTTCCGGTTAGACTGAGAATAGGCTAAATCTTTGTTGTAATTTGCTTGGGATCCCACCCAACTAGATTTGTGGATGAGAAATTTATAGCTTCTCCTCATTGAAGGGTATAACAGATCAACAATTTTCATACTCTATGGGACTGCATATTCATTAGACCATGGGCATGGCCCACTTATTAATCAACATGCAAATTTCACTGGAGGTCAAGGATGGAAGAGGAAATCTGCAAGGAGTGAGGCCGCCTTAGGTTAATCCTTTCTGGAGTTTCCTAAGACCGGTCTTGGTGTTTCTAAGCAGCTTCTCCAACTCCCTGTGGCTCCTGCCTTCCCCAGTTCTGAGGGACACAGCAGAACAGAGTGATCCTTCCGGAAGGGTGCAGAGGCCCTCAGCGCTCTTTCAAAGTAGCTGCCATCCAAAATTCACACATTGGCCTTCTAGGGCTCCTGTTAAACACCATCAGTGACAGACTGCTGGCCATTCTTTCAACGCTCTAGACTTAGGCAGAGTGACTAACACTCTATGACTCTATTAACCCAACCTTGGCTAACAGCGAGAATGCACAATCCCCCCAAGAGTATTTTCCCAGGCAGGCACAAGTCATCCTAGCCACAACACAATGTGCTGGAACTGCCTGTCTATGAACACAGCCTAGATGGAAAAGAAAAGAGAATAGAAGAAAGATAAGGGAGGGGAGTAAGGAGAGGGGATGGGAGGGGAAGGAAAAAGTAAGGAGTCTACATCTGTTTTTCGGTGTCATTTCAGAAACTGAAGATGCCAATTAATGTGAAATGGGGACTCTTCATCTAATTATTTTGACAGGGGTAGAAAGGTTTCGGCAGTACTTCAAATTACATAGTAGGTATGTTCCTAGAAATCTATTTTACTCCTTTAATTTACATAAATTCATATTTCAAATGTACTGAAAAAATTACCTACTTAAAAAAAATCCATGTTAGGAATTTATTTAAAAAGTGAAATTTCCTTTGAAATGAGAACAATTGCCTGCATCATTTTGTTTTATTAATGCGGTATTTTCTTTCACAAGTTAAATTTTTTTAAAAAACAGAGTAAAAAGTTACATTTAAATAGAACCTCCCTCACAGGTTAAAACAGATAGCTCTGCAGCAGGCAGTTAGACAGACACGAGCAGACTAGGAATGCGAGGCCAGGTGCAGAGGGTCACCAGGGCAGGGAGCCCCGGTGCCCAGCATCGGACAAAACTCTCAGCCCTTGCGTGGCCACTCCCTTAAGCATTAACCCCTGGACATGACAGCCAGGCTTCAGCTGTTTCAGCTCCAGGACCAGAGAAGCAGCAAAATCAAATGGAGTGACGCCATGGCCAACCTCAGGACCAGCTGCGATGACTAATGGCCCCCTGGTACTGACCAATCAGTGGAGACCACCAGGCAGGCACACCTGGAAGGCTGATGAAAGTTCTATTGGGATTCTCCCCTGAGGCCTGCAGATACAAGCCCCTGGTACCAGAACCCAGTGCAGCTCTCCCTATGGAGCTCCGAAGCATCTTTCCCCACCTCCCTCTTTTCCCCAGAGCGCTCTCGCTCTAGCTCTCTCTCTCCAGCTCTCTCTCTCCCCCCTCCCTCCCTTTGGAGGGCACCCAAATCTTCCCTCTTCTTCTTCCCCAGGTGCATTTTCTTTGTTCCTTGCCTCTCTCTCTCTCTCTCCTAAGCCCCAAGGGCCCTTCTTTTGCCTCTGTAACTGGCTTCCTGAGCCCACTTCTATATGGCTCACTTCTCCCTCTGTGACTCTCTAAACAAACTTTCTCTTACAGTGTGAGTGTTCCCTCTGAATTCTTTCTCAGCCAGAACTCTAGTACCAAGGTTGCTGAACCGAGGTCTGGCCTAACTAGTCCCTTATCCACTGCTAACAGTTCTAAATCTCTAAAATAGCCTGTCGGTTGCGAGATGGGAGGAATTGGAGGGAATGGGTGAAAAGGGGAAGAGATTAAGAAGTACGAATTGCCAGTTACAAAAACAGTCCCAGGAACGTAACTGTGGGGAATATAGTCAATAATACTGTAATAACTTTGCAGGGTGTCAGGTGGGTACTTAGTAGGGTGATCACTTAGTAAGTTATGTAATGTCTGATCACTATACCGTACACCTAAAACTAGTATAATATTGTTATGTCAACTCTAATTTTAAAATTTAAAAATAAAATACCCTGATAAGGAAATAATACACTGACTCTGACCAACAACAGTTTCCAAATGGTTGGTGTTGTAACTAGAACTTGGGTCCTCCGGCACTAAGGTTTCCTTTGAGATAAAGGAAAAGGTTGTGAAAAAGCCTCATTTAATAAATTATTTGAAAACAAACTTTTGCACTAATGAGTCCCAGTTAAAAGAAGAAATGAGGCCCTGGCCAGGTAGCTCAATTGGGTAGAGAATCGTCCTGACATGTCAAGGCTGTGGGTTTGATCCCTGGTCAGGGCACATAAAGAATCATGACTAAATAAGTGGAACTACAAAAAGTAAAAGAAAAAGCCCTGTCCACTGCGGCTCAGTTGGTCGGGTGCTGTACCACAAAACAAAGGGTCGCTGGTTCAGTCCCCAGTCAGGGCACATGCCTGGGTTGCGGGTTCGGTCCCTGGTTAGGGCGCACAACTGATTGATGTTTCTCTGTCACATCGATGTTTCTCTCCCTCTCTTTCTCCCTCCATTCCCATGTCTCTAAAAAATAATGTTTTTCAAAAAAGCAATGAAAATCCTTTGGAAAGTAACAAAGATTTGAAGATAAAGCATCGCATGAAGACTGCCTTCTGCTTCTCAATGTTCTCTTTCACCCCTGTCTTCATTCTCTGATGCCAACCCTTCCCCGGCCACCTCAGTTCTCCTTAAAGCTCCTTGCCCCTTTCTTCTCTAGTGAAATGACTCACGTAGCGTTAGCTAGTCCAAGAACACTGTAGCGTAACAGTTTCAGGGTATCACCCTAAGCAACAATGGCAAAAAAAGTTGTGTTTTTCCATGTATTGGATTACAGTTTTTGCCTTTTCCAAGGAAAATTACAGATACAGACAAATACCTGGTTATAGATATATATAAATTTATCCATTCAAATTGTATTTTAATTTATATATTTATTATGTATTTTAATTTACATACATATTTTTAATTTATATAAATATATATTTTTTTAATCATGAAGGCATTCCTTCAGGGCTTCTTGGCAGCATGCTGAGGGACCAAATTAGCACAAGCTAACTCTCATACCTCCTGGGGCTCCATGATATATCCAGATGTTTTTCCCTGACGTCTCCTTCCCTGACCGAGTGCCCCTGTGCACTCTCTCAGCCCTTTCAACTTCACTGTCTTCGGGGTATCTCCCCCCTCCCTAAGGTTCACATTTGATTTTGTTTCTGATACGACTTTAGTATTACTAAATGCTATATTTAGTGCATTGAAAAAATATAATTTTTGTAACTTAAAAACTGACTCATACAAATGTAAAAATGAACATGTGCCAAATTTATTTAATTCATTGATTAATAAAGACACCCATAGGACATTAAGTTGTTTCAAAAAGACACCTTGAGGAACTATTTATAGGCAACTTGAAACACTAGAAGGAATATCACAAGAACATTGTTAGCTTGACACAAAACTGGTTAATGTCCTACAAGGCAATAAACCTAATGTCCTACAGTAAACCATCGTGTATCTGTTTTACCAGGGAGAAGTCACTTGCATCTCTATTAAACAGAAACTACATGTAAATATTTAACTCCACAGCATCTGGGCACCAATCAATAATCAATTTTAAAGTTAATAATAATACATTCGGTAATCTGGGGATGAGCCTGAAATATGCTATTAAATGCTATTAAATGATAATGCAGCCATTCTCTAGACTTTATTTAAAGGTTTTGGATAATTTTTTTAAGTAGAAATGCAAGTCCTATTGCTCTATTATTTCAGTCCAGTTTATAAAGTCTCTGACAATATTGAAGGATGGTTATTAGAACATGTGTTTGTCATTAGTTGAAGTACCAGTGTGCCACATGTGCCTTTTTAACAGAAAAGAAGTAGGAAACACATTCAACTGGAAAGACTCGCTAAAGGACACGTCTGCCACGCCCGGCAGTGGGAATCATCAGATGGGAGCCCTCAGGGAAGACCATTAAGACAGAAAATCTGAAAAATCAGGAACCATGCGCGCTATGGATCATGACAAGTTAGAGGTTGGGAAACTGATTTAAAAATTGGGATCAAGGAGCATGGAGCATTGGGGAGCCAGAAAGCGAAGCTTGAGGCTATAATAAATCAGATGTCATTAGGCAAGATCTTAATGAGCCAACAGGCCTCAAAGGTCAGGACAGATGAGGCAGTCAGATAGGCTAAATCAAGGGCACAACCTAAGAAATGTGAGAGGGATGACCTTAGACTGTACTTGACACCCTTCATCTACCCACACTAGAAAGGTTACTTAACACTGGGGCAGAGGGCTTCGTCCCGGGGGCAAGGGTTGCCCAGCTACGGTGGTGCTTCTGCCTGTTCCACTGTTTCACACCTAGAGATACATTTTGACAAGAGAAGAAAAACGAAAGGTACAAAAATAATATCCCCTTGTTTCTAGGGTTCTGATCAAGTGTTCTTTTAAATTAAATTGCCTGTAAAAGAAAAAAAACTAAAGTGAGGCTAATGCCTCTAGAAACCGGAAACTGATTCTTGATTTCTGAATTATTCCTGAGTTTCTGTTTGATCCCACTGACTTATCTCCCTGATGTTAGGGAAAGTATAACTTCTATTTTTGCACAAATAAGAATCTTCAACCTCTTATGCATCGATGAGTAGAGGTGATTTGAAAAGTAATCTGTGAAATTAATCAGTGTAGGAAGTTAACATGAGGATCAGACATCTTTTGAAGTGACCGCCCAGAACATGAACATTTTCCTCTGAGAGTTGCATCCCCCTCAGTACAGAAAAGAGTTGGCCCTCGCTGCCATGTCGATAGTATACATTCCTACCCCTTCGGCAAAGCTGGTTGAACCAGGGGTGGTACCTAACATAGGCTAGGCCAGTCAGTGTTTCTCTCGAGAGATGTTGAAATTGGAACACAAGAATGCTAGTTATTCTCTGTTAGTTGCTCACACTGAGGGTATGCAAACGAAGGCAGTATCGGAGAGTTGGTCTCCTTCCACGTTGCTGTCTAATATGATAGGGACTAGCCACTGGTGCCATTTAAGTTTACGTTTAAATTAAGTAAAGTTAAAAATTGAGTTCTTAATCACCCCAGCCATATTTCAAGTGGTCAACAGCCACCTACAGCTAGTAACTACCGTATTTAACAGTCCAGATGTAGGATATTTTTATCACTGATGATTTTTGAACAGCCCTGATTTAACACATGTCCAGAGAAGCAGAGAACGCCTGTGTGCAGACACAGGGGAAGAAAGTAGATGTGTCGACAGAAGTAGAACCAAGAGACAGAGAAAAGTTAGGAGGTCAGCTGCCTGTTTTCTAGGCCTTTGTTCCAGTCTTGAGTAAGACACCTTTCTCTTGCCTTTAAACTCCTTGATATGTGTATGTGTCCCTACAATAAATTCTCCCTTCTCACCTAAGCTACTTTGTTTAGAATGCTTTACTTACAACTCAAAGATGTTTAAGACAGTCTGAATCATTCTAACCTTCCCCATTTTCTTTCTCGACACACCAAATTACTTGGATAGTTATTGCTATTTTTCCCTTAATTTTTATTTTTATCTACAGTATGAAGGCTTTTTTTTTTTTACATTTAGCTACAGTGAAAATTCCAAAAATTGACTCAGTATAGGATTTTAATTTTGAATTTTAAACCTTAAATAATAGAGTCCTGGATAATTCATTCATACAACCTGTGGGTAAAGCTTGGCTGGTGTAGAGGTGTTAGGTATGGAGTTCATTGGAGGGTGACTTGTTCATTTCCTCTACCCAGAAAAGTACTAGATAAAGTGGCTCAGAGGTAGAAAGGAAAAACTACAAAAAGCACTGTAAGCTTATGACAGACAAATTATCTCAGGAGAAAAGTTCAGGGAACTCAATTTGTGTAACTTAAGAGCTGCTTATTTTATTTCATTTTCTTTCTGCTTAGTATCTTTTGCTAAAACATTTTGGGAGAGAAAGAGTAGCCTTGTATCTGATGACATAACTTGACTACACACAGGCTTGCAAAGCAAGAGCGATCTTGACCTGCAGCAGGCAGAATACCTTTGATCTTCACCAGCCACAGTAGCTGCCTGAGATTATCTTAAATGCTAACCAGAGAGAGAGAGTGTGCCTGGAGCTATATTGACTCCACTGACTGCCCTGTGCAGTGGTCCCTTACAGGCGAATGGGCTGCTGTGAGATGTGATTCAAGTCTGCGGGTGGCAGGGAGAGGAATTTATATCAGAGAAAGAAACAGTTTGCCACCTGAAACTCTACCTGCTGTCTAAGGAAGTGGATCACCTTCTTTGTGTGGAGGGATTTGTGAATCAGAAATGTAAAGGGGGAAAAAAACAAAATTAGGAAGTGAAGGTAGTAAGGAGACCCTGGGTATAAAAAAAGAGGAAATATCAAAGCTAGATCTGTGAAAGAAAAAGTCCAGAAAGAAAAGAACTAACAAATAAATCCAGAGAAGCGACCCAGGAAGGACTTTACAAAAATGCCTCATATAGGCTTAAAAGTTGTTTCATGTGAGATGCTTGATGTGCATCTTCATTGCAACTTCTCTCCTACAAAATTTTAGTAACAGTTGCCCTCCCAAATGACAAAGACCTCTCTTGCTGAGGGAGATGAACTAGCCCGGCACATTCTCACGAGAGGCAGGCCAACAACAAATGTCAGTATGAGGGTATGCTACATAATTCTCCTTCACAATCAGTGCTTAACTTTATTAACAATATACTGCCCTCGCGTAAATTCTGTGAAACTATTTAATCTGATAAAAGTTACATTTCAGCCAAAAAACAGTCTCAGGACTGAAGTAGGGGAAATCCAGGGAAGTGACACTAGGAAGTTACAATGTGACTATTTCCATTCTTATATAAAGAGAGTTACGCCATCTAAAATTGAAAGAGAAAAATAACACAAACTGCATTAAATGTAACAAAAACTGTTGTTCTTCAGCTTTAATTAACCACCAGTTTCATGTTTAACTCTATGCCAGATATTGCAAGGGATACATAAATACAAATATACTAGTAAATATAAATATTAATATATTTTTCCCTGTCGTCAAGGAATTAAAATAATTTTAAAACAAAATGACATACTGTAAAAGAATAAACAAATTAAATGACATAATAAGGACAAAACTAAATCACATTTTAAAAAGAGAGGAAAGCCCTGGCTGGTGCAGCTCAGTGGACTGAGTGCAAACCAAAGGGTCGCCAGTTCAATTCCCAGTCAGGGCACATGCCTGCATTTTGCACCAGGCCCCCAGTTAGGGGATGTGTGAGAGGGGACCACACATGGATGTTTCCCTCTCTTTTTCCCTCCCTCTCTCTCTGTAAATAAATAAATAAATAAGAGAGAAAAAAATGTATGTGTGTTGGAATGATGAATTTCAGGAGAAACACCAAATAAAACAGCAAGTAAACCAGCATCTCTGAATGGAATAGTCTGGTGGGGGAGGGCAGTGGGAAATGATTTAGATAAGGAGATCCAAGCCAGTTTATTGAAGGCCTTGAACATAAGGCAAAGAAGTTGGAGAGTCCCTTCCTCCTCTTTTATTAGTTCCTTCTAGCATGTTCTCTTAGTCCCAACCTCTCTCTCTGTCAATCATTTCATGAACCTTATTCCTTATACAAAAGTTTGCAAATGTACCGGACTCTAAGTGTTATGAACAGTCATTCCAAGTTTATAGATTGGATCTTGTCTGTGCAAAGATGTGTTGGCTCAAGGGAAGCAGATTTTTCTGGAGGGGCCCCGGGGTTCTTCAACCAAACGAACATCGCAGGATTTATATGGGTCGTGGCAATTCCTGGATTCCTGTTACCTCTCATCTGCTCAACCATCATCGGGATTCAGGAAGGGAACTTAAGCCACGTGAAGGAATTTTCCTTACGAAATTTATTTTCACTGGATTCCATTCCTTGCATCATGTCTTTGATTAATCACAAGGCTGCTAATTCTTCCCTGATTCTTACCTTTACTTTTACCTGTGAACTTTGATGAGACTTCCCAGGCCTTTCAAAAGCCCGTTTAGTCCAAAGGGATAATGGATTATGAACATCTCGTCTTATTTACTACTTTCTCATTATTTTTGGTTTCATGTCTTCCATGTCTGGGGTAATTATTGGATAATTTCCCCCTTCTTTCTGGTACACTTAGAGTTCAATCTCAGTGCACACCATCCCTCTTCCCTTGGAAAGAATAACAAGAATGTTCATGTCTTGTTTTAACAAGTGGATGATCTGCCCCAACTTCAGTCAGAACTTCACACTATAAAAAGGGGACCATTATGTTTAACTTTTTGCCCTGTGAGAAAAGCAGGATATGTCAAGCCTCTACTTAAGTTTTTTCTTTCATCCTTCTGAGTCCCTCTCATGAGCTAATTTCTTTCATAGGCTATATAAGCCCCTTAAAGAGCAGCACTGTTCGCTGACAAACACACTGGCACGCAGTTAATCATTAATTTTGCATGGTCCACATCTGCCGTCTGCTGAACTGTACATTGTTTGAGAGACTCCCTCCCGTGTGTACGAAAGCGGCCGTGTGAGGGTCCGTGTGGGATCCTTATCTAACCTATTATCAGCAGTCCAGACAGAGTCTCACTGCCTCCCTTGAACAAGGCCAAGTCACAGAGTTCACAAGGCTTAAACCTACATGAATACAGTAGTATTTTTTATGGCAAAACAACAGCTGCAGGAGCAGACTCAGCAACACGCCCTGGCTGAGTATGTGCAGATACTAAAAACAGGTGCACCTCATGATGAAAACCGCACTGTTGTGTGCTGTAAAAAAAGAAGAAGAAGAAGCATGACATTCATTTCTCTATCAGATGAGTGTCTAAATAAAGAATGTATTGGAGGCGCACAAAGGAATTCACAAGCATGGTCAGCTGAAAGACCAAGGCTTTAAAAAGCAGTCAGGGTAGAACTTAAAATTGCAAGAGAAAGATTACTTTTATTTTACTGCTGGTGAGAACACTACCTTATGAAAGTCTGAGAAGCCAGCCGTGCACGTAATAAAAGTTACTTTTAAATGGCAAGCAGATTAAATTATATCATCTTTCTTCTCTTGCTTGGACTTGGTCTGGGGTTCCAGTTTTAGACCACTTGGGGGAAAGTTGAAATTAGGCTTTGTGTGGGTGGAGGAGAGGCAGATTTGAATGCGATCCTGTTCAAATAATCTCTTCCAGCCTCGCTCTAGGGTGGTGCGTGAGGACTGGAAAGAGTGAGCCTCAGAGCCCCGGTGGAGGGGCAGCACCTCCGCGGCCACGCCGCCAGGAAGGCTCCAAAGGGAGTGCCCCGTAAATGTCAATGTTGTGGGGCTCTTTCGACTTGAAAGTAACTTGCACAAGTTTACTTGAAAATTAACACTGCAGTCATACAGAAGGGGGAAAGGAACGCGTGTTGTTTCCAGACATAATTGAGATTGAACTCTAACCAATTCAGAAACAAGCGTTACTTTCCGCAGCCCTGGAGAAGCCAGCTTGCCTCTGCCAGAAGGGAAGTATTGCAATCGTCAGGAACACAAAGCGCTCTGTATGCAGCTTGCAGAGAGAAGCAGCCCTGTCATCCGGGCTGGCCATTCATCTTTGTGTGTCCTTATGGCAGAGGTAGTGTGAGCAGCAGCCTCCCTAAAACATGAGTGATGCTTCTGGGGTCTACATGGTCTCTGACAACAGCTGTATTGGAGCACTGCTGACCCAGAAAGGGCCCAAAGATCACTTTCAACCTGCTGTGGAGACATCAGTAATGCCGGCCCATCCCCAAGAGTTCTGGGCATTTACCCGCCTTACACGGAGCCTGCCTTCTCCCAGGGATTCACAGTGAGGTCAGCAGTGGTCCATTGAGGAAACCAGACAACTTCCAGGGACTTAATTCAGCCCCACCAGAAACCCTGACATGTGCAAGCTCCTTGGAGGCTTGCCACGCTTAGAAACAGCCTTGGTTTGGAGACTGAGAATTCTCAAGTTATGTAAAGGCTGAGTAAAAATAACAATTCTGCTGCTACATTTTATTATAGGAGTTTCAAATTTAGTCTTCTGCAACTAAAGTCCTGCGGATGTAAGGGTGATAATATTGCTGATTCACTGGCAACATTAGGACCCTGGTGGGTTTCTCTTTTCAGTGGAGATCTGGGGTGAAATCAGAAATAATGAAGTTTATAGAAATATGTTTCTTAGGCATAATGGCAACATTTTGGAACTATAACATTCTTAATGGCATAGGTTGTTGTTTGTTTGTTTGAAGGAAAAGTCTAAAAGTTTCAAGGGAGGGATTAAGGGTTTTAGTTATTTTAATATCATGATGTATCCCCTTTTCCAATTTCATTGGCAAGAGAAAGAACTGAAATTTTACTACTAAATTAATTGTCAGAAGGATAATTGATCCAAATTACAATGTTCTGAATGTATTAGGTAATATGCTTACATATTGATCACACATTTGCAGACTTTTACAAACATAGACAGAAGTGACAGCAGCTGAAGCACATCCATCCATCAGAGCAGCCACAGGGAAAGCTCTGGGCGAGGCCCGGAGGTCGAGGCGTTAAACCTTCCTCGGTTTGGCTGGAGGAAAGGAGCTGTCAGAAGCAGTCAACTTCCAGAAGGCTGAGAGAACAAAGGCATCGTAACAAAGAATGTGGACTTTTCCAGCCCACCAATGAGCTTTCAAACCCGGCTCTCCACTGGGACCTGAATGCACATTGTCTGAACTCTCTAAATCTTATTTCCTGCATGTTAAAACTACCTGTGTGTGTTGTGCTGACTAAATGAAACAGTGGATACCTGAAAGGTATTATCTGTTCTTGGGTATAATCAAGAAACTTAAATCCAGGAGTGTGAAGCAAAGATGAGCGTATGTAGGCTCCAAAAAAAGTGAATAACACTCAGGAGTTATCAGAAACCAAAAAAGCACCCAGACAACTGGAGATCAAGGGTGGACTTAGTGACCAAGACTCACAACCATTCAAACCTGTGGAGATCAAGACAAAGCATCCAATCTGAGGCCGGAATGTCACAGCAAACAAACCTTGCATCCACTCCTTCTTAGCAGGGCAGCAAGTGGCTTGAACTGCTACATTAGCCCTGGCTGGTGTGGCTCAGTGGACTGAGCACTGGTCTGTGAACCAAAAGGCCACAGGTTCGATTCCTTGTCAGGGCACATGCCTGGGTTGCAGGCCAGGTCCCCAGTCGGGGGCATGCAAGAGCCATCTGATTGATGTTTCCCTCCTTAACCTCTCTCTAAAAATAAATAAAATCTTTTTGAAAAACCTGCTCCATTAATAGTGCCAATATCTGCAGAATGAATACCTGCCTGTATGTGAAGATACCATCTCAGAAAGGCACAAGAGAAAGATCACTGATTTTTCAACAGAAACTTGATGTGAACTCACTCGCTGCGGCTCTGATGTCTTGTGTATGAACTCAGACAGGTAACTCAAACTTTCCAAAAGTCACATTCTACATTTGAACACTGGGAGTCAGGGTCTACCCCAGTATCTGCAGAGGATATTAAGATTTGTGGGCTGGCTGCTTTCACTTACCGGGATTATAGATGATCCCAGACAGAGGAAATGTTGTAGCTGGAATTTCTTTTTTCTTCTACACTACTGTAGTGGACATCTGTCATATCAAATAGACAAACCTGAACTCCCTTACATGTTTAGAGAATACCCCACTTCGTGAGTCTTGGCTGAGATCCAAGACCACAAGGAGCTGAATATATTGGATACTTATTTCCCCAGCCTCCTCCTCCCTTGCACCCAGGGTGAGGAATGTAAGCTTGACTCTGCCAATCAGCACCAGACTTCGATTTCACACCCGGGACACAAGAGCGCACAGGCCTGGGGAGTTCACGCTCTCTCCTGCTGGCAACGTCTACAGTGGCCAAACCTAAAAACTCAACTCCTGGAGCAAACGGTCACGTGTGGCTATGGTCAGAGGAGCTATGAGCAGCCTTCCAATGAGGGGAGTCCAGATTTTGGATACATTTTAACAGTAGAATTCTCATCATCTGCTCATGGGTTAGATGTGGGTCATGCAAATAATCAAGAAACTAATGATGAATCCAAAGTTTTTGGATTCTAAAAATATAAACCAAAAATTTAACAGATTGTATGAGTTTGAATTCTAGGAAAAATAGACACAGTTCATATGTTTTAGAACCACCTAAATGGAATAAAAAATTAAAATTATATTCTATTGGCATGGTATTAAGATATTTAAAATTTGAAACAAACCTCATGACTGTCACTTACATGTTTTTATTCTATAATAAATAAACACATTATTTGACATCACTTTTCTGGGCATGAATCATAGACAAACACATATTTTTAAAAAAGAACTTTACGTCTTTTCATTTAAGTATTTTAGATTGCAAACTGAACAACACATGCATAAACAAACAAAAACCTTTTGTTGCTTAACAAATTTTGCCTCTAGATTCTCCAACACATATGTTTTTCTTGGTCAAGCCTGACTACTTATTCAATGGTTTAATTTTTCAGATATATTAAGTTTTTCATGGTTTCAGATATAAAAAAATTTATACTTTTGACCGTAGTTGAAGGAATAGGCAAAAAATTTAGAGAGCTTCATCATCTAAACAGATCAGAACATATTCTATTCAAATTACAAGCACTTGGAGTTGATGATACATACAAACCTAACACTCGGGGTTTTTTAATTTTTTTAATCCCACCCAAGGACATTTTTTTCCATTGTTTTTTTAGAGAAAAAGGAAAGGAGAGAAACATCTATTGTTTGCCTCCCATACATGCCAAGAAGGGATTGTATGCACCTGGAGCAGGGACTGAACCTACAGCCTTGGTACGTGCCCCAGCTGGGAATCAAACCCACAACCCTACAGTTATGGGGTGACACTCCAACCAACTGAGCCACACTGGCCAGGTGTTGAAAGTGAACTAAATTAATTAAACAATGGATATTGAGTAACCACCTATTTAATGTTTGAAGTAATGAGGACTTTTATGTCTGCACTTTATCTTGATATATCAATGTCCTTATTGCACTTTGGCATTAACCCAATAGCATGCTCATGACCTTTCTTTTTGACCTCTAATGACTCCTCTACCAAGTTGTCCTATGGTCTACTAAAATCTCCCTAAAACGTCACTCTCATGATGCCATCCCCCCTCTTTAAGTACCAAGATGCAAAGTCCAAATTCATGGGCTTGGTAGCCATGATCACTCTTGTACAGTAGTTTAATTCACCCAGTTTCTCAATTCCACCCTCCTCTACTTCCCAACAGTTGCCACCCCCTCTGGTTAAGGCATTCTCTCACACATCCTGGCTCTCTTTCCTTTCTCAATGTCTTTGCACTCCAAGTTACTCAGCTAACATATACTCGCTCATTCAGTCCACAGATTATTTTAAACACTCACCAGGTTCAGGCAACCATAACTTTATTTACACGTGTGTTTCCCTGCAGGTTTTGTTGCTGGGACCTCCCCGCCCATAGTGACCCCCTCGGCAATACCCCTTCAGGCTGAATGACTCTGTGCTCAGAGAATTGCATCAGTTTCTGCTACCACATTTATTACGGTCTTTTGCAGCCACCTACACTTAGGAATGCAAATCTAGGTCTTTGTTAGCTAGGTCTGATAATGATAACAATGACAATAATAATTTGTAGTTAGCATTTATCGAGCACTGTGTGCCAGCCCTATTCAAAGCACTTTACATATATTAATCCATTGCATGCTCATGACATGGTAAATATATTAGCTCAAATGTAGTGATGAAGCACTGAAAAGCCTATTATAAAATTATAACCTCTGCATTCTGTTAGTGTAGCCAACTGGGGCAAGCTACTTGCTTAACCCAGTCTATGGCTGGATGCCATGGGAACTGAACAGTTTACAAGCAATGTGACCACAGTGGCCTTAGCTCTCTGCTCTGTATCATCCAGAAATTTTATCAGCAGGCTTTCAGTGCCTTTACCTACATCTGATAAAACTTTGGAATGGAATAAGCAATGGAACGAGCCCAGTGTTAAACCTCCAGAGACTTCTCTTCAGTTGCTATGAGTCCATCAATTAATATTTTGTGGAATTAATCTTTCATCCATTGAAGATTTTCTAAGTGCATTGTATTGACCAGGGCTCTCCATATATAAGTACAATCACGTCTCTGTATGTATGTATGTATAGATATAGGGAGAGAGGGAGAGAGAGAGCAGAAAGACCAAGAAAGAGAGAGACAAAGAGAGAGAGAGAGATTACAGGAATTGGCTCATACAACTGTAGAGGCTGGGAAGTCCCTCCGTTTGCTGTCTGTAAACTGGAGAACCAGCATAGCCTGTGGCATAACTCAGTCAAAGCCTGAAGGCCTGAGAACCAGGAACCTGCCCGAGAACACGGTAGATGGATGTGTCAGCTATGGCAGAGAGCCAAGTGCCCCTTCCTCTGCCTTTTCATTCAAGCTCCCAGTGGATGGGATCATGCACACCTGCTGGTGTGGGCCATCTTCTCCACTCAGTCTGCCCTTCAAATGCTAATCTCTTCCAGAAACACCCTCACTGACACACCCAGGAATGTTTCACGTGCTGTCCGGGCATCCCTCAGCCCAGTCAAGTTGACACATAAAATTAATCATCACAAGTCCATCTCTTGTCAACCCGGTACCCATACCCACCTCCTTAAACCACAAATAAAGATAATGAGTTTCCAGTTCCACCCAACATGATAAAACTATCCTGTGTGAGACCAAAATCACACCAATTCTTTCCCCAGAAGAGGAAGTCAGGTCCTTCAGTTATGTTTACTCCTTTCTGAAACTTTCGCAGAGTCTATTTTTCTGCAAGTCCTGAATCCCTCCTTTTCTAACATTAACATCATTTTCCTGTCTCTGGCCTTTCTTTACTTCTGTCATTCCCCATGATTCGCATTAATCTTAATCACAGTTGGGTTCACAATTGCAAATTCTTGTCACACAGAACCTTATTTGTTCACATCTGGACACAGATTTGGGGCTGGGCAGGGGTCAGCACTGCTGGGAGAGATACCGACGGTATTCGGAACTGACAGTACACAGCACACCAGTCACGGTCTTAGTGGTAAACATCTTGTGAATGGCTTTGCAGTTCTTCCAACGACTCTGTGAGCCGACCAACATTCTTAATAAAACGTCTCCCCACCTTCTCTGCCAACCCCTGATCTGAGCCACCATCATCTCACCTGAGTTCTTGCAAAAGCCTTCTAAGGAGTCTTCCTGCTGCCATGCTGCCCCCTTTTAATCAGTTTTCAAAAAGAAAGGTTAGAGTAATTGTGATAAAAGCCCCACTTTTTCCCTCACTACCCACATTCTAGGACATAGGTAATGTTTGGGGGGAAATCAGGCACAAATATGACTTAGGGCTTTTACACTTGCCGTTAACACTGCCTGGCACACTCTTCCCTGAGATGTCCAAAGGGTTTACTCTCCACACTCTTCCAGTATTTACTCAGATGACAGCTTTTCCGTGACCAACGTGATAAACATTGACATGTCCCCTCAGTATTCCTTATCCCCCTTCTCTGCTTTTCTCTCTGCTTATTGTCTAGAACAAAGTTCCAAGTGCACAGACGTTTTTTTCAGGCATTTTGCCTCTTTCATTCACTATTATATGCTCACTGCATTATAAACATCCAATAAATATATGTTGAATCGATCAGTTGATTAATTTACTGCTAATTTCAGTATAATTCAGTGTTTCTTTAAGGCTTAATGCAAGTTTGTTTTTATTTTCTTAATTATACTTTATTGGTTATGCTACTACAGCTGTCCCAATTTTCACCTCTTTGCCCCCCTCCACCCAGCACCCCTACTCCCTCAGGCAATCACCCCACCATTGTTTACTTCCATGGGACATGCATAGGTTCTTTGGCTACTCTATTTCCTATAGTGTACTTTGCATTCCCATGGCTATTCTGTAGCTACCTATTTGTACTTCTTAATCCCCTCACAAGAGGATTCTCCCACATTCCCTCCATCTGGCAACCATAAAAATGCTCTCTGTATCCATAATAATTCTGTCTCTGTTCTTCTTGTTTGCTTGGTTTTTTAGTTTCAATTTTTGACAGATTTGTATTTATTGCCATTTTATTGTTCATAGTTTTGATCTTTTTTAAATTTTATTTTATTTTTTAATTATTTTATTGTTGTTCAATTACAATTGTCTGTGTTTACCCCTCACCACTTCCCCCTACCCCAGCCAAACCCACCTCCCTCCCTTGCTTCCAACCCCCTTGGTTTTGTCCATATGTCCTTTATAGTTGTTCCTGAAAACCCTTCCCCTCTGCCCCCCATTATCCTCTCCCACCTCCCCTCTGGTTACTGTCAGATTGTTCTTAATTTCAATCTCTCTGGTTATATTTTTCTTAAATAAGTCCCTTTAACATTTCATATAATAATGGTTTGCTGATGATGAACTCCTTTAGTTTTTTTCTTGTCTGGGAAGCTCTTTAGCTGCCCTTCCATTCCAAATGATGGCTTTGCTGTGTAGAGCAATCTTGGCTGTAGGTCCCCACTTTTCACAGCTTTGAATATTTCATGCCAATCCCTTCTAGTCTGCAAAGTTTCTTTTGAGAAATCAGCTGACAGTCTTATGGGAATTCCCCTATAGGTCACTCACTTCTTTTCTCTTGCTGTTTTTAAGATTCTCTCTTATGGTGTGTCTTGGCGTGGGCTTCTTTGCATCCATCTTATTAGGGACTCTCTGTGCTTCCTGAACTTGCATATCTATTTCCTTCACCAAATTAGGAAAGTTTTCTTTCATTATTTTTTCAAATAGATTTCCAATTTCTTGTTCTTTCTCTTCTCCTTCTAGCACCCCTGTGATGTGAATGGTGGACTGCTTGAAGTTGTCCCAGAGTATGCTTATACTATTCTCGTTTTTTGGATTCTTTTTTCTTCTTGTCGTTCTGGTTGGTTGGTTTTTATTTTGCTTCCTTATGTTCCAAATCATTGATTTGATTGTTGGCTGCATCCAGTCTATTATTATTTCCCTGTAAATTGTTCTTTATTTCAATTATGTATCCTTTGTTTCTGACTGGATTTTTTATGCTGCTGAGATCCTCACTAAGTTCCTTGAGTACCTTTAACTAGTATTTTGAGCTCTGCATCTGATAGATTGCTTATTCCATTTTGTTCTTTTTTAGGAGTTTTGATCTGTTCTTTTATTTGGGCCATGTTTCTTTGTCCCCTCATGTTGGCAGCCTCCCTATGTTTGTTTTTGTGTTTTAGGTAGAGCTGCCTCCCTGTCTTGGTAGTGTGGCCTAATGTGGAGGTGTCCGGTAGGGTCCAGTGTCACAGCCTCCCCTATCACCCAAGCTAGGTACTCAAGGTGTGCCCTTTGTGGGAGCTGAGTACACCCTCCTCTTGTAGTTGAGCATTGATTGCTGTTGGCAGGTCAATGGGAGGGATTTACCCAGGCCAGTCAGCTGCAGGATTTGCTCTGACCACTGACTACCAACCTCTTCCCTCTGTGGAAGATCAGCTGTGCGGGGGCAGGTGGTGGTGCTCTGACATGGACTATGGCTGTCCACTGGTGTACAGGCTCTGGGATTTCCCAAGTGGTGCAGGCCAAGGTCAGCCCACACCTGTGTTTTCCCAGTGCCACCCTGCCTGAGATATTAAGCAGTCTGAGATGGCTACTCCTTGTGCTAGGCTTGGAGATTCCCAGATGAAGCCAAACTGTGAATCTAGGCTGATTGGTGCTAGTGCTGGGCCTGGGGCACTTAGCAAGAGGTACAGGGGATGGGGGCTCACTGAGGCTGGCTGTTGCTTGTTTTAGAGGATTTAGGAAGTTGTGAAGCAGGAGCGAAGACCAGTCAGTCATATGTAAAAACAGCTTGGGTGGGCCTGTAAATTGGGCGGGACAGAGTCTCTATGGATCTCCAGGATGGGTCAAACAATGTTAGCCAGGTTAATGGAATCTCAGATATGGCACCAGCCTGCCAGCTCTGTGGTTCTGTGGGTGATGGGTTCCTAAAAGGAACAATGGCTTCCACCTGTCTTTCTATCTGGGAGAAGGCTATCCCCCAAGCTCTGGATTTGATACCAGACACTCCAGTTCCTCCCTGTATGCCACTGGTGCCTTTCAAGTGTCTACTCCTACACTGTAGCTTGTAGTGAATCTAAGATGTATGTGGGTTCTTTAAGAGGAAGTGCTTGGGGCTACGGAAGTTTCTTCCACTGACTCAATCACTGCTGGGTTTTTTGCAGCCATAAGTTAGGGGAACTTATCTTCCTGACACTGGAACCCTGGGCTGGGAGGCCTTGTGTTGTACTGGTACTCCTTGCTCCCAAGATATCCCTCTCAAATCTTTATCCACCACAAGTGGATGTGGGACCAGCCCATTCTGCATCTCTGCCCCTCCTACCAGTCTGGATGGATGTGGTTTCTTTAGTTCTATTGTCAGACTTCCATTCAGCTCAGTTTCTGACTGTTCTCAGTGATGGTTGTTCTTTATTTCAGTTGTAATTTGATGTGGTCGTGCGAGGAGGCGAACCATGTTTACCTATGCTGCCATCTTGACTGGCATCTAATTCAGTGTTTTATCAAGTATTCATGAGGATTAGATCAGGAGCAGCAAGGAAAAATTAAGTCCTTTAATAATCACTAGCCCTATCAAAAGCCACATGGATAATATCCTTGATAATGGCTTGAGGGCATACACTTGGCAATCAGAGATGGGTACAAACCCCACCTCTGCCACTTTCTGGCCATATTATGGAAGGAGTGTTAGTTAATCTCCCTGCATCTGAGATTTTTTATCTGTAAAATGCAGGTGATGATGTCTTGGATTATTGAAAGGGTTGACTACAATATGCATAAAAAATGCTTAATACAATGTGTGGCACATAATTAGTGATTTATAAGCATCATTATCATCATTATAACCACAGTATTAGTATAAGAAAATGTATAGATTACTTCTTTGGAATTCTTCGTTCTTGTTTATGTACCTGACCCAGTCAGCCCAAATGTATCTGAACTGAATGTATAAGACACGGAACTTCTTTCAATTTACATTTTAAAAGTAAAGAAGGTGACAGAACCACTCTGTATCTTGATGGTGATGGTGGTGGCATGGCCACATGCATTTGTCAGAACTCACAGGCTTGTACAGTGAAAAGGGGGAATGTTATTGTATGTAAGTTATGACATTTCAAAATAATAAGTGGGAACATCATTGTAAATATTTGGCACCAATCATAGTAGTCAGAATTAATTACTTGTTTCCTCCCATTGAGGAGCAAAACCACAAAGGAAAATCTACTGACATCAGAGGTAAAGAATTTCCCCCTCAATGCATGGGACACACAAAACGACTATGCTTGCCTAATTCCAGGTGTTAACAGTTATTTCAAAACAAAACAATGTTCCAGCATTGCACAGAAACTGACTGACCCTCTTGTCTCTTTCTTATACTAAGAGAAAGGTAGTAGTTATAAGCCTTGACCCAAATATATGAAATAACCTTATTATAACACATGTATACTTTTATAGTTCCTAATAGTTTTGATGCAAATTTAAATTAATCTAAAAATAGCTCTTAAATGTAATAACTCAGAAACTTTTATGGTTATATGCTAAAGGAACATGGTCAAATTTTTACTATTCTTTTGATGAATTAACATCTAGACTTTAATGATATTGCCAGGCCTAATGAAATTTATACCAATATGTATCAGATGAGTAGAACTGAGAAGAAATATGCTATTTTAAAATATATGTTTACAGTTAAATGAACCAGTTTCCTCAAACATGAAAGAAGCAATAGTTCCCAATGTGGCAACATATAATATGGTCAACAGGGAGGAGAAAAATCCAAACCTTTATTTTTAAAAGAGATTTTAAAAGAGATTATATTTCAAAGTAAACTTCCACTTAATTCATTTATTATTAATTTTTCCTAAATGTTTGCTGGCACTGCCTGGCTGCCATATAAAAGACGAACAAATAAAAAATCAGTTAAAAATTCTTTGCTTAAAGCTAATAACCAAACTTTTGTAGAAAAATTGCTCATTAGTGTGTACTTTAAAAGAAAATCAACAATTGGTATTTTTTAATCCCTGATTAAGGGCTCAAGCCAAAATTACGCAGAGATTTAACTAGACAAACTGAACAGTTACAGCAGAAAGGAGGCCCCTTTGAATTGAACTTGAACAGCTGTCTGTGGTGTCTAGACCATAAATGACACTGTATTTCAAAAACAAAATGCTAAGTGGTTAAGTATTTCCAGGGTCTAAGATAGAAGCACAAAATGAAATCATTTCTTTGTAAGCTGTTGGAGTTCCCCAGATATTTCTAAACACCTGTCTCAGGGAAATATTTTCTGGTTAAATGGTGAAAGGATTCAAATCAAGCAATAAGGCCACTACGACATGGGCTTGATTTCCTAAAAATACTAATGTGTAGGGTGGTAACTGGCAAGGGTAGAATTTTTTTTCCTAGAGAAAGTAGTCCAAAGGAAACTTAGTAAAAGGCATATGGTAAACTGGAGAAAGTTGGTAGTTAGAATCATGGAAGATATGCAGTTCATCTTTTTGTTGTAACAACTATTTGTAAGCACCAGGTGAAGTGTAATTTTTATTTTTCAACCCCCTGAGATTAGTACAAGGCAGAGTAACATAAGGACAATCCTTGTGATGAAAAATCTCCACCCAAGGGACTGGTTAGCGACAGGGCCAGTGTCGCAGAAAGCTTCGAGGCAAGCCAGACTCTGCTGAGGAGTGGGGACGATTTAAAGCAGTTTCAGAGCCAATTGTGGATGAGATTGTTTTCTTAATTTTCCTTGCTGTGAGTTAATTATTGGCATATAAAAATGCAACTGATTTCTGGATATTAATTTTCTATCCGGCTATACTTTGCTGAATTCATTTATCAGTCCTAGTAGTTTCTTGGTGGAATTTTTTGGTAGATAACAGTATTATGACATCTGCCAATAAAGACAGCTTTACTTCTTCCTTTCCAGTTTGGATACCTTTTATTTCTTCGTCTTGTCTGATGCTGTGGCTAGGACTTCCAGCACGATGTTGAATAACAGGGGTGAAAGCAGGCATCCCTGTCTTGTTCTCGATCTTAAGGGGAATGCTGGTAGTTTTTGCATGTGGAGTATGGTGCTTGCAATGAGTTTGTCATATATGGACTTTATTAGGTTTAGATACGTTCCTCTATTACCACTTTGCTGAGAGTTTTTATCATAAATGGGCACTGGATTTTATCAAATGCCTTTTTTGCATCTATTGCTATGATCGTGTGGTTTTTATCCTTCATTTCATCTATGTGGTGAATCACATTTATTGTTTTGCTAATGTTGTACTGACCTTGCATTCCCAGAATAAACCCCACTTGATCATGCTGTATAATCTTTTTCATGCATTGCCGTATTCAGTTTGCTAATATTTTGTTGAGGATTTTAACATCTATATTCATCGGGTATATTGGCCTATAATTTTCTTTTTTTGTAGTGTCTTTATCTGGTTTTGGAATTAGGAAAATGCTAGCCTTATACAATGAGATTGAGAGACTTCCTTCCTCTTGAATTTTTTGAAATAGTTTGAAGAGAGGTGTTAGTTCTTCTCAGAATATTTGGTAAAGTTCACCTGTGGTGCTATCCATTCCAGGTTTTTGTTTGTGGCAGTTTTTTGATTACTGCTTTGATTTCACTAGATGTACTCTGTCTATTCAGATTCTCTGATTCTTCCTGATTTAGTTTTTGAAGATTGTATGTTTCTAGGAATTTATCCATTTAGTCCAGGTTGTCCAATTTTTTGGCACTTAGTCAGTTGTTCATAATATTTTCTTACACTCATTTGTATTTCTTTGGCATCAGTTGTTATTTCTCCTCTTTCATTTCTGATTTTACTTATTTGGTTCCTCTCTCTTTGTTTTTTTCTTGATAAGTTTGTTTACAAGCAACATTTTTATTTCCTGGACAGACAGACAGGTATTCACTCTAAAATGCAGATTCTATTTTCATAAATACATTCCAAGTAAGAAAAGTACCTTAAATTAGTATGCATGCAAAATTCAAATTAAATAAAATCTTTACTGACCTTTACATGTAGCACCAGGACATGCACAAACTTATAAAATTAAACATTTTACACATTTAGAAAAAATAAAATAATAAAATAAAACCATTTCAAAGCAAACATGCCACACGCATATGAAAGCAGAGGTAGGGTCCTCACAGACCCTGTGGGATTTACTCTGCAGCATGGAACAGTCCTCTGAAAGTTGGGTGTTGTGACTTTACTGGTTTCCATGAATTACAAGGGATAGAGGGAATTTGCACAAAGTTCAAAGCAAACATATTCAGATAATTAAAGAGCTGGAAAACATGTCTATGGACAAAGGAGCTGGAACCACCTTATTTAGTTCCCTCAGGCAGGGGTTTTGCATCCTATTTCTTTTCCTCCCTCAGAACAGTGAGCACAATGTAGCTGAAGTAAGTCCTTGATAGAAACCTGTTGGCTGGCCTAGGGAAAAAAGTGAAAAGAATGACATGATAACGATCTTTAGATTTGTGAAGGGCTGTAGTTTAAAACAATGGTAACCAGCTATCTTTGCATCTACTCAGTAAACAGGGCAAAAATAGGTGTTACAGTTAGTCTATAGGTAACCAACCTGTCCCAGTTTGCCCAGGACTTTCCCAGTTTTAGTAATGGAAGTCCCATCCCAAGAAACCCATAACTCACGGGCAATCTAGGACAATGGGTCATCTGACATTGCAAATGTCTGAACAGGACAGATTCTTATCTGACTGGGAGTTAAGTGAATCCTACCTAAACGCAAGGGGAAATAAAAGTAAGCATCCTTTCATGGGGCTTTCCAGGCATATGAGTCTATCAATATTATTACTATCACAATTACTGATTATCATGGGCAATAATGACAGTGATGAAAATAATAATGATTTTAATTGTACCTATCAAAGTGAGTTTGTGCTTACATTAGGTCACCAAAACCCCATTAAGTTTGTATTTTAACCCTGAGCAGAAGAGCTGAGCACATTCCCCAAAGTCCTAAGGGAATCGATGTGAACCACAAAAATGGAGTACAGCGATTATTTCCAGTTGCATAACAAGCCAGTCTGTGCTCGGTCACGCTTGAGGTTGGCCAGGCCAAATAGAACATGGCCGAGTGGTTAACAGCAGCGCGCAGAACCACGCAGGTCTCGGTATGAGTACTTATTACTGATGAAATGGCCTTGCATAAACTACAAAACTCCCTAAGCATCTGTTTCCTCATCTATAAAGTGGAGAGAATGTCATCACCTGCTCATAATAAGCAGTTTATAAGACTTTGTTTTAGGGAGCCTCATGCAAAGAGATGGCATAGTGGAAGGCTGGTCTATGAAAAGAAAACAGTTAGGTTCAGGAATTGAGGCCTCTGGTCACAATAGCTAACATTTTAAATACTTTACGTCTCAGAAACTTTCTTAGCACATAACATGTAATACACACTGAACACAACGGCCCTATGAGGATTATTATTCTCATCTTCATTGAATAGATTAGGGAACTGACGTACAGAAAATTTAAGTATTTTGCCCAAGATCCCATAGGTAGAAAGCAGCAGAGTTTATATGCAAACCCTGGCAGTGTAACCCCAGAGTCCTTAGTGCTCACAAATCCACACCGTACTGCCTCCGGTTCACTTCACACGGCCCACAAAGGCACATGTTGACTGCACACCCTTTAGAGAATAATCCATCAATACAACTTCTACCAGTAAAACTGTCAACAGGTTTAGGGGTGCTGAGGTTAAATTCTCTGACCAGTACCTAAATATTAAATTTTGCTGATTAAAAGAATGAAATACCCAGGCCTTTAGACACAATTCAAACTGATAAATACATAGTACTAGTAAATCCAACCCAGTTTTCATCCAATGCAAAAGTCGTTTCCCTTAGCACAAGCTGACATATATACTATGTACTAAAAAACAATTTATTGATACATTTCTCCTTTAGCTCCCGTTCACTTAGCTCATGACGTGAAGCAAGCTACTCCTAATGACCGGCTAACTTTATGAGTTAAAAAGATTTTTATCATACAAATTGATTTGGCTTTTAAGAGAAGAGTCATTTATAATGGACTAAACCTCCTCCCACATAAATAATCATGAACTCTGGAAAAATATAAATATTTTTTAAAAACACCATTTGAAGGCACTAGAGAGTGATCAAAAACAGACAAAAAAGATGGGAGACAGTTGAAAACTTAACAAAGGAAATTTTACAAGGTAAAATTTATATTTATATGGCTTTCACTTAGTCCTTTCCTATGTATTTGAGAAAGAATGGCTAGAACTCAAGTAGAAAACCCCAATCACATTAGCTTGAGAAGCTCAAAGTTTGGGTTTGCCAGAGAAGATGGTAAAGGAAGGAGAAAAATCTCAAAAAAAAAAAAAATGAGCAGCAGAATGAGAACAGAAAACTCTTCATGGATTTTCTGATGAATGCTATCAAACATGTGAGAGGAATTAATAGTGATCTTATACAAACTCCTTCAGAAAAGAGAGAAGAAAACACAATCTGTTTAGGACAGCCTGAAGCCTTTATGAAAACTTTACAAGGACATTACAAGAAAAAAAAAAAAAAACTATAGACCAATATAATTCAGGAGTATAGATACAAATAACTTTTAGAAATATTAGCAAATGCAATTCATGAACATATAAAATGGACACTACATCATGACCAGTGGGGTTCATCACAGTAATGCAAGGTGGGTTCAACACTCAGCATGTAATCGCTGTATTTTGTTACGTCAACAGACTTGAGAGAAACACCGTAGGATCTAAAATATATGCGGAAGGAAGCATTTGGCAACATTCAAAATTCATTCTTGACAAAAAAACTTTCAGCAACCTAAGAATATATAAGAACATTCTCAATATGATAAAGGAACTTTACAGAAAACCCATAGATAACATCAGAGTTAGTGGTGAAATACTGAACGCTTTCCCATGAAGACTGGGAAAAAGGGAAGGATTACTTCTTTTCAACATTATACCAGAGGTCCTATTCAATGTAATAATGAGGAAAAAAAAAAAAGAAAAACCATCTGTATTTGTTGATAGTAATTGTCTGTGTAGAAAGTCCTAAGAAAGCTACAAAGCAGATACTACAAGTAATAATTAAGTTTCACAAGTTCACAGTATATAAAGACAATTTTAAAAAATTAATTGCATTTATTTAAAGGCACACAATTGGAAAACATAAATTGTAAAAACTACTATATTTCTAAGAACACTTTTTAAAACATAAGATACCTAGGAAGAAATTTAATTAAAACTACGCAAGACCTCTACACTAAAAACCTGAAAATCATTGCAAAGAGAAATTAGAGAAAATGTAAAGAAATGGCAAGATAAACCATGTTCATAGATGGGGAAACTCAATATTGTTCAGAGGTCAATTTCCCCCAATTGGTCAATATATTCATGATCATTCATAGTAAAATTATGGAAGCCTGTTACAATGTAAACCTAGAAACTAATCCAAAATTTAAAGGGAATGCGAAGGTCCTAAAACAGCTGAAATAACGGAGTCCAGAGGGTGGGGCTGTTGCATCCCCCAGGCTGACGCTGCTGTACGGAGAGGAGGGCTCCACCGAAGAAAGATGGTGTCTGCAGCGTGGAAGAGTTACTGTGCACAGGGGTCCTGGTGGCTGTCCCTTCAGCTCTCTCCCCAGAGACACAAATCCCAGTCTCTCCTCACACAACTCCAGTCCACCCCACCCTCCTTCTGCCAAAGCCAAGGGTGAGTGGCTGGAAATGATATTTTGTGCATTGGCCCTTTAGGAGGGCGCCTGTGTCTCTGGCAGACTCCCTTCTCTCCCTGGTGGAACAAATCTCCAGATTTTCACAGCCAGGTGTTATGTGAGCTTCTTTGGGCTCAGGTGCTCTGGGCTGGGGAGCCTGTTGTGGGGATGAGACCCCACACTCCTTGGGGAGACTCTGCAGCTGGGATATCCCTCTGGAATCTCAGCCTCCAACCATGTGAGTGGGGCCAGAACGTTTTGCATCTATGCCCTCCTAACAGTCTCAATGTGGCTTTTCTTATAAATCCTTGGTCATAAGCCTCCTCCAGAGCTAGTCTTCAGTGGGTTATTCAGGTTGATTGTTCTATACTTTAGTTGTAATTCCAGTTTGGTCCTAGAAGGAGGCGAGTGTACATGCACCTGGTCTGCCATCATCTTGGATCAGAGAGGATCTTATATTTCTTATAAAAAAGTTTATCTGTGTCTTTTGCCCACATTTTCTATAGAGTTGTTTCTTATTCTTTATCTTTTCTTTGTTGACTTTGTACTTGCAAATACTTTTTCCCTTAGATTATGGTGTGTTTTGTCACGTTTTAATGATATCCTTTGATGAACAGATGTTTTTAATTCAAGCAGAAGTGAATTATTGACCTTTTTCTCTATGACTTTATTTTCCCTATGGCTTAGAAATGTTTCTCTATCATAAAGTCATAAAACTAATCTCCTGCATTTCCTTCTAAATTTTTTTCGTTTTGGTTTTTACATTAATGTATTTAAAACATCTGGAATAAAGTTTTTAATATAGTATGAAATTACAATTTAATTTTATTTTTTTCCATATGGGTAGCCAATAATCCCAGCACGGTTTATTGATGAGTTCATCTTCTTCTACTCCTCTACAGTTGTTTTCCTCATTATATAACAAATTTCCCCATATAAATGGGTCACTTTTTAACACCACAATTTTTTCCATTGACATATTTATCTACCCTTGTACTGATATTATGTTTATAAATTGCTATCGCTTTATAATAAGTTTTGATATCTATAAAGTAAATCCTCAACATCCAAGGTCAAGGTACCCACTGATTTGGTTACTAGTGAAAGCTCTCTTCCTGTCTTCATGTTATAACATGTGACCTTTCCTTCCTGCCTGCTGGTGGAGAGAGACTTCTGATATCTCCTCCTCTTCCTATAAGGACTTCAGTCATATCCGATTAGATGCCCACCCTTAGTACTTTATTTAATCTTCATTACCTTTTTATAGGAAGCAAATGCAGTCACTTCGGGAGTTAGGGCTTCCACATAAGACTTTGGCAGGGACACATCAGTCCCTGCCAAAGAGATGTGATGGGAAGAATCACATCCATATGTAGACGCAAGTTACCAGTGCTATTCCAGTTGGGTTATAAGGGAATATTTAATTTATTACAATGATTTATAACACATGCTATGTATAGTCTTTGCTTCAAAAATTATATTTAGCAATAAAAATAAATCAACTATACCTGTATCTGAAATAAACAAATTAATTAAATAAATCATTTTATTTTGTTGTTCCTCAGATAAGTTTTGGCTATTTTTGGCTTTTTCCTCCTTTATGTTTACTTTAGAATCACATTTATCAAGTTCTATGAAAAACCTTATTGGTTACTAAATTTATTTTTGTCGACCAATCTGTTTGTGTAGATCTGACTTTAAGTTATACCTGCTGTATATTGCTAGAACATAGAAATGCAGTTAATTTCCATATTGACTTTACATATACTAAACTTGCCAAATTTTGGTGTTTATTATTTAGGGCATTGATTAAGCTGTGGTAACTCAGAGACCCCAGTTAACAGAACGGGGCTTGGAGCTATTCTCCTATATTAGTTACTAGAAATTGTGTGTTTTATATATCACATTTAGATTTATAATCCATTCAGGATTGATATGTATGTGCACTGTAAATGGGTGTCAAGATTTTTTTTTCTTTTCCTATAAACATTAATAGGTCTAGTACCATTTCCTAGAAAGCGCATCCTTCCCAACTTCTCTGTAATGTCACCCCTATAGAACAAATAAGCTAAATAGGTTTGGGTCTGTTTCTGAACTCTGTTCCATTCATCTATTTGTGTGCAGTCATGCTAACGAGACTCTGTCTTAATTATTATAGTCTTGACCAAGTACATCTTTCCACTTTGTTCTTCAAGACAATCTTCATTATTTTTGGCTTTTTGAATTTCCCAGTAAGTTTGAAAGAATTTTTTAATTTCTACAAATCAACATGAACTTGATTTTTGTAATTTTAGTGAGCTTTATAAAATACTTTTTTTTTTTTTTGCCCCTAGAGCCTCCTTGCTACCCCTGCTTATCTCCAAAGATATGGCACTTAGCAGATATTTAATAAATATTAGTTTGTACCTTGGTCTATCAGGAAGAAAAGGAAACAACTGATTTAAACCTTCAGTAAAACTTATTTGTGATAACTTAAATATAAAATCGATTAAAAAAGAGAAAGAAAAAGGAAAATGTTGTGTCACCTCCTTCAGACCTCCCTGGTTTTAGATGAGAAGTGGGCCCTCATTCCCATTGTTATTAGCCTAGAAGTAACGCTTTGTTTTCTCTGACTGCTTGTAGGAATTCTCTTCAGTTACCCGAAGCTTAATTATGAAGTGTCTTAGCAGGAACTTCTTGGGGATTGTTCTGTTTGGGATTGTCTCAGCTTCTTGGACCTACAGGTTCGTGTCTTTCACCAAATCTGGGAAATTTCAGCCATTAGTTTTTCAAACACTCTTCTAGCCCCAATCTTTCTGCTCTCTCAGGATTGCAGTGATGCCAACGTGGGGCCTTCACTATTGTCTCGCGGGTCTCTAGTTCATCTCGGTGTCGGCTTCAGTTGATTCCCTTAAGTCATGGTGAGTTTCTTGGTTTTGGGGGGGGGTGTTGTGTTTGTTTTTGTTCTTGCTGTGACAGCTAAACTTTTATCGTATTATGGACATTCTGTATAGCATGTTAGGAGACTCTGGGTACTGCTTAATATATTTTGTTTTAGCAGGTAGTTACCCTATTTACCTTTAACATATGAATCTTGGCCAACTTTTATGTGCCATGATTCCAGCGACAGTTTAATTTTTAGAGTCCTTTCCACGTTCCTTTGGTCTGCTTGGTTTTATCGGGTGCTGTATGGCTTGCTCTGGTCCCTGGTGGTACTACCTGATTGGGCAGAAAGGGTTTCCACAAGCCAGGCTGCCAGGTGTCCCCTGGTGGACAAGGGGTTTGCTGAGATCCCCTTACTGCCACTTGCCCCTGATGGCCTGGTGGTTCATTGCTTTTTATTATCCCATTTTCTCTTCTTTCAGCTTTATAGTTACACACACCTTTATGATTCTTGTGGTTGTTGATTGGTTTAGGGATTACTAGATTCAACTGATCTTATTAATTTAGTACTTAGTTTATATGAATTAGTACTTTTACACCTGAAACTAATATAATATTGTTTGCCAAAGGTAACTAAAAATTAAATTAAAAATAATAATAAATTAGTACTTTTGTGATGCAAAAACGTCAGGACTCTTTCATTGCGTTCATCTTCTTGGGATTTTCATAATTTTTCATCTTGTATTTTAATCCTAGATACATTGTAATCCCATAAGATAATATTTTTATTACTTTACACAGTACACGTTTGTTTAGATTTTCCCACTTGTTTAACCTCTTCACTTTTCTTCAGCCCCTTCTACATCTCTTTTTTTCTTCCTGAAGAACATTCTTTATAATTTTTTTTCAGTGTGAGAATTAAGGTGAAGAACTCTCTCAGGTTTTGCCTGTCTAAAAATATCTTTATTTTTACAGGATATTTTCACTAAATACAGAATTCTAGAAGGCATTCTGTTTTTTGAGCATTCAGAACGTGTCATCCGCTTGCCCCCCAGCTTCCGTTGCCTCCAGTAAGAAGTCCTCAGAACATTGTATCGCTCCTTTGCTCTCAGTGAGAACTGGAAAAATTAGCCATTACCAGAGGGGCACTTGGTTGTCATTTGAATGATCACATTTTCTTCCTACATTTTGTTATTTTTACAATACCTTTATAGAGTTTTATTCCTTACTTATTTTAAAATTGTATCATTTATTTACTTAATGTTTTATATAATTTTATGTTGTATTTCAGATAATTCTAATACCTGAATTCTTACAGGCAAAAATTTATTACTTTCCTAATTCATCACTTGTTTCCTCATGTTTTGGTAGAAATTGATTTATTTTTTTATTTTAATTTGTGGAAATCTGTGGAAGTCTGCATCTAGGATACTTTCATATAAAAACACTTGTGTTTACTTCTACTGGAAACCAGATTACCTTATCTTTCTGGAACAGCATTTATTTAATTTATTAGTTTGGGTGCTGTGAATTACACTGGTAATATAAATTTGGACCCCAGAACTATTCGAGGGTAAATGTATGGTAACATGGTCTCATAATTCTCCTGAGAGTCTAGGTAGAAAAACAAAAGTATAATTTTCACTTTAAGCAATCAGATTTTTTTTTTTTGTGGTCACATTTTCAGTGAGGATGTTGTTCCTTCCTGGGGGCCAGGATTATCTTAAGGCGTTAAGTTCAGCTGCTCTCCTTAGAGGCCCACTTAGTTTCTCCCACTGTCTCTCACTGGAATTAATATCCAAACCCTAGGTTTTGAATTATGATCCAAGGCAGTTCAAGCTGTTTCTTCCACCTACCTACCACTCTTGTTTCAACTAAATTACAATATATGTGTACTAAATTTTCTTTTCTCTTTTTTGTGTCCCTTGAAGATTCCTCTTTCTTCTTTGTGATATAAGCAATACATGTAAGTTTTTTGCTATTATTGTTGCTTATCCAAACCTACATTTTTCTCAGTAAGGTTTTTTTTTTTTTGTAAACTCTCAAGTAACTTTCTTAGTCCATCTCTAAATAACACAAATTTTATTTGGTTCATCTCCTTTCACCAAGGCATCCGAAAAGCAAGTGAACAAAGAAAGCCCTTCCACTGTCCTATAGGTTAGACTTAGAAGTAACACCAGGAAAGGAATTCAGCCTCAGCTCTTCCACGGATACCACAAAGGCCTTAACATGAAGTGAGGAGGAGCAAAACGTAGCCTAAAAAGATTTTCATGTGAAGAAACTCATAATCCTCCTACAAAATCTCCAGAACAGATTCTTTTTCATCTGAAGGTTTCCATCTCAGCTTCTTCCCAGATGGTGAAAAAACATTACCTATTTCAACTTCCTGTGTAATGTTTCTGATAGAATGCTTCTTTCAATTTGTTAGCCAAATGATGCTTTCCTTGCTACTATTACAGGCTCTCCACACGGGCATCACCAGTGACCCCTTTAAATAGCATTGTCTTTTTCCTGTTCCAATTGTCCTTTTTCTGTCTTTCACAGAGCCAGTAGTTCACTCAGCTAAATATAACTTCCCAAAAGGTATTTCTTTAAGTCATTACTAAAGATCATAATAATAAGTCTGACTAGGAAAACCAAATACAACATTTATCTTTCTGTGTGTCTGTTGCAATAAGGCAGAAGAAGAATATACAAACATCTGCTACAGTTGGAGCAAACTGGAAAAACTCCAGAGACTAATTGTATTGGACACCAACATGGAAAAATATCAGTATGATATGTTTATAAAAATAAAATCCAGAGTTGCTACCCAGCTTCTTTGAGAAAGCGTTTTGCCAATTCAAATATAAACACATGTGGTAATAATCAATGCCTCTGGCTTTCCTTAATTGCTGTTAAATACCCATTGTAAAATTAATCATTTAATTTTAATGGTATACTTAACATTTCTATTTGTTAAAATTTTAATTATTAACATATATATTTTAGACACTTAAATAAAATACATACTAGACACATGTGAAGAGAGTAAAGGAAAAGGTGAGAAAAAGGAGGAAGTGAAAATGGGAAAGAAGAAATAAAAGAAAATAGGAAATAGGAAAAAAAGGAATTTGGGGCAGAGTAGTCTGGGAGTAAGAAAGTTGGAGGTTGAGGACCTACAGACATAGTAAAATCATGTCAGGCCTGTGAGTTAGTAACCTACACATAAATCACTGTCAAATCTCCTTCTAAAAATTAATCTGAGCTCCAGATTGATGTTTATAATTACTTCCTGTACTTTCCCTTTGGATGAATTAGAGACATCTCAAGATCAACAGGTTTAAAATGAAGCCAACATCTGTCCCTAACGTGCTCACCTCCCCAATATCTATTATCTAAACCCGCGGCGCCCAGAGCTTCTAGTCAAAGTCGATAGTACCCTCCAGTCATCGACTCGGTCCCTGGGGGCCAATGCTGTACTTCCCAGCCTCTTATGTAGTTAGGTATGGCCATATGACTGATTCTGTCAATACAGCATGGGATAAAATGCAGTATGCCACTTCTGCATCTTAACTCTTCACATTCTCTCTGCCTTTGACAGCCAGATGCACAAAATCCAGGGGCAGAGCCAGAAGCTCCAGGAGGGCAGAGGCAATGAAAGGCATAGGTCCCAGAATGACTGCAGAGAATAGAGTTCGCCCCTGTGGCAGGCCCTTGTCAGACTGACACATGAGCAGGAAATATATATTGTATTAAGGCATTGATTTGGGGAGGTTTTCATTATAAAGGCTTGCCTTCCCAATGAAATCGATATCATAAAGTAAGGAGCTCTGATAACACCAAATTTATGTGGCGCTAGCTTACCAGTTGGAAACCAAGCAGTATGGAAACAGCTGGCAAAGGTTCTGAAAACATGGCAACACACGCTATAGGCTGGCAAAATATTTAGTGAAACGGCAGCCTATTATTCACATAATAAAAATCTCAAAATTTGGCGAGCAGTTAGAAAGAATCAGAATGTTGTGTGTTACCTGCTACTGGCTTCCTTAGGCAAGGTATTACAAGAAAGACTAGCTTTAAAAAGAACTGGCTTGTTTCAAGCAGAAATGAAGGAGGGTGAGATGTTTAGAGAAGCCCTTTGCTACCAGACCTCTAATAATCAAAGAGTGAAAAAATCTTTAAACAGTAAATGTCCAGTTAAAACTTCTCAGTTAAAATAACTCAACCTTGTGGCAAAGGTCGATGGAGGGTCCTACCTCCTATCCACGCTTATTGTTGCAGCTACCCTTAGGTTGCCTCTACTGCGTTGAGAAGTATAGGAGTAAGAAAATCATTTTAAAAGGAAAATGAAAAGCAAACATGGGAAGTAGCATAGGAAAAAAAACTAGGAAAGAATGTGGTTATTGGCACATGGAACTGACTAGAAACAACAAGATCCGAAGCCTCCTACTTTTTTGAGGCAGTTGTACTGACAAAAGAAATTATAAACCTGGTCATGTGTTTAACGAGCCTTAAAACATCCCTCAAGGAAGAACAGACTATGAAAGCCGTGCCTCCTTCACGAAAGGCAAACTCCCCAACGTGAACTTCAGATGTGGTCAAGGAAGACACGGACAGGCATCAACCTCCCAGAGCGTGGAACCAGGGGTCATGGACCACGGAGCTCCTCCGAGAGCAGACCTGGGACTAATTAAGAAATTTCCCCTACCTCCAGAACAGGGGACTTCGCGTGTCTGTCCAGTGAATTTCACAATGGCGACACACCAGGGACCATGTGTTGCCCATTCTCTCTCTTTCTGATGGGAGTGTTTATTTGTGCTTGTTGAGTCTCTGTTATGCCATTGTATGTGGGGAGCGGGTAATAAAATTCGTGATTTTAGACCATAAGAGGCCAAACTATGAGGAGTCATGTCTCTCACCATAAACCATCTTCTGAATGTGCACTTTGAGCAGGATGCACGACGGGATAGACAGGACGAGAATCTTCTATGTGGGAGAGCAATAGTGAAAATACACTTGGTGACTGGAAAGGCAGACCACGCCTTTGCCTTCAGCAAAGTTCACTTTCTTCTCCTGGACACTTGCAGAGCCTGCATTTCCCAGACTGCTTTGCAGTTAGGTGTGGCCATATGTATCTGTTCTGGTGGATAGAATGTGACAGGAGGGATATACAAATTTCCATGACTTGGCTCTAAAACTCTCTTCACAGTCCTCCACACTGTCTTTCTATGTCAACCAGGTAGACGAAGAATCACAAGAGGACTCTGAGGCCCAGTGGGATTGTGGAGTCACAAAATGGAAGTAGTTTGGTTCCCTGAAGGACCGTATGGAGCAGGGGCACCCCCACTCACCACCACTGATATGCACTGGACTGTGCCATGAAAAAATAAATAACCCTTTACTGGATTATGAGATCTTGAATTCTTACAGCAGTGTACTGTGATTAATATGAAAAGCTGAATACTAAAGCTGAATACTAAAAATTAGTCTCAAATTTCCCACTCATCTCACCTCTTACTTACATTCATTTTTATGTCTATTTTAGTATCTAAATATCTTCCACATCTTTCTCTTTCTCACTGTCCCTGGTGCCACTGCCTTAATTCAGGTCCTCATAATCGTGCATCAGAATTTTCGATACAATCTTCTAATCCAGAGCCCTACATGCCAGTTCACTGCCTATACCCCTAATTCATCATGGACACTGATGCCAGAACATTTTCCAAAATGCAAATCTCCCTACTCAAAAATCCCTCAGTGTCTTCAAAATACCTTCAAAGAAATTTTAAACTTTTAAGCCTGGACTAGGAGTTCCACAGTTTTGTCACTGTCTGCCTCTCTGGCCTCATCCCACCCACCCACCCACCCCCAACATGTTCTCAGAGCTTCTTCCATACACAACTGCCTTCTAGGTTTCCTCATTATGCTGCTCCTTAAGTAACCACTTATATGTTGGTTGCCTGCCTAGGGTGTGAATTTTCTTTTTTAAAAAGATTTCTGGAACTCTCTTGCTTTATCCACTGGTAATCTCATTCCTCAGCTCACTCCTCACTCTCCACTTCTTAGCCCGACATCTCCTGTTCATTTCTGAATCCTTGGTCCATTTTCCATTAATGTCCTAATTGCACACATATTTAGAATAGTGACTATTTCTCTAACTTTAGTCTGACTCCACTTGGCCTCATCCCTCAAGACTATATTCCGACTGGTGGCTTTAAGGGTAACACCCTCTATCCCAGCATCTACTCTCTGCTCTTTTCCAGGGTAATCGAGTCTTCTATACTTCTCCTCCTTTTCCACAATGGCAGCCTTGTCTGTGTTCCCCTCCTCCCAGGGGTTGCCAACAGGACTGAAGCATGTGCTTCTCAAGCTTCTATTCCAACATCCATACCCTTCGCTCCATTCCTGACAGGGGTGTCCAACATTTTGGTGTCTCTGGACCACACTGGAAGAAGAGTTGTCTTGGGCCACACATTAAATACATTGTGACAAGTAAGTGTGCCATAGGTTGGACACCCCTGTATGTCCTGTTTTGCCTAGAAATCCCTAGTCATTTTTAACTCCCAGTTTATATATTACCTCTTTGAAATTTTTCTCAATGCTCAAAGCAGAATTTTACTTTTTCATCTCCATGCCCTCGAAGCACCTTTATAATACTCCTATTTTATCACTAATCTTACTGTATTTTAACATTTTGTTCACCATTTAGCCCTCTCTAGAAAGTAAGATCACGGAGGACAGACTTTTTCTTCTTTATTCTTGCCTTCCTGGTTCCTAGCATAAAGTGGTTACATCTCTTAAATAACTAAAACTCATATAACCACTGATACCCAAAATGTAGTTGAGGAAGAACCAGAACGGTGAGATTTGGCTTGGCATGTAGAGTGGTCGAAAATACACTGAGCCGGGTCGCAAGACCTGACTCGGCAACTTCCTCCGGGAGCAACGTGCAAAGTGCCCTAAACTCCCTCGATTATGGACTCACTAGATCCGAAATGGTCAGCCCTTTCCCTCTCATGGCACGCATAAAGTAATCATTAAAATCCTGTGGCACACCAAAATATATATTTTTTTGCCGATCTGACAAAAAAATAGGCATAATTTTGATTCATTCACACCAGATGGTGATTGTTACGTTGGCTGTTGTCATTCTTTTACCTGACAGTCTCAGGGAAAAGAGGTCAGTGCCTCTCACCAGTCAGGCACTGCACGTTGTAACATTATAATGGTGCGCCAGTTGAAAATCGCTGCACTAGACCGACTCTAAGGATTTTCCAGCTCCAAATTCCAGATATCACCCAGGCATACTCTCCCCACACCACAGGTGGGGGGTTGGGGGCAGGGGGTACAGGCAACGGATGATCGTGGGCAACACCAGGCTCTGCCCAGTATTTCTCTGGAATGTGGTACGTTCTCACTGTGACAGGCTCACTTTCTCACACAGTAGTAGTAGCAAGGTTTTGTTGATCAGAACGTGATCAACTACCTGTAGTAAAACAAAACCCTCCTTGGTTGCCTTCTCTAAACTCTGTATTTTCGTGAACATGCCTTTTTCATTTTGTCTGCCTGGTCACCGTCCAGCTTCCCCACCAGCGAGAGCCTCTCCCAAGGTTTTGCCATTTCGCTGGTAGTTGCCTCTGAATATCTAAACAGAAATACATTGCTTTTTAAAATAATTACTTCTAAGTCAGAAGTTAGCTGCTTCATGAGAAATATCTTACTCGTGGGAGAAATTTGCCAGGGATATTTGGCTTGGTTTGGCCTAACTTGGATAAGGGGTTCAGATCTGTCATAACTGATACTTCCCCAAGCTTGTACTCAAAGAGCGAGGAACATGTGCACGATATCAAGTCATTATCTCATTACCGCCACCAGTTTGCTGAGTGTGTTGGGCAGCAGCGTGTCTCTCTGCCCTAAGCCTGAGAATGAAGCCTTAATGCCAACAGTTATCAGGCTGCTGGGAAAACGGCAAAAGCTAGACTGTGGTGAGATTAAGATTCAATTGCCTGTGCAAGAAAGTTTGGAAAGCTTGAAAAAAAAATTGGCCTGGTGAGCAAGTTTGATTTTATGCTCCTTTAACTTATTTAAAAGTTTTAATATGCACATATAAATATATCAGTTTTTCAGTAAGACCTGTGAAATTTAAAATATTGTGTCTAAAAGGAAAAAAAGCCTAATAGAAAAAAATTATAACATAGTTCCAACTATTATTACAGGTGGGATTTTATCTCGACGTTCTCCTTATAGTTAAAAATGTGTCTTGAAGTTCCCTTTGAATTAACATGTAACTGAAAATGTGGCTTAAAGTTCTAAGAAAACCACTTATATCTTGTTATTTTGATGTTAGCAAGATTTTTAAGAATCAAAACAATGTCAGAAATTTGTATGATGGGGGGTTCACACAGTTGTCTTTCTTTTCCATAGGTTTTTAATTATCGGGGGTCCTGGATCCTATTTCCTCCTGTATCCTCAGGGCATTGCGGAAATGACAGTAGCCAGGCTGTGGGAACAGAGCCCCAAATGTGAGTTTCCCATGCATTTTTCTCCATTAAGCCAGAGCCATATAAGCCTGTGGAAAGTTCTACTCCTTTTAGCTCCATTCCCCCAAATATACACTATCTGTAACTGAAGATATAAGTCCTATATTTCTCTGAAATTTAAGAAAGGCCAAACCCCATAAAATCTCTTAGTGAAGAAAATATCTAGTGTCTGGGTACCTAGAATATTCAGCAACAAATATGATAACTGATTTGGATATTTTAGTGACTCAATTTTCCTTCCTTTAAATTTAGTATTAGAGCAAAACTAATGAATACATATATAAATGTTGACATCTTTTAAGTATCTATAGCAACCTCTATTCCCTGATTGGCTCTTCAAATTCCTGAAAGTCAAATTTTTCGACACACAGTATAATGATGTATTAAAGGAGGAGGTAGCCCTGGCTAGTGTGGCTCAGTGGATTGAGCACTGGGCTGTGAACCAAAGGGTTGCTGGTTTGATTCCCAATCTGGGCACATGCCTGGGGTGTGGGCCAGGTCCCCAGTTGGGGGCCTGCGAGAGGCAACCACACACTGATGTTTCTCTCCCTTTTTCTTCCCCTCCCCCCTCTAAAAATAAATTCTCTTAAATAAAAAATAGAGGAGGAAGTATATAAAGTAAATAATGCCTGATTACCTTTAGAATGAATGCAATTCTCAAATCTAACTGAGAGTCAGAATCTCTCAACCCCACCTTCTTGAGATCTTTAATGGCGGCTTCAAATCCTTTGCTATTCCTCCCATTGACAGTTACAGTCCAATTCTCCTCTTTGTGAATCAGGTCTGGCCTTGGTACATTGACCCATCAGTAGAATGTTGTGGCATTTCTGAGCCCAGGTGATAAGAAGCCTTGCAGCTTCTTCCATCACAACATGGGAGACCTGAGCCACCAGGTAAGAAGTCTGACTGCCCTGAGACCATCATGCTGTGAGAAGCTTAAGCCACAAGGAGCGGTCCCTGAGGGCAGAACACCGTGTGGAGAGAGAGGGCAGCCAGCGAGCAAACACGTGAGTGGAGAAGCCAACTCCTAAGTAAGAAGCCACTTACCCGGTGGCTTCTCCAGCCCTAAGTGCTGCAGCCGATGCCACAGACGAATCAGAGACAAACTGCCCAGAGAGCCTTGTTCAATTCCTAGAGAAGAAATCCTGAGCAAAAGAAAATGGTTGTTTTAGGTCATGACATTTTTCAGGTGGCTTATTGTGCGGCAACAGATAAAACAGAACGGAAGGTGGCACCTGAATTAAAATATTATAACAAAAACCTGAAATGTGACATTGAGTTCTGAACCCAGCAGTGAGCAAAAGCTGGAACAGCTTCTTCATGGGGCTTGAAGGACAATGAAAACATACCTACAGGAGCACAGAGGAAAAGGGCACCCCTATTTTGTGGGGGTAGAAAATTTGACAAAACTGTGTCCCTCTGTAATTTCCAGAGACGGGGTGGGGGGGGACCCTAGAAAACAAACAAACAAACAAAAAACCAAAAAAGGAAAACATACCTAATGAACTGATGGATTTGTCTGAAGAGATTTCCAGGTAGAGCACCAAAAGTGACAACCACCTTCTCATAGCTGTGTTTGAGAATGCGCAGAAATGAGTTTAAAAGAACTGTTCTGCTTCCAAGAAGAATTGAGGAAAAAGATAAAGGAGCCAGAACTTTAAAGATGTTAAAGTATAACTGTTATTAAATCCTGTTTTTTTCAAATCAGCAAAGGCTTTCAAAATGAGGAATGGCCTTTGAGTAAGTATGAAATCCTGGGCATTTCCAGGACAGCATTTCCTTAGGGCAACGATTTCAAGGATGGGCTAAGAATGACTGAAGGGTGTACATACTAGGGCTTCTAAAAATCTTCGAGTCCTCCCTCTCAGATCCTCTCTCCTGCACAAAAGAACCTCTAGAAATCTTTAAAATATTGTTGCCAAGAATCCTGACTCCTAGATTTAAAAAAGAAACAATTTTGGAAAGAAGTATAGTCTGTCTTTGGACTAATGGAATGGATTATAATTTGATACACACAAATCCAAAGTTTTAAAAGGAATTATATTAGTTTGAACTAGAAACTACCAAATGAAAAGAGGCCTTTAAACCCTTGAGTTTCTTTGGGGGAGACAGCAAGCTAAAACAAATTCCTCAGCTGGAAACAGACGATTTCTTATGGAAAGGGAAGGATGGATGACACAGCAGGCAGAACCAAGGGGTCAGAGGGGAGAGCGAATAGCCAGGGGAATCCTTCTCAGAAGGCAGGGCCGGCCCTAATCAGGGAGTGGCCTTGCGTGCCCAGCTGGGTATCACCGTTGCTCTGTACCAACGACTGCTTGTATGACTTCTGTTCCCCCTTTTAGAACCAGAATATTTATCGTGGTTCTTTTATGCTGGTCCTACCATTTTATGTTGGGTGCCGGAGAGAGGGAGGAAACCTCTCTCTCTCGTTTTTAAAGAATGTATTTATTTATTTTGTTTTTTAATTTTTTATTTCTTTAGGGAGAAGGGTGTGTTGATTAGCAGGGAAAGGGAACTAGTCTCTTTAATTCACTGTTCTTCTGACCAAGAGCAATGGGACTCAAGGAGCGGTACCTGATGTTCTATACCGACAGAACGTCATCAGTCCTGGACCTGATTGTGAGATGCTGGACCTCCAGCCTGAGTCTGATACTAAAACCAGCTGAGATTTCAGAAGTCTTGGAAGGAGGGTGAGTGCATTTTGCATGAAGATATTAATGTCCTAATAGTCAGAATAGCTGACTGTAGACATTACGTTTTCCAGAGGTGGCTGTGGCAATCTTTTCAGTTACACATACTCTTCCAGAAATTACCACTCCTTCATCAAACGGTAACGTCTCTTTCTTTTCCCTTTGAAAATAGGCAAGCTTTTGTGACTGCCTGAATGAAATAAATGTGGCAGCAGTGATGCTTGTGTGCCTTTGGAGGTTAAATTGTAAAAGCCAATGTGGCTTTTCTCTCTCTCTCTCTCTCTCTCTCTCTCTCTCTCTCTCTCTCTCTCTCTCTCCCTCTCTCCCTCTCTCCCTCTCTCCCTCTCTCCCTCTCTCCCTCTCTCCCTCTCTCCCTCTCTCCCTCTCTCCCTCTCTCCCCCTCACTCCTCTTCCCCCCCCCTTTTCTCTATCCCCCACTCCTCTCTCTCCTGCCCCTCTTTTCTCTCTCTCTCCACACATACATACACACACACTCCTGTCTCTGGGATGCCCATCTTTGGAAAGCCCAGGTGCTGGGTTATGAGGATGCTCAGCCACATGAGGAAGTCCACTTGTAGATGTCTGGCAATTGTCCCAGTCATGGTCTCCAACCCTCAGACACATGGATGAGTACGCCTTCAGGTGATTCTAGCCTCCAGATTTCAACCTGGCCCAACTGAGGCCCAACAGAAGAGACACAAATTATCTCCACCGTGTTCTACCCAAATTGCAGATTTGTGAACAAAGTAAATGTTGTCATTGTCTTAAGTCATTACGTTTTGGGAGATAACGAACTTTGGAGCCCATGAAGTGGACAATTTTTCTTCCTTTCCCACCCCCAAAACATAAATATCCCTGCCACAACCTATGTATATAGGAACTATTGCCGACTTGGATGAAGAAAAGTTTAAATTTTCTGTGAGGGTCATCTACTCCAGGCAATCTCTCAATTCTTTCCAGAACTAAAAGGAATATTGCTATTTTTGAAAACAGAAATGCTATTTATTAAGTGCCATGAGGCTTCTGGCAAGTTTGAAACTGAGACTCAGAGTCACAGTGGAGGTCAGTCTTGTCCCCCCCTTAATAGGTCTACAGTTTCTTGAGTCCTGCCCACAACAGCAGGTGTATCCATTCAATCATCCACAGAATGCTTACTGAGTACCTGGGCTATGCTAAGTACTGTATTTTGCTGGGTATCATGCACACTCTTTCCCCAATTTTTTGAGGGAAAAATAAGGATGCCCACTATACGTGGGTAGTACTACTAATTCCATCTCTATATAAATATTTTTAATTCTTTTATTTATGCTTATGCATTAAAAGTGTAACTCTAGAAAGCAATAATGATATCCGTATGAAAAATAATACCCTGGAATACAATTGGTTTTACATATAAATTAAAAATTGAATTAAAAAATTAAAACAAAATATTTTTTTCCTGAAAGTTTGGGCCAAAAATGTGGGTACGCACTATACATGACAAATTACAGTACTACTCTCTATGCTGAGCACACACCAATAACAAATAAAATAACATCAATAAAATAAGTCTCCTGCCCTCCTGGATCTTACATTATATTCTCTTCAGGCGAACAAAATAAACAGATTAGTGAGACTGTGTTAGAGGTGATCAGGCTGTGAATAAAATGAAGCGAGCACTGGGAGTACTAGGTGGGGAGCAATTGTAAATATAAGAAGGGGTTGTGGAAGCAAAGACATGAACGAAGTGGGGAGTGAGCCCCATGGGTGTTGGGAGGGAGAGCGTTCCAGTGCACAGACCAGGAGGAAGAAGGGAGCCTGGTGTTCTCTGGTATTCGTGACAGAGGCGGATGGAGAACCTCAGTCAATGGCAGAGGGTAACCTGGGTCCTAAGATCATCATGAGCTGAGGGTGTCTCATGGTAGCTCAACTTGGTGTTGGTGAGAGATGCAAACACACCAACTCCAGGCACAAGGTGAGGTCCTCCCTGCAGCTGCATTGGCCCAGCCACCGGGAGTTCTATGCACCATGGAAAGATGAAAGTCACGTGGTAAAACCGAAGGACCTGAATCTGAGCAGCTGTATGAGACCCTCCCCAGCCCAGTGAACTGGGCGGTAAAACACAACTAACTAGGAAAGAATACATTGCTAGGAACCTAAGTAATTCTTCTGTATGACATCTCCCTTCCTTTCCCACTTACCACCTGTTCTGTCCACCCTGCCTCAGCCTCAGAAACACAAAGACACTTTTTAAACCACTTCATACTTTGAAATATCCCCAAGCTTACTGAAATATTGCAAAAACAGTGCAACTCATGTTTTCTAAACCATTGGACGGTAATTTGTTAATGGATGCCTCATGACCCCAAATACATTAGCCTTTATTTCTTAGAAACAAGGACACCCTCCTCCATAACCTCAGCATCACCTTCAAAATTACAAAAATAACACGCCTATCAACATCTTATTCTTAGGCTCCACTCAGGTTTCACCTATTAACACTTTTTATTATTTCTGAAGACACTGTATGTTCTTTGTTGTTGTTGTTTGTTGTTGTTGTTGTTGTTGAGTACCAACTGTTCTTTTCTAGGCGCTGTCCTGGCCACCCTTCTAGGCAGATACAATACATTGGCGAACAACACAGATGAAGGTTCCTGCCCTTGTGGACCTTATATGCCAGTGGAGGAAGAGAAAAAAACAGATTTGAAAATATAATAAGTAAATTACATAGTACGTTGGAATTATAGAGCTAAATGCGGTGGGAAAATAAGTGGAACGAGATAAGAAGGTCGCAGGTGGCAGGAAGAGAAGTTCACAATTTAAAACAGGGCAGCCAAGGCTGGCCTCATTAAGAGGCTGACTGACGCTTTTCTCCTAACTGTGCAGACAATCTGCCGGAAGCAGGCATTTCTCCACACCCAAAGTAGTACAGGTAAGTGTGAGAAAAGTGCAGTGAGTGAAGGGCCGGGCACAGGAGATCAGGTTAGAGCATCAAAGACCTTAGGTCTGTATTAAGGCGTTTGTCTCAGATTAAGAGTGAGACCAGGCACCACTGCAGAACCTTCAGCTAAGCAATGACACGAGTGGCCAGCCAGGATGACCAGCTGCAAGGCTGAGAAACAGACTTAAGGAAAGCTGTGGGCACTTCAAGGAGACCAGCTAATGGCAATTACAGTAATCCTGGTAAAAGATTAGAGCAGCTTGTCAAAAGTAGTAGCAACAAGTAGGTGGGAAATAATCAGACGCTGAATAGTTTGAAGATATAAGAAGGAAAAGCGTCTCTCTACTGGGCCAAGAGAAACGTGAGCAGTGAGTGATGGAGGCCTTTCAGGTGATGGCAGAAGGCAATCTAGACGACCCACAGAGGGTCGGGGCCACCCTGTGAGTGACCTCAGTGGGCACAAAACATGCAGTAGACCAGTGCAGCAGAGACTCCAGCAGGCGGAACAGAGAAACCACTCACACACAGCTTTTGAGAACCTTTATTCTAAGTGCCTGTTTGCTGAAATGAATTGCAGGATTTGAAGTCCAGTATGATGCTCTTTGTCTTGAATTCTATAGCAAAACTATTGATTCAGATTCCCCAGTGGCAAAACCTCTGAATCCCATGGTGTTTATTGCAATATTTTGTCTTTTCCACTTTTACTCCAACCAGAACAGTGAGAGTATAGAGAAAAAGAAAAAATAAAGACCATAATAATAATAATAATAATAAATTGCAAAGCAGAAATGAAAAGCTTCAGAATACATATCAGCACCATTAAGAGTGTTGTTTGTGCCCTGGTTGGGTGGCTCAGTTATTTGGACTGTTGTCCTGTGCACCAAAAGTTACAGGTTCGACTCCTGATCAGAGCACTTACCTAGGTTGCGGGTTCAATCCCCAGTCGAGGTGCATGCCAGAGAAAACCAATCAATGTTTCTCTCTCCCTCTCTCTCTCTCTCTCTCTCTCTAAAATCAATAAAATCATATCCTCGAGTGAGGTTTGAAAAAAAAAAGTGTTCGTCACAGTCTGGGTTTTAGGTTCTATCTTTTGGGCTTCTTTTAAAAGATTCAACAGTTTCAGCGGCTTAAGGTTCTGACACCGTGGGCTCCCCCCTCAGACACATTTAACAGGTGTTCATGTTTGCGAAGTCCGTTCTCTCATTACCCATCTTGTCATTAAGACGAGGTTGCAAGCTTCACGAAGTAACTGGACATGAGTAGTAACACAACAATTCCCTGAGGGGACGTCCTCTCACGACACAACTTTCCCCTGGCTTGTCCTCCGCGCAGCCGGAGAGGTAGAGTCAGGGCCTCGTTTCTCCACATATTCACCGCCTAATGAAGGAGAAAAGAAGGGGGAGCTAGAAAAGAGGGGCAGAGAACACATTTGCCTTCTTCTGATTCCTTTTCCTGAACTGTCCAGAGACTGAAGTTTCAAATATTCCAGAAAGTCTCTCAGACAGATGAAAATGTAAGAATATCCTCAAATCTTTGATAAATTTCATTAAAATGTAAAGGATAAAGGGAGAGATTGTCTGAATAGATTTATTTCTATTTTCAGAATATTCTCAAAGCAGAAAACTTGTACATTTTTTCCCTCCCTCTATATCCAATTTAGTTGTCCAGTCCTGAATTAACATTTCCTTTCTTAACGACGCCTGATTTCTTTTCCATCCATGGTCTCTATCTTGACACCCCTGCTGCCCCTCTTTGCTCTCAGGTCACAGCGGTAGTCCCAGATCTGACTTTCTGCGTCTGGTCTACTCCCCTTAGCCTGGCTGCCAAAATAATCTTCCTAATACACACGCTCACTAGGCCACTCTCCTGGTCTGAAACCTTCCATAATTCCCCAGTGCCAACAGCTTTAAGCCCAAAAGCTGTACATAGCTGCCCCCTGGTGGCCACCTGCTGATTCACTGTGGATTCCAGACACCACTAAGGCCGCAGAGAATGGTTCTCACGCAAGATGGAACCCCTTTTTACATTCTAAAGAGGAGCAAAGGTGGGAAATTAGGAAGGTAGAAAGAAGTCTTTATTTTCACATCTACGGAAAGAGCACCCAAGAGGAAGAGCCTCGTGCTCCCAGGAAACGTCAGTCTCCGTGGATGGCGCCTTGAGCTGGAGCTGCACTTGCCGGGAAGCGTTCTCCGCTGTCTCCACCTTTGGGTACTACAACAAGGGTGGAATTTTCTGGACAAAACATAAATAAGCACTCCCTGATTTATAGTCTAAATGGTTGCCCGACTTTAGACAAGGTGGAGCAAAAGTATGTTTATAGTTGTGAGTACATGGAACATAGAGTTTATTCTTATATTATTAATTATTGTATTATTTTCCATACAAACCTACTTTTGTAAAAACCTTTTGCCCCGCCCTGTGTCCCAATAGCACAATGCTGTAAAATTAAGATTCCATTCTTAGAATGTAACAGAATACTTAATCAGAAAATAAACTTTTTAAAAAATACACAAAATTTGCATTTTAATTTGTGTATTAAAAACATAAAACCAAACATTCAGTGTCATCTTTTAAGTGTTCCTTTTGGAGGGATATTTTTTCTTTGAGTGGTCTGGACAAGCTAATGCTTCTTAAAATGTAAACGTAAAAGGGTTTTAAATGGAACCATTTCAATCTTGATTTCAGCTGAGGTCTTAGTACAAGAAAGTGCCACCCACTCAAACATTCAAAAATATAATTCTGCATCACTTTTGTAGACTCAGCTAAGAAAAGTGGCTAAAAAACTGGTTTCAAACCTACTATAAGGTATAAGAAGTTTAAAATTGGAGAGCCAAGAGGAATCGGATGACAGAGAGATTTCCTTACAGTGAACTGTGGCTGCTGAGTCTCCATCCACCCCCATTTGAGAATGGAGTGGGAGTGGTATTGTCTTCTAACCTCCCGCTAAACGATAAGGACTTTGCGGAGCCCTGCAGAGAGCTTAAAATGTGTTTCCTGAAGTTGAAGGGACAGAATAAATGGGCGTGTCTCCTTCACTTGAGTAGTCTTCAAGGACAAGAGTGTGATTGAGGCTGCAGAGTACAAGCCATAGTTTTAAAAAAGCTGTCATCCCTATAGACAGAGTCGCTGATGTGCATTTCCCACACACGAATGCGGGTCATGAGCTAGGAAGTGGCAAAGTCACCTAAGATCCTATGCAAGAGAGCCTCCTGGAGGGGCAAAGACACAGCAGAAAGCTCCTGGGGGAACTGCTGCAGGCCTCAGGAAATGATGAATACTGTGTTTTACCATGTATAATGCTCACTTTTTGACCAAATTTTTGAGGAAAAAATAAGGATGTGCATTGTACATGGGTACTACTAATTCTGTACCTATGTAAATGTTTTTAATTCTTTTATTTATGCTTATGCATTAAAAGTGTAACTGTAGAAAGCAATAATATCCACATGCAAAATAATACCCTGGAATATGATAATCAGTTTTGTTGTACCAAATTTCTCGTGCCTTGTTTCTGTTCTTGTGTTTTGTAATTATTTGTTACATAAAATTACTTGTACCATAATATGTTCCATAATAAATGTTAAAGTTCCTCTATAATACAAAAAAACACAAATATCTAAACATTAATTAATTAATTAAAACTAAAGATTTTTTTCCTGAAAGTTTGGGCCAAAAACGTGGGTGCACGTTATACATGGCAAAATACTGTACATGGTGCCATCCGCACAGAAGGTGCGTCCGTCCACATCGAGGAAACTCACATGTAAGTTCTGATGTGATGGTGGGGGATGGAGGGATGTCCTCAAAGAACCCAGCACCCCTGAGGTCTGCCAACGAAAAGTAAATCTGTGCCGTGTCAGAGACAGTCAAGAAAGATCCTCTCTGCCCTTTCCACATTCCCACCCCTGCTACCTCCAGGGAAGCCAGCCCACAGGCCAGGAGAGAAGAGCAGAGGCCCTAGGCATGGACACAGAGAACACGGTAACCATGCCCCCTGATCCCACTCATTTGACCAGACGTATTTCTCAGCTTAGACTCTTAGTGACTAAAAGTGACCAAAAAGTTATGAGTCTACTCTAAATTTCATTTGGAAGCAGGAAAATAACCTTTGAACTACACGAAAAATTAGGACAAATTGTCTTGAAAGTTCGCCAAGTTCATAAATGGTAAATACTGGTCATAGGACAGTTTTCATGTAATTTAATCAAATTTTTCTACTTCAAAATTTCCATGTTCTTCTGTTTAAATAAGACCTACTCATTTCAAGAGCAAACATTTTATAGTTGCTTGTTAAGTTATAATTCCAGATATTTTATAAGACAGGAATATACGTACCATAAAAGTATGAAAAGAAGTTCTAGTCAACTGAAAATCTCACTTTAATATATCTTAATTATGACTCATGCAGTGAACTTAAGATTGAGAAGTTTATAAAAAGTTATTTTTCACTGTCTTGGAATATCAGGGGTTTTGTTTTTTTTTTCTGTGTAAGTCTGACATACAGGAACAAAATCTGCTCAATTTATCTATACTTTAAGAAAATTCTCCTCGAGTCTGAAAGCATAAATCTCAGAGACTGGATCACTGCCACCTAAAGCCCTCAGTTAACTCTTGAACTTAGAATGGACCTCGTCTTAATAGCCTTGTAATATGACTTAATATGAGTTACGGTAGATTCAGTATCCCAACTGTAAGAAACCCCAGTCACCATTCAGGCTAGACAGTACCCATGTATCAATGATACTCAGAAGGCCACAAGGAGTTCTGTGGTCATTCCCTTTGCTCCTGAAGTTGGTATAATATTTAGCAACCACCTAAATGATGACTGCTAGGAAATGAGGACATAGATGGGATATGGAGAGATGTAAGTGGTGGATATTAAAGAGAATTATATGTAGCAGTTTACTTTTCACTCCATATCCCTCCCTTTCATCTTACCAAGACAAAAAAAAAAAAAAAATGGTTTCAGTCTACACGTATTTTACAGGATAAATATGCTCTTTTCAAATACGACTACTACTACATCTAGAATTTGTACATTTGTTTATCTACTAGACTATATATCATCTGCAAGTGGAAGGGATGACCTTTATTTTTTCAGCCATCCGAAGATGTGGAATATTGATGATGCTAGGCTTAAGTGTAGGTGTGAATAAGAAAGCTCACCATAATATAATTCAAACCAACAAACGGTAAGAAATAAGGATAAATAGGTAAAATGTAGCCTAATTATACAGATATTGCCTTCCATTTCTGCTCATCTAATCAAGAGATTAATGGGGACTCTATTTTCCCACCCATTTTAATTTTAAAAAGAAGAACAAATGAACGAAATATATGAAACAACACTTTACAGACTTTGGACAGCAAGGAGAGCCGGATAGGGCTCTTTGAGAGAAGGTACACGGGGTGAGCTCCACAGCAACCCTGCTCAGTCCCGTCTCAGGCCTAGAGAGAGTTTCCCAGTGAGGCCAAGGGAGAAGGAACCCAAACAGAGCTCCGCAGCCTGTCTGAGTAGAAGACCCCGAGTTGAAAATCAGGAGGCCGTGGCAACTAGAACTGGCAGATCGGAGTACTGTAGAGAAGAGAGGTGCAGAGAGAGCAAGCAAGTTCGCAAATCTGCAGAGGGTCCCCTTGCTCCCCTGAGAACCTATCAGCGTGCGGAGACGCTGCTACGCTAGAGGAAAAACCACCTGGAATCTCCCTGGAGATTACTCAGGGCTATAGGAAGAGTTCCTACTTCCACCAGCCAGAGTGGAAAGACCTCATAATACCGGGAGCATCAAGAAGAGTCCTCAGAAGCGTATTGCCGTAATAATGGTGCCAAATTAGGCATAGACTACAAGCTACTCTGGACCTGCCTAAGAATGCTTAAAAGCAAGCCTCAAAGGATCAAACTATGCCAACCAACTAATTGCACCCTAGATCAAAGCCCAGAATATTTAAAGTATTAACCTCCCCCCAAAAAAACAAAACCCAGTACCCACTCTCGTAAAATTCACAATATTTAGCATTTAATCAAAAAGTATCAGGTGTGTAAAGAGCAAGAAAATACAACCTGAGACAAGGGAAAAATAAACCAAATTAATATAAAGAGTCTTCAACATCATTTGGGATAGTTTGTATGTTTCCTAAACTAGAAGAGGTGGGAAAAAAAAGAATTTTAATGAAAGATGCAAAAATAGAACCTTAGTCACAAGACTAGGGTAAAAATCTAGAAATGAGGTGATAATGTCCTACTCAAGAGCTTCTGCTCTTGAATAAAGAAGATAGGAAATCTGCTTTAAATGGATGAGCCACAGGGCTTGCAAACCATGATGAGAAATATGTTTTAAAGCACCATTGTTTTGTAATTGATGTAACTTGGAAACGAATGTTATCATAAAGCAACAAAGCATAGGTAGCAGATAAGATCAGCCTTGGATACATTGAGTGTGAGGTCCCTGCAGGGCATGTCCAGTTGAAGAGGGGCCGTGTGAGACTAGGAGAGGAAGGAAAGGATGCAGAGGGCGGTGCTGACAACTCTGCCACCAGCCCATGACTGCCTTTTGAGAGTCACAAGCCTCAGGGCATGTGGCTTTGTTGCTATCCTCTACATTGTTGAGTCACTCAAGTTAAATCCAAAGAGGAAACTCTATTCAATAGAACAACCTTTATCCAAAAACTAGATTTGTAAACTGAATAATCTGTAATGCCAAGGGGACTTCCCTCTAAAATCCCCCTTCCAGGAAAGCCTGGAGACTTCATCCTTCCCCACTTCATCCTTCTCTAGATGCCTGCAGGCACAGGGATTTCTCTGCTCCAGACAACAGTCCCGCCTCCACTCACCTGTGCCCTTCTGTAGCTTTGCCTCCTCTGAGAGGTTCTCTACAGACAAGGCCTCAGCAAGTCCCATCTGGCCTGGGGCTCACGACTCACTTCTCCTCACCCTGTGCCACAGGCATTACTTCCAGTGCAGCAATTCCCCTCCCAAGTGTGTACGTACCTCTTGCACTCAACTAGCTCCACACAGCTCGGCTGGAATACCAAACCAGTGAACGGGCGTTTCCTCTCCGGGCCTTCGTTTTGCCAACCTCATGACTTGTGTCCAGCCCCCCCTAATAGGTAAATCCAGAAAAGTGACTGGCCCTTTCCCCTAAATGTCAGTCAGAGCTTGCTTTAATCATTATTCTCAGTTCAATACAAATTGCAGAAATAAAAGGGATAATGACATCCAAAGCATAGTTTCTCATTCACAATACTTCCTACAGAGCACACTTACATCGTCTCCCAGCAATTATCAGCCTGGATCAGAGGACTGTGGACTGTATGTATGAGTTTCCAAAGTAGTCCTCTGTGCTTCGTTTTGTGCATATATAAAAATATTCTTGGAAGGTAACCAAGGCTTCGCCATACTAGCAAAAGCATCTATGGCACAAAAATGGTTAAGAAACATAAAAAATTCTCTCATTGCAGAACTTGTATTCTTGGATTCAGTAACATACTTGAAATACTAACTACCTGTAAAGTCATAAGGTAGTCTGTGGGAAAAATGAAGAACATCAAGGCGTGTTAAGGCGTCGTCCTAGGCAGCTCACAGCTACTTGGGGAGATTAAGCCATGAAACCCATATAAACGCTGGGCATGTCGCTTTCTGCCACATCCCCTGTTCTATTTTCTTCAGAGATCTAACAATATTTGACATTGTCTCATCTGTTTCCACTTTACTTGTCTGTTATTTATTGTCTGCCTCCCCCACCAGAATTCCTGTCTTATTCCTTCGAAATCTCCAGACCTAGAACAGTGCCTGGCTCATAACAGGAACTCAATAAATATGCGATTGGTGCATATAGAAATAGGCAAACAATGAACACAAACACTAGAGCAACTCTAAGACTAAACCAGACACTAGCTATGCACTTGGCATGCCGCAATGCAAACACTGTTCCCGCTCTTCATTTCTAGATATCCATTTATTCCTCTCCCCAAAAGCCCACACTGAGAGAATCCACTTAACTTCTCTTCCACTCTTTCCCCTCCAGAGAGTTCCCCTCACCCCATGCTGCGTTCCCAAGAGTGATCACGCTCATCAGGCAGCTGCTGGAAATGTCATTCTTCTCCTAAGCCACAGCAGCTTCCAGAATTTCCGGTGGACAAAATGCTTCATCTTGTTCCACATACTTACTTGAAAGGCTAAATTAGCAGTGCAACACCAACAAGCGCATGAGTTCAAAGGAAGAAGGACCAGCAGGCCCCGGAGTTGTCGAGAAAAACTTCATGGCAGGCGTGTGACTTGAGCTGGTGCTTAAAGGGTTGGGTTGCGAGGAGTTCATACCGGGCCCTGCCCCGGGACGGGGCCCCATGCAGTACAGATCGGCATTTGTAGCACTCACTGGCTGACATACAAAACTGTTCAGGAAGGGAATTGGAGCCACTGTTTAAACAGGCCCAGAAGGATCCTCAGCACTGTAGGTCCATTCACAGCTTCAGTTCAAATAAAACTGAACTCTAAATTCTCCAGTCAACTTCATCACCTCTCAAACACTTATCCCTTCAGCAAACCATGGCATATCCCCTGATTTATGAAATCTTTAGAAGGTGCTAAAGGGCCTGGAGGAAGATATTCAATTGCAAATTCCTCAGTGCCTCCCTGCCCCAGGAGTCTATGATGACAGGAATACTAATACTTGGCACTCGACTAGGACTTCCCATGTAAGGTACCCAGAAACTCTTCACACAGATTATCTTAGTAAAATTTGGTTAGAATTTTGCATTAAAGATGCTTCAGGAAGCTTTCCTGCCCCTGTATCATTTCCTTAGGTCCCTGTATCATTTCCTCAGAGTACCAACCTATTTAACCTCAAGATACCTGAGCCTACAAGGATTAGAGTCACTCCTTTATGTCTAATGGGCCATGTTTTAAACACCAGTCATGTTCTGAAATGGGTATTCACATTAAAATGATAAGAGTGCTTTTTCAGACCCAGACAGGTCTCTCGAAAAGTAGAGAATGAGATCCTAAAGAAGTAAAAAGAAAGTGAATAAATTAAGATCGTGAGTAGAGAGTAGGAAAAAAGAGCATAAAAATTCCAGACCATGAATCGGGGAGAGTGTGAGACTCTTGGGCAGCAAAGCAGCTCAGTGAAGCCAGTGGAAGCAGTGAGATAAATAACCAAAATGAAAGAGACAGATAGTCCCCAAACTCAAGCTCAGCATGTTGAATACTGGTGTAGATGGAACCAGCCTATACCAGATCTACTGTCCAAGAAGGGATGGAGCCAGAAGATGCTCTAGCACTCATGTTCTTAGTGATAATTCTAGCAGATGTATAAGAATCTTAGCTGTAAAACTGAAAGATGAAGTCTGATGCTTCTATTATCTCATCAAAGCTCTTCTACGTGTACAGAAGAGAGGGCAGCAAATTTGCATTCTGAAATTATTTCCAAGGATAATCCTTACAAGCATGCTCTCTCCACTGTTTCCAGTCCCCTCGTCCTTTCTGCCAGCGTCTTTCCTTTCAGCTGCCAGTAATTCACATCTGCTTCTACCCTTCTCTGTGGTCTCCGCGTGGTCCCACCCACTGCCTCCAGCCCCATCGTGCATCTCCAGGGCTCCCTTCGTCTAAGTCCTCCTCAAGAGCAGCAGCTGGCCCTGACCTGAATTCACTGTTCCTCTGCTCGCCCGTATAGCAACTGAGCTAGTGGCACTGAAATTCATCATTGTCCCAAATGTATGGGCTTTAAAATTAATGTTTAATCCCTAAACTGTACCTCCAAGATAGACTGTATCTTCCCTCATATAATCTGTATCTTTCTCCATTTAGTAAGGTGAGGTATACATATTCTGTTCAAAGAAACATTATTATCATTTAGAGTGATTATGTGCCTACCAAATTATTCTCATCTATAGTTGTTTTTGCTCTGAATAAAAGACTCTAAATTTTACCCCTTCCATTCCATGATGTGTACCCCCAACTCTGAGCATCTTCTTTGGAAAATAAGAATCTCAGTTCTCCTCTCCAGACTTTTTAATTCTATGTGTTTAAAATTTTCATGAGAATATGAACAAAAACTAGAGCTTCTTTCCCAAACTGAGGATTTTCCATCAAGTCACTTGCCTCAAACAGTGAGCCCAGAAGAATGAAACATGTGTTTGGCCCAGTTTCAAAAGAAACACTGCTTTCCTGTTCCTCTCACTGCCAGCCCCGCGGCCAAGCGCTGATCCCCGGGCATCTGGGAAGTTTCCACATCTCACTTACTTTAGAGCTTAAGAGAAGAAATCTTTCTAAATTACCAAGTACTAACTGATCAGTTTAAGTGAAGTGCTGTCATTTCTTCATTAGACTATTCTCTGGTACTGGAGTTATTGCTCTCTCCCATCCCCCTTCATATTTCTTGCGTGTAGGATGCAAAGATTAATACAATAATATGATCACCTCTGTGAAATTAAACAAACTGCTTTCTTTCTTTTTCCACCAATAAATCTCCTTGTCTTACTGAGTTACACTTTGTCACTAAAACTAAAGATTCTTTCCTTAGAAATCCATCCAATTAATAATACCATGCTGTGTGGTGGAAGGGCCATTCAACTAAGAGTCAAAACACTTTGATTCTATTCCAGAATCTGGCTCTAATTATGCAATTCTCCTAACTCCACTGGGTCTCAATTTCCTCATTAGTACAATGAGCAAGGCCAACTATATGATTATCACACCCTGCAAACTTTGCTAATCACTCTTTCAGCATTTATTGAACACCCACTGTATGCCTACTGTCAGGTACTGAATATATTAAAATGCCATGGCCTCCCGGAGCCCACAGAGTGGATGAGACTTAAATATAAACAATTTCCATACAGTAACAAGAACCTGAGGGATACACTTAGAGGAACTCCTAACTTTTTCTGAAGATGGGAGCAGGGGTGTGTAAAAAAGACGACACTTGGACGGGGACTCGTGGAACGAGAGGTGGTCCAGCAAACGAAAAGGGGGGAATGAGGGCTGAGGATGGGAGAGTGCTGAACGTAGAGGAGAGCATGTGTGACAAGACAATACGCTGTCAGTTCCTGAGCCTTTCCCACGGCACAGACGTGAAAGGGAAAGGCACTTGGGGGACGGGCGAGATGTTGGCACTGGCTGGAACTCAGTGCAGGGTGCGGAATGGCAGATGAGCCACAGAGAGGAGCTGGGGCCGCACTGAGTAGAAGGCCCTGTGAGCGTCGGGATTTAGGCTTCATCCCTGACCAGGGGAAGCAGCACAGGTTTTGAAACAGGGGATCATGTCGGCAGCGGGGTGGACAGGGACTGGTGGCAGCAAGTCTGGCAGGGGCCAGACCAGGTGGGATTCTGCAAGAATCTATGCAATGGTCCTTGCTCGCATGGCTCAGTTGGTTTAGCATTGTCCCGTACACCAAAAGGTTGGGGGTTTGATTCCAAGTCAAGACACATACCTAGGTTGCATATTCAATCCCCGGTAGGGGCCACATAGGGGAGGCAACTGATGGATGTTTCTCCCTCTCCCTCTCTCTCCACCCCCCCTTCCTCTCTATCTAAAATCAATGAACACATTTATAAATAAAAGAACCTAGGCAGTAGAAGAGGACCCAGAATAAGACAGTGGCAGTAGGGACGTGGAAGAAGAACCATATGTGACAGACATTTCTCAGGTATAATTGGCTGGCCCTGCTGACCATTACATGCGGGTGTAGAGCAAGAGGGAGGAATTGGGAGACCATTCTGAGGGGGGTCCTCCTCATTAAGATGGCAGCAGCAGGAGGAGTTATGAGAGGCAAGGTAAGAGTTTCACCTGGGGACACATAGGGCATGAAGTGTCCACCGACCATGCGGATGGAGGTATCCACTAGGTAGCGCACAGTCAGGCCTGGTGTTTGGAAAATATATCAAGGTTTGGCCCTTAAAATGAACATTGATGATAGCATAAACTGAATAGATTATAGAAGTGTGTTCTTTGTTTCTTCATCCCTTAATGTTTTTCTTACATCTGCTGCACAGCGCTGGTAGAATTAGGGGCTCCAGAAACGCTCCTCGCTTGACTGACTGAGGGCGTGGGTGCCTACATCTCAGGAAACTCACGGGACTGAAGGCTGCTTTCTCTCGCCATCTGAAGAGAGACCTGGACATACAAATGGAAGTAATTCTTATCCAATTGGGCCATTGAAAATCCCTAAACAAAGCATCCTTGTCTAATGTTACAGCACAAAACCGTTTCCTAGATTTTTTTTTTTTTTTTAGAGGAAAGTATCCTTAGTTAAGAATTTAGTGGATTGAGGAAAATGATAGAGCTGTAGGTGGGTCCAGGATAATATACCAATGAATTGTGGTCTGAAAGTGGGATACATCTCTTCACTCAAACGCAAAACCGGGCATGTAAAATTGGTGCTATTTGCAGTACACGCACGTGGGCAAGGGTTGGGAAAGTGCAGTGGTTTCCAGCCTCAGCGTGACAGGTGTGAGCAATGACAGGTGAGAGTACGGAGAGAAACCGGCAAGACAAAGTTCTAGTCTGTCTGTCCTTCCCGGTGGGAAAGTTGACGATAAAGGTAAGAGGAACACAAACCTCCATACCATAGTTATGCTTGGAAAAGACTGGCTTCCTTATCATTGAAAATGCATTTAAAACTATCATATGGCCCAGGATTTTGACAAGCAATATAAATTTCTGTCTGGGTTCTTCCCAGGCATCTATCCGCTGGTAGTTGAAATTGTAAAGCCACAAAAATAAACATTTTTCCAATGTAAATATTTTCCGATGAAATATATAGAGTGAGAAGGATGAAGGGGCAAGGATGGATGAAGTAGAACACGAAGATGATCTCTTCAACTGTTTTACGTAACAGACTGCTTGAGAATCTGATTGTAGCTCTGGACCATCTCCCCAGGGGATAAAAAATGTTCACAAAAGCAAATGTTAGCATGGAATTTAAGGGGGTTCATGACTTTGATTCAAGGATTCCCAAGTCAAAGAGAGGAAGAGGACACAGATAACCAAGTTCCACTTCACCATTTTGCTACTAAAAATGGTAATCTTTCCAAGAATGCTAATAGTCAGTGAATGAGACCTCGTCTGTTTTATTTTGAGTTACCTGTCACTAAGAGGCCATTCTAGTGTTTCTTTTTTAAAAGTATATTTTATTGATTATGCTATCGCCCTAATGTTTCTATGCATGGTGAGAGAGACTCTTGAGAACTGGGAAATGTGTATACAACAAGTTATATGGAAATTATGTCTTAATTTTTAAACTGTATGTACATTCCTTACATGAGACTCCATGCATACACAACTCAGTGACATGAAATACTATAAAGCAAAAGAATAAACAAATTGACACCAGCTAGATAACATGGAAGAATCTCAAAAATGTTCTGCTACATCAAAAAAGGCAGACACAGAAGACTACATGTTGTGTGCTTCCATTTATTTGAAATGTCCAGAAAAAGCAACTTTACAGCGACAAAAGCACACGAGTAGTTGCTTGGGGCTGGGACTGGGAGTACATCATTTCTATAGACAGACTTGAGGGAACTTTCTGAGGTGACGGAAATGTTCAAAACCCAAACTGTGGCAATAGTTCTATAAACTTACTAAACTTCATTGAGTTGTGCACTTACAATGGGTAAAAATTCTGTTTGTAAAATGTACCTCATTTAAGCTACTTTTAAAAAGGTGTCTCCGAAGGCAAACCAGCACCTCAGCATCTTCCTTAGGATTCGGAAATGGAGCGCTGCTATCTGAATGCATCGTTCCATGATACTTGGAACGGACATTATGAAACCCTTCTGTACCCAGTCACTGCCCATCTGATGGGCTGTGTCCAAGACGTCGGATTACATGAACCCACTGGACTATATTTGTAACGGGAAAGGAGATTAGTCTAACAACAATCTCCCGTTAACTATCGTATTTTTTGAACTATAAGACGCACTTTTCCCCCCCAAATTTGGGAGGAAAATGGGGTGTGTTTTACAGTCTGAATGTAGCTTACCTGGCTCACTGAGGGGTGTGGGGGGCGGCAGTGAAGCGGGGTTTTTTTTTTCCTATTTTCCTCCTCTAAAACCTAGGTATGTCTTATGGTCCGGTGCATCTTATAGTCTGAAAAATACGGTACTCCAGAAATTATTGTAGCAACTTCCTGTGGTCAGGAGGGAATGTACGACTGTGGAATTGATACACTCAACAGATATTCCATGAGGATCACTCAACTGTGTTACCCCATGGAGTGGTTTGGCTTACGATAAATCGTTTTTTGTCTTCAGTAAGTATTCACTTAAGCAGAACCATCATCATTATGCCATTAGGTTGAATTTTAGGACTTAGGCTTGTTTTGCTGGCTTTGGTACACTTACATTTGGCTTTCTTAGGAATGAACCACAGACCATTAGTGAAAACAATACAGAGGCCTAGAGAACCATACCGAAAGTCTAAGTGCCCCAGATTCTTGCCCAGGGTTCCCTAAATTCATTCACGAATATCTCTATTAAAACGCATTTAAAAAGAAAAATGTCTGGAACTATGTCCACAGGAATCCTCTGAACTCACCTCATCTCCTCCCCTCCGTCACCCCCTCCTCCTGACACATCACCCCACTTAGGCACACAGCAAAACACCAAGACTATAACAATGTTTAAAGTGAAGCGAGATTAAGTTGTTTTTGTTAAAGAGAGAGGAAAGATCTGGAAGCTCCTTTTTAGAATTTTATATAGGCTTGGGTCCGCTCCTTTCCTACCTCCAAAATTCCGGTAAGTGTAGTAGCGAGGGGTGTTAGGGATGTATTGGCAATAGGGAGGCTGGCCATGCAAGATTCCGGCCTAACCCTCAGGTGGGCGAGGGCGAATAAGGGGATTACAGGTGAGGGTGAGGGGTCCTTTGAGAAATGCACCCAGTGGGAGGTGGGCATGGCTGGAGTGGGGAGCAAATGGAGACAACTGTAGTTGAACATCAATTGAAAAAAAGAAAAAAACGTGCCCAGATGAGTTTGCCTGAAGGAGTTAGGCGTTTCCTCTTTAGTACCCCCGTCACTTGGAAATAACTATTTTTAGTGTTTATCCTAATGTATCACTGTCTTTCTCCCTCACTAGACTAAAATCCTCAAAGATACAATTTTATCTTACACATTGCTCTATCCACAGTTTCTGGTATATATTCTGCCTTTCACATAGTGTGTGTTCTTTACAAACATATAGGATGAGAGTGTCTAATAAAAGTTTAGAAAGGCTATTATAGAATTTTTAATTAATAAAAATAATTATGTAGCGAAATGAATTTATTGGGAAATTTACATTGATTAACAACACATTTTACCTAGGAAAAGAATGTTCTCATTGGAAGATTTTTCATCAGATTTTGTGTTCAATATCCACATATTTATTTTTGTGAGCCAGTTGCATGTGTTAGTGTGCAGCGTGCTACATGCCTCTAGCACCGAAAGAGAGTCATGTGACCCCTGGGAGTTTCTCTAATTACTGTCATGTCAAAGAAACTTCCAAGCATGCCTTAGTAATGCTTACGTAAAATTCCTCTCTGGTCATTCTATTATGTCAAGTCTCAATGTAGGACTTGCTGGATGCAGTGTTTTAATTCTTTGTACTGTTCCTTTTACCCATAACGGTTGCCACTTGTTCTGCACATCAGTCCATCTGTTACACTGATATCCATGAGTGAAGTTATAGAATAGTTTTTCTTTAAAGATTAAAGGCATCTTAATAATGTTAAATATTCAGATCTGACAGAATACTTTCTAATTAGATACAATGTACTTTTGGAAAACAAGTCTAATAAAATGTACCCAATAAATATAAGTTGACAAATCAAGCCTGTGATATCATCTCTTACTTTGTGTAACTCAACATCACAACTTTCACCGGAAAGTTGAACTCTCACCATTGAAGAGTCACTCAAGAGAAGAAAATGAAGGGAAATACACCCAAATCAGCTCCCCAAACTTTTTGAAGCTAGCTTCTATTACATTTAAAGTATATTAAGAGAAGAGAATGTATTGATTAAATAAGTTACCACTAGTTATCTCATCACTGTTAAACAACAGGAAGGCTAGACCTAAAGTCAACTGACAGAGCTCCGTGGATAAATACAGAGCAGGGGAAGTGGCTGCATTCCGGTGACTGCCATCTGGTGACACCGTATTGGAAAAACAGAGATAAGGAACAAGAGAAATTATTGTGATCTGTCTTTATCCTGGATAGTGAAGAGGATGTTTACATCCACTCACCTTAATGACCACACATCACGAGTTCCTCAATATCTGACCTAAAGTAAACAGATCTCTATGATTTATTTCACCATATTTTAGCTTTCCCTGAAGACTCCTTTGAGTCTGGAAAGATGTGAGTGATGCTTAAGCAAGATGGGAGCTCACACGCGCAAGCGCACACGCGCAGGTAGGAAGAGAGCTGGGCTTCTGGTTCAAATGCGTGTTCCCTAAGGGGTCCGCAGTTGACAGCAGGAGAGAAAACGATGTCTCTCAGAAAGAAATGAGTTGGCTAAAATTAAACTAGCTTTGATAGAGAGCATGAGAGAGAGGGACTTAAAAGAATGCCTGAAAAGAATGCCTGAAAAACTGCCCACGAGAAACTCAATAACCACTCTGCTTATTTGTGAGGTGTCTAGGAAGCAAAAAGTGGGAAAAGCCACATTTGGGAGTTCCTTTGAAACTTCTCACATAAAATGACAATCATAGGTTAACTGTAACTGGAAGTCTTTTATTAAAGTACTTCATTTTGAAATCTACATTTCAAGGTACATGTAATTTATATGCTTTTTTCCCCCTAAATGTAGTTTTCGAAGAATTTTTGATGTCATGGGGATGTGAATGAATTTTTATCAAATTTTTTTCCCTTAAGACTGAGTAGGTAATAGGTGTTTTGACTGGTAAAGATGAACCTAAATGTATTCTAAACTCATAATAAATTTAATTAAGTTGGATTCTGCTCACAGCCAAGTTACTTCCCCATCCTTTGAGCTGATATATATTATTTTAATTCTCTGAAAAAAGCTAGGATATTGAGAATCACTACGCTTCCATTCATCCAACATGCTACTACTTTAGCAGAAACTTCTCTCTGCCTCTCTGAAAAACCAGCTTCAGGGCATGAGGGACAAGCTGGGGGTCTGTCGGGCAGCCCTGGAGTGAAGCCCAGACTTGTGTCGGCTACTCATGGTGTGGCCTGGAAAACCACTCCACTCTGCGTGGACTCAGTTACCACCCCCGCCCCCCTAGGAAGAGGAAAATAAACGCCCCCTCAGAGATCACTATAAATATAGATTAAATAACACTTCGAGTGTCTGCCACCCTTTAGACCCTTAGTTAACATCTTGCTTTCTTTTTCTTGTAACAGTGAAAAATAATACATTTTAACATACTGATGGGTTTTTATGGTTCCGAGATTTTACTGAGACTATATTAGACAGCGGGCAAAGAGAAACTGCCTATCTTCAAGGAGCTTATACTTCTACGGAGATAAGGAGTTGTGAGAGGTGAGGCAAGGTTTTCTTCCCTCACCCCCATCACCGCCCCCCATTTTCATCCTCTCTACACCCTTGGTAGGAAAAGACACTTTCATAATAATAATTTATGGAAGCCATACCTTAAAAAATGTCGATATTAGACAGTGAAACAGAAGCGAAATGGGATTTATGCTCATCCCTCCACACAATCAGAAACAAAACAAAAGCCAGCCCCTTAGGGGAACAGTTAGAGTCTGCCACACACAGAACTAAAAGGTTGTTCTCTCCATTTTCACGTGAAATCTAGCAACAGTCTGATGCCCTCCAAGAGTACTGGCTTTGAAAGAACTGGAATGCGACCCTTTGGCACAGACTCTGGGCTTCTCATGATGGATCTCAGGCACTGTTAACCATAAAGATACTGTTAGCCATTTCAAGGGCAGAGGACATCAACAAAAAGAAGGCAGAAGGAGGACAAGAGAGGATATAGTACATACTGCTCATAGACAGGTTGGTTCCCCTTCGGGGAATACTTGAGTGCTGCGGGGTTTTTCAGGAAGGGCTTCAGTTCTCCAAGTCCTAGTAGGGGTGGAAACAAGTTACATTTGTGATACTAACACCAAATGCTTCCTGCCAGCCACCATTCCGCATGCTTTGCATTAACTCGCAACTACTTTGAGAGGTTGGCTCTATTATTAACCCCATCGTACAAATCAAGAAACCAAAACTCAGACTGGTTCAGTGACTTGACCAAGGACACGTAGCTAGTCAGCTGGAGAGCTGGCCCTTGTAGGCAGGCAGTGAGGGCCCCGGGCCAACATTCTTAGCCCCTGTGCTGTGCAGTAAAGATGGTTAAGCTTGGCACAAAAAGTTAGGGGTATATATAATATACCCCCAATTTTGTGAAATTGTGTAAAGGGTATATAAAGCAAATTGAAAACATGCAAATGTTTACAACACTTACCTCGGAGAGGTGTCTTCTAGGTGGGTTTAGGTTTTTTAAATATATGTTTTGAATATTACCCAACATTCCTATAGATAAGAATAATTGACATTGGAAGTCATTTTTAAAAGAAACTTTATAATGATTTTATATACTTTATCTTAAAGTTCTTTACTTTGTAGCACCTTATTAACATAATCCCCAAATCTTAAATTATAAATGTCAAGATGGAGGAAGGGATTAATTCTAACAGCTTTTTATAGCCCAGGAAGTTGGGACAAAGAAAACAAAGACAGAAATTATTTATTCAACAGTAAATAACATACTGATGGGTAAACATTTGGGATATGACCACTAGTTTCTGTCAAATACTTATCAGATTTTTAAACTAAATACCTAAAAAAAAAAAAACAGAAAAAGTGAAATAAATATCTGAAACACCATGAAACTTAATGCAGAATTCAAACTAAAACCTCGGCTTCAGGAGTGCTAACCTAACAATGCTGAGTCCTTCCCAGGGTGGCACGGTGGACGCCCCGAGCGAGGCAATGAGGACTCTTTCACTGGAATAGTCCTGGGTTTCAGTGGACTGGAATGTAGATGCTTGAAGAAGAGACACTGCTCCAGATTCTCCTACGGACGCACATCGTTAGGTGTTGCGAGGTGCCACACCACACCACTCACCACCCGGAGCAGAGCCGCCCAGTGCAAGGTCGTTTGGCGTCCCCCTGATCTAACACGGTAGCCTCGGGTTACAGGCGGCTACTGCGCACTTGCAATGCGACTAAGATGACTGAGCAACTGAACTCCTAAATGTATTCAGTTGTAGTCAATTTAAATACTATCAGCACTGATCTAGAGCTTTTCCACGTACTATTGGTTTTCGGCTTATTTCTCCTTTGTAGATATGACATAAATATTTAAAAGATCAGTTCCACTATACTAATAGTTTCTAACATTTCCCATCCCCTCTCTCTTTCCCACTTCCTATGCTGCAAACGTCTAGCCCTTAAAATATGTAACATGGGTAAGTGCCTCCAAAATTATTCCATTTAGAAACAAGATTTATTAGAAATTCAGAAGCAAGACTGTCTATTGAAGGAAGGCTCACTTAGGGTCCTCCCTCCCAGGAAGATGGTACATCACCTTGGCTAAGCTCGAACCGGTGTCTCTCTCGTTTTTATGACAGCTTTATTGAGATGCAGTCCATATTCCATACACTTCACCGCTTTAAAGTATACAATTAGGTGTGTTTTAGCACGGTCACAAAGTTGTATGACCACAACCACTGTCTAGCTTTTAGAGTATGTCCATCGCCCTAAAAAACCCCTCACCCCATTCTCAGCAACCCGGCTCCCCACAACCCCCAGCCTGTGGCAGTCGCTAGTCCACGTTTCGCTCGACCCCTTGTCAAAGTGCCTCCTCCTTCAAACAACAAATCTGTACAAAGTAATCTTTGTGTTCCTTCCTTCCTTTTTTTTTAAATTTTATTTATCATTTTAAATGTCTGCTTTGCCCTGAATTTCTCCTTGCCTGCCCTTCTTAGCTACTCTCATGCACCTGGGCTCTCTAATCCATCTGCATTCAATGTGTTTTAATTCTTTTAACTCTGAGGCTCAGAGGCAACAGCCATGGCATCATCAAAATATGACAAGTGAGGAAACTAGTATATGCTTATGAGTCTGGGATTTCAGGAGTCTGGGACTTTAAGGGTCTAGGATTGGTAGGGAAAGTACAGGTAGAATGAGAGTATCTCTCAACCTCACTTTAGTAACTAACTAAATAGTTGTATTCCCACCATCCCCTCCCCCATCGCCATCTGGTACTGTTGCAGTTCTCAGCATCTAAATTAATGCCTGGCATATAACGCCCCTGCCATAAATCAACGTTGAACGAAGGAAAGAATAAACGTGTTCCTCTGTGATATGTTTATAGGTTTTTCCCGCCCATAGATCCATCCAGCTAGAGCATTATTTATTTTCTTTCAAAAATTGCCTAATAAATGGCATCCTGGCACTGAAAAGACTATATATAATAATGTAAAGACATACATGTCATCTGCAGTGTTTTTTCTCTTTGGCTAATTCCAGTGAATTCCCTGAATTCTTCTCTAAGGTGAACACCAAATTCTGAGAAAGGCTCTCATTTAAGTCCCCAGAAAGGGACAGCCTTTCCCTTTTTCCTCACAAAACGTGAAACGATAAATACCTTCATTTGTAATGTGTATTTGTTCTTTCATTAGTGTTCCTTGGGCCCCCTTTTTCCTCGTGTCCCCCTCGCCCAGTCTCCTGCGGTGTACAGAGAGGATTTGAGAGTCTCATGATGTTCTTTAATGTGCAGACAGGTGAGGGGAAGGAGGAGAGGTGTAGGGAGGGAGCTGCAAGTCTCCACACAGACCTTCCTTTCCATTCAAGTATGAAAACGAAGATAAAAAGCCAAACTGCAGACATACTATACGCGGCAGGAGCCAAGAGCTACCTCTCAGATTGGCAGTTCCAAAAGGCATCAACAGGAGTCCTTTTGGTAATTACCAGTTGGGAAATGTCATCCCATTGATTGTGACAGACACGAAGCAGCTGTGCTTTGTTGAGGGCGGACAGAGGCTGGGCCAGAACAGTAACAAACAGCGGGCCAGCTGCAGCCTGCACTCCGACTTCCTCCCCACAAAACTCTCCCGTTCAAGACTTGCCAAACACTGAAGCAATTAATCACACGGTAGAAATGGATCTAAAATGTCTGAAACTGCCTGTTGAAGATTAACTGAATCTATCATATTTCTAGCCTGGTTTGGGGGCAGGGCCGGGAGGGGCGTGAAGAGTGTCTTTTTATTGTGAGAAGATTCTCCGTCAAATTAATGGCAAAGCTCTCAGGCTGGTCATTCCCACTGTGGCTGAAATGGAGAGACTCTTCTGGCCAGAAATTCTTATCCTTAAGTAAGAGACAGGAAAGGACAGAGATCTGCCTTTATGAATTCCTGGTATAGAATCAAAGGTAGAGAGCTCGAGCCAGCGCAGGGGTCCCTGTAGCCTAAACAGCCGTTTGAAGAGCAGCTTTTAATGTATTCTGCCTAGTGTTTGTATAAAACAGCTCCTCTGAACAAACACCCGTCCTCCCCCCCAGCCCCCTCCCCCAACTCCCAGCCCAGGGTGGAGACTCCTAGTGCCTGTCAGGCCTCAGGAGCCACCAGGCTCACCCTCAGGGGAAGGGGTCTCCGAGCTGGGCCTGCAGAGCTGCTCTCAGCTCTGGAAACAGTCACACTGCCCTGGGCTGGGCGACTGCTCAGGACACATGCTGGGAATCAGACAGCTGCCCTGTAGCTGTGTGGAGCAAGTCACCCCATACGCCTCAGGCAAAAGGCTTTTGGTGACTCCAGGCTTGGAGTCGGGGGAAACAGGTGATGGGCATCTCCCAGGGTATCACTGATCTCAGGTCTTCAGCAAACCCCTGGGTATTTTTATATCCTTATATAGTCATTGTCATTAAGTACCTCAGACCCAGGTCTCCAGGGAAGCCGAAGAGATAGTCACTTCATAGAGAAAAATAATGACGCCTCCCCTCTCTAACCCTGGCAGCGTGTCATTTGACTCTCATTCCTTTAAAAGAATCATCACCGCATGATCTAGAGGCAAGTTAACTTCCTTCTATTTTAAACCATTCATTTATATAACACTGACTTCTGCCCAAGATGCTGCTGGTATTTGCGTTAAAAAAGCTTTGTTTACACGAATATCTTCTTAATAACCTAAGCACTTCTAAATAAGGCACACATAAATGATTCCTAAAATAGAATGAAAGACCTTTAGGTTCTTGGGGGTGGGGGGGAAGAGGAGAAGGTGCAAATATATTGGAAAGTGAGAAAAGCAAGAACAGAATGTTTTCAATGAGTTCAGGTCCTAAAAAATAGTCATACGCAGAGAGAAAATAATTTGGAGGAATATGTGTTAAATTGTTGACAGCACTGTCTCTAGGAGGAAAGATTATTGAGAACTTTTGCTTCCTACAGTTTTATTTCTGTAATGTCTGAAATTTTTATAACAGATCTTGGAAACTGGAAAAGGAAATTAAAATGAATGTAGTTACCAGGCAAAGCCAATCATCCGCCATAATTTGAGGACAAAGAAAGCTTGAGGGCCTCGGCACTCACCATGTGAGCCCCGGAACGCCAACAGCACCATCACCGTAGTGCCCCTTCGGGAAGCAGAATCGTAGGCCCCATCCCATGGCCACATTCATACCAAAGCGGGAGACGCACTGACTGCCGACACTAACGATGACCTTATTCACCTGCTGCAAGTCATTCCTTTTTATAAGAAACAATCAAAATGTTTTCAAACTTGAAATCTATGGGTATTTTATTTCATCGCTTGAACTAAGAGATGAGCAGGTTTTTGTAAGAACGGATTTTCAGCCATTCAGTGCGTGCACAGGGCTCCCATGGAGAGGGCTGAGGGGCTCCTCCCTTCACTGCAATAGAAAGTCAAGACTGAGTCCGTGCCTCCAGGAGGCCCCATGGCCAAGTAAAAGAGACAAGGGAACAGCCAGATGAAATCATAGGCCAAACTAGTGTAAACACAAGGTAAAAAATAAAGAGCCACAGTTAATCAAAACTTCGCTAGTTGGGTTATTTGGCTCAGTGAAGCACATCCAATAGTGTCTCATCACGCAGATGTACAGGAAGGATGCTGGAGCAACAACAACTCAGCCTTAGTTGGGACCATCAGGGAAGAATCGATTGGTGATGTAGAAGTAAAGAGAAACTGGGTGTGGGAAACCAGCAGTCATTTGGAGACTATGATATTAACAACAACAAAAGAACAATGGGCACCTTTATATTTTAGACAAGCCACAATCGATCTGAAAGTCTAAAATGAATACAGTTTAATTGTAGTAGAATGTTCTGAAAATAAATCAGTTGGTCCACTCATCCGTCCACAGTCCAGACTGGAGGAGAAATACTTGCAGAGAAATGTGAATGGCTCTCATGGGAGCTTTCTGTGATTTAAGCATTTTAAAAGGTCATTACAAACAACAAATTGATGAGCAGACAATCACAGGGTGATGACACTCCTCTTCAATACACTCACATTTCCCTTGGGGGCTGTGCACATATGAAAATAATATTTGCAATTTTATTCATAAATCCATCTCTAGCCCAGTGAGCCGAAGATGTGACACTGTTCCAGAGAGGTTGATCTGTGTGCCCCCTTGGGAACGGGAGACTTGCACGGCGCCCGTAAGAGAAAATGATGCCCTATGCTGAAGGGAAAGAAAAGGCTGGGTAGAAAAGGTGCTTTGAAGTACCATTACATGCATGACTTTGGCGGACAGCCCTGCAGGCTGGGGAAAGAGAGGATGCCCTGACCATTGAGGAATCCGGGGCCAGTCGCGCCTACAATCCCAGAGTCGGCCACACATCTGGAACATTTCAATAAAGGCCTCGGAGATAAGATTGACAGCTTCATGTCAGACACAATTAGAGGAATCAGGGTTTCAATCTCTGATATACGAGATGAAAGTAAAAGAGGACAAAAGCAGAAATAATAGCAACTCTTTAGAGAAAAGTGGATAGGACGGACATATTTGTGAAATAAATAAGAGATCCACCGGAGTCAGCCTCCTTTGAACCAGGCAACGTCTGAACAACGCTGACATTCCAGCACTTGAGTCTGAAGAATTATCTTAGCAGACTCTTCCGCCCAGGATTCCAGTCTTTACTATCTCTTATCATTTCTAAAAGGGCATTATCATAGCTAGTTAGTTGATTTTCATTTAACTAAATGGAAATATATGGAGGTCATGTTTAAAATATGGTTCTAACACATAGCTAGCTCTTTTCTCACAGAAAAAGGAAGAAAAAGGAAGAGCTTCTGATTTACAGATAAAAGACGTTGCCTCGTTAGAGTTACTTAATATGTGGCCTATCTCTCTTGGATTTAACTTTCAACTTAAAAGCCTTCCAATTTCTGAAACCAGTGGTGACTGGCTAAAACAGTGCAATTAAATGCATTAGTTTAGGTTTCATCTTTTTCAAGTAAAGATTTGAGACAGCTTACAGACAAAAATTGCATAATAAAATTAATAGAATAGAAATTTAAAGGAAAAAAACAGAACACAAGGAAAAGAAAAGAGAACATATACCCACTCTGTGCATAACTGTTCTCGTTACCATGAAAAAAAAATATCAAACATCTTCCTATGAAATGAGGCAGGAGAAGCCCACGCTGCTTTCTTTCTTTTGTTACTATTATGAACAAGGCAGCATCCACATTCATCTCTGCCCTCTCTGAAATCCTGAAGCACTGATTGTGCTTCTCAACGTGCTCCCCAAGACCGGCAGCACTGGCATCACCTGGGAGCTTGTTGGAAAGCTAGGCTCTCAGGCCCCACCCAGACCTTGCTGAACCAGGAGCTGCATTTTAACAAGATCCCCAAAGGCTCTGCATACACTGAAGCCTGGGAAGTACAGGTCTGTAACACTAACAATCACATATTGTTTTGTTTTTACATAAATGTTTAGTATGTACATACCTGAAACTATCAATTCCTCGGGGCAGAAACTAGCCGGTTCCCTTCTTTTTCCCATGACACTAAGCACACCAATAACATTGCAGGAGTTGAATAAAAAGCATGCATGAAATAAGCTAAAACTGAACAATCATAAAAGGAAAAAAATTAGACCAAGAGGATTAAAATCAACTCATAAAATTCCAAATTGTATGATAGATTACACATTTTCATAACTTGATACTTTAAGTAACATTAAAAATAGTGACTAATATTTATTACTTATAAGGTACTAACAGGCACTGATTACCTTCCTCACAGATCTGTGAGGTAGTACCACCCTCATTTTGTAAATGGGGAAACTGAGATCTGCGATTAAACTGAGTCAACTGCTCCAAAGCTTGGAACTCTGATGTAAACACAGGCTGTGCGATTACAGAAACCATATCCTTAGCCACAGTTGTCTAATGAGAGATTCTGATCCCTGGGGTTCTGAAAGATATAAAACTCCAGGACCAAGTCCTCAGACAAGGAGCTAGGAAAGTTCACAATGGATCAAGTGATTGGTTCTGATCAAAGTTAGTGAGTAGCTCGCATTTTTGAACAATTTTCAGCATGCTTATATTTGTGTGATTCTGTAAACCACAAGCCTGCAAAACACTTCATGAACATTCATCCCTGGGGATGCTGCAGGTATAAATTGTCTATACTGGCTTAGTGACAACAGCAGTTGTCACATATAATTCATCCTCTCTACAGCGGGAGAAACAAAGGCTCCAATGGGTCAAGGGGAATCAGGCGTCTCTCCAGGTGACATGTGGCACATCATTAAGATACCTTTTTTATCACGACCCACTACAGTTTCTCTCTCCTACTGGTGGAAAATGTGAAGAAAGGAGATAGTAGGTGTTTGCATCTATTCGTGTGGGTGTAGAACCTGTATAATGAATGTTATCACAGGTGAAGGTGAATGTACAGGAAGAAAGACACACGAGAGGTGGAGGTGGTGACCTGCAAGGGAGAAGAGGGTACATTCCTCCCTAAGGGCTGGAATTTTTTTTGTGCCTCATAATATTCCCAGTACCCAGCACTATACCTGGTACTTAAAAGGTATTTGATACATTTTATTGGATGAGTATCTACTGTGTGCTTAGCTCATAAGTATTCAAAAATGACCTTTTGAGCCCTCACTGGCTGCCTCAGTTAGTTAGAGCATCACCCCAATATGCCAAGGTTGCGGGTTCATTCCCCAATCAGGGCACACACAAGAATCAACCAGTGAATGCATAAATAAGTGGAACAGCAAACTGATGTTCTCTCTCTCTCTCTTTCTCAAATCAATAAGTACACTTTAATTTTTTTTTAAATCCTGTTGAAACTTTGCAATTAGACATATCAGGTTTTGAGCACCCGTCTTCCTAGTTCCGTGATTTTAAGTTGTTTAACCTATCTACACCTCAATTTCCTCATCCGTAAAATGGGCACATGATGCTAACCTGATGAAGTTATGAAGATCTAGGTAAGTTGCTTCATATGGCCCATGGCACATTAAGTGTCCAGTACATGTAGTTAGCGATACCAGCTTTCCAGTGACGTTAGTTTAGCCTGTTTTCATCCATGACGTCTTAGCCACGCTGCTGATTTTTCAGATGTATAGCTCATCAAGAACCCTGTACTGCCTGCCTTTTACTGGCAGAGCCAGGACAACAACCGGGCCCTGGGTCCTGGGTCTAGTCCTCCTTAGTCACAATTCACAAGATAAGATGTCTTCTCCCAATAAGATGTGAGTTATCCGGGTATCTCTCCATCAGAAAGCACCTCTTCCAGCCATACATAGCCCCAATGGGTGGGTGAGTAGGTTTCCCACAGAAACAACAAGGAAGACCCTCCAATGGTAGTGTGACCACAAAGGTCAAAGCTGCCCTCTTCATTTGTGAGGAACTATGTATGCCACGGTCACTGTGTAAGTAGGCCACTCATCCTTCTATAGTCTGGGAAAATCACTCCAATCTACTGCCCTCAAATTCAGGCCTTCTTGAGACTGGGTCCTTGAGTTCTTTACATTCACTTATCCAGGCCCTAGAGGACACATCTGGTAGACAGACCACGTGGGAACTCACGCCTGGTTGCACACTTTCATGGATGATGGGAGCAAGCAGAAATGAATCCACGCATCCAAAGGAAAAATTAAGCCCTATCGGAGATCATTTGTTCTATAAAACCTCAGATATTAAATATCCACCCCTTAGCAGAAACAATGTCCAGATTCCTGTTTGGACATCGATTCTACACTGCCTGAGGTTAAGGCACATTAGAATATCTTCTTAAATGGCCACAGGCAAGTCACTTACCACTCTACAACTTAGTTTCTTCATCTCTAAGATGGGAAAATAGTTTTTACCTGGGCCTGGCACAGATAAGTCTCTGTAAGTGTTTCTTTCATTATTTATTTTGGGACAAAGGAAAAGAGATAAGTGAGGTCAGTTTAAATGTAATTTCTGATTCATTGTCTATTCTTATTCATCATTATAGGCCCAGCACCTGTCATAATACGGGGCACAAAATATATGTTTGATAAGTATTTATTCAGTTAACAAGTATTAGATTCTTTGATTTTTAATGCATTTTAATTTTTAACTTTTTAGTAAATCATGTTGTAAATTAAAAATATACCTGTTGGATAGGCAAATAGATGGAAGTTGCATTAAAAAGAACGTTTTAACATAGTTTTGTAAATATTGAAATGTGTATGATGTCTAGAATTTGTCAAGATAACATGGTTATAAATAAAGTAATTGAGTCAATTAAAGGGAGGAAAAGAGACCAATCTCCCATGCAGAAAAAATTCAAATATTTATTCAGATACTCCCTCAAGGAGAGGAGGGTAGCTCCCTTCTCCATAGGCAAGGGGCTGTGCAGTGACTTCCCCAGCATGGGGAAAGGATGAAGTCACTGAGAAGTGGGAAAATCTGACAAAGATTACCTGGGCCAGGTGACCAAAGCCAACATCAGCAGTCAGAAACCATGTGGGCAGTAGGTCTCCTGGCTGCGATGTAACGAAAACGGCACTCTACCCTGCGGCCTTGCTCCCAATAGCGCAGAAACCCCGTCGAGCCACGAGAAAAACGTCAGACAAATTCCAAACGAGGGTCATAGACACAATGCCCAACTAGTACTCCTCAGATCTCTCAAGATCATCAGCACCAGTGAAAGTCTGAGACACCATCACAGCCTAAGGAGACATGGCAACTAAATGTAATACGGCATCCCACATGGGATCCTGGGACAGAAAAAGGATATTAGGTAAAAACTATGGAAATCTAAATAATGAACTTTAGTAATAATAACCTAACAACATTGGTTCATTAGTTGTAAAAAGTGCATTATACTAATGTAAGCTGTCAGTAATGGGGAAACTGGATGTAGGGTATAGGAGAACTGGACTATCTTTTAAACATTTCTGTAAATAAAAAGTTCTAAAAAAGTAAGTAAATTATAAAACTTATGGGGAAATGTAATGGATGGGGAAATAAATGAAACAAGAGTGAACCTAGAATTAATCATTTTTTTAATTTATTGACTTCTTAAAGGAGGGGGACAGAGAGAGAGGGAGGGAGAAACATTGATTTGTTGTTCCACTTATGCATGCATTCATTGGCTGCTTCTTGTATACACCCCGACTAAAGACTGAACCCACAGCCTGGCATATCCAGACAATGCTCTAACCAACTGGACTACCCAGCCAGGGCCAGAATTAATTTTTGAAGCTGGTTATGGGCACAGAGAAATGTATTACACTGTTCTATCTACTAAATATGTTTGAAATTCTTCATTGAAAATATTTTTAAAAATAAAGAACTTTCAATAAGAAAATAAGGTTAAGAAATACTATCCTAGACTATATTATCCACCACTATTCTATTTAAACATAAGTAAAATTACCAGCTACTAAGAAACTTTAGAAATAAAAAGTTTTGTTTTCACATACCAATTCAATATAAAGAATCATTTATTTATTAAACACTTTTCTCATGATAGTTACAGTTACTGCAGACAGCTGTGATTTCTACTGAAACAGTTTTGTGTATGTGTATGAATTTGCCAATGATAGGCATCTGTTCCTAATTAAGTTGTCTCATATTAATAATCTTGAGTAGGTTTACTCTCTGCCTTTAAGATTATTCATATTACTTTGCTAACTCTATTCACTACGCTTAGGATCAAGGCTGTGCTAATAAGCTGGTGAGTGTCTACAATTCCATAATCACCATAGTCTCCCCAACTCACGTATTTCATATGACTTATTACATAATGGATAACATGTAACTTTTTGTTAAAGTGGAGTTAATATCAGAATAATGATACTTGATATGTTAAATATGTTTTTTTTAAATGATCATGAAACAAGTATCTGCAAGATACTTTACTCTCAAAAAACTAGTCAAATAACCTAAATGCAACAAAATAATAATTAGCATAAGTGTACCTTCTGATAATGGTAGAAGCAAGCAGTGCATTTTATACACACAGGGAAACTGCAGCAAGAGAGGTCGAATCCAAACTCACAGAACTGGTGAGTGACAAAGCCAGATCTGTAAACGCAAGTCTGAACAAGGTTAAAGCTCAGGGTTTGTGAATAATATCAGATGCCTTTCTTCTGAAAGATTCTACACAAAGACCCAAACTGAAAAATTTAAGTGCCTTCAGCAAACCGCTCTCTTCCCCAGACAGAGACCCCGTGGGTCAACCCTAGTGCTCTGGCAATTATACGCCAGCAAGTCAGAGGACATGTACATAGCCTGGGTACTTTTCTTCTTTTCCCTCCACTCCCCTGTGCAACTCATTTTTCATTGTATTTATCAAGGTATTAATATAGTCACCCCCATACACCCCCATAACAATGGCACAGTTATGGGGGTATATAGGGTCGAGCTCCTTTCTTACAGTACAAGGGAATTTTTCTATCATTTCTCAAATGTGCTAGACTGATGGTGCACAAAAATATTGGCATTTGAAAGCCAGGTTAACCATATTTAAGGAACTGCCTGCAGTAAGAATTAACAGGAATGGCACAGTCTGTTCTTTCTTAATATTAACAATAAAGTGTCTAGACAATAGGACTTCATGCACCAAAATTCACCCAGTCACTTTAAACCTCACCTCTTTGCTTCGCACATTGTCATTTATTTATTCACAGATATTTGTGAAGCATACTTAAGGCCCGACAACACAGAGAGTGTGGCTAAGGGAGTAACTTACAAGCATAATGGCCGACTCCTATTTACACAGCTCACTCGGGTAGATGAGACATGGCCTCAGCAAAGTGAAAGAAAACACTTGGATGCAAATAACACCTCCAGCAAACTTCCTCCACCACGTTTCTGAATGGATAACACTGAATGCTTCACACCCGTTCAATGCAGGGCTGATGAACAAATGAATGCAACCATGCCTGTAAGCCCGGGAAGCTTTCTGAACTAAGGTACCACATACAGATGTTAACAAGCTGTGTCATTTCTGTGGGCCACCAAGAAGACTCTTCCTTTTGCCCTGAAATTATTAGCATAGCTTCTAAGTGCAAAAGCCAGTATTTTGCCAGGAGCCTCAGTAGCATGGAGGAGAATTCTCAGGAATGCTGAATTTTAATGCCATTGTTAACCCTCAGCGATTTTTCTTTTTTTTTTTTTGAAACTCTGCATGCTTTAGCTTCACCTACAAAAGACCTAACAGAGATTTTCTACAGAACAAACATCAGCAGAGAGAATAATTGGAAGGTCCTTTACAAAAACAACTGTTAGGACTATTTGGAGAGAGCCAGCAATGTACAAACTTGTCCCCACTTGCTGAGAAACCCGGAGTTGTTCTGTCGAACCAGCCTTAGTCACACAGCAGAAAAGCCTCCCAGCCCGGCTCATGACGGGTCTTGTCATAATTCAGCTGGAGCCACTGGTAAATATCCACCTGTCTATTACTCATTAATAGAGAGAGACAGGATGTCAGCTGTTTCCTTGACTTGGAGAAACAAAGGCTTTTACCACCTTCTGGCTTACTCTCAAAGTAATATTGGAAACAATAAAGCAGACAAAGGTTTTAAAAGGACAGGAAGATGCCATGTCAAAAATAAAAATAAATCATCGCTCCCTGATGGAAACGAAGATTACAGCCTTCAACTTGCTTTATGGGTTTTGATAATTCAACTTTTGTCAGTTTGGTCATTTTCTTAGATGATGGGGAAAAACACAAGTCTCCAAAATGATTTACAAATTAGGAACAGACACTTCTCCAAGGAGGACATACAGATGGCCCGTAGATTGGGCATTATTAAAAAATGCTCAACATCACTAGCCATCAGAGAGATGCAAATTAAAACCACAATGAGATATCACCTCACACCTGTCAGAATGGCTATCATCAATAAATCAACAAACAACAAGTGCTGGCAAGGATGTGGAGAAAAGGGAAACCTAGTGCACTGTTGGTGGGAATGCAGACTAGTGCAGCCACTATGGAAAACAGTATGGAATTTTCTCAAAAAATCAAAAATGGAACTGCCTCTTGGCCAGCAATTCCACTGCTGCAAATATACCTTAAGAACCCCAAAACACCAACCCAAACGAATTTATACTCCCACATGTTCATAGCAGCACTCTTTACCTAGCCAAAATTTGGAAACAGATTAAGTGCCCATCAGCAGATGAGTGAATTAAAACTGGTACATTTACACAATGGAATACTATGCAGCAGAAGGAAAGAAGGAATTCCTACCTTTTGTGACAGCATGGATGGAACTGGAGAACATTATGCTAAGTGAAATAAGTAAGTCAGAGAAAGACAAATACCATATGATCTCACTTATAAGAGGAATCTAGTGAACAAAATAAACTAATGAAAAAAATAGAACCAGAGGCATAAAACAATGGAAGAGAGTGGCAGCTGTAAGAGGGGAGGGGATATATGGGGACAGATTAAAAGAGGGTGAAGGGATTAGTCAAAAAACATACATGAGGTCTGTCCAGGAAAAGTCCAGCCATTGTTAATACAGGGAGAACAGTTTGCACAACATGGATGTGAACTGGCCGCCAAAGAGGGTGGACTGGAATGTGCATGTGTGAACAATGATGACTTCACTGTAGTTGTCAGTGGGTGTGGTAGACGCCATTGATTGAGCATGTGTACTGTGTGGACGTCACATGCAAAATGACTGAGCAAGTAGAGCAACAAATCTGCATCAAATTTTGCATTAAGCTTGAACATTCCTCCATGGAAACTATTCGGATAATTCAGAAGTCCACAGCTATGGGCAACTGGTGATTGGCGGCTTCATCACAACAACACACCTGCTCATGCCTCGTGTCTTGTGCAGAGTCTTTTGGCGCAACCTCAAATCCCTCAGTTGACTCAGCCTCCCCTCAGCCTAGATTTGGTGCCCTGTGACTTCTGGCTTTTCCTAAAACTAAAATCACCTTTGAAGGGGAAGAGATTTCAGATTGTCAATGAGATTCAGAAAAATATGACAGGGCAGCTGATGGCAATTGGGAGAACTGTGTGAGGTCCCAAGGTGCCTACTTTGAAGGGGACTGAGGCATCATTGTCCTATGTACAATATTTTTTGCAGCTTGTATCTTCTTCAGTTACTGTCTCTATTTTTCATATTAAATGGCAGGATACCTTCTGGGCGGACCTCATCATGTGAAGAACCCATGGATGTGGACAACAGTGTGGAGACTGACTATGGAAGGGGGTCAGGCTGGGTGGAGGGGGGTGAAGAGGGAAAAAGTGGGACAACTGGAATACCATAAACAGTAAAATATTTATTTTTAAAAAATGAGGAAAAACAAAAGTCTCCAAACTGATTTACCTATTAGGCAATTTTATTCTGCTAAAGCTGATAGGTGTTTTGATCTTTGGTGGTTATTAACCCCCATCACTGATACTTAGATTACACAACTGGTCTTGACTTCTGTTTGGGCAGCAAATAATTTATGTCATAATATATTTAGTTATGATTAGAGATCTTCCAACTTAAATTTTAAGCAGAAGTGCTGGCTGTCTTCAATTTTAATCCCAGAATGCACTTCCTGTATCAATTACACTAGTGGGTATAATATACAAACACGAAAATTCAGTAGTTCAACCCAACAGTCCAGGATGTTCCAGGAGAACAGAGAGCTCTCCACTACAGTGAGTCAAGAACCTGGGCTCCGTCCTTGGTGAGGTTCCCCCATTGCTTAGAACCATGTCATTACCTGCATTCAGTGGTGGCAGGGGACAAGGAACAAAGGCACAGTGCTGATCAGTTCCTTGGCCTAGAAGTGCAACATCACAGATGTGGCCTGCCCTAGAGGCAAGGCGACTCAAACACATCTGTTAAAAGATGGTGTGTGTGCTGTGGGGAATAGAGGGAAAGAGGAACCAGCTGAATGCACGGTGGCACTGCTGTGGCCCAGGAACGAGTGGATGGTGTCTAGGAAAATGGAAGCAGCAGCAGGACAGAGCTAAGACGTGTTTCAGAGGTAGAATGATAGGACTTGCCAACAAACTAGCTTTGAAGGGTAAGAGAAAGGGGGACTTGCCCTTGCTGACATGGCTCAGTTGGTTGGGGTTATGGTCCTGCACGCCAAAAGGTCGCAGGCTCGATTCCCGGTCAGGACACATACCTAGGCTGTGGATTCACTCCCTGGTTGGGGCGCACCTATGTTTCTCTCCCTCTCTCTCTCTCATCAATACACATGTCCTTAGGTGAGGATTTAAAGAAAGACAGAGAGAGAGAGAGAGAGAAGGAGGGATTACTTTTTGTCTTTACAGGCTTCTGGCTTTTGTAACAAGCCTTTAGAGATGGTGTCCTTTTCAATTGCTCACCTCACCCAGGTGGGAAAACCTGGCCGTGCTTTTTGAATTAGGAAGGAATGGAACTTGACCCATTTTATAGTGGCCATATTGCTCAATGATAAGATGCATTTTTTTTTTACCATATTTTAATGTTTCTGAAGTCAGGATGCACCTTAACATCAACATGGAAGGAAAGCTCCAGAGAAGTCAGCTGTGACAACATTGTCACCGCTTGTAAGGATGCGTGCGACCTTAGCCTAGGGTAGAAGGCATCTGCTCGTCACATCAGCAAGTCACCGAGGTTATTTGCACCGATTGCACAACAAACGGTAGGTTTTAGCATGTTTCATTCAGCATGTTTACATAGGGATTACACTAGAAAGCAGTCTAGAAACAATAAGGTATTGTATATGCAGAACACCATGAAATAATATAAATAAATAAATAAATAAAGCTGGAGAACACAATTTACCACAAATGAAGCACATACTTGACTGTGGAAAACTGATTGTTTTAACCTAAAACAATGAGCTAGTGTTTTCCAGCCTCTAAAACCTCAAAGGAGCCACAAGCAGATAAACTGGGGCTGAGGCGGAAAGAAGGATCATTGGGTTACGTATAAATGTATAAATGCCTGTCAGTACAGCAGGTAAGCTGTTTTCTTTAAGTGTATTTTATTGATTATGCTATTACAGTTGTCCTGATTTTCCCCCTTTGCCCCACTCCGCCCAGTGCCCCCCTTCCTCCCATCAACCCCCTCCTTAGTTCATGACCATGGGTCGTGCATATGAGTTCTTTGGCTTCACCATTTCCTATACTGTTCTTAACATCACCCTCTTTTGTACCCACCAATTAAGCTTCTTAATCCCTGCACCTTTTCCCCCATTCTTCCTGTTCCCCTCCCAGCTTATAACCCTCCAAATGATCTCCATATTTATGATACTGTTCCTGTTCTGGTTGTTTTGTTTTGTTTTGTCTTGTTTTAGACTCAGTTGTTGATAGTTGTGAGTTTGTTGTCATTTTAATGTTCATAGTTTTGATCTTTTTCTTAAATAAGTCCCTTTAACATTTCATATAATAAGGGCTTAGTGATAATGAACTCCTTTAAGCTTTACCTCGTCTGGGAAGCACTTTATCTGCCCTTCCATTCTAAATGATAGCTTTGCTGGATAGAGTAATCTTGGTTGTAGTTCCTTGCTTTTGAAAACTTTGAATACTTCTTATTAGTCGCTTCTTATTTGCAAAGTTTCTTTTAAAAAATCAGATGATAGTCTTATGGAAACTCCTTTGTAGGTAACTCTCTGCTTTTCTCCTGCAGCTTTTAAGATTTTCTCCTTATCTTTAACCTTTGGCATTTTAATTATGATGTGTCTTGGTGTGGCCCTCTCTGGGTCCAACTTGTTTGGGACTCTGTGCTTCCTGGATTTGTATGTCTATTTCCTTTGCCAAATTAGGAAAGTTTTCTTTATTTTTTGAAATAAGTTTTCAATTTCCTGCTCTTGCTCTTCTCCTTCAGGCTCCCCTGTAATTCAGATGTTGGCACATTTGGAGAGGTCCCCAAGGCTTCTTACACCATTGTCATGTTTTTGGATTCTTGTTTCTTCTGTTCTGGTTGAGCTTATTTCTTCATGTTCCAAATCATCAATCTGAATCCCAGCTTCCTTCCCTTCACTGTTGATTCCCTGTGGATGTTTCTTTATTTCACTTAGTGTAACCTTCATTTCTTCCTTTATGCTGTTGGCATATTCAATGAGTTCTCTGAGCATCCTGATCACCAGTGTGTTGAATCTGCATCTGATAGGTTGGCTATCTCTGTTTTATTTAGTTCTTTTTCTGGGGTTTTACTCTGTTCTTCCATTTGGGCCATATTTCTTTGTCTCCTCAATTTGGCAGCCCCCCTGTGTTTGTTTCTGTGTATTAGGTAGAGATGCTTTAACTCCCTTAGTGCACGTGTTAAGCTGTATGGGGCGGAGCCTCAGGTATTTGCCTGGGCAGGGCAACACACTTCACCATTTTGTGGCTCTGTGTTGGAGCAGGTCTCAGAGAGGGGACAATGCTGATGTCTGGCTTCTAGAGGTTTGCCTGGCACTCGCTCCATTTCCAGTCACTTCACTCACTTCCTGGATGTGGCTGGCACCCTTCCAGCTGTTCCCCTGGTGGTGAATCCCAGTGTGGGTGGGTTTGCATATGTTCTAAGTCCATGCAGGTCCATTAAATGGACTCTCCTGAAAAACCAGCAGTTTCTTCTGCCACCCCAACCCACAATGGTTGTTACAGCCGAAAGTTATAGGGCTTTACCTTCCTGGCGCTGGAACCCTGGCCTGTGCGGTCTGGCCTGGGCCTGGGATCGCTGGCTCCCAAGGTATCCCTCCCAATTTTTACCCACCACATATGAATGTGGAACTGCCAGTTCTACCACTGCTGCTGCCTCTCTGCCCCTCCTACCCATCTGGATGAAAGTGGCTTCTTTACATTTTTGGTCGTCAGACTTCCACACAGTTCGATTTTCTGACCGTTCTGGGTGTTATTTGCTTTGAGGTTTAGTTGTAATTCTCCTTGTGATTGCACAAGGACAATCACAATCTCCTTGTGATTGTCCACCTATGCCTCCATCTTGACCAGATCCTGGAAAGGAAGGTATTAAAGGCAGTATCGATTGCTCAATCCTAATGATCTTATTATAGAATTTTCAATGCAATGAAAGGTTAATTTGAGCCATTTAGGTAGTGAACATCTATCTGACTAAAACATGTAGCTAACTTTCAAATAAACCATGTGACTTCTAGTAAAATGAAATTCAATTAAATGTAGTAAGATGATAAGTCCAACAGATCACTTATATTTCTTCTGTTTTAGCAAGGAAAAAAGGGGGGGGCCTTGACTGCCTTGTTGAGGGGAGGTCCCCTCCCACCCCACCACCTCCAGTCCCAAAGAAAGCTCGACAGACATGGGGCATCTAACATCTAAACCCTACCAAATAGGCCATCAAGCAGGACAATGAGAGAGAGAAGCAACTCTTTGTATTTCAGGGGGTTAACAGAGCCTGATCTCCAGGTGGGTGAGCAGAGCTGACTAGGAGCAACCACCCCGTGTACAGTAACACTGGGCTGAGGAGCCGAACACCTGGCACTGAGAAGTAGCACCTTTCATCAGGCATGGCACTGATGTAAGCAGCAGCTTCAACAAACCATGCTGCCCCATGCCAGGAGCTAGGTGTGGAAATAAACAAAGGCCAACCAAATGAGAAAAGGCACAGGCTATTTGTTCAGACTTGCTAGAGCAAAGGAGCCTGCCACTGTCCCTTGTATTTTAGCAGAGACTCAAAGCCAGGCATAGAGGTGGGAAAGCTTTATAGTGGAAAAGAAGGAAGGCTTTGCATGTGCCCAGTTTGGAGGCCATTGGTACAGAGAGTTGGATTTGGCTCACTGGATGCAGGGCATCCTGTGTGGGCATCCTGTGTGGGCGTCCTCTGGTTATGGATACTTACTAGCTTTCTCTGGTTGGTCCTAATTCAGAAGCAGAGGCAAAAATTAGGAAAGCTGTTAGTTATTAATCAAGTCCTGGCCATTCAGGACTGACTGTTCCAGAGTTGTTTGACCGGGGGTGGGAGGGCAGTTCTGGGCTGGATGTCAGAAATAGTGGTCTGACTTCCTACGAGTCTGACATAAATAGCAGTAGGCTGGTTACCAGAGATGATTGGGTTTCTGGGCGGGTTGCTACAGGCTGTGGGGCAGACTTCTATTTTATCTATGGTCTGACCATTATCCATTTGTATATTTCAGTTTCCCATAGGGCTCTGGAGACCTTTCCCCCGGTGGGACCAGCAGGGGCTCAGGCAGAGAAGGTCCGTGCTTGGCAGCAGCACCACCTGACTTAAAAAGCAGAAGTTTGTAGCAGCCCAGTCCTACAGGAGAACAATGTTCGTGGTGTCACAAGGTCACAGCAGGAGAAGACACCTGTTGTGGGATTTACCCAGATGAGTGCTGAGTAAGTATTTATTAGAGAAGTACTGAGGAAGCCTAGAAATGTAATGCAATGAAACGTGGGCCTGCGCTGGACCAGGAGTAGGGCAGATGGGAGGAGAACATAATTCAGCAAAACAACTAAATTTTCGATAGGACAAAACCCCTAAAATACCATTTTACCCATCAATTTCACTTTCATTGTAACTTATGATATACCTATCAGTGTAGTTAAGCAAGAGATCTTTATCATTAAAAATATATATTTGCTAACAGGACTAGATTTAATGCATGATAACCTCACATGCAGTGTTCTTGCATCATACCCCATGGTTCTTAAAGAAAGTAGCATAGCTGGTGTATGTAGCTCAGTGGATTGAGCGTGGGCTGTGAACCAAAGAAAGTAGCATAGATTTACATACGTACTCTATTGTAAGAAAAATAATTACAAAAATGCCAACTCGGGAAATAAAAATGCTATCAATATTGCAAGACAATGCAGATGGAATTGAGAATTTCCTTGAAGAATCTGTTTCTCCTTAACATTGTATTTTAGTTGAGGATACCATTGATAAAAAAATAATTCCTTTAACATATTTTTGATCAATGATTATTTGAAGATGCTCAACCATTGATCTGGGTTGACCTCCCATGACCCAACACCGCACTCATGGTTTGCCCATCCTGAGCAAGGCACTGTCCATGGTATTCACTCTTTTTAAAATATTTGAATTCCATCTGTTACAACCGCTCTGCTATCTCATGAAGTGTTTTCTAGTAAGTGTTAGGACGCCCCGACACGATAGATATGATTATTCCCACTTTACTGGAATGGAAACTGAGGCTTAGAGAGGCTCTGAGACGAAATCAAAGTCACACAGCTAGTGTGAGAGCCAGTCTCCACTTTGTCTTCCTCCTCAAAGTTCTGGCCCTTCCTCCTCTTGTTTTCAAGTGACAGTCTTCCTTAGAGGGGGAAATAATTTAATCAGACTCTTTTATCAGATACACTAGATCACATACAAAAATGGGTACTGCATTTCAAAGTATTTATGTCCGGGGCTGATTCCCTATTTCAACTTGGAACTCTTAGGAAAATGGCCTGTTTATAGCTGTAGAAGACGATGCATCTCAGGCTTGTGATCAGTCCCCCTCCCAGCTGCAGTAAGCAGCTGCCTCTGTCTGCACGTGAGTTTAGGGGCATGAAAAGCCTCAGTGTCTCCCCAGATAACTCCGTCACCCACTGGGTGAAGCCTGAAATCCCCCCAATAAGAGCTTAATCCTTTTAATGTAAAAGTTTGATCCTGTGTTCAAATGGAAAACCCTGAAAGAAGAATAACAAAGGATCTGAAAGGAAAGTAGCTAGCTGGTCGGCTCTCGCTGCAGTTTATACTAATTCTCTCTTACCCCATTGTAGAATGCTCATTTATTCACATTTTTTCCCCTCGCCCTGGCTCCTTAGAGGAAAAAATCCACGCTAAGTTGTTAATATACATGCCTATGCTTAATGTCTTACTGGACCAGGGTAATTTGTATTTTTAACAGTAGTTGTCTAGAAACATCCTGATTGGTAACATTTTCAAGCCAATAGTAGAAAATATTTTTTTTCAGAGGTATCTTTCTATCCTGATAATCACTTTTTTAATCTCTGGAATCCCACGTATGGAATTGGAGAACCAATCAGGTTTTACATGGATACTTGTTTTGTAGGTCAAAAATACCTAGGAAATTTCAATATATACGAATTTTTCAAAAGAAGAATAGTGGAATTATGATGAATTTATTTAGCATGGAAGGCTTTCAAAAAATAAGTATTAACACTTCACTTACTATTCACTTAGCAACCATGAAGGATTATTTATTTCACTACCTATAACAGAAATTCCAAAAAAATCTTATTTCCAAAACACAGAACAGGAAGTTTGTGAATTTAGAATGTGGATGGTCTTGTTTACTTACAGGACCAAACAGAGAGCCCTAAGCCCAACCATTCAATTTAGTGCCTAAACGGCCCTAAACCCTTGTTCAACGTGCCCTTCACTTTCTGCTGCACAGAAATGCAGGGCAGGTGTGAAAAGAAGAAACAGCCCCATTCGTGCGTGTGTGACTGAAGCCTCACACATCAAAACAGTGTCACATTTCCATTTGTCATTTCCTCAAGGTATGTCACTCACGTAACATGTCCTTAATGCTTACGAAAGCTATTTGATAGAAAGCTTTTTTCAAAGAGGCAGAAGGTAGGATATACGAGATGTATTTTGCTTACTCTGTTTCTCTCCTGATGCAAGTGGTAGTGAAAACAGATTTTTTCTCACACCCAGCCTGTCCTGACCAGTATTAGAAGCAAAAGGAAAAACAAAAACACAAATCCATAATCACTCTGCTTAATCTTTAATCTTGATGTTGTCCCTACCCAATGGGTCTACAACTAAGAATATTAAGAGATATTTTTTTTAAATGGAAAGAATAAAGCAAAGACAGAGGAAGGGAAAAAAGAAAGAAAACAACATAGGTGTTTTAGAAGAGGATTGCACCTGCTTCCAGTAAAGCAAAAAAATTGAAAGCAGACCCTCTTTGCCTTTCCTCCTTCAAGTACATGGTCAAATGATTTGCAAAATGATTTGCAAAGAATTTTTGCCTTTCTTTATATATTCTCCACTCTTAAAGACTCAATAGCCTAAGCAAGTTTTTTTGGTTCATAGACTCACCTCCTGAGATTCTCTTTGAAAGACATTAACATTTGCCCACTGGGAATAAGACTGATATTATCAACTTAACAAGGGCTGTGAAATTTGAGACAGGCTGTGGGAAAATGTTGTCTCAACGGATAGTACTATATTTCTGTTCCTCTTTTCTGGGCCAGAATGTCAGAGAGATAAGTCTCTGAATTCACACGAGTTCCTTTCCCTGCCCCGGCAGCACACTGCCTGGCAGATGGCCGAGTGTGGACTAATGTTCTTCAGTAACTTAAGTGTGGGATGGAACTGAAGCCAAGTTATTATCTTCACTTTTTTTCTTAATCAGAGAAACAGCCTTCAAACGCATGACCCCATTTTTAAACAGTAAAATGTTTTTTCCAAAATCCTGGGTCATTTTAAGTAACAAACCAGGGAGAGACTGTATGTATTTATCCCTAAGCTATGAAGAGCATTCTATAAGAGCAGAGATTATTGATAAACTAATAGATATTTTTCAAGCAATATTTTTCCTTCCTTAAAAAACGTTTTTATTCTGTCTCATACAAACCAAATAGTATATAAAATATTATATATTTTTTATGTGGAATGTGTATAAAGAAATAAGCAATACTAATATATTAGAGGGCCCCTGGGTGCCCCTCCATGATCAGCTCTTCCCTCTCTCCAAGGGTAATCACCATCCTGAATGTATAAATCATTCCTTCTTTTTAATAGAATTACTTCATATATGTGGATCAAAAAACAATTTATTGTTTACCTTTGTCCATTTTTTTAATTTTACATAAACAAAATCATGCAGTATGCATGCTTACATTCTTACAATACATGCATTGCTTCTTTCACCCAATTTTTATAGATTGTTTCACTCAATATCCCTGGCTGGTCTGGCTTAGTGGATTAAGTGCTGGCCTGAGAACCAAAGAGTGATCAGTTTGATTCCCAGTCAGGGCACATGCCTGGGTTGCACAGGTCAGGGCCCCAGTAGGTGGCATGTGAGAGGCAACCACACATTGATGTTTCTCTCCCTCCCTCTCTTTTAAAATAAATAAATTTTTAAAAGATTCTGTCACTCAATATTTAAGGTTTAAGATCTATGTTCACACTTGTAGCTTTCATTCAATTATGTGCAGAGCTACAAAGCATGGTATAAATTCACCAAACTGTATACATTCTATAGTTGATGAACATTAGGAGTTTTTCTGGTTCTTGATTTTTCAGAGCTATGCAACTATAAGCATTTTTTGTACATGTCTTATAATGGTCATATGCAAGAATTCTTCCAGGAGTCCTAAACATGAATTTTACCTTTACTGTATCAGGCTAACCTGTTTTTGCAGAGGCTCAGCCAGTGAACTCCCCTTACCAGTAAGTGAGATTTCCATTGATCGTTACCTTTTCCAACGCTTGTACAGCTAACTGCATTTTTGCCAGGCTGGTAAGTGTTAAATGTCACCATTGAAGTTTTATACTTCATCTGAGTTGTGACTAATGAAATTAAACATCTTTTTGTATCTCTATGAGTCAGTGATACATCCTAGTCTTTGAAAGTCTATTCAAGTCTTCTGCCTACTTTACTATTGAGTAAATTTGTGTGTATTTGACTCTAATGGTATTTTCCCCTCTGCAATTGATATGTATCTCGATAAAGGTACCTTGGACTGTACTAATGTCCTATTTCTCTTTAAACTTTTACCCACTGATTTTGGCATTTGTCTTGCAATAATTTTTACTGAGATGATTGCCTAATGTGCTGTTTATTCTTCCATCATTCCTTCTACATGTCAATCTAAAGTCTCATAAAAAAGGCTTATTATTTATTGATACTTATTATTTATTGATATCCATATGAACTCATGAATATTTAGTTTAATCTATGGACAATAATCCAACACTATTATTAAATATTTTGTTCCTAAAATTCATCCAGTTTTGGCTTTTCAAGCTTATTTACTTTGATTCTTGTGTCCTTTTGACATTTTTTTTCCCCACTTTCTTTTTTTCCAGGTACCACAGGGCAGTCCAGGATTATCTTGGGCATTTCCTGCTCCAATCCTGTAACCATCCATTTCACTGAGAATGCCTAGCTCCCCGTATTAGAGGATGGTATTTGGAAACCAACATCTGGGTGCTAGGTTTGCTTAATGCTACTAGGATGCAATTGCTCTTAGGCCTCTCGGCAGGCAGAACTAGGAATATATGTGTACTCACTCACACTTGCACACTCACAGAGACATCAGTTTGTCGTTCCATTTATTCATGCATTCATTGCTTGATTCTTACATACGCCCTAACTGGGGATCAAATTCACAACCTTGGCCTATTGGGACAATGCTCTGTAACCAACTGAGCTACCCGGCCAGGGCCATGTACCAAAGAATTTTAGTAATCAGCTTATCTCTGCCTTGAGGTGCAAAGGTTGCAAATTGCGGCTCTAGAGATTCCTCTAAAAGGTGATAAGAACTGAATTCCCAAAGTTCTTGTATGCTGAGAATTGTTTTCCTACAGCCTTAGTAGTTGACAGATACTTGGTTAAATGAAAAAATCCTTGCCCTTCACTCTTTTCACTGATTTTTTTTTTTTTAATGCGCTCTCTTGTTGCCTTTGCCTTACAGGTGAGTTTTTCAAAAGTCTGATGCCAATCTAATTGTTTTGCCTTTCCAAGTTATTTTGATGTTTTCCCTTGAAAAGTTTGTTAATTTTATTTTTGAAACCTAGTAAGTTATTGATCAGTTCTGTGGGGGGTTATTACAATTGTGTTATCTGAGATAAATATATCCAGCCCTCCTTTCCCTTTCTGTCTGTCTGTCTGACAGTGTTATTGCACGGGCAGGACCACCGTCTTCATTACAGCCCAGGTCAGTCCCACTGCCTGTGAATAATCCTCCAACTCCTGGCTCTACGGTGCTGCCCTCCCAGTCACCCTGTGAGTCCAAGGTTGCAGAAGAACAGATTTCCCAGTTCATCCCTATTGACAGTAATTTGAAAATCCGAAGTCCTCTCTTCACTTTGTGCTATCTCTGTCCCTTCAGCCCATGCTGGTGTAACAGATATTTAATTTGCCAGTATAAAATGCTAAGACAGAGGGCAATAAATTAAAAGTATACTAAACACTTAAAGAGGTCATTAAGAACATAAGCAGTTTTAGGCTCGGATGTATAACGCATAATTTGCCCTTTACTAGCTCTGCAGACATGGGCTCCTGTAAGTTCTCTTATAATGTGGATGAGAGATGTCAAGGAGTAAACATATAAAATACTTCCAGGGCCTGATATATGGTGAAAACTAAATACATTTTGGTTATGGCCAAGGGTTTGTTGTTTTTCCCCACATGGCATTTATATTCAGCATGAGCAAGTTAATAAGAAAAGATCAACAGCAAGAACTGACCAAAAAGAAAAGAACTCCCAGCTATTTAGCCATGTGGACCAACATTTTTAAAAATAAATGTAAGTAGTGGTAGAAGTTTTCTTGCAAAAATCATAGTTTTTAGGTAAAAATCATCACCCTCTAACGGGTAAAAAAACCCACAGAAAATGCTGTACCTTTAGTTAGAAGTCCTGGCTCCTAGACTAGCAGCCTCCTGATGGGAGTGTCACACACCCCTCCTGGGGCTTATGTTCCCTCTCTGCCAAAGAGCATTCTGTCCCTGCCCCATTCTCTCTCTACAGTTGTTGTCATTATCAAAACAGACAAGATGCCCACGATGGATCACAGAATTACACACCTGAAACCTATACAGTGTCACTAACCAGTGTCCCCCAATTAATTTAAAAAAGAAAGAAAAATAGATAATGAAGCCGTCCAGAGGGGAAGAGAACCATCACTGAGCACTCACTGTGTGTCAGGGGCTTGAGATGCAGCATCTCCTGTAAACCTCTCAGGAACCCAGCGAGGGAAGTCACTACTGTGACTTATACAGGGTGAAACTGGGACTCAGAAAGCTGAAGAAACTTGTTTTGGGCTACCTGCCAAATGGTCCAGCCTGATTTGAATCTAGATGTATCTCCAGCTGACACATTTTTCTCAGGACACTGCACTGGAAACTACCATCCTCCTGGAATTGTCATTTCCTGGACCCTGTTCGTTAGGCTGAATGGGGCCGACCCGGAGGGACTGTGCCCTCCAAGCTCATGTGCTCGCTGAGCTGCAGGATGGGGTGAGGGGGGCAAAGCCAGTGCTGGAGGGCAGCCAGGGAGCCAGAGCCAGGGAGGGCAACATGGCCAGGCAGATAAATGCAGATACCCTAAAAGAGAACATCTGGATGGAAGGGCATCTGCCAGGGACCCAGAGGCAAGGAGCCTCGATGCCCAGGCAGACAAATCCATTTCAGCATCAGGGAACCAGCAGCAGCAGGTAGTGGGACCTCGGCCTTCGGTTAGAGATCACAGGACGGGAGAGGTTGTTATTATTCCCTATGCCTATTAGATAGTAGGTGCTCGATGAATAGTTGTGAGATAAAAAATGGGGGTCTAAAAATAAAACAACAGCGTTTCAGAACATTACTAAGTTAGTGAAGCTCAGCTATCAGAAGTAAGAGAGCATGTCCACCTAATCAGCAAAAATGATTTAGTGCTGTGTCAAGAAACCCGGTTCCAGAGGGACATCTTCTTGAAAATCAAAAATGGACCTTAGAATTCAGGTGAGATTAGACCTCAGGTGGGAGTCAAGTGACCTGACTACAGCAGGGAAAAGTCTAGGGGAGGGGGCGAAAAAAAAAATCAAGTCCATACCTTCCCTCAAGTTCACCTCATATTGCTTCATGGAAGTCCTTACCTGTCCTAACCCCATTCTGGCCCCCTGTAATGATTTTCTACCTGCAACCTCCCTGCTAGATCAGGAAGCATCGGGCATCCTGGCATCTTTGCATAGGGACTCTGAAACCATCCTCTATCTTCAGGTATCCAAATCTTCGTTCTCAAAGTTCACTTTGGAGGCAAGATCCTGGCTCTCAATTCCAGCTGGCTCCCTTGGAATTCAATCTGTGTTCCTGTGGGCTCAAGTTTCTGGTGGCCCTTCTATTTGTCCAAACCCAAATTTCATAACCTGAATCCCTTTGGACACAAAGCATTGACATTACTGAAGAAATGATCGAGGCTGCACCATGACCTCCCCTGACAGATAAGAACTTCCATGTTGAGGCCTCCCTGGGACTGGACCCAAGTCTCTTCCCTAATGTGAACAGTATATCTATCTCCAAATACTGAGAATACCATGTACAAACTGAGGTGGACAAATGAGTTGGATAACAGTGCTCTGTAAGGACATTTAACCAACAGTTATCCTCAGGACAGCAGGAAAAGAACCATTATTAAGTTCAGAGATTTGTAATTGTTTCTTTTATAATCTGAGCTTAATCAGTATATCTACTGGACATGTATCTATCCAACAGAAAATAATGAGTAAAATCAAGCATCATCTCTTATTTTAGCACCTGATACAAAATGCAAAAACTCCTAAAATATCAAATCAATCATAGCAATTTCCCATATTAGCTCAGAATGTGTCATAGCAAAGCATAACAGAACACTGAATTACTATATATTCTAAAAAGTGGGTAAAAAGAACCACTAAATAGAGAGAGCATAAAAGACAGATGTCATCAGTACGATTATACTTTGAATTTTGTTTAATGTAAGGTTAAAAGCAGCTTTTCTTTTGCCCAACTGTATTTTTTCATAGAGGGCCCTGACACATTTTTGCCCCTCAGAAAACTATTGAATTTGGGAATAAAAACACTAATAAAATACCTTTCAGCTTCTTTTCAGTTTCTAATGCACACTCTTGAGTTCATGTTGTGGTTATCAGGGGAAGTCTGTGGGGGAAAAAAGCTGAACAAAAATGCAGACCAACTGGCTTAACCTTGTCAGGCAGGGTAAGACCGGAAGTGCCATGTGACAGGGACTGACAGAAACAAAAACTGATGAAGAAAACACACTGAAGAAAAGACAGTGACAAAGTTCATGAGCTCTATACTCTACCATGGCCAAGTCCAGAGAAAACCGATATACGCATTACATGTTTCAGCAAATGGGTAAGTTCCAGAGCCTCTTTCAACCTTTCCACAACCCTGTTTATATAATCTTGATGACAAGCAATGAGGGTCACTGGGAGTAATAGCATTTCTAATTGTAAAACAATTACATTCTTGATGTTATAATAACAAGGGTATTACAGTTAAAAAACTGTACAGTGGACCATGTGTGGTCATAATGTAGAGAAAAAATGTTGAGCCCCGGCTGGTGTGGCTCAGTGGATTGAGCGCCAGCCTGTGACCTGAAAGATTGCTGGTTCGATTCCTGGTCAGGGCATATGCCTCGGTTGTGAGTCAGGTCCCAGGCTGGGGGCTTGTGAGAGGCAACCAACTGCATATCAATGTTTTTATTCCTCTTTTTCTCCCTCTCCTCCCCTCTGTCTAAAAATAAATGAAAACCTTTAAAAAAAATTGAGGACTACAGTAAAACATCTTAAAATTACTGTCTTTCAAACAGCAGTAAAATATGCATAATATAAAGTTTACCACTTCAACCATTTTTAACTGTACAGTTTAGCATTAAGTACATTCACACTGATATGTGCCCAATCTCCAGGATTCTTTTCACCTTACTAAACTGGAACTATTTTGTACCCATTAAACAGCAACTCTGCAGCCTCCCTCCCCCCAGCCCCTGACAACCACCACTCCACTTCCCGTCTTCCTATCGCAGTTAATTTGAGTACTCCAGGTACTTCTTGTATAAGTAGAATCATACAGCATTTATCTTATTGTGACTAACTCATTTCGCTTTGCGTAATATCCTCAGTGTTAACCCATGTTGTACATGTGTCAGCATCTCCTTTTTTTAAGACTGCAGAGTACTGCACTGTATGTGTATATACGCCTATCATTCACCCATCAGTGGACACTTGGGCTGCTTCCACCACTTGGCTGTTGTGAATAATGCTGCCATGAACTGGTCTTTCTGTTCCAATCCTGTAGTTAACTATGCCTCAGATCCACGTTCATGAAAAAACTACATTAAGCCACTCACGTTCCTGTTGCAGGGGAAGACTAACCACAAAAATGTAACATAATTTAATATTTTAGCAGAAGATACATTTTGAAAAGGCAGTCTCCAGACATTATAGTCCATGCTCAGAATGTTTTCTTTTTTTATTTAAGTGAAAGCTGTTGTATTATTGAAGAACATTTTAAGCCACTCTTTGTTAATATACTCAGTATCCATTGGTTAATATGTCAGCACATGAGCTCTTGATTCCAAGCAGGAGAGAGAGCTAACTACCTGTGTTTCTGAAAGACGACAAATCTATCACAACAGTTACCATTGTATCCTAAGGTTAACTGAGAATAAAGAAATAGATTCAAAATGATTTTTTTTTAATATAAGGACACACAAGGAAAAAAGAAAAATACGTGATTGGAAAATTCTAGACATCCAAAGACTGAAATGTAACAGTATCAGAACATGGATAAGCATTTTTTTAAAGCAAATTACAAATTTAAAAAAAAGGAGAAAAGCAATTCCTATTAAAGCAGGTACTCATATTACACTAAATCACCAAGGCAACTGTTGCAACGGCACAGTCATTGTTTTCTGTGAAGATCCGTGAAAAGGATCCCTGAAACCCTGCGACAGGATTCAGAGTAATAACTCCTGACTATCACATTCCAGTTAGCTTTGAAATTACTCCAATTCTAACCAACCCAGTGTATTTTTGTGGGTCCTAAAATTGACATACAATAAAAGGTTTGTTAAGAATGACTGTTATTAACATATAAATCAAATAATTATATTTGGAGTCAAGAAACTATTTTCTAACTGAAATGGAGATGGAGTCTCGACACATTTGGAAGTAGAAATCTGACACTGTTATCTTCAGTTGCTCAAGGGTGTGTGAACGTCACAATTTTTATTTCACTGTAACAGTCTGATCAACACTGACCGATGTGTGTACAAACACAAAATGCCAAGAGGCCACTAAAGGAAAGGAAGAGAAACATTTATTCATAGCTTTTCTGTACGAGGCACAGTACTAGATGTCGTTATATGTTTTTCATGTAAACCTTTAACAACTCTGGGTGGAGGCAATGAGGCAAGATAGTAAGAAGCTAGGAAAATTCTTTAGCAGGTGCAGTGGGGAGACTGCGACATATGCTGATTCACACTGGCCTCACCCAGCACCCTCACTCATCTGCCTCCTTCTGCCTTGCTTGACCCCTCCCTTAAGCATTAAGCCCTTAGGACGATGAGGTTCTGACCAACATCAAATAATACTAAAGGCAAAGCCTTCGGTCTGTTGACCACAGAGACAGAGTTTTGGTCAAACTGGAGATATCTAAACCTCAGTTGTGCATCAGCTTCAGGCCGGGGGGAAAAAAAAAATCAGCAAAACCAAACAAAGCAACACTGTGACTGGCCTCAGGACCAGGTGCGACGACCAATGACAACTTACCCTAGTGCCAACCAATCAGCAGAGACCACAACCCTGACACTAAAAGCTCATTTTGATGAAGCAGCATATTAGACACACCTGGAAAGCTTATGAATATTCTCCTGAAATCATCCCCTGAGACATCCTCTGAAATTCCTGCCTTTAGAACAGGTAAAAACCCTTAAGACAAAGGACCCAGTGTGCGCTGTCTCTCTAGAACATGCCCGTGCCTTCTCTCTTCAGGCATGTATCTTTGCTTCCCTTCTCCTAAGCTCCAAGAGTCCCATGAGACTTGCAACCAGGGGAGCAGCAGGCAGCGGCAGCTAATCCTGGGCTAAGCCCCTGAACCTGTCTCCAGGGCCCTTCTTTTGCCTCTGTAATACGTGTCCCGAGTCCACGCAGCCCAGCTGGCTCACTTCTTCCACCTCTGTGACTTTCTTTCTAGAAGGCCAAGGCAGCTCTCTGAGCAGCCTGATCAAATCTTCTCTTCAAGTGGACTTTCACTTCACATGCTAAATAAACTTCCTCTTGCACTAGAGTTCTTGGCTCTAGATTCTTGCTTTGCCAAACTCAAGATCCAAGAGCAGACATTGCTGGTAACAACAAGAGTAGCTCCATTTTACAAATGAAGAAACTGGGGCTTAGAGAAATTACGTAATTTCCGCAGGGTCACACAGCTGGTAAGTGATAAAGCAAAGTTAAATACTCAGTTCTATCTGAAGCTGAAACCCACTCTTTTTAACATGATCTTAAATTTTAAAAACTCTGCCCTGACCAGGCTCAGTTGGCACAGTTGGCTGGACATCGTTCTACAAAGCGAAAGGTCACTGGTTCAATTTCCGGTCAGGGCACAGGCCTGGGTTGCAGTTTGGGTCCCTGGTCAGGGCAAGTACAGAAGGCAACCTATCAGTGTTTTTCTCTCACAACGATGTTTCTCTCCCTCTCTTTCTCCCTCCCTTCCCCTCTCTCTAAAGATAAGGATGAAATGGCACACAGTCTCTTTGAGGGTTTCAGAGCAGTGAGGAGTCCCATTTCCGGACACATATCTAGGATCCAGGAAACAAAATATATTCTAGGATTCACTACATCTTTGAAGCCCAGAAAATCCAAGAAACAGCCAAGAAGAATCAGACCCATCATATCCTTTAAATTTTCATAGCTCAGCAGGTTCCTGCCCACTGAAAGCTAATACATCTTCCCCTTGGTTACATCTTAACGATGGTGAATCACTTTTCACTTCTTCCACCATGAGATTTTAGGCTAAGCAGATGGCCTCCATACTACCTGAGGTGTCCCCCATTTATTCTTTCCTTAATTAATCTGCAGGTACTTCTCATGCTATTAGCAGCTCTCTTTCCTAAACTCTCAACCTCCTCATCCTTAAAAATCTATCTGTGAGCCTCACAAACCAATGCTGCTAGAGAGTAATTGTTTTCAAACTAGGGGTGAGTGGGTAGGGTATCAGAATACGAGGGCTGGGTGGGTGAAATGTCAGAATTTCCTGTGTGATATTTTGAATCTGGACAACGCTGCCCCCATTCTTCCTCTCTCTGATGTCTTGATGTGTACCTGTAAGACACTCGCAAAAATTTGGGGGGAAGACATAACACAGGAACTTAAAAAAAATTATATCCTACCCTGGGAGAATGGAAATAGGTCAGAATCTGTAACAAAGGGCTTGAAACAGCCCCAAAGTTATCCTGATTCATTGAACTTGACGTACCAGTGGCTCCCTGGCTTTTAAATTTCACTACCAGTAAAATGTAAAAAATATTCTTAAAAGAAAAACATTCAAAATTAAATAGATTGGATTTTAAGACAATTCCTTAACTGTGAAAGATGTTAACTCCATGAAAAACCCCCTTCTTTGCTAGAACAAATGGAAACTTTCTGAAGCACATCACAGGAATGGCTGGCCCATACGGTCTATAAAGTGTAATTAGCACCTCACTAGTTGCAAACCAAGCTTCCTTCCTTCCTGCCACATGATCTTCACCATGCCTGCAGAGAAAGGACAGGAACTGCTATGTTCACTCAGGGATAAGGAAACTTCTGCTCTGAGTGGGTGAAATGTGATGCCTGAGGCAACATGATCGGGAAATGATAGAATCCAAAGTAGCACCCAAGACTTTTCTGTGAAATACAGAACTAAGTGTGTTTAGAAACATTTATAGCAATTTACAAAGTAAAGGTTGCCTGTTAAATCCAAAAATAAATTAGGGTTTGCACTTTGTATGTCTCAGAGTGTTTATTTCATTTTTCTCATAATTTTACTGTGTTCTAAAAAGTATTGGTCCACAAGAATTTGAAAAGGAAAAAAAAGTAATTGTTCACTGCAGAAAGTTTGGGAAGTACTGTTGAACTCTCAAATTCCTCCCCAAAGCAAATCCACCCCACATGAGTATGGATGAAAATCAATATATATTAGCAATTCCATATACTATTTCAAAATAGTTTATAAGTCATAGCAAATGAAAGGAAACATTCACAAAACATGAGGATGTTCTAACCAGCCTATAGAAGCGGCCCAGAATGCACAAAGAGGTAGAGACTACACTTGAAAAGAGCGGAAGGCCAAGGACAAAATCTGAACTCGCAGGTTAAATGTCACCATCGAGAAGGCAGGCTGAGTCTGACGAGACTTAGCTCCTGCCCCATGGCACACAGACAAACCCAGCCCTGCCGACCAAGACCCGGCACTGACCTTGTCAGGTGTCCTGTGGCTGTCCTCTGGTTTCCAGGTCATTCAAGTAAATCACCTCCCTCCTAGAGAACAGCCAGAGCCTCCCTGGTCACCGTGGGTCCCTGCACAGATCAGGAACCGTGTCCCTGGCACCCAGCTGAGCAGGCTTCGTGCAAGCCCATCGTGGTTTTGTGTGTGTGTTTGTTTCCTTTTGTTTGTTTTAGATAATACTTGAATTCAGGTTCAATACAATTCACAGCATCAAAACAAGATTTTTTTTATGTAATATACTTATGTTCTGCAGTTTACCTCTATGGTAAGTTGGCCCTTTAAAGCCACAACATTTATAACAAAGCTGTCGTGAACACTGCTGTAAATATAAATTGTTTCGTGGTAAGGGTTCTTTTCATTGCCTTAAGTTTCAGATAATTACACTCCTTTGTTCCGCCCAAGTAGCACTTTACTTTCTTTGGTATTTATGCATTCAAGTAATTGAAGATACTTATCAAGGCCTGTCTCTGCTGTCTCCAAACTAAGAGGAACCTATTTAATTCTTTACCCTGTCTCCCGAAGTCAGTCCCTCCAACCCCCTCACTCTTCTTCCTGTTTTCTTGTCTGAACTTTTTCCAAGAAAATGTCTACACTTTTCCTGGTCTCTGGCTCCCAGAACAAATGCGGTTTTCAGGTGCCATTTCATCAGAATCACTTCCCTACCCCGGGGAAAATCTCTTAAATTCTTCAGGTCCCCTGGGTCTTTCCCCCTCTTCCTATACCTAGGGTGGGTCTAAGGTATTTCACTGCCCAAGGCAAAATGAGATTTCTGCTTTTCTTTTATGCCTTGCAGTTGGATTCATTTCAGAAAAGTTCACACTCTCTCCTGCACCCTTCCCCCACTGTGGCTTCTGAATTATAGATACACTGTTAAAGAATCTGGCTCCAAGATAAATAAATAATTAAATCCGAGGCCTTGTGATTAGAAAGGTCACAGGCTCAAGGAGGTCAGAGCACAGAATCTGGCAATACACTTAATTTCTGCCCACCTTAGCATCCTCATCAAAAATAAGAATTTGTATATAAAAATGAGAAAGAGTGTTCAGAATTACTTGTATCATCTAAGGAGTTGCATAAAGTAAGGCTTTTTGTTCTTTTGTTATACTAATCAAGGGTTTCTTACAAAAAAAATAGGTAACAAAATGACTTGGCACAACACTGCATAAGTAAGAGGCTATGATAATCTGAATGTTACACTTTCTTCCTCTGAAGTTTTGAGAATCATGAAGGATCTGCTGTTCAGATGCATATTATTAACGCTGGCCTGTCAGGGAAGAGCCATCCGCACACCCAGAGTCTGCCTGTTGGTTCTCTCATTGCTCCTAAGAAGCAGACTTTGTACATACCTAAAAAACCTCACATCTCCAAAACAAAAGCATCTTTTTCAGTTAAAGTCACAAGGGAAAGGAATGTAGAGAGTACAGATTCTCAGACTCATCAAGAAAAAAAGTTACTTTTTCTGCAGGAAATTTGTAAATCAAGGTGTCTGCCACACCTCGCTTTAAAGACGTCAGACCATTTTACCGAACACACCCTATATTGTGCACTCTCGGCTCCTGTTCAAGAGGAGGAGAATTTCTTTTCCACATCATTTCTGACACACTCTTCTCCACCTTAAACACTCTTCTTGTCAGACTACTTGCAATTTCTGTACAGCCTTCTGCAGGATAGAGATTTAAACTCATTAGTAAAGGAAGAGCCACTCACCTTCCCACTCTCACGTAACGCTTGGACTACTGGATGCTTAGCCCAAATCCTGCTCCAGGACTGAACCCCCTATTGGGTGGTTCACGCCCCATTTATTGGGTGCGTTGAACGGCCAACGTTTCTCAGCTGTGTCTCTCTCCAATCATGGCCTTGCATAGAAGGTAGCCCCCAAGGTGCACGTTCCCACTCACTTTCGCCCAGTGATTGGTTAATTAAAGCCATTAAAGGCCTTAGAATTGGCTGAGGCCTTTGTAGCAAGTGCGCTGTAGTTTAATTTTCCCCCAACCTTGCTTCCTTCGTTCTCCGCAGAACGCCCGCACTCTCCGAGAAGCTTCCTACACCTAAATCTGTCTCGAATTCTACTTTCCAAGAATGAGGTGTGGTCCAAGGAAACAGACTCTGAAGCGGGGCTGTGAAAGATGAACAGCTGGCCTGCGGGCCATTAGGAAGCCCTCAGTGCTAAGGGGAGCGCAGGAAGTTCCTCGTGCAGGAGGTTAAAACTTTCACCAGTGGAGTTCTGGGCCTGTGTACTGACGCAAGGGAGTGCATGGGCTGATCCAATATACCAGGCATTCGGGTGGGTGCTGCTGGGGTCAGTCAGTGACTCAGGGGAAGACAATAAAGAGCTGAGAGTGATTAAGAGCCAATTAAAGTGTAAGTGTTCAAGCTGGGGGCCTCCTTAAGCAGTAGCATATTAAAAGATTCTCATCTTTTACAACCAAACAGCAAGAAAAATTTGGGAGTGACCCAGGACTTCATTTAAAAGTAACAGAGCTACAAGAGAGGTTGTATTCTCAACCTCAACCGACCCATTTGCTACTCCAAGGTCAGGGCCCTGATTGGTAAGTAGTGGGAACTTAAGATATAAGGTGGGAATATTTGAGTTGATACATGAAAATACCTTGAATGACCAGATCTTCCTGCACCCTCTGGGCCTGCAGACATGGCCCACTTCTCCCTGTTAAAGGCGAGGGACTAAGCTTCCTTTCCTAAAAAAAGTAGAGACTTCTGCCTTACAAGATCACACACAAAAATCATTCTTGATCTGCTCCCAACTCCAGACCAATAACTAGAATTCAGTTGAAATATAATCCCACTGAGGAAGTAGTGGGTCTGCTAGCAAAACTAAGATGTTATAATGCCGCTTAGGATGGCTCAGAGGAGCTTGGGAAGTGACAGCCCTCACTAGGTGAATAAAAATGCCAGAACTCCTATGGGTCATAGTGGAGAAGGAAGCAAAGGCCCAGAGAATGGATGTGCTCAGGTGGAATAAATAAATGGTAAGGGGGAATGAATGGATACACACGGTAATCATCTTACCTCTCCTTGGTAAGGTACATTTACTCGTGCTGACAGAATCTCTTTCCAAAATTCAAATCTGATCACATCACTATTATCACTTAGCAAGTAAAATCCAATTCAATTGTGTTAGATTTATTATTACACATATCTTTCTTATATATGCCTGACACATATTGCTACTCAATAAACATTTATTGACTAAAGCAATGGACCTACCAAGTTCTCAGTACTCATGTCTTCCCACTACCTTCTCTTCCAAATACCTGTCATTTAAAAGGACAGACAAAATGACTTTCTCACCATCCCTCAAATACAACAGCCATCCACAGCCTGTGCCTTTACATTAGCTGATCACTCTGCCTCAAATTCTATTTTAATATTCTTTTATTCACTCCCCAACAAATATTAATGAGTGCTGTGCACACCCTCCCTGCCAACTCCAGTTCTCTCTTTATGTCATCCTCTCTGAGAAGGGATTTCAGTCTTTCCCAAGTCAAGCATTCTCTGGGCCACCCACTCCCCTAGATTTCTCCCTTTGAATTGCTGTTTGCCAGCTTAGTACCTGCCTTTCTCAACTTCTCTGAGTACACAACTACTGCCCCTCCCCCATCTTCCCACACTATGTGGCTCCAACTGCTAATCACAGTTGATTAGTCACAGACATCACACATGCCCTTAGTCACAGAGGTGGACATGTGACCCAGCTCTGGCCAGCAGTGAATCTCCTTGCTCATGATGCTTGGTCCAAAGATGGGCATGTGACCCAAGCCAATCGGAGTCTTTCTCTGGGACCTGATGTACGGATCCTGTGAAGGGAGGAGCTCCGTCTTCCTTCTGGAGTCACCTGATGTAAAGCAGCCTCGGGCACTAACCTCCCGCTCTCACCACTGCGCTCAGGCAGTGCTTCTGAAAGAGGGGAAATGCAGCCGACCAGCAGGGGGACGCAGAGTGGGGAGGGCATGTCTAACCACGTTATTTTACGCGCTGAAGTCCGCGGGGCCAAATACACCCCTAGTCATTCAGGTAAATCATTAAAAATATCATTGAAGGAACACAAAATTTAAAAAAATACTTTCTAAATAGTATTGTCAAAACTTAATTCAAACATATTAAAATATCCCATAAATTACTATTGAGCCTCTACTAAGTGCTGGGCAGTCTTTTACATGCTAGGCTGACAGAAGCAAATACCTCCCTCTTTTCCTAATGCAATGCCACTTTATCATGCTATTTGAAATTAGCACTTACCTCAAAAAAACTAAATTAGCCCTTAGAATTTCATTAACTATATGTGTTTTAGAGTGATAAACCCAACCCTTATTTAATATATCTATGTTCTTGGTTATTGGGGTAATTCCTACTCTAATGTTAAAGCAAGTACTATCTAGAAATGGCATAGATATTGGATGAGGGATGTGAAAGTCAGCCAACCAGTAAATATAGCAAATGAGGTCAGGAATAAAAATGTATCCCGTATATATTTACCCATAAAAAGTGAGATTGATTCTTGATAAAGCAAAAATAATAACCTAAGAATCATATTGCCTTTCAAGGATCTCCCCAACTCTGCCACCTAAACTTATGGACGAGTTTTCCCTCGGACACGCTAGCATGGAGTAGATGTGCCAGATTGTAAAGTCAAGGGTCAGCATTCCTACTGCAAAGCATAAAGCCCAAAACTGTGGCTAACAGATTTAACATCCTCAAAGCTGTCATCTAGCCCAGACGGAATACACGGTTAGTGCCACCTCCTCACTGTGAACCCTGAATGTGAAACTTTGGCATTCCGCAATTAAATATTTCAGGTATAAACTTTTCCCAGGGCACCACATGATAAGGTCATTTCAAGCAAATTATTTAGCTAGACCTATGTTTGTTTCCCAAATATATCCATGTAGCAGACAGACTCATAGCTTTTTTAAACTGTAGCTATCTGGCTACTCACCCACCAGGCAGACAGATTCTGAACTGATGTATCTGAGATACAGCCTGAGGATCTGTATTTTTTTCAGCCCCCAAGATCACAGTGACGCAGCGCCAGATCCGAGATCAAGAAAGCAGCCCCGCACATCTGTCTGAATGAATCTCTCTTTTTCTCTACCAGTCGTCACACACACTCGGCTTTTCTTAGTGTTTACTGAGATCTAAAACTTCAGCTAGTGTTGGAGAGGTGGCTCACTTGTGTCATGAAGATACACTTAGGAAACGTGTGATGTGCTTCCATATCCAGGAATTAGGGAATTACAGGGTCTCAGAATATAACCCTTCTAAATGTCAACTGTATCTTATAAATGTTGTTGAGGATTGCGATGGCAACCATATTATGTTTAAAATCATTAAATTTTAGAACTCAAATAGACTTGGGAACTTCTTCTGTCTGACTCCCTTATTTTACAGATGAAGGACCCGAGCTATCGATGTTAATGAATTCCATTCACATGGCAGGTGAACTCTGAAATGTATATTTTAATGTCGAGTTTCCAAATTCTGCTTGGGTGAGCACAGCAACCTCTCCAATCACTGAAGCCCTTCAGTAGAACAGCAGCTGATCCCTGGAGTCCGGCAGGCCGTCGGGTCAGGAAATAAGCAGCTGGTTCCATCTGGAAAAGCCTCTCAGTTGGCAACCTTGAATCGTTTGCATCTGTTCAGATGGTCAGCTGAACTGATCATTGAGAAAAGCTGTAATTTGAAAAACAAGATAGGATTCCAGAAATCGAGTTGAAAAATCTTGACAAATTATTGTGTTGTGTTCCAGGATAGAACAGAGTTTTCTAAAACAGCATGGGTCACGACATAGTTTGTGGCTCAGGTTTACTTTCAGAAAATATTCAAGGCTTCTTAAGTTTGACTAGTGAATCTAAGCAGAACATGTAACTTTCTGATCATAACAAACAAAATTTTCAAAAGGAATACTAGTTATTGGTTTTCAAGAGCATTCTGCCCCAAATGAAACAAATGACATTCTTCCTAGAAATGCATACATGGGTTCATTCATATATGGTGCCAGTTTTCATTTTCTTTCATTTTTTAAATTTTTTATTGTATTTTTCCATTACCATTTATCCCCCTTATGCCTCTCTCCCCCCAGCAATCACCACACTGTTGTCCATGTCCATGACATGTCCTTTTTCCTTTTTGCTCAGCCCCTCCACCCCAACTGTCAGCCTACTCTCTATCTATGAGTCTGTCTCTATTCTCCTTATTAGTTCAGTTTGTTCATTAGATTCCACATATGAGTGAGATCATATGGTATTTGTCTTTCTCTGATTGGCTTATTTCACTTAACATAATGTTCTCCAGGTACATCCATGCTGTCCCAAAGGGTAAAATTTTCTTCTTTTTAACAGCCAAGTAGTATTCCATTGTGTAAAAGTCCCATAGCTATTTTATCCACTCATCTACTGATGGACACTTGGGCAGATATTGATTTGAGAGAGAGGAAGAGGGACAGAGGGTGGAAGACATTGATTTGTTGTTCTACTTATTTATGGATTCATTTGTTGATTCTTGTATGCGCCCCACTAGGGGCTGAACCCGCAACCTTGGTGTACTGGGGCAATGCTCTAACCAAATGAGCGATCTGGCCGGCCAGGTATCAGTTTTTACAAAAACAAGAATAAATACACAGCAAAGAATGCACTAGTTGTTCAAATCTCTCTTAAAATGGTTAATGCCTGTCTAACTGAGGACACTTGTGACTTTAGGTGACTTATAGTATGTCACTGTTTTATATAGCGACACTCCAGAGAAACATGTCATGTTTAGACTAAATTTGTACAAGGCAAGATTCAGTGTGAAACATATCCCAGATCACTGCAGACATTTTTAGCATTCATTTGAAGCTGGTCAGAGACAGAATGCCCACAACAGATCTCTACTGCAAGTCTGTAGGGTTGGGTTTGGCTATAGAACCTTAAAGCCACATTTAGGGAGCATACAGCATGAGTCAGCTATGCTTCAGACTGTGGGGGAAATATGGGTTCATTAATTCATCTATTCAATAATTTTATATTAAGCACATTCACTACAAAAACAAATTAGAAAGTTAGGTCTGCCACTTTCCATTGGTAAGTTAACAGGTTATATAGTATAGCTTTGTCAGCTCGATGTACTAAACTTGAAAAAGAAAGTGTATTGGTTCAGCCTGAATTTGACTTAAAGAAAGAAAAAAATATGCTCAGCTAATTATTCATACTATAGAAATTATCGAAACTTTTATTTAGAAACTCCAGTGAGGCTGCTGTCTGGGACTTTCTAAATAAGGAAAATAAATTGCACTCTGAGACTAAAATTAAAACCAGTATGTGCAACAGCTACAAAATCAACAAGCAGTAAGTGTGAGGGAGACAGGAAAATCGTTCAGGCCAGCACGATTGCAGAGGCCATTTTAATGTACGGTCAACCCGTTTTGCGGGCTGTGGACGACCGGTGTGAGCACTTTGAGGCAGTCACTTTTTCCCCATGATAGAGTCCTGGGGCCAGATATGGAGAACCCAACAGGAAGAGGTCCCTAAGCAGCTCTTTAACCAGCGCAGCCCTTTCCAGGCCCTGGGCTTCCCATCAGTTGATCTAAATGTTGAGTTTCATATAATATGAATTGATCTTCAACACAAAAATAGTGCATAAGGATTCAGGGTGTATTTTAAAACAGTGACATAATACAGTGTGTATCCTTCCTATCACTAATGTAGTGATTGTGTCTTATCACATCTGAAATTTCAAGAAACTAATTTTTTCCATGCCATCAAGTTTACTAGTTATGAATTCATGATTCATATCAGAAGTAATACATACTGTATTTAATTGTTTATTGATTGATTTGAGAGAGAGAAGAAGAGAGAAAGAGAGAAACATCGATTCGTTGTTCCACTGAGTTGTGCACTTGTTGGCTGATTACGGTCTGTGCCCCGACTGGGATGGACCGGCAACCATGATGTATCAGAACAATACTCTAACTAACTGAGCTACCCGGCAACGGCAAATACGTACTGTATTTAGAAAGAACAACGACACCTGCTATACCAGGAAATTTTAAAAACTAAAGAATGGTTTGGGAAAAAATTTCAATATCACATTGAAGAAAATTTTATTTAAATACATCAGAGCAAATATTTGAGTTCATGTGCTAGCATTTCTAGTTCAGAACTTCTTTTCAACTCTTTCCACTGAGTCAACTTTCTCATTTCAGAAACATCTCTCACCTTTCCTACAATGTATAATTTTCCTAAAGTATTCAGCTCTCAAAATGCCCGGTGTCCCAAACCTTCATATTAGGAAAAAAAATGGCAAAACACAAAGAAGAGTTAATCTAGTCATTAGAGCTTCTCCTTTTTCCCATTTACAAGTGAGAAGTATTTAAAAATAGTGACATATGGACAAAACCCTGTGTCATATTGCACAGCATAGAAAATACTTAGGACATTTACATCACAATGGTGTGTTACCTGAACACATTTAAGTCCCTTGTCTTCCCCAAAAACAAACAAAACGAAGCTTGAAAGAACTCACAGTAAAAGGCATCTTAATATCTTAATAACACATGAAATTACAAAATAATAATGAATAACTGAGGCAAGCCCAAATATGCTCACTGTAAATATAAGTAAACATAACTGAGAGTAAATCCTATCTTAACCTTCCTGAGAGGCAGGGCTAACCCAGAAAACACATTCACTTATATCGGTGCTTCGAATAGAAAAGTGGAAGCACATCGATTTCTTAACTAAAATAGTAAACATTACACATAGCATCCGGGATTTCATGTGTGGACACTGTGTGGCTCCATGGCTAACGTATTTGACAACAGTTTTCCAACAAATCCAGAAGTCCTCTCCCAACGACTCTTTTTAACATACCCGAGGCTCCAGATAACACATCCTGGAAGTGAAAACAAGGTCATATAGTAACAGTATTCTCCGATCCATCCCAGCTGAGAAGTGTAACCACTTCAGATTCCTCAACAAAAGAAAAGTCCCCAAGAAGAGCCTTCTTGGGTACAGTTTGGCGGCCACCACTCCCTTCTCTCTCCCTCTTGTAGGGATAGCTCCTCTCACTGCCAGGGCCAGAACCGGCAGCTACACCCCAGTAGCTCACGGGAGCGGTCATGGCCGATGACTGACAATGGCACTGCTGTTACTGCTGAGACCCATAAACGTCCAAGTCAAAGTCCCTTAATAACTGTTGATGTGTGTGTTGACTTCTGCAGAATTGCTGCACCAGAGGCAATGAATGAATCCATGGAGATTTTATTGAAAGTGTTTGCTTTAATGTGTAGGGAAGCTGTTATCATTTCCCCTTTACCCCAGAACCATAGCACCTGCATCCACCCGCGTCCACCCAGCAGACTGAGCCAAAAAGGTGGAAGTCATCTGCAACTCCTGTTCACCTTCTCCCTTGTATCCAACCCCTCATATCAACATCATGGACCAATATATCTCAACCCTGACAGTTCATACTTATACTTCTTAGAGAGCCTTCTTCCTGCTTGTCCTGCTTCCACGCCTGCTTCTGTGCCATCTGTTCCCTACACAGCACTCAGTTATCTTTTTAAAGATGATCATTACTGCACTGCAGTGAGAGAGAATCCAAACTCCCTCTTATGGCCATAAATCTCTGTATGATCTGGCCCTACCCACCTGTATATTAGCTTATTGCTCCACAACAAATTACCCTAAAACTCAGTGGCGCGAAACAACATTTATCATCTTGAAGTTTCTGTAGATAAAGAAGCCAGGTGCAGCTTTTTTAGGTCCTCTGCTTCAGGACCCTTCCAAGCTGCATTCAAGGTGTTGGGTAGGGCTGCAAGTCCTCTCAGCGCTTGACTGGGAGGGTCCGCTCCAAAGCTCACTCACACAGTAGTTGGCAGGATTCAGTTTGTTGTGGGCTGTTGGTCAGAGGGCTTCCATTCTTCACAGGGTATAGTCTAAAAGCCGCCCCTAGTTCCTTATTATTGATGCACAGGTCTCTCCATGGGGTAGCTTAATAATGCAGCTTGCTTCACCAGAGAGAGTGAGTTGAAAAGAGGCAGAGAAGAGAGAGAAAGCAAGAAGGAGTTTGCAGTTTTGTACAACATAACCTCAGAAGTGATATTCTGTCACTTTTGTCACACCCTATTGTTACAAGTGAGTTACTAAGTGCAGCCCACACACAAGGGGAGGGGATGACACAAGGGTGTTAATAGTTAGAGGTGGGAGCTGCATCAGAAGCTGCACACCACACCTGCTCCAAATGCCTAACCCCTCTCACCTCTGTTCTCCGGTCTCCAGACACACTGGCCTGCCTCCTGTCCTGTGAATACACTGCCCTTCCCTGAACACACCTGCAAAGGCTGTGATCACCCTAGAGTCCTTTTTGATCCCATATCCTGTTTTCTTTTGGACTTGGAACCAACTCATCAAAACAATCGCTCCTTCAATCCAAAATCAAAACCAAGCAAATCAAAACAAACAACAACACAACCACTTAGAGCTGGCCAGGTCAATGGGCAGATGGAGGATGAGTTCCCCAAAGTTGTGAAGCATCAAACAAAGAGCAGCCAGCGCCCTCCTTCTGCCTGGTCATGAAATTCATGTTGACCTCCAGGGCTACCGGGGGCCCTGACTGGGTCCTGTGCAGCCACGCAGCAAGAACTAAGAATGCAACAGACACATTTCAGGATGTTTCTCCCAAATTGACTATCTCCACAAATTAATTGATAGGGTTAATTTGCCACTAACCTCAAGTTTTCCACTTGTCCCCCAGGTACAATCAATTAAACATTCAAAAAAATACTGATCCCTGGAATAGAGGTGTTCACGTAAGTGCTGCAAGGGAATAATTGCAGTTAAAACAAGGACATCTCTGAGAAACAGGCACTCTTGAAATTTAAAGCACTGAGGAATCAAGAGAGTCTGGTTAGCTGTGAGAGGAAGTTCTCTACTTCACGGCAAGTCAGAGCGTGCAGAGAAGTCAGAGCCGTTTCGTAAGGTTTGCACGGTGGCTCCTTACAAACTGCAAAGACTATTTGGCCATCGTCTCTGTACTTCCCAAAACGAGGACAGCGTGAGGACAGCACCTGCCCCACATTGGCAAGGATGTTTTTACTACCCAGGGAGCTGACTTCAAGAAGGTTCAGGTTACATTTGCAGAATTTAAGACAAGACTGAAAATTAAGTATTTGTGTAGGTTGTCCTTTTGGAACGTTGGCGTGAGAGGGAGGCTGGTTAGGAAATGTTAATATGCTGCCTGCCATGGTATTCCCTGAACCGGGGGACCTGGCATTGCTCTGGGCTCCCAAGGCCACAGCAGGGTGCATTAATCCTTGGAAAACACAGTCACAGGATGCACGAGCAGAACTTACAAAGCACCGCGGTGAAACAGCAAGCACTGCTTTAGTCAGTATTTACAGTTGCTGTTTCCCAGCCAAGTCTCTTGGGACAAAAAGCAGACGGCATTGCTAAGATTCACCCACCCGCTCAAGCTCTCAGGACCAAGTATTCACGAGACATTATAAGAACAACTCCCCCCCCACCCCCGACCCATTATAATGTCTTCATTATAGTGAGTGACTTCAAAGATTTTGACCAAATCTAAAGACAAAACACTAAACTAAGGAAAAGTTCAAATTATATTTTTTCTATTTTCTAAGGACAAATTTGTCTTGAAAAGATAATCAAACATCTTCAGTTTTAAAATAAAAAACTGGACCCCCCCCCAAAATTTGAACAATATATTGTACCATACACTTGTGCCCTTTGATAGAAAGGCAAATATCAACTAGGATTTTGCTCAGTTAGCTTATAAATTTAGCTTAATGCTAATAATTAAACACATGGAATTTTTTAATTACATAAACTAAATGAAAAAGCAAATACAAGTTTAAAAATAAAACAGCAAAAGCTACAAAATTTCTGAAATGTAACGGTGGACAGGAAGGCTAGCCCTTACCAAAATCAAGTCAATTATAAAGCTACAGTTATTATAGGCAGCATGGTTCTGTGATATAAGCCTGCAAATAGATCAGCAAAAAATAAATTACAGAAAAATGTGAAATGTAATATTTGATAAAAGTGGCACTTAAAATCAATGAAGATCAAGTATTTTCCATTGATAAAAGGTAGGAGGACAACTGGATAGTCATCTAGGGAAAAAATTGGATTCCTTACTTCACTTACAATAAAAGAAATCCCAGTTCAATCAACTATTTAAACATGAAAATAAAGCATTTAGAGCATTAGAAAAAATACTGAAAAAATTTTAGGAAATCTTTGAGCAGGAAAAGTCTTTCTAAAACTGATACAAAAATCCAGAAATCATAAAATAAGGCCTTATATTTAATGATTTAACAAGAGAACATTTCTACATGGTAAATATATACATATATGTGTATATACCATAAATCGAGTCAAAACACAAGAACAAACTGGGGATAATATTTGCAATGTTTGTTAAAAAAATCTAATTTCTCTCATACCTGAAGCTTCTAGATATTAATGAGAAAAAACATACATTTAGAAACAGACAAGTCACAGAAGAGTAAATGCAAATGTCTCTTAAAAATAGAAAAAGATCTTCAATCCGAGAATAATTTTAAAATACTAATTAAAACTATGCTGAAATTCAACTTTTCATCATTGTCAGATGGCAAAGTTCAGACAGTGTGCGGACGCACAGTGAGGGCAAGGGCGTAGTGACCCAGGAGTTAGACCGCTGCTGGTGGACCAGGAACCAGCCCCACGGAACCAGCCCCACGGAACCAGCCCCATGGAACCAGCCCCACGGAACCAGCCCCACCTCCACGGAGCGCACTCGGCCTGCCTCATTTAGAACAGAAGTAATTTCCCTTTAGTCTTTCTTGTTTGCCTAATCTCTCAGGTTTCACACCCCTATCTAAAATTTAACGCGGTTACCTTTATCTCCAACATTGTAAGAGAATATGTCAACTAAATCCAAAGCAGATGTGTCATTTTTGAGATATTCGTTTTCCCAACGAACTCTTTAGAAGGAAGACACGCGATGAAGGGCAAGGAACGGGGAGCATCAGGCACTGTTTATGCGTTCACTCTGCAGGCCGTGTTGAAACCCTAGCAGGTCTCCTGAGAGCCTGCTGTGGGGCAGGTACTGCTGGAGGATCTATGGTGAAGTACCCACTGATGAGGACAGACACTGGTGGAGCTTAAGTCTATAAGAAAAACGTGTGATAAATGTCACGATTAGGAAATGAGGCAATCCTCAGCAGGGAGCTTCACGTAGTCGAGAGTTAACAAAAGTGAAGCTCATATATGCTTAACTCGGAGACACAGTCCACAATGTGATGATGGCCAGAGGGAAGGGGGGGTGGGGAGGAGGCAAAGACAGGAGGCGGGGAATGGGGGTATCTGTAATAGTGTAAATCAATAAAAATAAAGAAAAAAAATTTTTTTTAAATTTTTAAAAAAAGGTTTTTTGCCACCCCAAACGGAGCTGGGCAGGATGGACGCCCAGGCTTGGAGAAAAGGAAGGTTGGAGTGCAGTCTAAGCATAAAGGGTTTATGCTCGCAGGGGCTCTTTAGAACACCTGAGGGAAGGTCAGTGAACCTGGAGGGTGTGAGAGGGAAAGTGCTGAGAGAAGGCACTGGAAACGTAAGCATTAGCCTTAAGCCATGGGATCCCTGTGAAGGAATTTGCATTTTATCCCAAGGGCATTAAGAAATCATTAGAAGACTTCGAATAGGAGAGTGAGATAATCAGACTTCTAGGGTTTTCATTTGCGTGTTGCGCCATTTGTTTAATTGCAATGCGGAGCACCTGTCCGAGGGGAGGAGGAGCAAGGCAAGGTGACCAGGTGCAGTGCTCCTGAGGACAGAGGCTTGTAACCAGGTCTTGCGTTGTGACAAATGGGATCAGAGAGATCGAAAGGAGCGATCTTCCTAAAACTCTGATCTCATCATGTCACTTCTGTGCTTGAAACTCTTCAAACTTCTCTTGTTTTTCTTAGGAGAAAATTTCAAAAACTCTTGACCTGGCTTAAAGGGCCCTTTGTGGTCCAGCCCTCGCCCTCCCCTTGCACACTGACCACACCTGTTCTTTGTCTGTGCTAATCTCTTAGGACCTGAAGGTGAGCGCACACCACCTGCCTAGAACCTTCCTACCGGACATACTGTTTGGTTCACTGACCAATGAATGAGAGAAGTGGATGATTTAAGAGATATTTATGTGAAGGGATTAAGCAAAAAACAAAACTCATAGACACAGACAACAGTAGGGTGATTACCAGAGGGAAAGGGGGTTGGGGGGGAGGTACAAGATGGAATGGGGGGATAAATAGTGAAGAAGGAGACTTGCCTTGGGGTGGTGAACACACAGTACCCTATACAGATGATGTATCATGCAATTGTACACCTGAAACCTTATAATTTTACTAACTAGTGTCACCTCAGTAAGTTCAATAGAAAGGAAAAAGAGAATATAAAAATAAAATACAAATGGTCTTCACCCTCCCCACCCCCCAAAAAAGCGAGGTATGTAGGAAGCCCAATAAGACTTGGAGGGGAGACAGACATGGGACATCAAGGGTGGAACAAAGGCTTCTGGCTTGAGTAACTGGTTGGTTTATGGAACACTTGGGAAGGAGGCAGAAAAGATGGTTCAATTTGGCTTATTTTGAGTTTGGGGGGTTGCAAATTATCCGAGGGGACATGCTAAATAGGCCATTGGGTCTTAGTCCTTAACATATGCCAGATTCCGTGCCAGGCAGTTTCATATGTGTTATCTCATGTGATTAACTGAAGTAAAGAGTAGATAAAAAACAATTAACTATATGATCTAATTTTAAAGTAGGCTCTACAGTAATTATGTTAATCCAGACTTTGAATAGCCCATACCTATTAATCAGGGGAAATGAGCAATTTATCCTGAAGGAGTTAAAAATTGTCTAGTGATTTGAATCTCTTTATTTCCAAAGTATCCCTATGGTACAATTATGGGAAGATTTAAAAAAAAAAAAAGCATCAAAGCATTGGTGGATAATCTTATTCTCATGGAGCAATTTTAGCCTGTCCTAGAATATTGCATGATTAATCCTGGGACCCAGCTCATGTTAAATAAACGCAAGAGAGGTAAAGAGGAAGGTGTCCTGCCACCTGCACCTCCAACAGCACTCTTCATTCCATGTCACCTTCTACACCAGGGGTGTCCAACCTTTTGGCATCTCTGGACCACACTGGAAGAAGAGTTGCCTTGGGCCACACATTAGATACACAAACACTAACGAAAACTGATGAGCAAAAAAAGGGTCTGTGCCTAATTTTCGTGATATCCCCCACCACAGATATGCAAAAAGTCCTCACATAATAACCCTAATTATGCAGCGGCCCATGTGATCTTCTAAAGTCGTCAAGCAGGTCCCAAGTTTGTGATCACTAATCTAGAAAATGTACATAACTAAGTAATAAAATTCAGTATAAAACTAAGTACATTTTAAAGTAAATGTCGTAAGTAAATTTACGATTTTGTGGTGGGCCGCATTCACAGACATCCCGGGCTGCATGCGGCCGGCGCGCTCGCTGTGGGCTGGACACCCCTGTTCTACACCGGTTTGTACAAGGGCTTCCCCGTCCTGCTTTGAGCAAGGCATTAAAGGCCATATCAGTGACGCAGTTCTTCTACTTAGTTTTTATATTTTAAACTGATATGTCCAGGTGCAACAGAAGCATTCCAGAACACATTTCCACTATATCCTTCCAACCTTCACACTCCCCAGGGCCCCCAGCAATAGAACTAAGCTCTTAGCTCCATAACAGTTCAGAACAATGTTTCTGACAGTTGATCAGCAGGCAAGCACAGGGGCATCAACAGGGCAGCTTTCCTAAAACACAGGCGTGGGTCCTCAGCCCCGGATCTCCCGAGTCAGCATTTCTCAAGGTGGCTCCCAGGGATCCACACTTTTAAAAAGCTGTCCAAGGGCTACTTATTCACACTAAAATTTGAGAATCTGGATCATTTCTTTTAGGGAAAGTAGGTAATTCTCATCTTGCTGTCAGAAATAGTTACAGAATACCTCCTCACAGAAAAGCAAGATACCAGAACAAGAAATACATGAAATACATAAATAAACCCTCAAACGAGAGATTGCTTGAGCACTGTGAATTGGACTCCGTGAGACCAGTCTTTACAAGTTTTTATCCACCTGCTGTTGTTACAGTCGCTGCTGGGGGGCTCAGTGGCAACCGTTTTTACACAGACCTACTAAACACCAGATACATGCTCACTGATTGCAGAGAAAGGGGGAAAAGCAAGCTAATTGAAGGGGTTACTTTATAATTAAGATGTTTTGTTGAGAGGAGGGAAGACTCATGTTACAGAGTAATTCCTAGGTTATAAGGGTTTTGTTTTTAGATTTTTGTTTCCTGTTTTACTTAGTTGTTTGTCTGGCTTTTGGTAAGTGCCTTTCAAAGAAATTTCCTAAAAGGAACGGAATCATTGACTCACTCAATTAAACTCTCATTTATTGCCCACAAACCTTTATCCAATTCTACCATTTCACATAAAGAGATAATCTCTTTATGTGAAACCTCTTTATAATCTCTCATATATATGTATATATAAATACATACATTTAATATTCAAACCAAATAGGGGCATTCAGTGTAGTTAAAACTCTTGTTTTCCAAGGTAAATAAATATTGTTATTTGTGAGAGTGGACAAATGGAGGCATACAAGACTAAATCTCTACTTAATCTGTATTTCCTATATTTGAAATAGAGAAGAAAAAAATCATTTCTGTGGACGTTTTTACTCATAAAGCTGCTTCTTTTTAAATTCACATACTAAAAGGTTAATTGTTAAGTACTTTTCTTTTGCAAAATAAATAGAAATTTCTATTATCCATCAATTAAACATAGGTAAGAAGTAACAGACATTGAACAGAAGAGAGATACATATTATGCATGCAAGGAAAATTAAAACTTGGGATGTTGGGGGGTGCTGTGCTTTGATGTACAAAAGAACCATTGTTGATGAGGGACAAAACCTTCCCAGTATGGAACAGAGATAAAAAGGAGGGAGCTTCTAGCAGATCAAGGTCAGCTGAGACCTATGAATAACGTAAATGCTATTAATCTAGTCCCGACCGAACGGCAGGAGTTCAGCAGGGTATGGTCATGTGGCAGAGTTCGTGGCAGGAGTGTTTTATGTCACTTTGTATTAGATAATGAGCAAATTCATCAAGATTCCTAAATACTATCCAAACTGGCACAGAAGAAGCTTTAAGGAGCTTGAGCAAGAACAAATCAAAGAACCAGATCTGAGGCTCAGAAAGGTAATAGGGATGTTCAAACAGGGCAGCGAGTTTAGATATTTGCAGGCATCCGTACAATCTCACTCTGCAGGAAATGGCGTGAGAAAGGATTTCTTAGTTGGATGGCTAGCAGCTCTTTATATATAACGTCGCCTCCCTCATTATGTCCTAGTTTAATAGTTAGAAGGCACGCAGACAGTAATACCTTAAAAGGCTGTTACTGGAAAATGGGGAATTCTTTTTCTCCAATGACTAACTTAAAATACAAAGTAGTTGCTTTTCCTTTCTTCAGGGAAATTCAGTATAAAATCACTGAGTTTCGTTATTTTATTTTTCCAGATTCAAATCTACTGAAATGCTTGAGATCCCTTTCATCTAAGTCTTATTGAAATATAAATTTGTTGATATATATATATTTACATTCCAGATGCATACCTGATTATAAGGAATTGAAAAAGTGAAAACAAAAAAGAGCTGAGAAGAAAACAGAAGACCCATGACTGGTGATAGTACTAAATCAACACAAAATAGAAGAAAACAAAGGGAAGAGAAATAAGACGATAAAAAGTAAAGAAATACATATATAATATAAAGATGAACTTTTTAAAGTAGACTACAAAGTAACACACTGCTAATTGAGAGATTGCATTTCCGTCAGCCCAAGAAGGCAGAGATCCTTACACAAATGCACCGCAAACTCATAAAGAGCAAGCACCCTAGAAGATTGGTCTATGGACATCTTAATATGTTTTTTTTTAAACTTAAGGTACTTTATTGTGTTTTTTTCCATTACTATTTAGTCCCCTTATACCCACCTCCTTCCAGCCACCACTACACTGTTGTGCATGCCCATGAGTCCTCTTTCCTTTTTGCTCAATCCCTCCACTCCCTAATCTCCCCCACCTTAGCTGTCATCCTGCTATCTATGAGTCTGTCTCTATTTTCTTTGTTAGTTCAGTTTGTTCATTAGATTCCAAATGTGAGTGAGATCGTATGGTATTTGTCTTTTTATGACTGGCTTATTTCACTTTGTATAACGTTCTCTAGGACCATCCATACTGTCTCAAAGGGTAAAATTTTCTTCTTCTTTACGGCTGAGTAGTATTCCATTAAGAACATCTTCATTTGATTGCAGCTGGCAACATGTACTGCACACCTGCCACTGAGATCCTACTTCAACTATATTCATTCATCTATTCAACAAATATTAAATGCCTTGAATATGGCTGCAGTGAACAAGACAGACATAATACCTGCTCTCATAAAGCTTGTGGATTGAAGATCTATGTTGATGGCAACCACGTGCCCACTGCTTCTTGCCTCAGTGCCCAGCCACCGGCACTGTGGCCCATGGAACGGCCCAGATGCAGGCCATCGAGTGTGGGGTGGTGGGAGGCAGAGCTGCAGTTAACACTTGCCCCCTGGTCCAGTACACAACCAATGCATCTCCTGGAGAGGATATCCTCAGTGCCTTTGGCAACTGTTCTGCCAGTGTCATCGTAGATGGAAACCGGGGAGTCTGGACCTGTGGGACGCTGCTGGACAAGATTAGGGCAGATTATCTGCAGACAGATGTTTTCTTAATTTGCTTTTCTCTTGTGAGTCCTGCGTAATTTGAAAACTTTCCTGCCAGGTGGTACCCTGAAGTGTGACGCCATTGCCCCAACATTTCCATCGTCCTGGCGGGGACTCAGCTTGCTCTGAGGGGTGATGAGGACACCATTGAAAACTGAAGGAGAAGCTGACACCCATCACCTGCCTGTGGGGAGACTGGCATTGTAAAACACCCGGAGTACTCGGCTCTCACACAGCCAGGCCTCCAGACAGTGATTGATGAAGCTGTTCGAGCTGTTCCCTGCCTATCTACCGCCAAGAAGAGGAAGAGAAAAGGCCTGCTGTTGTAAATTCATGGGCCCTTCTCACCTGCTACCCTGTTCCCTTGGAAACTTTATACACTTTGCTCAAAAAGTGATGGAGCCTTTCCCTCTTCGGGTGGCTCAGTTGGTTGGAGCATCGTCCTATACACCAAAAAGGTTGCAGGTTCCACCCCCGGTCAGGGCGTATGCGGAAAGCAACCAGTCTACTTTTCTCTCTCACATCAATGTCTCTCTCTCTCTCTCTCTCTCTCTCTCTTTCTCCCCCCCCCACTCTCTTCCCCGCCCCGCAAAAGTCATAATAAAATATATCCTCCGGTGAGGATTTTAAAAAAAAACAATGGAGCTGTTGCACTCAATGTCAAGTTTTTGTTACAGATTATTTATTTCCATAAAACCATTTTGGACCAATCAGTAATTTTTAGGTTTTATTTGTTTAAAGTGTAAGAGTTCCAATTTTCACATTCTATTAAAATTTAGTCCTAAAATGAAAAAAAAAGAAACAGAAAGATTTACTTGGATGGTTATCGTGATTTGAACAGTGCTCTCCGATAACCCGTGTCCATCCATAACCTCAGAAAGTGATCTTAGAAATAGCGTCTTTGTAGAAGAAGCTAAGGATCTGAGATTGAGTCAACCTGGATTTAGAGTGCGGCCCTAAATTGATGACCAGTGTCATTAGAGGAGCAGCTGCAGAGAGACACAGACAGAAGGCAGTGATGGGAAGAGGGAGACAAGTATCTACAACGACGCATCTACACTCTAGGGAACACCGACGGCCACGAGGAGCTAAGAGAGAGGCAGGGGACAGTTCTCCCTCAGAGCTTCCAGAAGGAACCCGCCCTGCTGACCCCTTGATTTCAGACCCCCTGGCCCCCAGGACTGTGAGAGAATAAAGGCCTATTGTTTTCAGCCACCCAGGGTATGGTCATTCATTATGGCAGCTTTAGGAAATTAACAAAGCGGTGCAGAGTTCACGCAAAACTCAGCGCCCAGACTGCAGGTCCCTTATCATGGTGCCACTGAACAGGTGAGGGACCGAAACACGAGTGTGGGTTTGCTAACAGGTGCACAAACTATTAGAGTGGGAAAGGACTTAGACATCGTCCAGAGTCATCCTATTCATTTTACAGCCGAAGAAGCTGATGCGACCCGGCTCTTGGCCTCCTTTCTCCTTGGCCTCAAGCGCGATGCAGATGGTCTGTCCTATCTCAGGCAGGAAATCTCTGTCTGGCTGACACCCTGAATGATTCAGCTGGATTACCAGGGTGGGTGGGGGATTTCTTGCCAGTGATGGAAACTTTAAAATCCATCTAGTCGACAGTTATAACCTGCTCTGGAAGTCATAATTTGAGAAGCAAGAAATATGAACACCCGTCCTTCAGAAACAGAGTCCCAAATATTATATGCTATATTTAAACTGTAAGGAAAGTAAAAACTAGAATATTTTTTTTGGTTCCTTGGGTTAAAACTAAAGGCTCAAAACAAGGCAAGAGGAAAAGAGACTGCAGAACAATTCCATCAGTGGCATGTAAAACAAAGGCAGGACCTGGCTATCTGGCTTATAACAGACCAGTTCTCCTACTTAAAATAAATAAAATAAAATCATAAAATAGAAAAGCAATGCAACACACACACACCTGCTTAACGGTGTTGAAAAACTATGAAAGTAGCCCAAAACTTAAGGGGTCAAGACCCTTGAAAGAAGGAAAAGTAATTTAGAGTCTGGGTGGAAAGTGGCTGCTGATGAGCAGAGAAACTGAGCAATATTTTGAACAGTCTCATGGGACAGAAGAGTCAAAAATGGGGGTTCAAGACTATCAGGGGTCCCAAGATAAGAGAAGCCAAGATCCTGGAGAGAAGGGAAAAAGAGGAAAATGGGCCTGGTAGAGCAGCCACTTTTTCTCCTGAGACGGTCATCCATTCATCTGTGGTACAGGCCAAGACACGGAGAAGCTGATCCCAAAAGAGTGTGCAAAGAGGCTGAACCCACTGAACTGACCTACTGGCAGTCTCACTGTGCTGGGGAGACGTTTTTGAAAAAAGAGTACAGGGGCCACCAAAGTGGGGGCCGCCAGGCAAGCACTCAGGGTTCCACCTGAGAGTTCCCATACCTTAGAAGTAAGGGCAAACCCCAAAGAGTCAAAGCCTTGGACTGAGACTCACACTCATGTCAGTTTGCTCCCTGTTTGAATTACGGTGATTTGCTCCTCTACTAACTGCCTTCCAGAAGCTAAATAATATCCTTTCTGGGAAAAAACAAAGGGAACACCATCTAGAGTTCCTACAGTTTTTCACGTACGAGGCCCAGCTTTCCCTGGAAGATTGTGGGACACACCCAGGGAGAGGACTAAGAGGGAAAAAAAGACACAGTAGAACCAGACCCAGTTGTGGTTCAGGTATGGAGATTATGAGACCCAAACTTTAAAAGAAGGGCTGATCCCTCCCCACCCTGCCTTACCACCACCACAGACAGTTCATAAAGGACCCCAGAGAAACGTGTAATGCGTGAAATTAGAATGAGACCTGGCTAGAATCATGGCAACTAAGAAACGAGCTTTTCCTCTGAAAGCTGTTGTTCTGTGTGGAGAGGCCTTTTGTGAAAGGCGGGAACTCAGACCATTGCCCCAGAGGCTGATTTCTTTACCCCCCTAGTCTTTGCTCACTAAAGCCAGACCTCCCAAAACTCCTGGGGTCTTGAATTGTTGCACAGTACTTGAATTTTTGTAAACAATAAAGCTGAGTTGTGTGAGGATAGAATATAGGGTAGGCTCAGTTAGTTTTTCTAGTTCAGGTGAAGAACGGGAGGCTCAAAATGTTACCGAACAAAAAACAGGGCTTCGTCTGCCTGCCACCGCAACAGCCAGACTTATGAGGCAGTTGGCGGTGAAAGAGGAAAGGGGTTTAATGCAGATGCTGCACGATCTGGGAGAACGGTGGACTCCCCGTCTCAAAGCTCATCTCCTCTGCAAAACCCAGACAAAGTCCCAGTGTCTTCAGCAAGACCAAGACAAAAGACAGTGCCCAGAGCTCCTGCTGCATTTCAAAGTACCGTCCTTTGGGGCCTGTGGGCAGCTGCTAAACAGGTCATCCAGGTAGTTTAGCTTGTTCTCGGCTGCTGCCATTTCAGGCTCCCTCCTGGAGTCCGTGGTCCAGGTGGCCACTAAGGCCACAAGGGGACATATTCCTGGGCCACAGAGCACGTGAACACACGGCAAGTGCTTCATCAGGTCAGAAAGAGAGAGACTCCCTCCTGGAAGCCATGGGCCACAGGGCCCCTGGAGAGGACAGGCCAGTGCACCATCTGAGAGCAGGTACCGAACCGTCAGCCACAAACAAGAGTTTTCTTGTTCCCCTGGGACGATATTAGTTTTGGGTGTGGGGCAGCCCGGGTGCTCTCCCAAAACAACCAATTAACTTCCCACACTTTTGAGTTTCGGGTCGGTCCACCTCCCTTCTTTCCTTCTTTCCCAAGGCTAGAATGACATGCCTCTCTGGTCCAGCACTTCCCCCTGCCCCATTTTGATTTCTATGGCCCATGTGCCTGCCTTCCCCTGGTCCCACCCCCAATCTGGTACTGGAGGGGTGGGGGGGACTTCCCCCTTCTGCCATCTCCGCCAGGGGTGAGACTCCTCAGGCTCCAGCTGTGAGTCCACCAGGAACAAAGATAGGACCTGAGTGTTTCCTGTGAGCGGCAGAGTCTGACACAGACTGTGGGAAGAAAGAAAATGGAGTTCCCACGTAGATTTAATTAATATCCCTGTATTTTGTCTAATCAGAGGTTAAGGGAGGACACAGGACAGGGGGCTTTGAGGATTTTAGTTCCCCCTCCTATCTTTTCATGCCCCCATGCTAGTGAGGTTGCAAATTAAAGGATCAGTAAAAGCCTTCCATTACTTAATTCGGTGTACTGTCTTTGGTCTTTTCTCTCTCATTTCTCCTTCCTGGGATCCCTCCCTGAATACTGCACTTTATCCTCTCCCCTTAAGGTGTTGCAAAAGCTATGCATGCTGCCCCTCCCTTTCTCTAAGTCCTGGCACAGGACTGTCCCTGAGGTCACAGCTTCTGGGCCCTTCTAGTGTGCACAGGAAACAAGGAGGGGCTCAGCTTTGTCCACAGCAGCACCAGGCATGCTCCAGACGAAGGGAGAGCTCTGCCCCTCGCAAGCGCACGCGGGGGGCGAGCTGCGCCCTGCATCGCACCGGGACCAGGAGAGTCTGCTCCAGTCACCACGTCTGTGCTGTGTTTTCCAGCTGAAAACAGTTTCCTCTCTCTCTCTCTCTCCCCTTCCCGTAATTGCTTTTAGTGGGGAAGCAGTTAATGCCATATTCCTCCGGCTGGCGCGGAGGTTTCATTTTTTCTTGGCACCGTTTTCTCCCCGGAGACAATAGCAGATTGTTTCTAGTGTGCGCAGAAGGATCCTGTTCTGGCAGGCAGGCCTTCAGTCAACAAGCCTCACATCCTCTGCAAAGAACGTGCATGTGCCGTGTTCCAACCTGACTTTCAGGTGTCTTTTATAAAGACAATCATCCTAATAACAACCTGCAACTGCCTGAGGAACTTGCACAAAACTGAAACCAAAAATACTCTGAAGAGAGTCTGAGGGAGAAGCCGAGAGAGAGAGGAAGCCTCGAAGAGCCGGGGAAGGAGGCCACTGCAGAAATCCTTAGACCAAAATGCTCCCAACCTCAGACTCTCTTCGTGTTACCTGATTAGAAAAAGCCACTCTTTTCCTCATACCTCTGACCTGGTTAATAGCCTCAGAACGGCTCGATTGGGTAATCTTAACTGCAGCAATCTCCCCAGATGAGGAGGTTTCCTGGCAGGAAGAGAAGGAATTTAAAGCGATGCAGAAATCCCTACTGGGGCTTCAGGGTCTGTCCTAAGCCAGCAACCACCCCCTGAGGCCACAGTTGCCCCCACCACCCACTGGTGGCCGACATCACCTCTAGGAGAGGCGGGGCTGGGGGAGGGACACACTATTCAACAAGAAATCTGAGCTAAGAGAAACAATTACGAAGACCTTCAAACAGTCCCGGTTCATAAAGCACAAAGCATGTTGGTCTACCATGTCTCAAAAATATATGTGAAGACAGATTTTACAGATAACAAATTCATCAAGGTAAATCGACTTGGTAGAGGAGGTCACAGGAATAGCCAATAACAAAGCTGGTTATTTTTTTAAAGATTTTATTTGTTTATTTTTAGAGAGAGGGGAAGGGAGAGCAAGAGAGGGAGAGAAACATCATTGTGTGGTTGCCTCCTGTGCGCCCTCAACCAGGGATCTGGCCCACGACCCAGGCCTGTGCCCTGACAAGGAATCCAACCAGCAGGCCAGAGCTCAACCCACTGAGCCACACCAGCCAGGCCAAAGCTGGTTATTAAAGTAAACTTTACAGGGGAGAAAAACAAATGTGTCATGCAGAAGATTTTCAGATAATTTATGGAGATGCTCTGCCCTCCAGGAAGTGGGACAGAACCTTCCGCTCCTTCTGTGCGGGCTGTACATCGTGACCGCCTTCCAAAGAGCAGGGCACGCAACGGCGGGGGAAGCTCCTCAGTGGGCGAATCTGGGGAACGCAACCTCGGGCAGCGAGAAAAGTAATATCAACCGTGGTGAGTTATGGGGAGAGTGTGCACCTTTGATTCGATGTGATGACAATGGCACTTCACCTCTGGCCTTCCTCCCCCAAGCCCATAACCTTAGTCGAATCTGAGCAAAACACCAGACAAACTGCAGCTGGGAGACATCCTACACAGACCTGAGCAGTACCCCTCCAAATGTCCGGGTCATTCATCAAAGACAAGGAAAGTCTAGGAGCCGTCACACCACCTAGAGGAGCCTGACAGACACGATGACTAAAGGCAACGTGACGTTCCAGATGCAATCCTGGAGCAGAAAAAGGGCATTAGGTAAAATCTAAGAACATCTGAAAACAGTACGGACTTCAGTCGAGCATAACGTTGCAAGTGGTTTAGTGATTATAACACCTGTCCCCGACCAGTAGGTGTTAGTGGCAGGGGAGCCTGGCTGCTGCGTATGTGGGAATGCTCTGTAGTGCCTTCTCAGTCTTCCTGTACATCCAAACCTTTTCAAAACTTAAAAGTTTACTTAACTAAAACATCAAGTTTAGTTAAAAGATCATATAACTAAAATATCAAATGGTGCTCTCTCTCACCTACTTACTATTGCTCAGGCTCTTTTCTCTGTAATTCTCGACCTTTTCTCGACCTTTTCTCCCCATTGGAGAAAAAAAAGACAATAGAGGAGGAGGAAGTGGAGGGGGAGGGGAGAGGGAAAGGGAAGGAGAAGAAGAAAGAGGGGGAGGAGGAGGAGGAGGGGGAGGAGGGGGAGAAGAAGGAGAAGGAGGAGGAGAAGAAAAAGAAAGCACAGATGCTATCATCATGTGTGGACATAACAGAGAAGAGAGGTTTGATTTATTTCTTTTTATGATCCTTAATTTTAAGTGGACACAGCACATGGACAAGTTATATAAGTGTGCTCGATTTCACCACAACTCCACATTACCAGCCATCACTCTTTTATAACACTCTATTATAAATTGTTTATATCTGTTTCATTCTTTACTTTTGCATTCAAATGCCTTGTGGAGGCCCTGGCCAGAGAGCTCAGGTGGTTAGAGTGTTGCTCCGATGCACCAAGGCTGTGGGTCCAATCCCTGTCAGGGCACAATGAGAATCAACCAATGAATGCATAAATAAGTGGGGGAAAAATTGATGTTTCTCTCTCCCTCTCTCTCTCTTTGCCTTTCTCTTTCTCTCCCCCCTTCCTCTCTCTCTCTAAAAAATCAATAAATAAAAAAATAAAATGTCTTGTGGACTTACTGGCAATAACACTGTCAAGTCCAAAAGCTCAGTTCTGAGCACAAGATATAAGAAATTGTGAAAAATGTCTTTTGCCACAATATAAAGTCACCCTCGGTAGACATATAACATATATTTTTATGTAACACAAATTAAATCTTTAAACCATACCTCTTTAACTAAAAGTTCTCTCCAATTTTAGCAATAGATATCACACAATACAAATATTTAGAAAGGTTATTATACTTAATATAATGATATTTTGATTATCAATTAATAGTTATGGGATTAGTATATGTAATATTTTTGATTTGTTCAAATTATTTAACCAATGTTAATTTTCCTTAGAAGACTTCATATGGATGAATCCAGTCATCCAAGTCTTTATGTCATGTTAATATTTGCAAAAAAAGTTAAAATCTAAACTCAAAGTCACCTTTTAAGATAATCTGACAGTGCTTTCAGGAAAGGCATTTCCTTATGGAAACCCAAGCCTGTGCACTTTAGGTGCTGGGCAGCAAACAGGCAGCTCACACTTCACTCTGCACACTTGCGAATTTTATAAATAGGACTTTATGAGTAAGACATTAATGATTTCTTCCATCTGCCTAAGTAGTAAGTATGCTTACAGTCCCCAGGGAATAAGAGAGGACGGTGAAATCAAAAGTGACAGAACTGCAGTGAGGAGTTTCACCAAAGGATGGGAACTGGGCCACTAGCCCAGGCAGCTCACTCCAGGGAACAGAGCAGGGCACCAAAGGGTGCGCATAAGGCCTCTCCAAACCCGTATCATTTCATTTAAATAGCGTTTTACGGAATTGGCAGAATAAGCCATGGAAGAGTACCGTGGAATCTTTCATAAATGTGGAAACAGCCACATTTATGAGACAATGCACAGACTAGTCATTCAAAGCAGCTTCACAACTTCTGCATTAGATCGATCACACTGTGTGTGTTTTCATAACACCTTATTTTGGTGAAGCTGAGTTTTCAGTGACTTCTGTGATAAGGAAGGGAGGAAGGGAGGGAGGGAGGGGGGAGGGAGGGAGGAAGGAAGCAAGCAAGCACCACTGAGAGATCAATATGGAACAGGACACAAGGATGGTGGTGTTGAGTCTGCTTCCGAGGTTTGAGAGGTTGTGTAGTATCCAACAGGCGCACACATGTCATTGGTGAGTAATGGTGGATGTCTAAGAATTAGACTAAAAATTTATTTTTTCTTAAAACAGGGATAAGGGGTGACTAACCATCCTTGTGAGCTGACTTCAGAACGTGCACTGTGATTCTGTTGGGTGTGTTTTGTACACCCCTGCATATTCAGTCGGGGAAATAGAGGCCAGTACCCAATCCGGACCTGCTCCTTCTCTGCAGAATACTATAGGAAGGCCTTGTTGCCTAACGTAAATTGTTTTTTTTTCATTAAGAGAAGATATCGTTACAGGTAGAAGTTAAAACACTCTCTTACTTTTCGGTTAGAGAAACCAATCTAGCAAAAATGATGGAAAGGTTTTAGATAAGCATCTGAAATCCAAAGCTTTCGAGACTCCACTCAGGGCTGCTCTGAAAACCTCACCAAATGACTTTACAGTGAGCCAGTTACCCAAAACTCCTAGCCTCTGTCTTTTAAGTTCTGAATTCCTGGAAGAGAGAATCTGATTGGCTCAGCCTGGGTCAGGTGTGCACCTTTGGACCAACGAGCTATGGCCCTCGGGCTGTGGAAACATCACAGCTGGAATAGCGCCTCTCAGGTGCGGGTGGAATGCTCTTCTCTAGAAGCAGGCACAGGCATTCAGTAGCTGGGACGTTCATTTTCCCACAAAGGGAGAAAAAGCACGTCTCTAACCTATCGGTTACTCTGAACCAACGTCCTCCTTTAAATTTAGTTTTGTGTTACAATATTTGTCTTTTCCTCCACAAAGGAAACTACTGTAACAGCGCTGACATTTCTGTTACAAGAACGCTGTTAAACTCTGAGTTGGAAGCCCTTCCAAATGTATTAAAGCTTGATGAAACTAACCTGTAAGATGAACACCTCTCTCCAAAGGTTGACATTTAAACTTCTATATGTGAGTATTCTAAGATACTTCATTTTATTTGAATGTGTAAGGTTCTGATATAAAATTTTGACCAGGTCTTTATGCCAATAGCCATGTAAAGACATTGAATCTCATAGGTTGTAAATTCAAGTGAAAAAAACTTTATTTTTCTACATCTAAACTTTTAATTTTTGAGCCATTTCATTAATTACATAAAGTTAATGCTTGTCAAGCAGAATTTCCACGGCCAATTTGGGACTTTTTTTTTTCATCCCTTCTCTATTTCTCCAAGACTGGATCTGCGATTCAGAACCATCTGTAACTTCCAGGCATAGGGAGGGGGGTCGGAGGCCATCGGGACCCGGTTGTCACCTGCTAATGCTGGCATTTCCTGCTGGTTCTCATTTACACTGGTCCCTAGCATGGACATCTCAAGTCCCGTAGTCCCACGGCCCTATATAGTCCCATCTAGTCCGCAGTCTAAACTCCTTTGCAGTTTCTCAGCGTCTCTCTCGTCTTAACCGTGAGACTCTGCAGGGCAAACAGCCCTCTCTGCCCGACCCTGTGCCCACCATGATTCCGATCCCTTCTTCCTTTTCTTTCCGAGTGTCATTATGCACCACTTGATCCTCACTGCTACAATTAGGTAGGCGCTGGCATTGACTGAGAGGCTTCTTTTTTGTTTCATCTTTAGAAAATTTTAATGGGAATTTATTTGAGTCAAATTGACAACATGCTAGGGAGCAAGATGTCATATGCTCCAGAAAGTTTTTATGTCTAAAAATGTCCACGTAGGCTAAAGCAGATACTGTTTTTCTTTCTCTTTAAGTCAATGTGCCTAATTTAGTTCATTCTGAAATCACTGTACGGTCAGCCTTCTGTATTCACAGGTTCTGCATCCATGGATTCAACCAGCTGCACATAGAAAAGAAAGGCGTACTTCAGAGATACTGAGGGCTGGTTCCAGACCAGCTAGTCTCCCTTTCCTCTATCTTTTCTGAAGTCCGTTTTATATAATGTTCAGGTATACATCTAACAAGATATGTACAAAATCTATATGAAGACAATTATAGAACTGTGATGAATAAAATCAAAGAATTACATATTTGGAGAGATGGCCCATGTTCATGGATAGGATGAGGCAATATTAAGATGCTGGTTCTGCCCAACTTGATCTACAGATCTAATGCAATCCCAGCTAGAGTAGACTTTCTCATATTTGGTGGGAATTGCCTTGAAAGCAAAATATGTGGGCTTGAAGTTAAATGGACTTTGAACATAAATTATGGTCATATCAAAATGGTACAGTTTATTCTGATTTTGTTGTAGGTTAAACAAAATTGGTTAAAGGATTTCAACTGAGGACTCCTGTTGCTAGGAAATGGAGTAGACATACGTTTCCTGTTCCTCTTACTACGTACAACTAAAACCCGTTTGTGTTACATTCTGCATCAAAATTTTACCATAAACTTTGATAAATTGTTTTCATTTACTTCAAAATATTTGTAAATCTCTCAATATTTCTGTGACTTCTGTGTTATTTAGAAGCGTGTTGCATAATCGCATATTTTGGCCTTTCCCAGTTACTTTTCTCTTACTGATTTCTAGTTTAAATCCATGGTGGTCTGATAACAGACATTTAAGGTGTGCCCTGTGGCCCAGAAACTATTTTGTGGATACCAATTATATCCAGTTGATTGATGGTGTTCTTGAGTCCAACTATGTCCTTAATGGTTTTCTGCCTACTGGAACTGTCCAAAAATCCTCCTCTAAGAGACTTCAAATATAAGAATTCAGATAGCCCTGCATCCGAGTCATGTATTATCAATGATGGCTAATGAGACATCTAGTCAACGGCACATCTAATGGAATGTATATTGTGAGTTTCTCAGCATCCCAACAGATCACTTCCCTTCTGCACCTGGGTTATGTACGCATAAGAAATAAAACAAAAGAATGGCACATGCAGAACTAGGCTATTAACTTTATTACTAATAAAAAGATTGGAAGATATAGCTCAGTAAAATGAATTCCAGAACCAGGCAGGAGTCCCCCACCCAGGTAGTGCAACCGTGGCTGGCTTCCGTGGGCAGGGAAGAGCTTGCCCTGGAGAACAGAGCACAGGTGGATCTCCTGTGTGCTACTAGTTCCTGAGAGGAAGAGGAGACGCTGAGCAGACATACCCAAGGACTTACGTTTCAGATTTACCCATCACATACATCCGTTATTCCCATGGAGACGAGCTAATAAAGAGGAGGGCAGTCAGGAGTTAATGCTAATTAAATTCCCACCAACATCAAAACTAGAGGAGGAACTTCCCATCTTCCAACAGGACCTTGAATTTTTAAAAACAAAGAAAAACTCTAGTGTAGTAATATGTAAGATACTGGCATTATTAGAAAACGTGTCCTAGAATTTGAGGACCAAGGATTTGCCAAATGTAGATACATGGCTGAAGTTAATACAAAAGATGGAGTTCATATTGTAAGTAATTTCTCTTCCAGAACTTTTTACATTTGGTTTTTACTCTTGACTTCGGACAATGATAAATGGTGAGAGAGAGGAGGGGGAAAAGGAAGAGCAGGAAGTGGGGTGGGGGAGGAACAAAGAGAAAAGGAGAGGGAAAGGAAGGAGGTAGTCTCTGCTAACAAGCAGGTGTAAACAGTCCCTGACTTTTTCCCTCCATCCTTCCCACGTTCTGCTCCACAGACTTGAGAGGGTTGTTGATTTCACAATCTGGAACCTTGACAGGCAAAAGTGTTTGTTTCTGTAGCATTTCTTTACACTTCTTTTTAACTCTTCTGGAAGCAAAAAATTTTCTTTCTGGGGGAGAGAGTTTGGGGTGGGGAAATGGTATTTCTAATATTAAGGGGAGCATGGAGCAGCAACTCAAAATAATCTCTGCAAGCGCGTTATTGGGAAGTGTCTGTGCAAGGCTTTCCTGGCGTGGACAACCAATGAATGCCAATGCCAGGGTCGTTTGTCCTGCACTAGACCAGAGGGCAGAACTCCCCGCAGGGGCGAGAGGAGGCTGTGTGTGTTCTCTGGGCCTATATGAGCAGCAGGGTCTTTACCTAGAACCCTCCTTGGTGCAAAAGAAGATTTTACTTCTAAAAATAAAAAGAAAGTTCAAGTATTCAGGAGCTGGCATTGTATTTAAAAGGAAGTGCCTGTCACCTGGCGTTTTTGTTTTTGCCAAGAAGAGATTTGAAAATGGCACCCGCTTCCCCTGGCAGTGTTTCACTGATGGGCAGTATGGGTAGCACTGAATAATCTTTGAGGTAGCAGTTGAAGTGTGGCTGCTGACATAGTCACTAAACCCATCACTAGCAGCCATTGTTGGGAAGCTAGTCTCTCTGTGGGACTCACAATTGGAAAACGAAGAGAATGAAAGCGTGTCAATAACGCAGATATAAACACACTGCTTACACAACGCCACTGTGATGAGTGGACAGGCCATCAGTAAGCCAAGTGCAAGGACCCGGGTCAGTCCGTAGCCCCTCTGTGGGCAGGTAAGGCTTGCAACGCTTCTTTCTCACGTCGTTAACTTCTGAGGCCTGAGCAGCCTTCCTGACAATTCTGCGGAAATGGATACTTATGCCTACGTGTCAGTTTAGATGGCTCCCAAATATCGGTAATTAAAAACCTTACTAATAATAACTAAGCAAATAAGAACTTATTTTTCTCATTGAGCAGAAAGTTGAAAGGAGGCAGGTCCAGGCCTGGTGTAGTGCTCTGTGATGTTAGGGAAGATATTCATCCTTAGTCTACCAACTGTTGCCTCAGTGGCACAAGATAGCTGCTTTAGCTCCAGATGCCATACCTCGGCTCAAGGCAGGAAGAATTTGGGAAGAGGAAAGGAGAGCTTCTGAATGTCTGTTAGCATAGCCAGGGAACAGTAATCGCCACATCCTGAGACACAATTTTGGTTCTGAACCAAGGGAAATTAATTTTACACCCAGAATCATCTTGGTCTTTTCTAAACCCACACAGGCTGGACGCTGTCAATCCCAAACCCTTTCCTCCAAATAACCGGGTTCCAGAGAACTCCTCACCAAAATGTAGGTGTAAGATCATAAGTCAGGACATTTAAACGCTGCAAATATCAATTCCTGGAATAGCCCCCAAAGGCCTTGAAGCCCCAAGTCACCCCGTCTAGAGACTAAAGAACCAAGGAAATAAATGATGGTTTCCCAGGAGAAATGAACTACATTGGCAAGAAGAACTACTCTCTCCTGAAAGCTGTCCTGTGGGACACAGGGAAAAAGGCACACCCTCTCCCACACTGTACCTGGGACCAAGGGCATGCTGCACCAAGAACACTGGGTTATCCCAGTAAAAAAGTTATATGGAAAAAGTCTGTAAGAGTAACAGCAAACTGTTAATAGTGGTCCCCCTGGAGAGAGAAAGGGGGCCGGGAGACATGTGAACAAGGGATATGGAAGTACACGGAGATCTCTGTATTTGAGGAGAAGGGTGGCTATACCGCGGCTGACTTCTCAAGTTCGTAGTATCTGCAGTGATCGAGTGAGCAGCTTACAAGGACCCATGAAAAACGCTGGACTGGACTATCTGAAAGGTGCTTGCTGTGTGTAAGGCTTGCTGGAGGCTACAAAGTAGACATGGGTCCTGTCTTTGAGCAGAAGCGAGGAGTCGGAAATGCAATGACTGTGACGCACAGAAGAAAGTGGTTGAAAAAAGTGGCTTTGGTGACGTGTTGACAATTACTTCCTTCTGAGGAGGATGAGGGAGGGCAGAGCATCATGCGAGAAATGGCAAACTATGACACATTTAACATACTTGGACATTTCTACTTTTTGAACTGGTTCTCATGCTGCCTCTAGTGAAGGATGCCCTGGTTGTCCAGAGTTCAACCGCTTGGACACCTGGCCTTTGTTCCTGCCTCACACTAGCACATTTTCCTGTTCATAAATCTTCCTCTGTTAGACTCAGAGTGAAAGGGCAGAATGCACTTTACCTATCCTGGTTCACGCAGAGACAGTCACTAGCACCGACCCCATCCACCCATCCATCCAGCTTCTCCAGTGCTGTGTCCAACGTTGGGGAAGCATGCAAAGCTGAGTATGATTTATCTACCACTGAGGACAGCAACACCAAAGTCAATGACGGTGCCTGACAGAAACCATGCACAGGGCTTTGGGCACAAACAGACCAGAATCCGAGGTGAGAAAGGCTTCTCCAAAGACTTGGAACTTAAGCTCTTGTGGAAGGTGGAAAGAGGAATCAGGTAGGAGAGGAGTTATCATGTGGAGGCAACAGCATCACCCCTTTAACCGGCACTCAAAAAATTTCATTGACCCAAACTATGATCAAGGCGGAGTCCAGGGGACTTAACTCTTCATCTAAGTAATTCCCTTTCCTAGTAATAGATATTTTTGAAAATAAACCCAAGATTAAGACCCCATGATTACAGGAGAAAGCTGGTGAAGTCATTTATCCTAGAATCAGAAAACCTGCCTGCCAACTTAAAAAAAAAAAAGTCTACTGATTTGAGAGAGGGAGGGAGAAACAGCGACTGGTACATGTCCCGACTGGGGGTCGAACCCACCACTTTTCGGTGTATGAGATGTTGCTGCAACCAACTGAGCCACCAGGCAAGGGCTGACAAGTTATTTTCTGATCACTTCCCAACCAGAATTTTACTGCCCTTAGCAAAAGCAATGAGTCACCAATCATCAATTCACAATTAAACTATGAAGGACTGGCCCTCCAACTTTCAACCAGAAGAGACGTGTGAGCTTCCTCCCTTCCTACCAGCTGAGGTGCATTCTTTACTGCTTGGTAAACAGGCAACTCCCTTCCTCTCTTTGCATGACTACATCCCTTAAAATCAATTGCCATCTAAGCAATTTTTACTTTAATTCCACTTGCCGCAGAGAAGATGTTAAGGAGCCAAGGCTAGGTCCACATGATCCTATTATAATCACGCTTTTCAGAGGGGGCAAAAATGCCCATGTCAGGCCAGGGCTTATTCTAAGTCCTGGAGGCATCTGCAAACACAAACAGGCAGCCTGGTCAGGAAACACACTCAGCAGAGATCTAATGAGAATGCCTAATTTTTTCTGTTGTGGCAATCTCACCTAATCCTGAGGTACATCCTTTGCTTCCCCCAAAACAGGCGAGGAAAACTGAGGCTTTAGTTAAGCAAATCGCCTCAGCTTGCATAAAAGTTGAAATTTGAGTCCAGGGCTAATCTGACTCCAAAACCCAGTCTTTCTGTTACACAAAGCTGCCTCTCTTAGTAATCCACAAACTCCTCAAGCACAGAGATGGGACGATGCTAATGGGAAGGAATTACATGGGTTTTTTTTTTTTTTCAGGTGAGAAAAATCACCTCCATGATAATCCAACTCCATTTGCTTTACAGGATTGTGGGGAAAAGAGCTGACTTAGCACAAACAGTTCCATTCTGTCCCGATTGTATGCACACTGGTGACACAGCCTGCGGAGACATGTCACATGTATAAAGACATGAAACTGGAAGGGCTCTCAGTCGGAGGTCATAAATAGAGCACTCAAGAAATGCTCATTATCTCTTCTAAGATCTGCTTTATGTGCCTTTTCCTTTCCCTGCAAGACCCTAACATTTGTAACCGTCTGTCACGTGTATGCCAGGAGCTAGATCTCGAGAGGACACCATGAGAAACCAATCGGCTGTTCTACTGAGACCCAAATCCCAGAACCTCAGGCTGTGAGAAGCAAATGGGCTCTCATGGGCACACGTATTGCATTGGAACCTCTGGAAATTGAAGTGGGATGTTCATTTTCCCCAAACTCTAGCTGATTATGATGCACCATACTGAATGACAGCCACAGCTCGGGGGAAGTCCTCAGAATCATTCAATCAAGGATTCGTCCCAGGAGATCCCATAGGATTAAGGAGATGTAAGACTCAAATCTTTTAAAAGTTTGTAACTCTCAATGAACTCACCCTACATAGATTTTCTATAGTCTGCTCATCATTTAAAAAATCTGGATTTAGGAATTGATACTTCACACTTATTTCATCACCACCTACTATATGCCGATCAGTGGCCATCAATGCTTGCTGGCCCAAGTATTTAGAGCCCAAGTACCACAGATTGCAAGCCAAACCAAATCATTATGCAGGAATTCAAATCACTGAGAAACCAAGTGTGATGCAAAAGGAATAATAAATATATTTCTACACGAGTTATTTACATACATGGACTATTCTTCAACTTCTGAAGAGTTCATGCTTTCCAACAAGGTTATTTAAAACTTTCCCTATTAGGACAGAGAGGCTGCCCTCCAAATTTCTTCTGAGCTCTGAGCAAACTTTTGTTTTACTTACTGATCTTGCTTTGCTCCTGGTAAGGCTGAAAAAAAACCACAAAACTAAAGTACATTCTAATGATAGCCTATGTGCCTTCTTGTGTCACTGAAGGTAAAGTGTTGATTCAATTTAAAAACGCCAGCCCACAAAAGGCATGGGGAAGTAATCAGATGACTTTTTAACAGGCGTGGAGAGAAGGGGAAACAGCTTCTAACGTCCTGTGAACCAGGAGTGTGTGACTTCAGTTTACTATAATCTCGGCTGTTAAAAGGGTAATAATACCGTCTCTTCTATTTAGCTAATGGACTTTTTAATGGTTTTTGTTAATGAAAGCTAACCTGAAAATATCAAGAAAGTAAAGATAAAACAAGTAAACATGTAAAGGACCCAGGGACAAAGCCAAAGCAGGAATTAACAGTGGGTGGGGTGGGAGGAAGTGGTGGTAGGAAAATGGAGACAATTGTATTCGAACATTAATAAAAAAATGATTAAAAATATACTACTATTAAAAAAACAAGCAAACATGTTGAGTTCAAGATAAACATTACCTTTTTAACTCTTGTGAAATATAAAATAAGCTTTTTGCTTTCTAAAAAAAAAAAAAAGAACCTTGAAAGTTTTTACACTTCAGGTCTCAGGTCCCAAATAAGAGTACCAGTCTCTAACAGCAGGTCTTACCTATAGTAACCACTGATCTTTTGAAAAGTAGAAATGAACATAAATTATTTTCTTAAAGCTGGTTTTCTTGTATTTAATCTAGTATGTAGCCCTAACATAAACCACAGTGACAAGTTAATGTTGCACCCTCCAACCTCAGTACATGCCAGTTGTTTTCATCACAAATCTTGAGTGGTTTGCCATATAAACATTTTAGGGAGGCCAAAGTGGTTCTAATATTTTGTGAATCCAACTGATTTTCAAAAGGATGCATCGACAGGTTCACATTTCCACATCTATAGAACTTTATTAACAATAAAACACATCAGCATATTTTATATATGGGCAAGGACAATCCTATAATAATAAATGGCACATCATCATCTAACTGTTGAACTTTATCAAGATGAGGTTTTAAAAAATAACACTAATATTCCATACGACTACTTGAAGAATTAAATAATAAACAATTGAAATAACATGTAACAGCAGTTGAAAAATATAAAGCTCATTGTTTACTATTTATCATAAGCTAGCATCACTCAAATACAACAATTTCTATTTTTAAAAGAAGATACTACGCACGTCCCACGAACCAAACAAATGATGTGGCAGGAGAGGCTGTGACAGGGGTAACTGGCTCCTGCCCTAATACCCCAGTCCCCTTTCTCAAAGGGCAGGCAGCTTAGGCAGTCGCTTGTCAGTCCAGTGCACAGTTACATATGCGGTGATCATATAATTAATCCTCCAAATTAGGCAACTTGAGAGTGAGAAGATGCCCCGTTATGCTGAGAAAATGAAATAACCAAGACTGTCCTGAGCAAGCTCAGGATGCGTGTCAATTCAGTGAAATACGGTATCAGATGCACTGTCATTACTTCTGTGTTTTAGGGGGACAGTACAGACTACTTGAAAAAAATTAGGGAACCTTGAATTCTTCTGCAATTGAATTTTTTGGACTCCACTTTTACTGTTAGGAGAGGTTCTACTGGAAATATTAGTGATTACTGTTTCAACGGGTTGGAAATCATGAACAATCTCAAAGGCATGGGATGTATCTTATAGACTCAAAAAAGGGGCTAGGTTAGTATTTTTTCTAGTAAACAAAGATGTTCATTTTTACTGAATATAACAGATTTGTCTTTACTTTTAAATTTCTAAAGTCTATCCTTAACACAGAAAATATATTTTTATCTTAGTATCAGTTTATATAAACACATAAAAGTGGATTATCTGGCCATAACTAGCTTATTCAAATATAATAGAAATAATTTAATAAGCTTTTTTTCATTAACTTCCAAGCCCAAGTTCACATTCATTCAAAAATTTAGATACCCTAACAAGGGTTTTGATTTTCCATCTTTAAGGCAGAGAGCAAAGGTGGGTGTGTCCCCAAAACACACCAGCAGCTGTTCTATCCAAGCTCACAAGAAATGAAGGGAAATATGCAGGATTTGGTAAATCTGTAAGAAGGTGTTAAGTTTTTAAAAATAATATTCCAATTCCCCTGCTTGGACGATGAGATTTAAGGCTACGATTGAATTACAGAGAATTAGGTAACATACACACTTGAATCATACAGTGGAGGAACAAAAATCAAAATAAAAGTGACTTTCTGATGTTGGACCAAAAGTGACACATCCATATTCAGAAACCAAGTCTAAATAACACAAAAATTAAATGCAAGTCTAGTAAACTGATATTTAATATCTAATCTAATAATTTTTAATTAGCATGCATCATAGCTTAATTCAGTTCAAATTATTAAAACATAGTATAGGTCTGCAGGAAATTACTATGAGGTAAAGAAGGGATCTAGTATGAGTTTACATTTCTTATAAGTATATTCTAATTTTAATTAATTCCCAAATCAGGCAACAAAATTAAGTATTTATTGTTTTCTTTACTCCATGCTATTGTTTCTACTTCAAGGGGTGTAACACGGGCACTTAAATCAACAATAAAATTCGATGTAGGGGAGGAGACTATATAAGGGCAAACAAAAAATAGAAGGCACAATTAGCAAAAACAAAAATGTATGTTTTATTATAAAGACAATGAAATAAATCAGAAAATACAGATAAATACAAAAGAAGCTATAAAGCATAATAAACTTTTTTCCAGAAATGGAAAAATGTCCCTGAATACTTTTAGGTCTATCTTTTAGTAGTAGTCAGTGTCTAATAATAAACAATTTTATATGTTCTATTTAGCTGTATTAATTGATTTTTCAGTTTAAAAGATGAGATCATTCTGATCTTTTTTAATGTTGGTATTCGGAAGCAAAGATATAACGGAAAAGAAAAGGAAATGAGACATAAAATGATTTGCAAACGCAGTAGCTTATGAACGTGACGTAGACTCCGGCTGTAGTAACGGCGGCACACACTCTCGCAGCACCAAGCACACCCCGGGCCCACACTCCACAGACATTTCCATAATCTGAAAACATATTTTGCATATCATGATGATTTTCACAAGTTAGTCCTACAATCACAAAGCTAGAGCTATTAATAGCACAAGTTTTTATTGGCTAAATTTAACAAACTAAATATCTAAAACCTACTACAATGATACTGAAAAGATACTTTTATTGGCTTTTTAAAAGACAAATGCAAATGAGAATATCTTATTCAAAAAATTAACTTTCAAAAATGTCATAAATGAAATAAATACATCTACTACAATCGTTTCCTGTAAGAATCTCTGAGATAGGCAAGGCTAAAAACCACGCTTCTCATTGGAAGATCCCTAACACTGGCATGTCCCTTAAAATTTTTTTTCTTATAAAGGATATGTGAAATACCCACATTTTCTTAAAATTTGTCCTAAAACAAACTATCTTTAACACCCAAATGTTCTGTATATATTAAGTTACTTATTTTAAAATTAATGAGAAGATATCTAGACACAATTTCTAAAGAAAACAATGCAGAAAGTAATTTATGCCTGGTTATTTACAGAAAGAGTTTTGCTAAATGATGTAAAATCACATTCAAAAATCTGACAAAGCTTTTCTAGTAATCAGCACTGCAGTTTCCAAAAAACTTTACAACAAAGGATGTTTCATGAGTAGTCACTAGATGAATCTAAGAGGCAGGAACTACAGCATTTGACATGGTTAATAATCTCAATTTTATTATACTAAACGTCAGGTCAGAAGTCAATGGCATTTACATGCTAGAACACTGTTGATCACTCAACTCTTTCAATTATACCAAACACTGATTAACCAAATGTGAGTGGACTTCACTGCTGCAGCTTCATGGTGTCTTTCATGTATATGCAAACCTTTTAAAGGGACACATAGGCAAATGCACGAAACAAATGAAATATAAATATTTAAGAGAATGAACAGAAATGGCTTTTAAGCATAAACCACTCTGCCATTCAATTTTGAAGCTCTATCTTTTCTTAACTAATTTGTCTTCTGTTATTAGTAGTCTTCTATCCTATTAAAGTTGTAGGTTTACAAGATGATCTGGAAATTTCACATTGGTGTAAGAAAGGAATGTCTGGTTGATGTAGTCTAGAGACAAAGAAAGAATTAGTCTTAAAATGTATTAAGTTGCATTTATCTAAATGATAATACAATAAAACCCCATTTTATAGCAGTATTATATCAAGTATACAATCTTGTTTTGATAAAAATGACAGAGTAGAACATATCAGAATATATTCTAAAGCTAAGGAGATCATATAGAATAAGTAAATTATGAGCTTACATAAAACTCATATAAGTTAAAAATAAAATTGAAGCAACCAAATCACAAACTATATATACAATTTTTTAAAAGAATATACTTAGTATATGGCAACCTTGAAACACTCTGTACTCGTAGATACATCTTGAAGTATTTTACTAGGTATTTTGCTGTTCAAATACTTTAAAAGTTCAAATCATTTATACGTACGAAGAGTATGAGATTTGCTTTAACAATTAGGATACAAAGTAGAGATATGAGGTCTCTGTGTGAAGATACCACTCGCTGCACAGTAAATAATGGTATTACTATATACACAGCCCCCAGAAACTCACCGGGTAGCCAGAAAGACCACCTCTGCTCATTTCTTTATATTTCCCTTTGTTCAAGTTGCAGCCTTCATTGTCGCTGCAAACGGTCACACATTGAGAAAACATAGCAGAGCTTCTATTTTTTCCCTACAACTTTCATTCCTTGATCCCATTTGTCAAGATCAGTGCATGGCACACTGTTTTTCAATCACAGATTTATTTTTTGACCTTTTAACTAGATGTCTATGTGGATTTCACGTTGTTTTATGCAAAATGCTCATTCCTTCTGTGTAAGGGCTTTGTCATATTTTGTTTTAAAACCTTCAAAGTTTGTGCTAGTGGTTACTTCATATATATCATGTGGTCAAAGATTCAGTTTACTCATGTATTTAAAAAATTAAGATTTATGAAATTCAATTTTACAAATCTAAGTTATCTTTAACAGTTCACAACTTATTAAATTTCAGTAAGCTGACTGCTCACAGTACAAAATGTTAAATTTGCTCAATTTGAGTACATAACATGAGTACACATTAAACATTTAATATGTACCTGGGGAATCTGAATAAAGGAAATAAAAAGAGTTAATATATTAATATCTCTTACCTCTACAATAAGAAGAAATACCTTGTTCTATGAGCAGCTGCCATACTTTCAGACATGTTTCTGACTTTTAGGTAATTAACAAATCCTCTGAAGAAAAGGAGCAGGCCTGAAAAGGTTGAAATAATACAGATTGTGTTCTTACAAAGTAAGGGGAATGATATATTTAAAGCAGACAATTATAAACAGGATCCTCTTGGTTTAAGAAATTTATCTGTAGAATCCCACTCACTCCATAGTATATTTTACACTAAAACGATAACTCCATCATGGGGAAAGATGATAAAATTTTACTGCCACCTGAAAATTATTTCTATTTATTAATCCTAGATATAGCTAAAATAAAAATTAAATCCAGTCATGAAAATCCAGAATTACACAAAAAATACATATTAAATGATTTCTTTAAATAGCAAAGTTACCTAATACACTTAAACCGATTCAGCTCCTAGAAATCCCATTTTGCCAAATTTTCAATTAAGGTAGCTACTAAGCAAACTAAGACATGTTTACTGTTAGAAATTAGTGTTTGAGACAGAATGTACGTGAGTTAATGCTAACAACTGTGGGATAAAACTGATCAGCCTGTCCAGCAAAATCAAGTGCCTGTCATCAGTAAAATCTGTATTTGAACATACGTATAGTCTGTAAATAATTTTAATTATTCGTTCATATTTTTAAGTAATAAAAGACTAAATTATGATAAAAATTAAGAAGAATCAGGAAAGAAGACTGGGAAAGCAGCCCCTCTAGTAATTTCTTAAATGGTCTGGGATATATCTCGTATCGATCTCAGTGTTCTCCTCAGTAAAACAGCATTTTTAAGCAATAGCCATTTATATCACAGGTATCCTTAATAATTATTAGCTAAGTATAAAAAGCAGTAACATTATTAGTAGAATTAAGCCTTTAATATACTTAAACACACAATTCTAAGGAAAACATTTATTAACTCCAGTAAATTTTTAACCAGATAACTGGGGGCAAAAACAAAACCAGGAGATACGCAGGCCGCAGCCTTCCTCAAGGGGAGGAAGAGGCCGTCGGGCTAAAATGCAGAGTCCCAAAGTAATCAAAGCACTGAGACACAGGAAGACAGAAGAGCTATGCAAACGATGACTTAAATAAGTGGTACAAATTTCAGCTACATCTGACCCCACCTGCTTCCCATATCCCAACTCCTTCCTTCTGTGACTGTCACTCCGAATTCCACCCCATGTCCTTCCAGGTGCTGTTCAAAGATAATGGACATTGTGATCCAAATATACAAGTATTATTGAATCGTGTAAACCAAAATTACTTGTGAAATCCCTTCTTTTGTCTATGAAGCTGCTCTTTCTAAGACATATTTTGTTCTGCCCAGGCATTTTCTAAAATAAGACAATTCATATCTAGAAACCAATCACTCAGCAGCTATTATTTCTGAGTTCTACAGGGCGCTCAAAGTTCTTGAGTATACATGAGTAACACTTTTACATGGGTTACATTTCCACATCCCCCTTAGTGCTAGGGTGTGGCTCTCATGTGAACCTGGCACTGTCCTCTGCATTCCACTCTGCCCCACAGTTGCCTTTCCAAGCTTCCTCGATCTCTTCATTAATTGAGGACATTTGCTTCACAGCACATGCGAGCAAATGTACTCAATTAATATGCTTAACTACCTAATAAGCTTTATGTTTTTTCACTTTTAAGTAAGAAACTCAACTGGAAAACACAGAATTCAGGCAGTCAGAATATAACAATATAAAAAACTGGCTGAAGCCTGTATGAGCCTTACTCCCCAACAGAATCACACCAGAACTTCACTATAATTATTATACAAAGAATTCAGAATCCTTAGTGACCTTAGCTGGTGACCCTAACTGACCACTATGAATTTGTGTCTCAAAAGATCCTAAAGGTCCAACAGCAGGACTACATACAAACTCAAGAGAAGACTGCCACCTACTGAAATGCTATTCTTTTCTGGTACAATTACGCTACTAGAAAAATGTGGGCTTTTAAACCTATGTAGGAAAAAAATGTGTACTTCATATCAGTAAATAAATCTGAAATGTGGGTTAAGGGTATGATGTGATTTTAAGATTAACTTAATTGTCATATATCTAAAGTAAAAAACACAAGAAAACAAGAACTGGATACCCAAACTTCATCAGTATTAACAAAAAGACATTCCTCGTAAGAAGGCAACGACAGAAGTCCAGTGATCATTAGGTATAAAGCCTTTCCTCATGCCTGGCAGATTAATGATTAATCTGGGACACATTTCAAAGGTGTAAGAAATGTTTCCACGATCCAAAAATAACAGAATGACTAGAACATCAGATTAACCTATTTTCAACCTTTTCTAAAATTAAAAGAAATTATGTATATTTTCAAGATAAATAACACTATCACTTTTTAATCATATTACCATTTTCAGGTTTTGTAGTATTCATCAATTCTCATTAAACCAGTGACTGTTTAAATTGAATGGCTCTGGATTTTCAACCTGAGAAACCTGGAGTACTATGTAGAATGATCTGAATAGCTGAGATGACGACGTAAGTGTTTGGATATGAGAATTTTACAATAGAATATTTATTGTCATGTAAGTTGTAACACAATGTATTTACATCTTATAATTTTAGAAAATACCAAAGTTAAACTAAATGCAAATTAATCAAAGTGAAATGCATTAAGAATAAACTTACCAAGTACAAGAAATATCCACCAAAGCCAATACTGTCCATTGAAATATCCAGTAAAATAATCAGAAAACTATGGAGTGAACATAAATATATTAATGATATCTGTGTACCTCAATTTAAAACCTGTAGATTAGCATCAATTTCAGAATAATTTACCTCAAATAATCTTTAGCACTTAAACACAGCACAAGAAGAAAAACAGAGAAAAAATACTTTATGACATACATATAAAATTATTTGAGAAAAAACCTTTTATACATAACAAAGTATTTTGGAAACAGAATTCAGTTTCCACCTGCTTCTAAGAAAAAAGGCAAATCCAACACTTTCTCATTAACGAGTTCACATGTCAGTTTTTTTTCACAGTCTCTCAACGCGATGACCACCATTCCAATCCACTGCAGCTACTGGAGACATGAACACCAAAAGCCATGTTAGTTCAATCTTATCAGATGGGTATGTTCTGCTGACCTCTAAAAAAGAGCTTCTGACCTTCCGTACACCCCTTACTGTTAATCACTGCCAAGAATACTAGGCATGTAAAGACCCCGACTCTTTAGTGACTTTTTATTTTCAAGCTGATGCTCCAGCATCAAGTTCCCAATGGTGAGCTGAGAACAGCTACGAGAGCCTAGATCGGCGTGTCAACAGCTCTCGTTAGTGGCCGTGGTGGGCAGTCTCATCCTCTCTGTGAGATAAGAGCATGAACAAGCAGATGGAAGGCAGGGTTGATGCTATTGGACACGGCACTTTTCCTTGATTAGGCTCTAGTCATCAAGATTGATTATTTTAAAGTTTTTTTTTAAATCAATCTAATTTTCTTCAGAGATACTTCAGATGATTCTTCCCTGTAATCATTTAGCATCTGAACAATGCTTCAAATAAGTTTTTTGAAGTGTTTACTATAAAATCTACTCTAAAACTAGTAAAAATTGGCTTGTTTTATCTGTATCCGTTGGTCTCCAAACTGAATCTGATTTAACTAAAAATGATTTTGTTCAATGCAGATTTGTCCTCAAAACTGAAATGAATTAAAAGTATCCATTTCCAACTTTATAGGTAATTACCTCCAACTGTTCATTGGTAATTTCCATAAAAGACTAAAATCCTACAGTTTTTGTAGTAGCAAAAATACGAATGAATTGTAAATAATGATACTATTGAGGAACGATATATACTAAAGATTATCTAAATCTGCTTTTTAAAGCCTTTTAAGTATTTTAAAAGGGAGTATCTATAATTTTTAAGTGAACCATAATATAAATTCTCAGAGTTTTAGAAATTTCAAAGCTTAAAAATTTCCTAGTACTGTTAAAGATGCAAATCGTGCCTGGCTGGTATAGCTCACTGGATTGTGCACAGGCCTGTGAAGCAAAGAGTCACAGGTTCAATTCCCAGTCAGGGTACATGCCAGGGTTGTGGACCGGTCCCCAGTAGGGGGTATGTGAGAGGCAACCACACATTGATGTTTCTCATCCTCTCTTTCTCTTTCTCTTCCCTTCTCTCTAAAAATAAAATAAGTAAAATCTTTAAAAAAAATACTGAAGTGTTTGGGGGCATCCATTGATGAGTCGTATTTTTTTTTTTTTTAAAAGATGCAAATCGCTCATATGCTAACACCTGTAAATATGTACAATGGAGGGAGAACTAGAAAAACTGGGAAAATATAGCTTGTAAAGTAGTACTGAACTATACTACTTTTACTCGAGAGATTAATAATTAGAAATAAAAGGTTTTCATATTGGTTTTATAGACTATAAGATAAAAAAAAAATAAAGAGCCAAAGCAATGTATTTTCAACTTTTTAATTGTAAAACATATTTAATATATAATGTTACATGGCAAGAGGCAATAATGTAACATTATATATTGAGTGTTTTAAAATTAGAAAGTTAAGAAGGTATTGCTTTGGTTCTTTATTCTTTCCCCAATATATTTACCAAAAGCTATTCTTTATTTACTTCTAAGTAACAAATATAATTACCTTTGCCCTGAAGTCAAAAAGAAAGACTCATTATGTAAAAAAATAAGCTTCTATTCATTACTGAGTTATCAAAAATGTTTTAAAATACTAAAAATCAGGGTTGAGTCAAGTTGTTTAAAAAAAATAAGTGAATCAATCAGATATCAAAGTTTGGAAAAAATAAGTGAACTAACAAGAATTTATCTGATTTTACTTTATTAATATAACACCAGTATTTTATTGTTTACATCCTGCCAATTTTCAAAAAGACTTGTTTTTAATAAAACACATATGTATTTTAAAAGAAACAATAAAAACATCAATGCCTTAGGCAGAAATAATATCAGAATCTTGGGCTAAAGATATTCACACTAAATCTGAGGTTCATGGCAACTCAGAAACAAAAAACAAAGCAGCAATATGATTTACAATCACTTATTGGCTCATAAAGGAAACAGCCAGGCTTTCAGGAGGAACCTCTCTCTCAGCACTAACCTCCAAGGAAAATGTGTTGCTTGGAGCACTATAATAAAAGTCAAAGTACAGAGGCAGTGCAGAATTAGGACAGGCACTGAACTGAGAACGAGCTAAAAACACAGCACTCGCACCCTTCCACAACCACGACAAAATTATAACTGAAAAGCAGAACAGCCATCAGTCAGAACCCCCTGAAATTAAACAGAATCCTACAATTAAGGATATAAAAATGAAACCACACCGACACCGGTAGGAATGCAGGAGAGAGGAACAGGCTGGTTCCACTTCCAAGAAAGCTGAAGGGCTATCTCGGCTACAGAAGCCCCCCCTGAGAAGTGAGGGGTCCCTGTCCCACACCAGCACCCCTCCCAGCCCAGGGTTCCAGTACCAGGAAACGTCCGCGTAACTTCTGGCTGTAAAATCCAGCAGAGATGAAGGCTGAGGGAAACGGAGGGCTTCTAGAGTACCCGGCAGTTCCTCTTAAGGGGCTCGCACACAGACTTACTTGGACTCACTCCCTCTGAGCTCCAGCACTGGGGAGTTGAAAGGCACCAGGGACATACAGGGAAAACCTGAACTGCCTGGCATTAGGATGAGAGCTTTCTCCCAGACAGAAGTGCTGGCAGAGGCCACTGTTCCCTTTCTGAGCCTTTCTCCCACGGAGCTGGCAGCAGGATGCCATATATGTCTCCACCAAAACTCTGAGAAATTCCAGTCTTTAAACTTAAGTTCCCCATCTATCACATTAACTGCAGGTGATTATTAGACAGTCTAACCTAGGGTTCTATGACAGAATTAGGATCTAATGCCCTCGCGGCATTGATGGAATATAATGGACTAATTTCTTTTGTACGAATCTAGAACGATATTAGAAATTTACCAACCTTAAGAGAAATTGATTAAACAGTCCTCAAATTATTTTGAGTTCTATGACTTTGCTGAGAAATACCATTTGAGTAACAGTAACTAAATTTACTACTAATATCACCAAGGTTGGACTTAGCTCCAACTCTTTTGAGATTTTTTCCCTAACTTCTGCAAGATTCTCTCTTTATCTCTGTATGTTCCGTAACACCTAACAGATTTATGTTTATGGTGGGAACCCACTTCACATTTTTAAAAATAAAATTAGAACAAGAATCTGTCAGAAGGCAATTTTTATAATGGCCTGAATTTTAATCATCCTAGAAGAAGCTAATCCACAGGTCCCAGCCAAGAACCAACTTAACAAAGGATGTGAAGGATCTATATACTGAAAACTACAAAGCATTATTAAGAGAAACTGAAAAAGACACAATGAAATGGAAAGATATTCATGTTCATGGGTTGGAAGAATCAACATGACCCTATTATCCAAAGTAATACACAGATTTAACGCAAGATCCTCATCAACATCTCAATGTCATTCTTTAAAGAAATGGAACAAAAAACCATCAGATTTGTGTGAAACCATCAGAGACCCCAAATAGCTAAAGCAATTCAGAGAAAAAAGAATGAAGCCAGAGGTATCACACTACCTGACTTCAAATTATACCACAGAGCTACAATACTCAAACAGTATGGTATTGGCAGAAAAACAGACACACAGACCAATGGAACAGATGTGAGCCCAGAAATAAAACCACCTGTTTATGGGCAAATAATTTTTGACAAAGGAACCAAAAACATACAATGGAGTAAAGAAAGCCTCAATAAATGGTGCTGGGAAAATTGGATAGTCACATGCAAAAGAATTAAACTAGATTACAGTTTGTCCCCATGTACAAAAATTAATTCAAAATATATCGACCTAAATGTAAGATCTGAAACAATATATTTCATTGAAGAAAACACAGACACTAAACTTACGGACCTTGGTCATGATTTTGACCCCAAAGGCAAGGGAAGTAAAGGCAAAAATAAGTGAATGGGACTATATCAAACTAAAAAGCTTCTGCACAGCAAAAGAAACTGATAACAGAACCAAAAGGCAACCAGCAAAACAGGAGAGATCTGTAAACAAGAGCTCCAACAAGGGATAAATAGCCAAACTATATAAAGAACTCATACAACTCACTATCAAACAAAAATCCAATTGAAAACTGAACAGAGGACCTGAACAGACGCCTCTCCCAAGAAGACTTGTAAACAGCCAACAAATATATGAAAAGATGTTCAACTCCACCAACTATTAGGTAAATGCAAATCAAAACTACAACATACCAGTCCAGCCAAGATGGAGGCATATGTAGCTACACTGTGCCTCCTCGTACAACCGAAAGAAGAACAACAAATTTAAAAACAAAAAATAACCAGAACTGCCAGAAAATCGAATGTTTGGAAGTCTGACAACCAAGATGTTAAAGAAGAAACATTCACCCAGACAGTAAGAGGGGCAGAGACAAGCAGTCAGGGCGGAGAGGGCACGTGGCGAGGCACCGGCTTGCAGAGCTGGTGATCCCACGTTTGCATGTGCATAAACCGGAAAGAACTGGGGAGTGAGACAGACCGTGCAACCCAGGGTTCCAGGGCAAGGAAGTAAAGCCTCAAAACCTCTGTTGGGAAAAACCTGTGGGGGTTGCAGCAGCAGCGGGAGAAACTCCCAGCCTCACAGTAGAGTTTGCTGGAGAGACCCACAGGGTCCTAGAACATACGCAAAACCACCCACCCGGGATCAGCACCAGAAGGGCCCAATTTGCTTGTGGGTAGCGGGGGAAATGACTGAAAGTCGGGGAGAGTAGAGCAAGAGGCATTGTTCCCTCTCTGACCCCTCCCCCACATACAGCACCACATGCGGTGACATGGGTTGCCCCATCCTGGCGAATACCTAAGGCTCTGCCCCTTACTACATAATGGGCGCTCCAAGACAAAAAAAATATGGCCCAGATGAAAGAACAGATCAAAGTTCCAAAAACAGAACCAAGTGATGAAGAGATAGGCCAACCTATCAGATGCAGAGTTCAAAACACTGGTAATCAGGATGCTCACAGAAATGGTTGAGTATGGTCACAAAATGGAGGAAAAAGTAAAGGCTATGCAAAGTGAAATAAGGAAAATGTATAGGGAACCAACAGTGACGGGAAGGAAACCAGGACTGAAATCAACAATTTGGAGGAGACAGAACAGAATGAAGAAACAAGAATTCAAAAAAATGAGGAGAGGCTGAGGAACCTCCGGGACAATTTTAAATCTTCCAGCATCCGAATCATAGGGGTGCCAGAAGAGGAAGAGCAAAAAATTGAAAACATTTGAAAAAATAATGAAGGAGAACTTCCCCAATCTGACAAAGGAAACAGATTTCCAGGAAGTCCAGGAAGCTCAGAGAGTCCTAAAGAAACTGGACCCAAGGAAGAACACACCAAGGCACATCATAATTACATTACCCAAGATTAAAGATAAGGAGAGAATCTTCAAAGCAGCAAAAGGAAACAGTTACCTACAAAGGAGTTCCCATAAGACTGTCAGTGGATTTCTCAGAAGAAAACTTGCCAGCAAGAAGGGGCTGGAAAGAAGTATTAAAACGTCATGAAAATCAAGGACCTACATCCAAGATTACTGTATCCAGCAAAGCTATCATTTAGAATGAAAGGGCAGATGAAGTGCTTCCCAGATAAAGTAAAGTTAAAGGAGTTCATCATCACCAAGCCCTTATTATATGAAATGTTAAAGGGATTTGTGTAACAAAAAGATCAGAACTATGAACAGTAAAAAGTCAACAAACTCATAACTATCAACAACTGAACCTAAAAAAAACAAAAACAAAAACAAACTAAGCAACAAACATTTAGAACAGGAACAGAATCACAGAAGTGGAGATCATTTGGAGGGTTATCAGCAGGGAGGGGGAGAGGGGAGAGTGAGGGAAAAGGTACAGGGAATAAGAAGCATAAATGTTCAGTACAAAATAGACGGGAAGGCAAGAATAGTAGGAGCAAGAACTTATATGTATGACCCACGGACATGAACTAAGGGGGAGAATGTGTGTGGGGGAGTGCAGGGCTGAGGGGAATAAAAGGGGACAAAGGGGACAACTATAATAGCATAATCAATACATTTTTTTAAAAAACTACAATATATCACCTCACACCTCTTAGAATGGCTGTTATCAGCAAGACAGGTAACAAGTGTTAGAGAGGCTGTAGAGAAAAAGGAACTGTCATTCACTGCTAGTGGGAATTTAAACTGGTACAGACACTACGGAAAGTGTGGTGGTTCCTCAAAAAAATTAAGACTAGAGTTACCATATGACCCAGCAATCCTTCTTCTGGGTATCTACCCAAAATACTTGAAACCATTTCTTCGCCAAGATATATGCAACCCTTGCTCAGTGCAGCATCATTCACCGTGGCGGAGACGTGGAGACAACCGCACGGTCCTTCGATAGAGGACTGGATCAAAAGGACGTGGCACGTATACACAATGGAACACACTCAGCCAGAAGAGATGAAACACTGCCACTTGCGACAACATGGATGAATCTTGAGAATAGCATGCCAAGCGAAGTAAGTCAGAAAAAGCTAAGAACCATATGATTTCACTCATATATGGGACATAAAACTGAAACGCATAGACAACAGTAACCAAAAGGGGATGGGGAGTCAGTAAAGGGCAAAGGGGGCCAAATTCATGGTGGTGGAAGATGATCTGACTTTGGGTGACAGGCACACAATACATATACAGATCATGTACCACAGAAATGTGTATTTGAAACCAGTATGATCTTATTAACCAATGTCACCCCAATAAATTTAATTTTAAAAAAGAAACACATTAAATCCATAGTTTTGTAATGAGTAATGTTTTAATCAATTAGATAATGTAGGTGCATAACTGAAGTGTCTCAAACACTAAAGAGAAGCTGACATATTAGGTTTGTGATTCTACTGAAAATTTGAGGAGGATTTGACATTCAATTAGAAATCAATGTTTAAATAAATGTCATTAATACGAAGTACATATTTTGTTAATTGTACATTGTAGCATTAAATGTGTGGGTAACTTTTAAAAAGACTTAGTAAACAATAAAGGCACTTTTAATCATTCCCCTAAGCCTTATCCTAAGGAAATTAGGAAAAAAGCTTTATAAAAAGCCAAAAAAGGCCTTCAAGAGGCAAAGGTAAAGAGCTGGGGAGATTATGCTAACAAAAGTACTGGAAAATTCCTGCGATGGAAGGGAAAAAAAGGGCTCATCCACGTTGTCTCCCTGCACAACCATGCACATAAGAGGTGACAGAGGTGACACCCAGCAACAACAGGAAAATGAGAAGGCTCAGAAGGAAGGGGGGGGGGGGCGGGGGGGGGGGCGGGGGGGGCGGAGAGGTGGGTTCTAGCAGCCACTTCAAAGGCCTGTATTTTACTTTTGAGCTCTTAGGTTAAAGCCCATGATAATTTTCCTAAGCAACAGAAATTTTTATGTGTAACCGATTTAGAAAGGCCTGCGTTACATAACAGTATAATGCAGGTAGCTATGGTTTACTGAGCACTTACACGTGAACTAGGCATGGCATCTTAATTATATTATTTCCACACCTCACAAAAATCTTGAAAGGCAGCTATTATCAGCTTATTATGAAGATACTAACACTCAGAAGAACTTAAAAACAAAGTTAGACCACTGATATAAAAAAGATGAAATCCCAACACGTCTTCTGCTTTCAAAACTCTTTCACACGGAAAGTCCCCCCGTAGCATCAGGGGATATGCCGAGCCCTACAGGCAGGGTCCAGAAGTAACGCGTGCTTGGGTGTGGTTGGCAGGGTAATATGGGTGGCAATAATTTACAGTGTTAATTTGAACATTTCACCTAAAACGCCTTATGGTTTGTTTGAGTGTGATATTGTTATGTTACAGAATTACATGCTTATGATTTTATAATAAAAGATTTTGTAATAAAAAGGGGGGCGTTATTTGTGCTGGACTCTGTATACTATGTTTTTTCCTATAAATACCAACCTAGGATAAAGTTTAATTTATAAGTTAGGCACAGAAAGAGAACAATAATAAAAAAGAACAATTACAACAATAGAAGTTGTGTGAATGTTTGTGTCTCTCAGAATATCTGAAATGCTCCACTGAGTATTTTCGGACCATGGCTGGCCGCAGGTAACCCAAACTGCAGGTAAGGGGGACTGCTGTACTAACGAGCTCTCATATAAACCCAGCTGAAACGTTCACACCAGAGATCACTATAATAATTAAGCCCAGAAGTTAAGGAAAATTATCCAAATAATTGAATTCATACGCGTAAAATGAACATTCATGAACACACGGGAAACTTCACGTACTTTAATCCTAAAGATCAAAGTGAGGGAGGTTATCAGGACACTCACCCTGACAATGAGGATCCACTTGATCAGTGAAAGGCCGAACCCACAGATGGCACCATACCTTCCGGCTATGGTATTGGTGATACAGAAGGACAAACAAAACCCGAGCCAGTTGAAAATAAATGCCACTAAAAGCAAGAGAAACAATTATTTTAAAAAACCATATTGGAAACAAATTGAGAGACTTGATATTAATAATTCTTCATTGTGCCTGGCTGGTGTGGCTCAGTGGATTGAGTGCTGCCTGTGAACCAGAGGGTTGCAGGTTTGATTCCCAGTGGGCACAATGCGGGCTAGGTCCCCAGTGGGGGGCGTGAGAGAGGCAACCACACATAGATGTTTCTCTCCCTCCATTCCCCTCTGTCTAAAAATAAAGAAATACAAATCTTGGGGAAAAATCATCATTGCCTAATGGTAATAGCAATTCCCTTTCTTTTTTGACTCTGGACCAATTAAGCCTTTTTTTATAGACTATAGTTTACCTTTTGCAAATGCAAGTCACTTACTAGACATAAACAAATATGTAAGCTTGCTTTCTCATCAGTTTCATCAACAGGAATCAATTCCTTAAAGCTTATCCCCAATGGATGGAATATTTTTTAAGCCAGTTAAAAACCAGGTCACAATGCAGCTTCCATGTGATCCCACCCAAGAAGCCCAGCCTGAGCTAGTCAACCAATCTGCCAAAATTAAAAATGAGCTAAATGAATTACGAAGGCAATTCCCAGATCAGATACCGTTCACTGCCTCTTCCTCCTCTCTAACAAAACCCACCTCTACAGACTCTACAGGGAAGGCTGAGTCCCATACTTAGCCCCAAAAGGTGGGTCCCAAGTAGTCTGGGGAAAATCACAGGAGGTCAAAATTCCTTTCCTATGATTTTTAAAAATAGGACTTCTGAAAAACATTCCTTGATTCTTAAAAACACAGCAAAACACACCAAAGGGAGGGAGGATGGAATACAGGTTAAGTAACTAACAGTGGCTCTAAAATGATCACTGTTGAAACTGGGTGATGGCTACATGGAAGAATTTAATATACTATTAGCTACTTTTATGTAAGAACAAAAGAAGGAATGCCCTCCCCCCTTCCTCTGGATGTTTGGACATAATATCTAGAACAGCTACTAGAATCCTGCTGTCGGCCTGAGGAATAAACCCTTTCTCAAGTGGGGGATAGTGAAGAAAAGCAAAGGAGAGCACAGCCACAACACTGATACTCTCTGTGCCTTCCCTCGGCTCAGAGGGCTCATCCAGGCCTTCTTATCTTGTGAGATAATCTCCTAACTATTGAAAACAGTTGTAGTAACAGGTTTCTATTACATGTAGCTGAAACCACCCTGATGTAGGTCCCTGAGATATAACCAGAGTGCCCTACTTGTACCCAACAAATCAGCATTGTCAAAATAACAACAATAATAAAGCTTCTAAAGATCAATTTGAGCCTAGGTTTGGGTCTGTTCCGTGCCCATCCTCTTCCCCTACATATCTCCAAAGGACACGAAGTAAATTACCTAGAGAAATTCTGATGTTTCAGAATTCTGAAGCTAAAGAGGAAGCATAGTAGGATAAGATGAAATGACAGAGCTATTTATCTGAAACAATTTCCCTATTCTAATAATTTCTTCCTTCCTAATGCTATCTGAAAAGTCTCAGCTTTCTTGATCATTTGTGAGAAGCTGTATTTAAACATGGAATAAATTTTGAAATAAGACCTGTATTTGAGTGGTAGTGTATTCGCTTACTAGATATGTGACCTTGGACTCAGTGCTGACTTCCCTGAGTACTCACTTTCCAAAGTTGGTAAGAGTCTGGTTCACTGCTCACCAGTCAGAGGTTACATTTCTAAATACTCTGATTCTTTTCAAAGGTACAATTAACCTAATTAATTCTCTTTAATGACGAGACCTTCTAGTTTAAAGTGGAAATGATGCAGTGATCAATTATTACCATATCACTGAGGGAAGATTCACACAGGACATGAAAGGCTCAACCTTAGGAGAGGAAGTTTCTACCTGGAGCCCACGACATTTTTAAGTGCTAGAGTACAGGGTCACTTTCACAGACTGCCAATTACCCAGTGAACAAAATCTTAACTTCCAGTTTCTAACTGGTAACGCAATTCCATTCCCTCAGAGAGAACACCTACAAATGTATGATCGGAGACTGGCAGGTTAGACTTGTCGCAGGCATTTTGCAGTGACACGTCAAGGGATCATGAGAAGCTAAAACATTATCGGGGGATACATACATTTCTTTTTTACATTTTCTGAACATGGACATGCAATTTTCTTACCATATTTAGGTGTAAAATTATTTTAGGGTTACATGTGGCAAGAGACAGAAACGTAGATATTGAAAACAGAGAAAGCAAGAATTAAACCTACAAAAGGTTTTAACTGAAGTGTTATAATTGATATTCACTGCAGTTTTATTTGTCCAACTTATATAACCAGAAGTGCTTAAGTTATAAACCACATTAAAGAAAATCCATTTCTGAATCTTAGGAACAGACAACAGAACAGAATTGAGGTAACAAACAGCTGCTAGCTAGATAGTTTAAGGAGTAGGGCAAATATAGGAAGCTGCAATTTGTGCAACAGCCACTAGATGGCAGTGAACACAAATAAATCTATGCTCATTAAAGTAAATAAACTCAAGCATTGGCCTAAAGCAAGTCCACCTGAAAAAAAAAAAATGTAAGGAAATAAAGATAAAAAATAATTTATAATTATACTCTTATAATATTAATGCAATACTTATAGACTATTAAATAGTATAAAAATATAAATTGTAAAAGCAGAATTCAGTCAAAATTTAGTGTCAGATAATTTACATTAAATATATTAACTGTAAACTTATGTTTACATTAATTAATATGCCACCAGTGGCCAAAAATAAAGTTAATCAAATGTCTAGTTTATCATGCATTTGCAACACTGTGACATTGGTGAACTGTTTTCAAATCTAAAAACATAAATTAAGAAGAAGATAGCAGGGCTTAGTGAACTACAGAAATGGAGAAATAACTAAGCTCTGAGTCAAATAATTAGATGGTATCAAATAACATGTTTTTATTCCTAAGAAACAGGTATTTATACTACACACAGTACAATAAATTTAAATTCTTTGCTAATTAAGGAATCAGTGTTTACATGACTCTTGTAATCAAACTATGTGGGAAGTGTGCTATCAATATAAAGGGTTATCAGCTGAACTATTATTAAAGCAAAAAAAGCAAGGTTCAACAGATTTAACAGTAAGAAACAGTAGTTATTTGGAGCCAAAGTGTTCATTAATTTCCTTTACATAGTGTCTATCTAACACTGTATTTAACTAGACACTGTAACAAAAACCACGAGATTTAAATATTGCATTACATTAGCTGGCACCAACATGAATATAATTTAGTAAATTTGAAGGGAAAAATATAACTGCCAGCTCATTTGCCCACCCACTTCTGAGAGGTCACCTACTTCTGTTCTTCAGAAGATACAATAAAACAAAGGAAGCAGGAAACCATTTCAAAATGGAAGAAGTCAGTGATTTTCCAGACTCCAAAGTAACTCAATTCAAAAAGAATGTATTTCCCCTTTTTAAAGTTGAATGTGGTACTTTAAATAAGTAAACTATTCCTCGGTTTTATTATCAAAATAAATCATAAGTTATTAAATTAGCATTTGATCACAGAAGGTATGAAAACTTGATCATTTAACTAAGTTAAGGGCAGAAAATAACCATATCATAAACTAATAAATTTACTTACATGAATACTAGGTTTCCAAAACAGATTTTAAGCGCTTTAAAAGTTTGTTGAGTTTCAAAATCTTACTTACTGAGTTTACAATGTGTCAATTAGGAACTGAAACAATAAAGACTATAACATAGTCTCCACCACTCAAGTTATCTTAAACCTATTTTACAAGTCAAATATAAAATAAGAATTCTGCAAGATGGTACAAAATATAACAGGTTTCTGGGCTTCTAAATACTCACCATTCCCTCCAAATAAGACTTACACTTTCATACTTAGTGTCTCAGATCACACTGTTCTAGCTGCCCAGAATATTTGCTTTTCCAACCTCTCTTCTGGTTTAAAGACACTCAAATGGAAGTCCTCTGCCTCAAAAGCAGAATTTATAATTTCATTTCTATATGCTCCTACAACACTGAATAAACCTGTAGCATTTCTCAGGCAAAACCTTATTTAGCTTAAACATGCTTATATATCTCCATACAATCAGCATCTAGCATGACTACAATACCTAGTTATCTGATACGTATTTAATAAATTCCAGGATTTGTATTGTAACATATCATCACACTTAGTTAGCTAGTATTGGGAACAATTTATATTTTTAAACAAGGATGACACATGCTAACAATATTTGCCTTTCTTCCCTGTCTAATACACACACCCAACATATGCAAATATACACAGTTCAGAAAGGAAAGATCACTTACTGAAAAATGCCAGCATGAAAATCCCATCATTACCCACTCTGAGCTGGTCTGCATCACTGAAGTCATCTCTTGGTGGACACTCTTCCTCCTGAATCTGTGAAACATACGACATTAGAACAGCTCACTAAATGACAACTTTATTACCTTAAAAATAAAGAATTTAAATAAAATCTAATATCCTCAATTTGTTGTATAGTCAAAATACAAAATGTGTACAAATGTGTAGGAAGTGTTAATTTTTAAAGAGCACCCTTCAAAAGAGTAACTTTTGAACATTCCATGGAGGAATGCTCAAGCTTAACGCAAAATCTGATGCAGGCTCATTGCTCTACTCACTCAGTCATTTTGAATGTGACGGCCACACAGTACACGTGCTCACTCCACAGTGTCTATCGCCCCCACTGACTAGCACAGTGACGGCATCACTGCTCACGCATGCAAATTCCAGTCCACTCTCCTTGGCTGCCAGGTTACACTGGTATCATGCAAACCATTCTTGTTTTATTAACAATGGCTGGACTTTTTCTAGACAGACCTCATATATATATATTCCCACTTATGATAAATAGATTAAAGATAATTCACTGCAGCAACATTAATAAAAGCAAACAATTAGACGCAACATAAATGCCTATCACAGTGGACTATTGTCAGAGAGAATTTTCCACGAGTCTCTTTATGTTTCTGCATGGTTCCAGGTAGAGGCACTGGCTGCCCCTCTTCTGTCCTATCTTTCCAAGGATGTTTATATAGCAGACCGCTCTGCTATATAAACAGTGTCTCTGTCCAGAGCGAAGGGGTGGGCATGCTTCTTCACCATTAAAAAACGCCAGGTGCCCTAAACTCAGGGCTCCACAGTGCGTGGAGGAGGCATCACATGAGGGTCTTCGTGTTGCCCTGTGGGAATTAAGGCAGGAAGCTGGTGTGAAAAGATGCTAATACTGTGGTTGCAACTACTGATGTAAATAATAAAGTTTTTGTGTCTGACCCAACATTCACAAAACTGACAAGCTAATCAGGCAAGGTGAAGGTGGTGAAGTCTCAGATCATTCACAATTCTTGACGGACCAATAAAATAAAGTTACCGAATATCTGATGAAATTCAAAAAGTAATGTAAAATGTTTTAAAGAAAAAAGAACAAGCATTCTTAATATTCTCATGATGATCTCCCAAATGTATTAAATGAAAATCATTTGCATAGCACAACACATTTATTTATATAAATACACTAAGACATTAATATATTTGCTTGTAAATGTGGAGAACTTCTCTGAAAGTATACTCAAAACCTGTCATCACTGACTGTCACTAATATTCAACAAATACTGACGAAATATCCATTCTACAGAAGACTTAACTTCTTGGTATGTGGGATACATGTGTACAAAAAACAAAGATGTTTGCCTTTCTGGGACCTACATTCCACTAAGGGGAATGAGACAACAAAGAAAGACATAATAAATAAGTTATTTATACAGTTATTAAAAGGTGTAAATGCTCTGCAAAAAAAAGGGGGTGAGTTTAGGAATGCTTGCTTGAGGTTACGGGTGACAGTATTAAGCATGATGGTCAAGAGGCCCCGCTGAGATGACACCTGAGCACAGACTTACAGGAGAGGGAAGCGTTAGCTACACAGACAGAAGGAGTAAGCAAGTGCCTCACTAGGACCTTATACACAAGGTCCTAAGACAGGATGACAGCTGGTGTGCTGGAGTGGTTCGACTACCATGAGAGAGAGAGAGAAACAGGAATGGGGTCAGGGAGCCCACTGCAGGACTTCATATTTCACCGAGTGAACTGGGAAGTCTCAGAGTTTTGATCAAATAAGTGGCATGACCTGATGGTATACACCTACATTATCTCCATGTTACACAGACATAACCTCAGTTGGGTGCTGATGTTTCAGTTTTGGGTTAGTACTCAGAGACGTGTCCTGCCCAAGATCATATAATCAGGTAAGTCAAGACAGGAGTTAAATCCAGGAAACTAATGTTCTTTTCATCCAATCATGGTAGTTTTACTACATTTGTTGTTTTCCAGAAAGAAAATGTTTTTAAAACCGTATTGCTTGCATTTGGGCAAAGAGTCCTTAAACTCTGCATACATATCCTAGGCAATTCTCTTATGGTAAATGCATATTAATAAATTGTATATACTCCCAGGTTAATTCAGGAAATAAACATTAAAGTGTAGCATGAGCCCTGCCCCCAATAAACCTGTCGATGTGACAGCAAGGACATAAATATGTCACACTCTTTTGAAACACCAGTGCGGAGATTTTATCATAGCACATCATTTTCAAAAAGAAGACATGTGCACAAAGATGCTCCTTACATGGTTAAACCAGAAAACACACACGCACTTGAAAATAATCCAAGTGTTCACTAGAGAGAACTGACCACTAAATTAGATTGTTGATCCCATGGAATCTTATTCAACCATTAACATAACAGAAACGTACTCAGAGAAAATGTTTAAAAAATAAAAATGGCATCTGTCTAATACTTTCAAGTACATTAAACACTGATTTAAAAATCCTACAAATGGGTAATGAAAAAATACAATATAAAAATAAATAAATAAAAACCCTAATATTGGTAAACACACCAAGATATTTTAAAACGAAAGCTGTAATAGAACAACTCTGGTATTTTCTTCTTAATTCCCCACATTGGGTAATGTAAAGAAGCATTCATTAGCTGTCATTTATTAAAAGCCAGTATGTCCCAGATAATAACTATGTGCTGGAAATGTCCTTGTCCTAGAGTTGCTCACAATGTATCAAATGCTAGTTTTCATGTCAAAAGACAAGTTACACACAATTTAAAGCAAGTTACAAAAAATGAACTCTACCCACTACAAGGTTATAAAATGAAACTGATAAACAAGAACAAGCCATAAAAGTTTCATAAAGTGAATTCTTTGCAATTCAAATATTTTTCATAGAAATATTAAAAATGAGTTCATTTTCATAAATCTATGTAATTATCCCATAATATATATGCAACCCTACACATGAAAAATAGAAAAAATAGAAAAATAATGTCTCAAGTATGGCCACTTTTCCTGTGAGAATAGATTCAGGAAATAGGCTTCGCTCACCCAGATGAGATTCATTTACAAGTGAATGCATGGCCTCACATCATTTTCATTGTACTCTGCTTCACTGTGCTTCACAGATGTTTGTTTTTGTTTTGTTTTTTTTTAACAAGGGCAAGACCCTTCACCAACAGAAACATTGTAACTCACTTTATTGCAACACTTGCTTTACTGCAATGGTCTGGCACAGAACTTGCAGTGCCTCCAAGGTATGACCATATCCAAGTGCTACTCAGACCTTTTATATATATATATATATGCCTGAGTACCCTCAAAAGGAAATAGAATTTTCTTACTCTTTGAGATGTTTCTGCTGCTGCAGCTGCCATTGCAGCAGCTTTTGCTTTCTCAGCTTCATCATAGGTAGGAAGAGAGGTAGCAACACTGTAAGGAGGTGGCACAGGATAAAATTCACTGTAAACTTCTGTATCTGAAGAAAACAAATTTAAAAAGGATAACCATTACAAGGAACTACTTGATACAATTTTTATAGCCAAAAGTATAATTTAATTATTTAAAACAGGCCACTAAAGGCTATGACTGCTATTGTAGCCCTCTGTTATAAGCAATATAACATAGAAATTACTACTACAATCATATATATAATTTTAGTCCTATATTATAAAGAAAAAGGACAAATATTATTTAAAGGCTGATAATAAAGCAAGCATCTTAAGAATAAGATTTTGGAAAGGAGTGCAAGATAAGAGGTAAGCAACAGTGCTATCCTCAAATAATTTAATTTACTTGCCCATAATCTCAAAACATAATGAACACATAGTACTAACCATTTAACTTGCCACTTTATGTACATTAATGTTGGCAACTCAGAGGTTCAAAAAGTTAAGTGATTTGCCTGTATCACACAACCAGTGAGTGGCAGAACCCTGGGATTACCTGACTATAAACACTTTACTCACATAAGAAGCTAATTTTTCTGCATATAAGAGGTTAACTTTCTACACATCAGTTTTAGTAACTGCCCTAATCTCATCATCAAACTCAGTATTTCCCTTTGCTAAAAGACTGATGATGTTTAACTCGTTTACTCTTATCTCTTTCTCCTCCTATTTCTCCCCATTGACCTATTTCTTCAGGTTTTCTTTTTATGAACAATCCCTCTGATTTTTAACCTTTTTAAAATATGATCACATATATAATAATAGTAAGTAGAGACTGCTTATATTTTTTAAATTCCAGTTATCACTTATTGCCAATGCAAGTAAACTGATACAGGTCAGTCAGCTGACTAGACTTAGGCCAGAATTACTGACATGAAAAAAACAAGCACATTCTAAAAATAGTACATACCACAATATTTGATATTACTTCTGTGCTTTCTTCTATTACAACTACAGTGTTTATACCTTCTACATTGGTTCATAATATTCTCTATCATCAGAATTTCTTGAATTTACAACACAAAAACACATTTTTCCTATTGTGTTTGATGTACACAGGTTTTAAAATAAGTTTTTTTAATGCTATTAAAAGAGCAAAGGATCTGAAGTTAGGTCATTTCTAATCTAATGAGAAAAAGTAGCAGTAACAATGTGATACTGAATGTTATCTACCAGAAGGCACAAGAATCATAAATTCTTAGAAAAGACTAAGTATTAGGATGTAAAAACACAGTAATTAGTTAGGTAGACTTCTTTAGTTCCAAAGACTACAGTAGAAGCAAAATTTAAGTGAAAATAATAGTTACGAATTTTAAAGCAGTAATAGTAAAATGATTTTTAAAACTGGAACAAAGACCCATTATCCAAGGACATTATGGTTTTATGTAACAACAATAGATACATAAGTTTTTGAAAAGTTTTAACATCAAAGAAAGAAAAAATATCCCCACCAGTAATAGATGAAAAGTCGGAAGAAACATTAAACTTCAGGAGCTTAAGTTTTCACTTGCTAATTTTACTTATTTTTCTTCTGTCTTTTAAGGCAGTGGTTTTCAACCAGAGGATTTAAAGTCTGGGGAGCTCCAGCCCCACCTCCTCTTCTTAGATTATGTCACCTCAAGCAAATCAATTAAACACCATAACGTTCCACTTCCTAATCAATACAACTGACTCAGCAAGGCTATTACTTTCTGCAATGGGATGAAACAGATGGGCATTCTAGAGGACTCTGTGAACTATGAAGCATTACACAAATGTCACCTGTTATGACATTGCTCTGAGATGTACGAAACCAGCCCTAAAGTGACCTATCAAAGAGCACAATGTCCACAAAAAACTGGCATGCCCCATGCTGACAACATAACAACGGGGGGATCCAAGATGGTAGTGTAGCTTGAAGCTACACTAACCTCTTCCTAAGACCAAACTGGAATTACAAATAAATTACAGGAAAAAAAATCATCCCGAACAACCAATTTAAGACTAGCCTGAAAGAAGCCACGTCACCACATTGAGACTGGCAGGAGTGCAGAGGCACGAGAGGGCTGGCTGGGCTCCCACGCGTGGCGGCTAAAGTTATGGGGAGATGTTCCAGCAGCCGCAGGGGTTCCCCCTGAGAAGTGTGGGATCTAAATGCCAAACCAGGTTCCCCAGCCTGGAGCACCAGAACCAGGAAAGGTGCCCACATAACACCTGGCTGTGAAAAGCAGCAGGGTTTCTGTCCACCAGGGAGAGATGGCTAGAGAATCAGACACCATCATAAAGGACTGACACACAAAATTTCATTTGCATCCATTTACCCTGGGCTTCAGTTAAGGGAGGACAGAGTGGACTAGAGACACATGAGGAGAGTCTGGGCCTGGTGGCTCTGGGGAGAGGTCTGAAGGGTCAGCTACCAAGATCCTTGTGCTGAATCATAACCCGTACTGCAATATGCTAGGTGAAATAAGCCAGCCAGAGAAAGACAAATACCATATTATTTCACTCATATGTGGAATCTAACGAACAAACTGAATGAAGAAGCAAAATAAGGACAAGATGCATGGATAGAGAGCAGGCTGACAGCTCTAGAGGCAGGGTTGGCAGCAGTGGATCAAGCAAAAAAGAAAAAGAGCCCTGGCTGGTATGGCTCAGTGGATTGAGTGCTAGCCTATAAACCAAAGGGTTGCAGGTTCTATTCCCAGTCAGGGCACATGCCTGGGTGGTGGGTCAGGTCCCCAGTAGGGGGTGCTCAAGAGGCAACCACACATTGATGCATCTCTCCCTCTCTTTCTCCCTCCCTTCCCCTCTCTCTAAAAATAAATAAAAAATTTTAAAAAAAAGAAAAAGAAAAGAACTCACGGACACGGACAACAGCGTGGTGATTGTGGGGGGAAGAAGTAGAAGAAGGATGCAGATGTAGAAGAAGAAGTAGAGAGGGAATAAATAGTAATAGAAAAAAAACAAAATAAGTAAATAAATAGAGAATGACTCAGAAGCTGAAAAAAATTACACCAATAGTTTTCACTAAACGGAGACCCAAAATTCTAGAAATAGTCAGTTCTTATACTCCATTATAGTTATAAATGGCCGTTTAGCACAGCTATAGAAAATAACACAGTAATCAGAGAAGATTCTAGGAATAACTGAATATCTAGGTACTAAGCTTAACTTGTTTTACAGTTAGAATTTATTTAACACTAAAAATGTCACGCTGCATTATCAAAACTCTTCCAGATAATAGAAAAATGAGAAGCTTTTCAATTCATTTTATGTTGCTTCCATAATATTAAAACCAAAATCATACATCTAGTATATAAAGTAAGTTACAGACCCCACTAATAAAGCTGCAAAAACATTAAATAAAACGTTAACAAATCTATATCCAGAAGAGACTAGAATATGAAGACAAAAAGAATTTACTCCAGGAATACAGAGATGGATTAAAGAAGAAATCTATTAATAACATACTTCATTACATCAAAAATTGAAGGAGAAAAAGCCTAACTTTACGACAAGGTACCAAAAAGATGACTCCAAGGTTTCCGACCTGCTGGAGGCATTCACTGAAATGGAGAAGAAAATTATCGAAGGAAAATTTTGGTGGTGGAGGAAAGGGCACTAGGCAGTGTGGTGGTTTTAAATATTAGCTTATCATTTGAAACTCCTCCATACAGAGGTGGAGACATTTATCAATAGTCTTAAATAATGAATAAATTTAGTGACTCATTTCTAACAAGCCAAATGTGGCAAATGTGACACTGTGACTTTTGAGGCAATGTCATAAAGTGATTTAGCTTCCATCTGGCTGTCTCGCAGAATGCTTGTTCTTGGAACCCAGCCTCCATCCAGTGAGGAAGCCCAGGCCACAAGAGGCCTGACCAGGTGAGGGTGAGAGCCACATCGGAGGCCCTAGGCAAAGCCCGAGTCAACCACCAAACGTGTTGACAAGTAGGAAAGCCTGCAGGACACCTCCAAGCCCAGTCACCATCAGATGAAAATCACATGGGACCCTGAGAGAAAACTGCATAGAGCCTAGTCTACCCCCAAAACCATGAGAATTAATAATAATAAATTACTGTTACGTCACTCCAGTAAGTTTGAGGTACTCTGGCACACAGCATAGCAATGGTCATCACAAGAAAGAGATTGCAATCTCACTCTTAGTGTCTTCCATCATTCATACACATCAAGCATTAATAGATACTTTTTTTAATCTAGGATAGCAAATTCACTGTACTATGTCCTCTGGAAACTTACAAAATAATGAAGAAGAGCTAGCCCATAATAAACTTTAGAAAGCACCAATCCAGCTGTTAAATCTTATAGCCAAACAAATAAAATTGATATAAATCAACATAAAAACTGCATCAAACTGGGTGCTGAACAAGCACATTAATCAAATGATATTATATACAAACAGGAGTAAGCCTTTATTAATTTAATTAGTGAGAACACCTTCATGGAGATGATCTTCACTAATTACATGAAAAAGCAAACAAATGTGGTGTAAAAAATACTGGGTCTTTTACATATCCCATATGGTCTAGATAAAGTCTGGACAAGCAAAAAGGATGACCGGAGAAAGCTAGCATGACTTTGAGAGAGGAGGACGACACTTATCATAGAGTAAGAGATAAGAAAGACGATACACTGTGATGGAGGCTGTTCACATTAAAATTTTTTCAGTAACTGATTTTTAAAATATTTCATAATAAATGTAGAAAATATTTAGAGGTTATTTATAATAGTATACAAGATCGTATTTAAAACATTATAATGATTCAATTAGTGTTACTGGGGGGGAAATGCAAACTGTGGCCTGAGAAATAGGTGAGGGTAGCTCTTCAGAATGACTGAAAGGATAAGATGAGCAAGGAGCAAGCAGGAATCACTGTGTCCAAGAATTATTACCATGTGTACGGGACAGTATCCCATACACACCCTACAGCTCTGGGAACACGTACCACATTCTCACACTCCCCATGAACACCTTATTTTATGACTATATAAGTAGACACACACATACATATACATATGTATGTATACATTTATTTATATATGCACGTCTGTGTGTATATATATGTTTGTTTATTTCTTCCAAAAGTTATATGCTAGTCCATTGGGAATAGATTCTAGTAAGCATAAGAAAGTTTAAATAACTACACTTTTAAATTAAATTTTTATTTATTTTTAAATTTTTACTTACTGATTTTAGAGAGAAAGGAAAGGACAGAAAGAGAGAAAGAAACATCAATTTGTTGTTCCCCTGAGTTATGCAAGCACTAGCTGATTCTTGCATGTGCCTTGACCTGGGGATCGAATCTGAAACCTTGGCATATCAGGATGACTTTCTAAACAACTTACTACCCAGCCAGGGCTCAATTAAACTTTGAAAAGAACAGTATGAGACAACTAATGTATAAACCGTCCTTGGGAAAACATTGTTTTTAAAAAATCATAAAACCTCTTAAGAAGCTCATTAATAGACAAGATTATTGCACAAAACCATACTGGTGAAAAACAAATGAACTAAAACCCTACACTATTACAAACATCACTAGTTGTCTCCTAATAAACACAATACCTGAAGTTGTAGGTACTTCCACAGTAAGACTACTGTAAGGAGGCGGAGAGGGGTCCGTGTCGAGCACTAATGCTGCAGGAACGGTCCGCACGGTCTGTGCTGTTGGGGCTGAAGCGGACGGTTGCTCCACGGCAGGTGATTCTGAATTATCCTCTTCATTGTGAAGCTAAGAGAACAAAGGATACAAGAAATATTAATGTGATTCTGTTTTTTTTTTAATTTACACTTATTTTTAAAGGTTGTTTCAGGCAAAGGATCATTTTTTAGCTGTAAAGAAAGTAAAATAGCATTTAAAAAGATGAACAAAAAATTTTAAAGAGACCTAATCAGTCAGTAAGAACTTTAGAATTTTTAGTTTCTTTACAAAATGAAGTTCAAATTGTTAAGAATTTATAAAGAAAAAATATTCATGATTACAATAGATTAATTCAATCCCAAGTAAATACTGTCTACCATACATCAATTACTGTCTATTACAAAGAAAAGTAAAACCCTAATGATACAACCACAACACCAAGTCAGCACGAGATGCCCTGGCTCCTGACCAGCAGCACTCGGCCCTGGTGTCACAAAGCGTCTCCCCTGTCTCCCACTACAAGGTGCCCAGGAGAAGTCCTGATGTAGTCATCTGTCATGGTACTTTCAGCAGGAAAATGTTAGACGAGCAAGAAAAGGCAAATAAAAATAGAGTACAGACAGACACTAAGCAGTATCGACTAAAACAAATTAACAGTAAAGGCGTCAAAAAGAGTAAACCACTTTTCCAATCTACGATTAATGCTGCAAATGCAGATGAAATATGCTAAAGAGAAAAATCCTGTATCACAAAACAGCTCTCCTCTAGCTCCTCACACGTTAAACTCCTTAATCCATAAATGTGCTCCCCAGAAAGACCTACTCATTTTTAAAGGCTGTCACGACTTATTCAAATAACTAAAATAATTGCAAATACTTTTGCAAATGACCTCAGAAACAATGCTCTGGAACTAGTAGAACATACCAGTTTATTTCAAGTGCTCTACCTAAATCTTCAGTTTCACTTTACAAAATTGTAATTTATAGCGAACATCTGATACATGCCAACGGTAAAACCCAGTGACGAAGTCAAGTCTCTGCGCACTGCAGCACAGACCTTCCATTTCACTTTCTCATTCACTCGAAAGTGTACTCACTCTTTTCACTCAGTATTATTTTGTATCAATTTCAGGTACACAGCATTGTGGTTAGACAATCACTTTACAAAGTATTTCCCCCAATATTTCCAGTAACGCCTGGCACCATACATAGAGATTACATTACTGACTATACTCCCTATGCTGTACTTTACATCCCCGTGACTATTTTGTAACTACCAATCTGTACTTCTCTACCCCTTCACCTTTTTTGCCTAGTCCCCTAACCTCTCCCCCACCCCTCTGGCAAACATCAGTCTATTCTCTGCATCTATGAGTCTGTTTCTGTTTTGTTTGTGCGTTTATATTGTTCTTTAGGTTCCGCATATAAGTGAAATCACATGGTACTTGTCCTTCTGTGACTGACATTTCACTGAGCATAATATTCTCTAGGTCCATCTGTGCTATCACAAGTGGTTAAGATTCATTCTTTTTCAATGACGCCTCAGTTCCCCTCAAAGTAGGCTCCTTGGGACCTCATACAGTTCTCCCAATCACCATCAGCTGCCCTGTTGTATTTTCCTGAATCTCTCTCATTAGTGGTCTGAACTCTCTTCCCTTTCAAAGGTGATTTTAGTTTTGGGAAAAACCACAAGTCACAGGGCACCAAATCTAAGCTGTAGGGAAGCTGAGTCACCTGAGTGATTTGATGGTTCACCAAAAAACTTTGTACGAGATGTGATGTGTAAGCAGGCACATTTCATAATGAAGCTGCCAATCACCAGTTGCCCATAACTGCAGCCTTCTGAATCATCCAAAAATGAATGCTACGGCCACACAGTACACATGCTCACTCAACAGCATCTACCACCCCCTCTGACTAGTACAGTGAAGTTGGCAGTCATTGTTCACACATGTGCATTCCAGTCCACTCTCCTTGGCTGCCACGTTATATTGATGTCATGCAAACCATTCTCGTTATATTAACAATGGCTGGACTTTTTCTGGACAGACCTTCACATATGGTCTCTGACTAACCCCTTCACTTTCTGACTATATTTAATACCAAAGGACATAACTGGGAAGAAAAGTTGTACTTGCAAAGAGATCTATTTAAGCTCAACAAAAGAACTTTTTTAATTTTTAAATTAGAACTTGGTCATTATCAGAACACTAGTTTGTGTGGGGTGGGGCAACAAATACTTTAGGAAGACGTCAGATGATTATCTAGCAAAGGCTACTATATAACTAGGATGAAAACACACTGTTTATCCCAGGACAGTCCCGCTTTACACCTACTGCTGCAGGGCCCCACTCAATTTAACACTCTCTCCACCTCTTTCATTCTCAAAAGCAGGGGTCCCCAACCCCCGGGCATGGACTGGGGCCACACAGCAGGAGGCAAGTGGGGCAGGTGAGCAAAGCTTCATCAGTATTTCCAGGAGCTCCCGATTGCTCACATTACCACCTGAGCTCTACCTCCTGTCAGATCGGCATTAGCATTCGATTCTCATAGGATCGAGAACCCTACTGTGAACTGCACAGGCAGGGGATCTAGGCTTTGCCCTCCTCATGAGAATCTAATGGCTGATGATCTTAAGTGGAGCTGAGGAGGTGATGCTGGCACTAGGGAGCGGCTGCAAATGCAGATTATCACTAGCAGAGAGGTTTGACTGCACAGAGACCATAATAAATCTACTGCTTGCAGAATCATATCAAAACCCTATCAGTGAGTGGCAAATGACAATTAAGCTTCATCTGGTGGCAGGCTTTATAGTGGCAAGTGAGTTGATGTACTTAAGCTGGTGGCAGGTTTTAAGTCAGAATCTGACACTTATTTTAGTCTGCACGTGTCCTGCCCATTATTTTATTTATCACTTCTACCTGAGGGGCCTCTTTCCTGCACTGCGCACTTGTCTCAGTCACAGTTTTGGTAAGCCCACGTGATAACCCTAGCCAGCCAAAAGAAGTAAAAAGGAAATGTCACTGAAGTCCTTCTTTGCCAAGGGGGAAAGACCCAATGATGAGACACAAGAAGACTCTAAGACTGCCACAAAAAGAAAGGTGTATTTAAAAGAAAACCCTAAGAATTCTATTTAAAGTACAGGTCATTGCAACAGGTGATTCACATTCTCCGAGCAGGCTATGTATAGTGTGTGGCGACTGGCTATCCATCGAAGCCACGAAACTGCTTCACCACACAGAGACCAAGCACCCTGCAATTAAAAAAAAAAAAGCCTTTGGACTTTTAAAAAACAAAAAACGTGAACATGAAGAACAGAAGCAATTATTGAGGGCCACCCCTTCATCAAATGTGTCTGCACTGAGAGCATCATTCTTAGTGGCTAGCCACATTGCTAAAGCTAAGCAGCCCTTTACTGCTGGTCAAGAGTTGAGCCTGCCTCGTGCTAAGGACATCTGTCGCAAACTTTTAGGGCAGGCTACAGTTCAAAAGGTGGCACGTGTTCCTCTTTCAGCTCACACCATAACTAGATGAACTGATGAAATAGCAGAGGATATTGAGGCGCAATTGTCAGAGAGGGTTAATGAGTCACTGTGGTACGCAATCCAGGATGATGAGTGTACTGATGTTCACAGCAGGGCAACAGAGCTTGTTTTTGTGCAATGTGTTTTTCAGGAAGACGTGCACGAGGATATGTTATGTGCACTTTTTTGCCAACCAACACCACAGCTCCAGAGCTATTCAAGTCTCTGAATGATTACCTATCAGGAAATCTGAACTGGTCGTTTTGTGTCAGCATGTGCATGGAGAGAGCGGCTGCCATGACTGGACGGCTTTCTGGTTTGACTACTCGGGTCAAAGAGGTTGCTCCTGAATGTGAGTCTATGCACTGTGTCATCCACAGAGAAATGCTGGCAAGCTGAAAAATGTCACCTGAACTTAACGCTTCTTTTCGCGGGATGTGATTAAAATTATCAACCACGGTAAAGTACATGCCCTTAACTCATGTCGGGTCACTTAGTTCTGCGAAGAGATGAACGCAGAGCACACAAATCTTATACAGAAAAGTGGCATGGCTTTCTAAAGGTAGCTCACTGGACAGTTTTTGAGTTACAAGAGCCACTCCAGAGATTTCTATGAGAAAAACAGTCACCAGTGGCAGCACATTTCAGTGACACAAAATGGGCTGCACAACTTGCTTACTTGTGTGACATATTCAACCTACTTGATGACTAAGTCACTCCAGGGGAGAATGCCAACTGTGTTCAAGTTGGAAGATAAAGTGGCTGCATTCAAAGCCAAACTGGAATTATGGGGGTGACAAGTGAACACTGGGAATTTTGACATGTTTCAAACATCAGCAGAGATTCTGAAAGAGACTGAGCCAGGACCACCTTCTCCCAGCTGTGCGTGATCACCCATCTCAGCTTTGAAAAGAGTTTGAGCATTACTCCCCAAGCACAAAAGGCCCCCACACTTGAAAGGAACGGATCCACGACCTATTCCTTACTGTGAATAAGCCAGGTGAATTGACTTTGTGCTAGACGTTGAACTGCTTGAGGCTGCAAATGACGGTGGCCTTAAACATACGTCTGAGACAACTTCAAATCCCCACACGTTGGGGATTAAAGTCAAGGCGGAATATCCTGAGATTGCCACAAAAACACTGAAAAGCCTGCTTCCATTTCCAACATCCTATCTTTGAGAAGCAGCATTTTCTGCAGTGACAGCAACCAAAACAAAGTCACGGAGTACACTGGACGTAGGCAGCGCACCTCAGGTGTCAGATACTTTCTCAGTATCTAAACGCTACATGGTAGGAAGGTACAAAAATGACAGGGACGTGCTGCAAGGACACTGGGACAGACGGACGAAAGAGTCAAATCTGGAATGACCTGAGCCTCAAAATAAATGATGATGATGATGTAACATTACAATCAATAGAATAAAATAAAACCCATGAATTCCTGATATAAATAAATAAATTGGAGGCAAAGAAAAGTTCTTCCTTATAGAATTATAAATAATAAATGTAGAATGGATGACAGAATTAGGAAATCACCATTTGACTCTATTAGGCAATAATAACCAATGATTCTAAACCCACTGGGTGAAAATATATTTAATCCTAACCTGAGGATATGTTTTTTATTGATTTTTAGAGAGAGGAAGGGGGAGAGAATGAGAGAAACATCCATCAGTTGCCTCTTTCTCTCCCCCATCCGACCCCTTTCCCCTCTCTTTAAAAATAAATAAAATCCTTAAAAAAACTAAGATACTGAGAGAGACGATAATTAAGCACAGTATCTAATTATGAACTAGATTCTGATCTTAAAAAGGGGGTTCTTTATTATAAAAGGCGTAAGTAGAGAAAGTGATGAAATATGTTGCTACTTTACAATGTTTCATTGTTAACTACTTTGATAATCGCACTGTACTTTGAGAGAATGTCTTTTAGAAAACATACACTGAAATATTTAGATATAAAGGGATAACATGTCTGCCATTTACTTTCACATGTTTCAGAAAAAAATAAAGTGTGACCTTGGCCAGGTGGCTCAGTTGGCTGTAGCACCGTCCTACACACTCCAGGGTCTGATTCCTCATCAGGGCACACACCTAAGTTACAAGTTCGATGCTGGGTTGCGGTTTGTGCAGGAGGCAACTGACTGATGTTTCTCCCTCACATCGATGTGTGTGTTTGTGTCTCTCTGCACCCCCCTTCCTCTCTAAAATTAATAAAAACATATCCTCAGGTGAGAATAAAAAATGTTTAATACATGCGTAGTGTGTATGTGTGTACATATATTATATATAGTATATGTGTATTATACTATATATAGAGAGAGGGAGAGAGAATGAATCACAAAGCAAATGTAATAAAATGTCAACATTTAAGGAAACTGGGTGAATGCTATAAAGGAATTCTTTGTACTATTTTCCCCACACTTTTCTATAAGTCTAAAGTTATTTTAAAGTAAAGTTAAAGCAAAAACAAAATACATGGTAAGGAAATAGAAACCTATATTGTATAAAAACAGGTAACTGAAAACTCTACAATCCAGCTTCTAACAAGTTCCACTCTATTGCTGAGAAGCCCAACATGATCATTAAAAACCTCTACACCTTCAGTCACTTTACAAATTGATTTTTCCACTTTTAATCAAAATCCAGTTTTTCTTGGATGGCACACTCCACTCCACAAAGGCCTCTCAAACAAGAATGTTAATCCTTGCACAAAGCCCCCTTTATCTTCGAACACGAAAACAGGGAAGATTTTCTGGAAGTTGCCCATTCTAGATCAAGATCCTCTCTTAAGTTCACACTGCCTATAAGCCCACCAGACCATCTCTTCTCCTGATCTGATTAATATTTGCAAGGGCCCAAACAATCCCCAGTGAAGAAGACTTACAAGCCAGCTCCATACCCCCATTATTACCTCCTCTAACTTAAATCCTACTATATATAGTACAAGATGGATAAACCAACTTAACACCTCAACTGTAAGACAGGAAGTAGTAATAACATCCAGAGTTGAATGGTCCAATAACTAACATCAGTTCTTCCCTGACCTGATCTAGAATTGCTTCTACCAGAAAATATTTTTTTTCTACATTTTACTTCCAGGTTACAACCTCCAAGCTTTTATCTTTCTCACTCCCTTGCCTGCATCCTGTCTTGTCCATTCTTTGGGCCCTCCATTTGCTGCCCCCTGGTTACTTCCTAGCCAGTGTCGCCTAGACTATGCAGTGAAAAACCTGCATGACACTCACCCTCCATTTCCCAGTTCCCACACCCTCTGCCACATCTAGCCCACTGAGACCCAACCAGAGACAAGTCTACTATCCCCTGGTAGAGGGAGGAAAACACGTCGGTAACTGTGTAGACTGGTGCCAGTACAAATTTAGTTTCTGATCCCAGCCGGGCTGTCAGAACCAGTCACCACCATGGTGGGTGTCTCAGCTCACTGCTCTCCTACTCCCCACTTCCAACCATGAAACTTTTCCTACTTCACAGAGGAAAACAGGTTTTCAAGCAAAAATTCCTCCAACTTATCTCCCCCTGCATCTCTAAATTTATCATTATGGCATCCAGCCTAACTTATATTCTTTGCTCCTAAATGCCAGACAACTGTACAGAGAAGATTCTGCCTCCCAAAGGATCCTTTTTCCTTTAAATAACATCTCTCCTTTTTCTCCACTAACTTCTTTCTCTCTACCCACATATATACTCTATTCACGCCATACTTAAAAAAGAAAAAATCCTGCCCCCCAGCTAAATTAAAACTTTTTTTTGGTACTTTTCAAACTATTTCCATCCCTCCCTCTTCCCTTCAGTGACAAACACCCTAAGAGAAAAAAATATGTCTCTGTCATCGTTCTGTGCGCTTCCAATGCTCATTTCCTCCCTAAGCCATTACCACCTGGCTTTCACTTCAACAGCCTCTCGTTAAGAACATTCACTGACCTTCTTAATTGTTCAGTCCAAAAACCTTTTTTCAGCCCTCACTCTACCAAAAATCTTTAATACATTCAACACAGTTGAGTGTGTTCTAAATGGTTTTTCCTTAGAGAACTATTCCCCTCTGCTTTTCCTCCTACCTTTGACTATTCACCGTTCATTTTATAGGGACCCTGATTTTCCTCTGCCAACTTTACTCTTACCTAACACTGAATCCAGAGCTGTGGAGACTGCCCCCAACACACAGACCAGAGAGAACTAAATGGGATATAATTGGTTTCATTTGCAAGGGCATATGCCAATTAACTCCATATAACATTGTTAGAGTTACAATTACAAGCATTCATTTGTCATCTAAAAAATCAGTATGATGAACTGTCTTGTTTGTTTCATTCTTTTAGATGATCAAGTAGTTGCTATACAAGACTGGAAAAGAAGATAATTTGATGCCAGAAGATCTAATTTAAGATACAGATCTACCACCTCCTAGCTGCATAACCTTGATTGGGTCTTTCAGTCTAATCTTTCTGTGATGCATTCATTTTCATTCAGTCAGTCAGTTACCAACCAGTCACTCAACCAACTTTACTAAACCACTAATATGTTGTAGCTACTGTATTCAGTGCAGGAAATAGATACAAATCCCAACCCATCAAGCCCTAGAACTTTAAGCTTCTAACAACTAGGAGCTCAGAGGCAAGGGCTGCAGCACGGGGAATAAAGGAAAATAAAAGTTTACATATTCTATTATAGGTAAACCAGGGAGCCAAGAAGGACCAGACCTGAAATAACACCTTTCTTTAGAGAAAGTTCTGCTCTTCTTCCCTCAGCAAACAGCGATGCTAAGAACAGAATCCCCAAGTAAAACTAAATACAGTAGTATCAACTACCAGGACATGCTGTTGTTGATGATTCACCCAGGAAGCAGAGCAAATGCCAAGATGCCATTGCAGGCAACAGTTGAAGGGCTCATCCATCAAAGTGTTATATGCCAAAACAAGCCCTCAAAAGTTGGCTGATAAACATGTACACGCAGGCTGAGTAAGTTCATGAGCGCAGCAGCCAAATACACAAACACACACACATTCTCTCTGTTTCTCTCTCAAAACGTTAGCAATCACAAGCCCATATATCTTTATTCCTGTATAAATAATACTTATTTCTTTATTCCTGTATAAATGATACTAATTCTCATATTAAAATGACCACTATAATGCCACATTTCTAAAAGTACTACAAAAGTCAACACAAAAACAATGTTACACCAAGGTTTTCCATAAAATTTGACAGGACTGACATTTTCCACTAAAAATTTACACAAGTGAATTCCATTACTGCATTGGTTTGCACTGGAAGTAAACATGCACAAGACAAAAATATATTGTAACTTGTGCCTCTGAAGAAATCACAGCAAAAATAGTATTCAGAGAGAAGCTGAGTAAGTAGTTTTCTATAGAATTCAAATTCTAATTGTCAGCACACATAATAAAACAAATTTAGCCCTGGCTGGCGTGGCTCAGTGGATTGAGTGCCGGCCTGCAAACAGAAAGGTCGCCGGTTCAATTCCCAGTCAAGGCACATGCCTGGGGTACAGGCCAGGCCCCCAGTAGGGGGCGTGCAAGAGGCAACCAAACAATGTTTCTCTCCTTTTCTCCTTCCTTTCCCCTCTCTCTAAAAATAAATAAAATGAAATAAATAAATTTACCAATTAGTTTTGGAGGAGGAAAAAACCTAGCAATCTAAGTTGTAACTTTACATTTTGAGAGACAATTTTGCTTTAAAGAGAAACCATTAGTTAGCATACTTAAAACACTGAAAATGACATGGAAGTATTTCATTACACATTAATTTTGCTTTTAACAAGGGCAATGAAAACAGGCATTTATCGGATAAACAGAAAAAACAAAAATACTGGTACAAATATTTGGGCCTATTCAAATATTGAGCCTATTCTATCACCAACAGTGGACTAAGAATAAGCAGCATACTGGTTAAGTACACAGGCATTGGAATAAACATTTCTAGACCCAAACCTAGGTTCCAGCACTTATTCTGTAACCTCCCAGAGCGTCATTTTTATGATCTATAAAATAGGACCTACTTTCTCATTTAGTTTTTATAAAGAGTACAAAAATGAACACCTGTACATACTCAGAATATCTGATATAGTAAAAACCCAATAAATGTTAGGTTTTTTTTAAAGCACTTTATATGTATCATCTAGTTTAGTCCCTAAATAACCCTCTAAGGTGAGTAGGATGGAACAAACTTTAAATAACTGAATTGACACATCTAGTTAAGGGCAAAGAAATATTCAAAGAAATATTCAAATCAGGTTTTACTGTCTCTAAATCCAGACTTTCTTTTCTTTTTCTTTTTTAATTATGAGAGTACATTTATTATAGCTGGGAACAGTGAAAAAAGGAAGGGCTTAGGATAGAAGCAAAAGGAGACAGCTTAAGTGGGGCTCCTTTGGCTCTCCAAAAATGTTACAGGAAAGAATGAGCTGAGGCAGGGCTGTTTTTAGCTCACTGAGAGGTCAGAGAAAAGGCGACAGGTTCAGGGGGTTAGCCCAGGACGGGCTGTGGCTGCTGGTGCCCACTGCTCCCCTGGTTACAAGTTCCGTGAGACCCCTCAGAGTTTAGGAGATGCACCCCTGCAGGGAAAAAAGAGGGGAAAAGGAAGGGCACGAGCTCGCTCGCTAAATTCAGGCTCTTTCTACTTCAAGACGCCTCCAATAACAATTTACGTGTAGTTATCTACCCTGCCACAAGATTACCTTCAGGATTACTTCTGATGCTGTAAGTACACCACACACACATCTTTGAATTTACCCAGCTACTTTTCTTCAATGCTACTACTCTAATCTAAGCCACTATTATCCCTTACCTGAACTACTGGCACAGCTTCCTAACTAAACTATAGACACTGACATTCGGGAGGCCCTCCAGGAAAAGGCTGGCCTACCAAGAAATAACGCAACACTGAAGCCCACCAATCCTTAAGTCAAGAGCACACAAAGCACAACTCGTAGGACCTAAATAGGCAGAGAAGAAACACCCAACTTTATAAAATAAAAATAAAAACATCTCCAACAGGAAAGAAAGACAAAACAAAAATATCAGAAGAAAAGTTAATGCAAGGAGTAGAAAAACAAAAATCTCAAAATCTACAATTAGCTCAAGTTCCAGCAGGACAGTCCTCCCACTGACCGCAAATATAAACCTGGAACAAAATACACGAAAACAACTACCTAAAGCATTCTGAACTTTTAAAGAAACCAGGGATGTAGAAGGACGTTAAAACCTTGAGAAAAGCAACCTGAACGGATGAGAGTTTCTCCGTTTTTTGTTTGGTTTTTTTTTTCCCTTTTTCAGCTTTGCTCTGAGGCAGAACCACAGCTAAGGAGAGAGACCGCAACTTAAGTGGCTAAAACCCCAATAAAAAACTTGCTATTTCTAGCCAGAGGAAGGATGGAATGGAGCCTGGGCAGGACAGAAAGTGAAGGGCAATCACTAATCCTTGAACGATGCATGTGTAGGACTTACCCAAAACAGATTAGTAAAGACCCAAGAAATTAAGCTTAGATTTGAACCACTCAACAGTATGTGAGACAGTACTTAGAATCTAAAGCTAAGCTGACGGCCTCTAAAACAAAGTATCTATATCCCCCAGAGCAGCACAGCACAACACTCAGAAGACGATAAAATCCAAAATTACTAGAAATACAAAATACTAGGAAATATAAATCACTCTCCAGGGAAAAGACAATCAAGAAATGCCAGTTCTCAGATTATAGTTACAAGAATTTTAAAGCAGCTATTATTGCTATTCCAGGAAGCAAAGCAAAATCATCTTGAAATCAATGAAATGACAGAGAATCTCAGTAGAGAAACGAAAAAAGAACCAAAGAGAAATTTTGTAATGAAACAAAAAACATATGACATAAAAAACCCAACAGATAGGATCCATAGTACAATGAGGATGACAGAGGAAACACCCAGTGAATTTAAATTGATAGAATTTAACCATTCTAAAGAACCAAAAATAATTCAAAATTAAATAAGAGCTACATGGACTTTTTAAAAATTTAAAGGATTAAAAAAAAACCACAACCATGTAATATGAGTCTCAAAGGAAACAAAAAAGGAGACTAAAGCAGGAAAAAAGCTGAAGAAATAATGTCCATTAATTCTTCAAAGGAGTAAAGGAAACAAATTTATAAATTCAACCTCAGCGAAGCTAAAACAGAACAAATTCAAAGAAAACCACACCTAGGCACAACAGAATGAAATTTCTAATAATGAAAGACTTCAAGTTATTGAAAGCAGCCTCAGAAAAGCAATATATTTAATACAGAAAAACAATGATTCAAGTAACTATACCTTTCTCAGCAGAAACCATGGTTGTCCGAAGAAAATGGAACAATATCTTAAAAGGCTGAGAGACAATAAGCCAAAAATTCTACATTCACAATGTGTACCTATATACTGGAAGAATAAAGGCAAAATAAAGATATTTCAGATAAAAATAAGGTAGGAGAATTAACAGCTGATCTGCACTTTAAGAAATGGTAAAAGTAGTTCTTATGGCTGAAAATATTCAAGAGAAATGTTTCTTCAGGAATGAAGACAGCATGGGGAGTGATAAATGTTATATATAAAAGAACTTTTAAGTTTAAAAATGTGTTACTACTTAAAAAACTAACACTGTTGGGGTTTTGAATGAATGCATACATAATGCATATGACAAGGGTAAGGTCAAGGTGGGCACAGGGTACAGAGACCTACATGGTTACCAAGTTCTACATTTTATATGAAGTGATGCCATTAATATTAAATATACAAACCTAACTTTGCACTCTTTATTGTCATAGTACATCACCAAGATAAACATAATGGATCATAAAACAAGACTAAATAAATTTAAAAGGAATGAGATTACAGTGAGTATATTATCCTACCACAAAATAATTAAACTTGAAATGTTAAAAAGATTATCTTAAAAAAAATCCCAAATAAATGGAAATTTAACACACATCTAAGTAATGTATGGTTCAAAGAAGAAATCCTAAGAAAAATCAGAAAACATCTGTACTGAAAGCAAAAATGCAACATATCAAACTTTGCAAGACATAGCAAAAAAACTGTTCCATGGATGTTATATTAGGGAAAAATGATTGTATCAGGGGAAAAAAATCTAAAATCAATAACCAAGATCCCACCATTAGAAGCTGGAAAATAAAAAGTTAGGTAAACCACAAAAAAAGGAAATAGTAAACAAATGTGGTAAAAGCAGAAATCAGTAAAATAAAATATAGACATTTAACAAAGCCAAGAGCTATTCTTTGGAAAAAATAAACAAAATTGACAAAAATGATAGCTAGACCATTAAAGAAAAAACAAATGAGAAAGCAAATCCCTAAATGAAAAAGGGGTTACCACCAGAAGACTTACAACATCAAAATGATAACAAGAGATTATGAATTTGATGCCAACAAATTCAATACCTTAATTTAATTTTATTTTTTTAACCCCCAGGCATCTTTTCTTACGAAGTCTACAGAAAATATTAGGGGGTAATATTAGGGGGTAAACCAGAAGCAGGGAAAGATTGAGAATTCAAGAAATCGAGGCTCCACATAGCGAAGTGATGAAGGCACGTGCATCAGGCCTACAGAACAAACAGGACAGATGGAAACAGTGAGGGCGGAGGGCTCCGGGAACACTGTCTTCAAAGAACAAAATTAAGTAACTGATAATTATCTGACACATCTGACCATGCAAAAAATATAGCTGAAGAGCAAATTCTGAAAAATACCAAAGGATATGCAAAGAATTAACAACAGATACACAGAAAAATAAAGACTTAAAAATTAGGTGACTCCATGAAAAATTTAGTTATACAAAATACACTACCTGACTCAGTCATGAACAGTTTTTTCATATCTGTAAAATGTAAACACTAATTTCTGATTTAACTAAAAATTAGATGCTTTTCATATATTCAATCCTCACATTAACACTATGGGGTATCTATTCTATCCTCACTTCATACATGAGGAAGATAAGGCACAGAGAGGGTAAGTAACTGACCCAAGGTTACAGTGCCTATAAATGACGGGCCATGATTTGAACCCAATAGGTGAGACTACGAAGAACATGACCTGAGAAGGGAAAGCAGGACATGTAAGCAACAGAAGTAAAATTAATAAATCAACAAGTAGCTGAAGATCCATATATGCATATATTAAAAATAGAGTTAAGCCCTGGCTGGGTAGTTCAGTTGATTGGAGCGTCGGCCCATATATCAACACCTCTCAGGTTCAATCTCCAGTCAGGGCACACATCTAAACTGCCCATTCAATCCCGGGTCAGGGCACGTACACAGGCAACCAATCAATGTTTTTCTCTCACATCCATGTTTTTCTTTCCTTTCCTCTCTCTCTAAAAGTCAATAAACGTAACCCTCTGATGAGGATTTTTTTTTAAGTACAGAATTAATGCCGTTCAAGAGTTAAAGATTGCTTTCTTCTGAGGAGAAAGGCTTGGAGGACAACAGGGATGGAAAAGGAAACGGCTACTTCTCATTGCTTGTCTTTCGGTACTCAAACTTGTGAAAGCACACCTGCATTACTTTGATTTAAAAAACATATATATGCACATACACACTGGTGAAAGAAACCGTGTCCAAAAGCTGAATTGGGCCCAGTGAGTTACGATGAACTGTGGTTCTGGACAATCAGCAGGGTTCACTTACTACCTGGGTGACTACCTGACCCATGCCGTACCATCCGTACTCTCCAGGTCTGGTGTCACCATGAATAAAAGTTAACTACAATGAAAGTTCTGTGTCCCAGGATCTTTGGCTTTAACTCGGCTGACAGCTTTCCAAGTAACAAAATAAAATTTGTCCTTTAAGGTTTGCTGCATGACCTTACGCAGACTCTCCTTTGGACCATCTGCTATAAAATTAGAAGGCTAAAAAATGATCACTAACTGCACTTCCCTAACATCTGGAGACAGTTTTTCCTTCTTCCTATAGGTAGACCAAATAACCTAACCATGGTTAAATATCTTGCAATTGCAAGCGACCAATCAGATGAGGGATTACATAATACGAGAATTCATCTAAACAGATTCCTTGGCACAACTCTAAAAGCAAAATGCATACCCTAATTATGGATATCAAGAATATCAACACTGTGTGAGTTAGCCAAGACACTGCTACTGTTACATAATAGAACTCTAGAGAACTGTTCACTTTATAAACATAATATACCAGTAACCTCGTGCATAGTCTGGAAATCATTCAGGAAAGGCATTCATTTATTTCTTCAATAAGTACTATTTACTATGCACCTATAGCGGGCCTAAAACTATATTATATACTGTTATAAACAAGACAGCGCCAAACCCTACTTCCCACTGAGTTTACTGAATACACACCATGGAGTAAGGACAACGACAGGTTTAAATGTACAGTGTTAAAAGAACCCAGAACTTGGCACTAAAGGGTGGGAAATGGAGGTAGAGAGGCAAGAAGGTGAGGAAAAGTTTTCTGAAAAGAACATTTAAACAGATCTGGATAAAGAACAGATATTAGTCCTGGTGGAGGGAAGGAGAAAAGAGAAATTGGGAAGAATATGTTCAAAAGACAGAAGGCATGAGGACCATGGTTTGAAGTGGGAGATTAAGAAGGGTGGGGCAAAAGAACAGAAAGTATTATAGTTCAAATATTCACAGCTCATGAATAACAAATCAAGCAAGGGATGAGGTAAGCAGAGGCTTGTTTTGTTTCTAAAAGTTATAAACAAAAACTTAACAGGGTCTCTAGGTTATTTCAACACCCTCCCCTTTTTGGGGAAATCACACGCACACAAAAAGTCGTGCTCATATAAATGAAAGCTCCACCCAAGTGAGAATAAATGCTCTATAAAAACTGTCACTGTCGGATTTCTTCAGTCCAAGATCCAACCGTAGACAAATCCTCAGAGCCTCGAAGTTAGCGCAGAGGTAAAACCCTTTCGGTTTATTTTCTTATTATCAAAGCCTCTGCCAGACAGCACAACTGCTTTATATAATGTAATGGGCAATCTAAACCACAGCACATTCCTAAACTTTTAAAATATTAAATTGTTCATGTTCACGCAGATCTTAAAAGCAAGCAAGTCAAAATCTTGAAATAATCTGAGAGCAAATCTTAGACCACTGCATTGCCCAGCTCGCATTTAACATTTACCCACAACTCCAGGTAAGTGATCAAACTTTTGAAGAAACCGTAACAACATGGCATGAAAACAGACATAGGATGATTTACGATCACATGGTACATAGACTAGACTCAATTACAATGATCTTGTCAGCAAATTTACACTTCATAAATGTAAGCAAAATGTATTCCAGTTATTTAAACGTAACGTTAAATGTGCTTGTGTGTGTGTAAAGCACTTAGCAGAGTTCTCAGCGTATTACTGACATAATGCAAAGTCGTTATTGTTCAATTACTACTACACTAGTATTGACAAAATGTATTATTTATTCCATCAAACTGCTTCATTTTTTTAAACCACCTATCACTATCTGAAAGTATGCTTATTTATTTATCTGTCTCCTCCACCAAAGTATGAGCCATGAGACAAGAACTTAACTGTCTTGTTCACCAGCACCTAAAACAGGATTTGGTAGAAATACTGCATAAATTATTATATACACGAGTATGTAAGTGAATACATGAGTTATAGGGCCTTTGTCCTATAGTTAATCGATGATATCTTAAAAACTTCTTCCATACATTAACTTAAGCATAAATCTCACACGAGGTACTTAGAACCCTGAAGCACCTGTGAGAAAAAGCACCAGTTTAGAAGTACAAAGACATACAAAAACATGATTCCATATATTAAGTTCTCTAATATGGTGATTATCAATTTTTCCTCTGCCTTGATGCTGATGACAAATGCAAGAAATTCACCACGCCTCCTTCTTCCAATTACAGTCTGGAAGTTTTTACATTAAAGAACAGGACTGTATGAGGGAACAAAACAGAAGGGTGTGGTACAGAACCTTAGATGAGAAATAAACCGGAAAAAATTAAACCAGAAAGAGAGAATACATCATAGTTGAATAACTAATAATAAGTAGGTCCTGGACTCTATCACTTAGTGCATAAAAATTAAGGGGGGCGGAGATTGCTAAGATAAGGCACTGTAAAATATAGGAAGGTCAATTAAAGGAATATGTATGTTTAGAACAGAAAGTTATACCTCAAAAATCCAATAAGCCCACAAAAATAGCTAAAATTAAAAAGACTAACTACACCAAAATTTTGGAAAGGTAGTGGAGCAACCAAAACTTTCATTCAATGTTGGTAGAAATGCAAAATGATGCAACTACTTTGGGGAAAAGTCTAGTGGTTTATTGTAAAATTAAATATACTCCAACCTTATTGCCCAGTAATTCTACACAAGAGAAATGAAAACATGTCCACAAAAAAAAATTTTCTGTAAGCCCTGGCTGGTGTGGTTCAATGGATTGAGCACCAGACTGCAAACCAAAGGGTCACTAGTTCAATTCCCAGTCAGGGCGCATGCTTGGGTTGCAGGCCAGGTCCCCAGCAGGGGCCATGTGAGAGGCAACCACACATTAGTGTTTCTCTCCCTCTCTTTCTCCCTCTGTCCCCCTCCATCAAAAACTAAATAAATCTTTTTAAAAAATTGTGTAAGAATATTCCTAACATTTTTATCCATAATAGCCAATAATTGAAACAACCCATAGAGCAATGCATAAACTGTACCATATCCATACAATTTATACAAGAAAATAATATTCAGCAATAAAAAGAGATGAGCTACTAATATACACAATAACATGGACCAATCTCCAAAACTTCATGCAGAGCAGGGGTGTCAAACTCATTTTCACCAGGGGACACATCAGCCTCATGGTTGCCTTTAAAGGGCCAAAATAATTTTAGGACTGGATACATTTAACTACTCCTAACTGTTAAGGAGTTGAACTTACATTCAGCCCTTTGAAGGCAACTGCGAGGCTTATGTGGCCCCCGGTGAAAATGAGTTTGGCACCCCTGGTGTAGGGTGAAAGCAACTTTGCAGACAAGATGCTATTTATATGATTCTAGCATAGACAACACTAATTTGAAGTGCAAAAAATCAGAATAACGATCATGTGGGAGGCAGGAATTGAAAGGCAGGGGCCATGAGGAAACTTTCTAGGGTGATAGCAATGTTCTACATGGCAGGTCAGTAAAATTTTTCTGTAAGGAGCAGAATAGCAAATATTGATTCAAGCTTTTCAGACTGTGCCTCAAATACTCAGTCCTGCCACTGGAAATGAATGGACATGGCTGTGTTACAATAAAACTTTATTTACAAAACAGAAGTTGGAACTTAGTTTGCTGATTCCTTTTCTATTTGAAAGTTATGTGGGTTATACAGGTGTATGCATTTATCAAAACTCATTCAACAGGCAAGTAAGACGCATTTCACTATGCATCAGGTTGACCCCAAAGAGAAAGAACCATAAAGAAATATTAAACTCTAGGCTAATGATAAGCATGCAGTTTATAGTGACATACACATATATCTGCAACTTACTTTGAAAGTATCAAAAAATAAGAATTGAGAGATATACAGTAACACAAATACAGAACTGTTAGTAACTGTAGACCCTACTAGGTAACTGTACAATCTTTCAACTTTTCTATATATTTGAAAGACTTAATATTAAATGTAGAGGAAGGGGGAATTCAGTAAGAGGTCACTAACATGACTCATGCAGTGCACATGAAAGATACACTGGAAGATGGTCAGATGAAGGAAAAAAGTAGTAAATAGGCTATCACAATAGTATATGCCATAGAAAGCATCGACATGTAAGAAGTACAAAATAAGTTCACCAAGAGAAGTCAAAGAAGAGTAGAAAGTTTCTTCATATCAGGAACAAAGAAGGAGTTTCAAGGAAAAAGTTTAGTGTCATGTAACAAAAAATGAAGTAAAACAAGAACTGAAAAGTATCTATTATATTAAGCAATGGGCAACCTTGATGATGTAAAAAAGGTGTGGTAAGAATATAAACCAGATAAAGAATATTGATACGTTCAAAGGAGACAAACAAGTGAAGATCAAAGGAACTAAGCTGGGCCAAGAAAAGAAGGCAATAACTAGAGACCAACATACAGTAAAAGACTACAAACCTTCTTTAAAAGGGAAAAATCACTGCACTTAAAAATCAACATTTATTATCTAATCCAGAACATGTTCTATTGGGCAAGGCAGTCCACCATGGGCCTGAGTGGCCCTGCACACCCTTGTTGAGTGTGGCAGTCTACAAAGCTCATCTATTTCCTGATACTGAGTGAATTCTTGTAATAAGCCACACAGGCAACACAGAAGGTGAAGGTTACCACATGTTAACTGCGCTCCCAAGGGAAGGTAACTAGCTTGCTTGTTGTTTGCTACATTGTCTTCTGCTTGCTAAAAAGTGCGGGGCCCTGCCCCTGAGTTCCTCAGCTGTGACCCACTAGTGCATCCATCTAGCCCCATCACCCTCCTGGGTCCTGGCTGCAAGGAAAACCTACACAAATATGCTGATGATCATGCAGCTTGCTATGCTCTGAGTAATAATCACATCATCTGTCTCTGACCTGGGGAGTCTCCTGTTCTCTGCCAGCAATCATGAAACATTGACATACTAATTTATTACCTTGTAAATATGGTAAAATAAAATCTTAAAGACTTTTCACAGTTCTTGACATGGACAACAAAAAACTAGTTGATATTCAGGTTCTAAATAAAACAAGACACAAAGGTGGTAATCAGCAAAAACTGAAGTATTTTCAATATTTTATAATTTACATTATTCCTATTTATTTTTCATGTGCCCATCTCTATATTTGTATCTTTTACATATATTACATTATATAATTCTCATAATAATACCAATGAAGTAGGTACTAGTATGAGAAAATTGAGGCTTTAAGGCTTTAAGTAACTAAGCCAAATTGTAAATAGAACATCTTAAATATAAGCCCAGACGACTTTAATACATTTTTTATTTTTATAATTACTAAATGGTTTATTAACATTTGTCTTTTTATTTTCTTTATTTTTTTTAAAGATTTTATTTTTTTTTTAGACAGGTGAAGGGAGGGAGAGAGGGAGAGAAACATCAATGTGTGGTTGCCTCTCATGTACCTCCAACTGGGGACCTGGCCCAACAACCCAAGCATGTGCCCTAACTGGCAATTGAACCAACCATTTGGTTCTCAGTCTGGTGCTCAATCCACTGAGTCACACCAGCCAGGGCTTTAACACATTTTTTAACCATTAATAATCAACCTCCTTCCCAGCTGATTTATCAAGAGTAACTCTAATTCTCCAGATTAAAGAGCAAAGTTTAATCCCCAGTCAAGGCACATACAAGAATAAACCAATGAATGCATCACTAAGTGGAACAACAAATTAATGTCTCTCTCTCCCTCAAATCAATTTTTTTCTAAAAAAAGAGCCAAGTACCTAGATCTTCACAGTGTGAATACTTCATTATGTTCATAGAAAACTAAAATTTAGAAATATTAACATAATCTTAAATTTTTCTTTAAAAATCTGTGGCCAAGGTGTAAGGAGAGCTAGGTTAAACAAATTCAAACCATCATCTTCAGAATATCTCATGGTTTTAATATGAAAATATGTGTTTTATTATGTTAATATATGTTACAAATCTTCTAAAACTATCATCATCATTCTGGAATAGTTTGGGAAACTACTACTAAAATATACAGTGCCAATTTAACTTCTACATAAAATAGTACCTTTGAAATCTTAGTAGTCAGCTTGTTACAGGCACATAATCCTTTAAAATACAGATCAAAGTTAGAATGTAGCCTAACAGCTTCAAGCCACGTCAACTACTTCATAGTTCAGCAACATCGCTCATTTCCTACCAAACAAAACTGAATATCCCATAACACAATGAAACTACCTATCGTCCCAGCCTTTTCTGAAATTAGGTAATAAATCAAGGCTTTTTGTAGTTAGCCACTGCTTTACTTAACAAAATTCAGACCCATTTAACATTGGAAAGGAAGAGACCACAAAAAAAGCAATTTTCCACAAAAAACTTGTGCATAGGTTAATGGTAGTTAAGTCGATCTAATAATGGTCCTGAGCATCAATAATAACTTTCCAGTATGGAAAGCTAAATTTAAACTCTCTCAATATGTGACAAATTAACACTGCATACCATTTCATCCCTAAGCATGCCTGCCTGTCCCCAACTTTACAACTGAAATTCCTCATTGCTCAAGTTTATTAATCTTTCCAGAGTTTATTTTTATTTTTTTTAACTGAGCAAAAGGAAACTACACAAGTTGTGGTCACTGTGTAAGCCACAGTTGCAGATTAGTCCCTAGATAAATACTTTACTGGAAACCAATTCAGCTGCTTCTCTGGCATATACCTAGAGTTATTGATTAGGCCATTTCAACAAAACCAGGTGAAATGAACATGTAGTAACAACAATTAAAATCCAAATTTAACACGTTGCCTTACAAAGAAAACAAACTGAGGTCCTGTCCCACCTCCTTAAAGTCAGTAGTTATCTTCAGAACTGATTTCCCTCTGCCCTGAAGGAATGCCTCCACCCATTCAAATATGGGAGTCATCTCCAGTTTGAAAAAAAAAATAAATGATATTGTCCACGTATTTTGAAATGAGTTTTAGAGGGGAAAAAAACCCTTAAAATTAAGAAAGCAAACTTCAGTATTTTGGTATTAGAAATTTTTTTTAACTAATAATTAAGTATTAACTAGTCATAACCACTGAAAGCAAATGTAACAATATAACGAATTATTGTACGGCACAGCTACGTCAGTTAAAAATGTTCTGAGTAGTGATTTCTGTATGAGAACATGGTTAATTCTGATAAACAAAATCCCCAAAGAGAAAGAATTCAAATCAGTTAATGCCATTCAGGAAAACAAATAGGAACAGGACAGAACAGGGATTACAAAAAGGAACCATTCCCACTGGTAAGAATATTCAATATTTACTTAATGCATTTTATTTTTGTTATCGTCTGCAAAAGTAAGAATACCTTTATTTTTTATTTAAAAAATAAATAAAACAACCAAACCCATATACACTGAGAACTCAAAAAATTCCTTACACATTGGAAGCAATATTTTCCAAAATGCCCTGGAAAAAAAATGATAACTTTCCAAAGATTTCAGAACATGGATCATTTGGAGGTTTTTACAGGATGTAAACCAGATTAAATGGAAGGATCACAAGCTTAAGCCATAGAAAAATTCAAACTTATATTGAGATTTCAACTTTCAGTAGTATTCACACTTGTCAAAATGCACTTATTAATTGAAATTCTTAGTTCACAGGTAAGTTTCAAATATGCAAATAGATTTTCAAAGGTGAAATCTCCACTAACATGTATACATTTGTAAAATGTTACAAACAGTACTAATAACTGCCCATCAGCTGGAACAAAACAGTGAACTATTGCTGAGTCCATCTTTTAAATATGGGTTCCAATAACACCACGAGAAAAATTGAGGGGGGGGGGGAAGAAGAAGGTCCGGCACAAATAACGCCCCTTTTTATTACAAAATGTTTTATTGCAAAATCATAAGCATGTAATTCTCTAACATAACTATCACATTCAAGCACACCATATGACATTTTAGGTGAAACGTTTAAATTAAAACTATAAATTATTACCCCCACATTACTACCCTACCACTCAAACCAGGCCTTATTTCTGCCGGACCCTGGATATTAGAAAATTTGACACTGAAAATAATAGAGGTACACTTTTCACTTATTTCAACATACAAAGGTTTATACTGCTAAACTGGAAAACTCTGTACTTAGTGAAAAACCATTCTTTTAAACAAGATTAGCATTTTTCTAGTAAAACATCCTATTTCCCCACATGGTGGTAAGAAAAAAGTGGGGACAGAAAAAAAGAGTAGTCGCTTTCAGTATGTACTAACAAAATGGAAAAGGACAAAATGACAAGGTTAACTAGAGCTCAGAGGCCATATCAGCATCACGACTACTCTCTACAGTTCTACAATTTGTAAACTCCCCCTCTTTTTTTTTTTTGGCCAAGTCCACATCTGACCCTGCGTAATGCTTACATCTCCTCCCCCTTCCCCCACTCCATTTATGATGGCGATCACCTTCCCAGCAGGTATGTGAACTCCGTACCATTTCCAGCAGACAATCCAGTGGAATGTCTCAGAAGTGTCTGAATCAAAGAATGAGGAAATGATCGAGAAAAAGTGATAAATAAAACGTATGTTTTAATGAAGTGGATGCTGTACAGACGGGTCCAGGGTGGGGGTGGGGAGCTGGAAGATGGGTCGGGAGGGAAGGGTCTCCAAGAGGTGCAGAGACAGGCTCCCCAGATGTGAAGAAAGCAGGTCCGGCCAGAAGAGCCACCAAAAAAAAAAAGGAAGAAAGAGAAAGAAAATAAAAGCCAGTACTTCCCCTCCAGGAATAATCCAAGAAAAAGGACTCTAGGGGGGCACGGTGGGAGACAGTCGAGGATCCCCCAGAGGCGCAGGAGGCCGGGGCGGGGGCCAGGAACTCACCACCTGGTAGCGGCCAGTCCCCGGCTGATGATAATCCATCCTGCCCGGTTCGGGATCCGGCTGCCCAGCCGGCGAGTCCCCTAGATGCTCAGCCCCCTCCGTCACCCCTGTCGACGACGACGTCGCCGCAGGGTCCCTTCCGCCTCTGTTTCTGCCTCCGCGGTCACCGGGACAGGCCGCTTCACTTCCTGTCGCTCCCGCGGCAGCCGCGGAGACCTCCGCGTCAGCAGCGGCAGGATGAAGCTCCGGGGCTCCGCGAGCGCTACTGAGCATGCTCGGGATGGTCGCGCATGCCTGCTTGGTCCTCCGGCGTCCCATCCGCAGCGCGAGTGGAGGGGGCGTTGGTTGGGTGGGAGGAGATGGAAAAGTAAGACTAATCACTGGGAGCTGTGTAGGTGTCAGCCGGCCGAGAGTGGGCGGCGGCAAAAGGCGGAGGGCGGAGATCGCCGTCCTTGATTGGTCCTTTCTCTTGTGCGGTTTTCGCGCAGGCACAGGCTTGTGCACAATCACTCCAGGCACAAACAGACGTGGAGGAAGGAGGGGACGCATTGCTAGGACACCTGGGGACCTGCCACCTAACCAGCATTTCCCCTTATTACTCACCAGGCCTAGGACAATGCAGGGAGATCCATCTCTAGGACATTTATAAAATGCTCATCATCAGTAAGATAAGAGCTATCTTGAAAATATTTTTTTTGTTCTTGTTTTCCTCTTGGCACTAAAAGATGTAAGAATCCAAAAAGGACTCTTCAGCCATACTCATAACTCACCATGGAAAGAGGCCTCTACAGCCCTAGGTTACTGGGAGGATATAAGAAAATTATGAAGTGATAGGAACTATTTTTGTGGTTATACATTAATAATCCAAAGATTTGACAGCAAGGAATCACTTAGTGTGTAACGTAAGACACTCTCAGTACGTGGTTAACCACACGTGACCCATGTCGGCATAGAAATGTCCAGACTTGTAGACAATTTTTAGAATACAATTTTCATCTGAGCCTAATTGCTGACATACGCCAGTTAACAAGTTCTCAAATATTTTGGAAGGTTATAGTTTTGCGGCTCCTTTTATGCATTTGATATTAATGAGGGGACTTAAAGAAAATTAGAGAAAGCAATGTGGGGATTGGATTACTGTTAAGATTATGTGCTCTCTTGATGGTTAATAACCCCTTTCAAGGGTGTTACTTCCGGTATTTCAAAGGTGTGTTAACCTAGATGTACAGGAATAATGGGCAGGGCTGGCTTAAAACCTTTCACTAAAGTTATATGCCTGGGTGTTGGGTACCCACCATGACCTGCCCAGTTAGGAATTTATGGTCAGATCACCCTGTGAGGTTACTTTCCATAGAACCCTTTTCTTTTTTAAATCCACACCTACTGTGTGTGCATGTCCCACAGGGCACAGAGCATGTTTCTCTAGGGAGCAGAAGAATGTGATGGGAAGCATAGGTCCATGACCTTTTTAACCCAAAGACCTGCCTTCCATAAGCTGAAACCACATTGTGAGCCCACGTGATTTAGCCCAGCCATCTTTTTTACTTTAACTCCTGCATCGCCAAAGGGGGTTTCTGGAATGAAGAAGGCCGAAGGATGAGCCGGATTACTTGCTTAAATTAGAAAGAATAAGATAAAGACAAACTTACTGAGGCTCAACAACCCCCCCCAAAATTAAACCTTCCTAATAGTTTTATTCAAAGCGTTCATCAGCTCTTCCTATCTTTGCCATCTTAACATAATAAATAGTGGTAGAGAGCATTAATAGACTAACAATATTAAGAGGTAATAATATATTTAAATTTCTTTAATTTCTTGCTTTCCTTTGAGCTCACTTAATATATTTGATATTTAAATAAACATAAGACATTTATCATTTTACTGTATAAGAGCTCACCCTCACAATTTCACCCAAATGGTATCACCTTTCGGTGATCAAAACAACAGTCACTGGTTTAAAACAACGTTATTAAGAAAAATAAAAAGAGCATAAATCATTTTGAAAAAACCTAACAGCCAATGTCAGCAGAGTGAAATTAGATTTCTACATCACTTATGGCCTGTATGGGTTATTTAGAGCTTAATTTTATATGTGCTTTTATTTTCATTAATTATTTATATGTCCATTTGCTTTTCAAATAGACGGCTGCTCTGGACAGAGGCCATTTTTTACACCCAGCTCACCCAGAACAGTACTGAGCACACAGCAATGAACACCAAAGACCTGACCAAAAGCAGACATGCTGAATCCTGTTACAGTTATAGGCTCTTTCAATTTTACCCTCCTCCCAAAGTTTGTGAACATTTTGCTAATCTAGAGAACAGGTGAAAAAAATTGAACAAGAAAGCTTTTTTTTTTCCCAACGGAGGAAGAAGAGAAAGAAGCAAAAGTGAAGTAGAATGACACCTAACAGGTATTGAACACTTCTCAAGCTAGGGACAGCATGCGTTATATCATTTCATCCTCACAGCAACTCCAGGATGTCAGCACAACTGTAATCCTTGTTTAACTAATCAGGAAACTAAGGCAATGAAGGTTGAGGAACCCGTCTAAAGCCAAATTTCCAGAAAGTGGTGACACTCCAGCCCCACTACTGTGTTGAGCACCATGCTATTATACACCCCCCCTCCACCCCCACTCCCCAAAAGCGCTTGTTTCTTTCTGCCCATCACTACTGTGGAACTTGTACAGAAGACCAGAAAAAAGTGACGCATCAAAAAGAGCCAATCCGACTTTCTTAAATCCCACCTTCTTGATCTTTATTTAACAAATGATTCTCATCTTCCCCAAAAGAGCCATTCTGAACTCCTTTTGCCCATTTCACAACTAAGGCAGCTTAACCTATAATGGGCCATCACAAGCGAGGCCCAGAGTTGTCCCACTAGGAGCAATTAATGCTGGATGAAATGGGAATAGCAACAGTCTTATCATTTTAGACGCCTCGCTCGACATCCAATATTTTTAATCCCTAATCTGTTGGTGGTTACCTCTCTAGTTACCTAAGGAATTGATGGTGGTGTACCACTATAAATTACCTCAACTGGAATTTTAGAATTTTAGTGCACTTCACTAACACCTCTTGTTCAGGCCTAATTAGTTTTCATTTCCAAATACGCAGCCACCAAAATTTTACTATTGCCACACTACAGTGCTGGGGCAGACGTGGAGATAAGCAGACTGATTTCCTGTCAAGAAAGCACACTCTACCCAGCAGCAAGGAGTGTGATTAACCAACAAACTCCAGCCTTTCTGTAAGGGTTTCCTTTAGCTTTCAACCTGAGGTCATGCTATTTTCTGGGCGGCACTTGGCCATTGACTGAGCAGGTAAGGCTACAGGTCTAGCCACTTTTGCCTGACACTGGACCCCTTTAAGGGGCAATCTTTGTTTCAGAGGTCCCTGCTGAACTGGCAGAGACTTTGTCAGCTCTGCAGTATGTTGTGACAACTCTCCCTGCCCAAACCTTTCTGCTTTCACAGATGTTAACCCCCCCAGTAAAGTTGTTAAATTTGTAACTTTATTCCAGCATCTGGTTCCTGGAGGATCTAACCTACATAAATACCAAAATGTAAAGTGATAGAACATTATTAATATTATCAAAATTGTGTTAAATGACTATAACTTTTGTCATAGTCCTTTTACGTATTGATGTTTCATCTCCAGAATAACTCTCAGTACCTTCCATTGTTAGTATTTTCTCATGGGGACATAATGTATCTATAGCCTCCCACTAAGAATAACTAGGATGTTGTTCTCTAGAGTGATGTCATCAGTTCATAAGGTCCCCTTTGCTTGGGACATACTTCCCATTGGGAATCCCTTCTACCTTCCCAGAAGCAGAATCATTCCCTCCAGAAGTAAACTGATTTCTTATCTTCCCCATATTCTCCTCTTCTAACCACATGTGCTAAGGCACATATACATACATGCAGCAGGATTCTTTGTCGAGATTCCCATTAGTTAAAAAGCAGTAGACACCACTGCCTGCAGATGGCCGTCCACAGAGGCCTAAAGCACAGGCAAATGCTCCATATTTTCCTTCCTTTTTCAGTGACTTTTAATTTTTTTATTACTTCCTATACAACATAAAACATAGAACTACTACTCAAGTAGTTCTTGATGGATGGTTAGTGTGGCCATAGATCTTAATAGTTCATTGCGTTTGGAATATGTATGATTTTGTATATTTAGAATGATTAAAAAAGGTAAAATTACATTATTTGAAGACTTCTATCTCTGCCTAATAAAAATTCAGTAGCCATTACTTTTTATACATTAAATTCCAAAGTACCATACTTTGCCGTGTATAATGCATACATTTTTGCCTGAATTTTTGAGGGAAAAATAAGGATGTGCATTATACATGGGTAGTGCCAATTCCATATCTGTATAAATGTTTTTAATTCTTTTATTTATGCTTATGTATTAAAAGTATAATTCTAAAATGCAATAATGATATCTGTATGCAAAATAATACCCTGGTTTACAATAATCAGCTTTGTTTCTAAATATAAATAAATAAATAAATTGAATTAAAAATTTAAAATGAAAGATTTTTTTTCCTGAAAGTTTGGGCCCAGAGTGAGGGTGCATATTATAAATAAAAGTGCACTATACACAGCAAAATACAGTATATTTAAAAAATGCAAGAGACTATTATTTGTTTTAGTAAATGAAAAGCATAACTGTTGCTCCGAAGTTTTATCTCTATTACCATGTATGCGGCTCTTTTAAGCATTTGTAGACTTGAATTTCAATTTAGCCTCACATAATCTTCCTAATTTCACTGGTTCTGAGATTTCTGTCATCTGTTCAGTTCTATATTACAAGAGAAAATCTAATGTGAAAAAAATATTTTTAAAGATTTTTTAAATTTATTTTTTAGAGAAGGGAAGGGAGGGAGAAAGAGAGGAAGAGAAACGGCAAGTGCCCTGACTGGGAATCAAACTGGCGACCCTTTCATTCACAGCCCGGCACTCAGCCACTGAGCCACACCAGCCGGGCTAATGGGACCAATTTGATAATCATGTATCTACTTTCTTTCCCTCTTTTCGTTCTTGTCCAGTGCAGTGGAAGAATCTAAAATACAGCTAAATTTTTTTTATCAGTCAGGGTTCAACCAAAAACAGAATCAATAGAAGATACATATTAAGAAATTTAGCCCTGACCAATGTAGCTCAGTTGGTTGAACATCCCACAAAACAAAAGGTTCAGCCCCAAGTCAGGGCACATGCTTGGATTGCGGCCCTGGTCCCGGAGAGGCAGCCGATTGAAGTTTCTCTCACACATCAATGTTTCTCTTCCTTTCTCCTTCCCTTCCCCCTCTCTGAAAAAGTAAAATCTTTTCTTTAAGAAATTTATTGCAGACTCTCCCTCTTGGCAGCATGCCCACACCTTTCCTGCTCCCTTCTTCTTCCCCTGAGGCACGTTACCTTTGCCTCTCCCTCCTCTAAGCTCCAAGGGCTCTCCTTTTGCCTCTGCAAGTTGTTTCCTGAGCCTACACAGCCCAGCTGGTTCATTTCTACTACCTTTTTAACTTTATAAATAAACTTTTGTAATTTGGAAAAAAAGAAAAGAAATGTATCGCAAGGAATTGCTTTACGCTGTTATTGTAACAGGGTGCAGCCAAGGGGGAACCCCAAATAGGGATTTATAATGGAGTCCAGAACTTGGGGTATTCAGGAAATACTAGAGAAAAATATGTATAGGGTGTCCTCACCCCCACCAGTCTGAGCTGGGGGATGGGACACATGGAACAGGGCCATTTCGTGTTATACAGCAACAACTTTGCAACTAACCTCTGGCATGGTCATTTAACATATCTATAACCTTTAACTGGTTACATGGATATGTTAAATAGCTGTGGCCATGCTTTGAGCCAGGAAGATGGGAGTGACTTCCACCCAAGATGTAACTGGGAAGCAACTCCCCCTGGTTACAGGGCCTGCCTGAGAGCTTGGAGAAGACTGGCTCCATGCTATGGGGCCATACCTGCCCGGAGTTACTATGGCAGCCCAGTAAAACTGGAAGAATAGGAAATGCTGGCAGGTGTAACTGATTGTACGAGGAGTTGGAAATGGGGCTGCAGAGGAAGACTGGCACTGGAATTTAAACCCAGGCGCAGCAGCCATACCTGAAAGAGGACCATGCCTCTTTGGTGGAGAAGAGAGAGAGGACCATGCAGCTTTGGCAGAGTGGGGACCCCGTGGCGGCGACACAGCTGATGGTGCCCGGAGCCTGAATCACAGACTTCTACTTCTTTTCCTGAGATACAGTACCCCAGACTGGGCAAAGGGGAAAAGGAAGGACTGTGTGCATTTGTGGGTATTCTAAAGGACTTTAGTGTTTTAATAAAGACATTAACTCATTACTCTAAGTCTGTATAACTCTTAAATAAATAACTCCTTTCCTTTTCACCAATCTCTGGCATTGAGAGACGTCTTTCCTCTGGCAGTAGGCAGAGCGAACCTAATAGGTGGGGAGGAACCCCTGGAGAAAAAGGGGGGTCCTTTTGGTAATAGTATATCATTCACCCCCCCAGGTCTGTTCTATAACATTATGGGGGCCGGCTAAGTGAGTCCAAAATCCATAGCATAGGCCACTGCAACTCTAGAAGAGTTCTAGAAGCTGCTGTCTACAAGTAGAATTTCTTCCTTAGGGAGCCTCAATTCTGCTCTTAAGGCCTTTCAGTGCATTAAACTGGCCCACCCAGTGAACTGACTTTGGACTTTAATCATATGTATACTTTATCTTCACAGCCACATTTACATTAGTGCAGGATTGAATAATTGGGACTATAGCTAACCAAGCTGACACAGAAAAACAATTATCACATGCTTATTAAAATACTGCCAACTAAAATGGTTTCTACATAATAAAAGATAAAGACAGGAACAGAACAGGAAAAGGGAGGAGGTACTGGAGAGCTTAGAGATTAAAATAAATTATCATATTGACTATTTCCTATTGGCTTTTTTATATGTGTATATGTGTGTGGTATACACACACACACACACACACACAGAGACAGAGAGAGAGAGAGATATTACCAGGCAACAATTAGAAAGGATTTGACAAACCCACCACCTTTGTTTTGTTTTTTGGAGGTTTTTTCCTCCTCCCATAATGGTTCAAAGCACAGATTGTGTGTGTGCGGCTACCCACTTTGGGCCCCAGTGAAGGGAGGGTGGTGCAGTCTGGAGTTGCGTGAGGAGAGTCTGGAGTGGGAGGCACTGGGGAGAGTCTTGGGGGAGCGGCTGTGATTTTCAGGGCCCCGATATACATCGGCTCCACAACAACCATCTTCCTTGAGAAGAGCTAGCCCCTCCCAGGGGAAAATTAATCACCTTACCTTGTGGGATACCGCGCCCCACCCCCTGGAAACCCCCTCACCACAACCTCTGTAAATGTGTTCACTCCACTCAGCCCATTCTTTTTCTTTTTCTTTTTTCTCTCTTGTCAGTTTTGCTCTGTGTTGGTATTCTGTTTGGTTTGTGTTTTTTTTCTTTTTTACCCTGCCTTCTCTCACATCCTGCATCTCAACCCTTTTTGGGGAGACAGCAACATAAAAGGACTTTGGGGTCATCAGAGACTGGTGGTAGGGTGCAGCCAATACACTATCCTGGGAAACAGACTGGTGCTCCCCCCTCACCAGAGAGCCATAGAAACACCCTTCTGGCACCCAGCAAACCCAAAATCTGGGCTCAGGAACACTAACAGGGGCCCCACCCTGCCGAGTACGTGGAGATAATCCCAGACAAACTCGGACTAGTGCCTGGGGGGGTGGGGGGGTGGAAAAACCCACCATCTTCCCTGAAGTCTGGAAAGCACCTGCCATGGAAGATCCAGGAATCACAGCCCCTTGTTTCCTCCAGAGGCCATCCCAGAAACAGTCTAGTCTGCAACTAGCCTAAGATTGACAGCAAGCCAGCAATCTTGGCAGAGGTGGATCCTGTGGCAACTTGGGAGATTTGCTGACACACGCTTAGATCCAGTGCAGATGAAAGTCAGCTTTGCAGAGCAGCTTGGCCCAACCTGGGAGTAGTCAAGCCCGGAGGAATGAGCCACAAACTGTGGATCGCCTGTAGCTTTGAAAAGGCGGCCAAGGGCCAGATGTGGACAGTGCCTGACATTGGCTTACACCAGACTCAGACCTCAGAGTGCGATCCAAAGGGAGACACGAGGAGGCTAGAGCTAAACTGCACTGAGACTAATCCACTTGGTTCTTTTTTCATTATCCTAGCTATTTTTTTTCATTTCGTAGCCATTTCATTTATACTTTTTATCTATTTTTTCTTTTATTTCTGGTGCTCTAATTTTTCTTTTATATCTCCTTCTCTTATCTTTGAGTACTCCACTGTTCCCTTTTCTCCATTTATTATTTTTGTTACCTTTACTGTGTTCCTTTTCCCCATTTTCCTCTTTCAACTCATCATGAGTAGTAGCTTTCTTCCCATTTCTCTTCTCATAATCACTTTCCTTTCCTTTGGTCTTCTCATACTCTTTTTCCCTTTTCCCTTACCCTACTTGCCCATTTCTCTCTATGCTTTTATTACTCTTTATTCTCTTGCTGTTGATATAGCTGTGGTAGGTTGGGGAGGGTGTTGCTTGTTTTGGTGTGGTTTTCTGTTGTTTTGCTTTGTTCTGCCAGCACATATAAAACAGCATACAACACGTGGTGGGGATTGAAACTCCTAGCCAGCCAGATAGATGGGAGCTCCCACCAACAAATGGGCCAGTAATAATCAGGACCCAAATACAACAGGAGAGTCTATATAACGCACATGGAGCTCATTCCTACAGAATCCAGATCAGGAAATCAAGGAGTCTGCACCACGGGGTCCCACAGGACTCTTAACACACAAGGCCACTCCATAAGACAGAGAGTCAAAGCAAATCAATCTCACACATAGAAACAAGCACAAAGAGACAACTAAAATGGGGAGACACAGAAACAACCCCCAAATGAAAGAAATGAAGGAATATCCAGAAAAAGAGCTAAGCAAAATTGAAGCAAGCAACTTCTCAGACATAGAGTTCAAAATAATGGTTATAAGGATGCTCAAGGAACTTAGTGAGGACTACAGGGAAATTAGTGGGATCTAATTAGATGAAGGCATCTGCATGAAAAAGGATATAGAAACTTTGAATAAGAACCAGATGGAAATGAAGAATGCAATATCTGATGAAGAACACACTAGAAGGAATTAAAGGCAGGTTAGATGAAATAGAGGATCAAATCAGTGAGTTGAAAGACAAAGCAGAAAAAGAACATACAGTCACAGCAACAAAATGAAAACACTCAAAAAGAATGAGGATAGTCTAAGGGAGCTTTGGGACAAGTTGAAACACAACAACATTTGCATCATAGGGATACCAGAAGCAGAACAAAAGGAGCAAAGGATAGAAAACCTGTTTGAAAAAATAATGATGGAAACTTTCCCTAACTTGGTGAGGGAAAAAGTCACGCAAGTCCAAGAAGCACAGAGCGTCCCAATCAAGATCAACCCAAAGAGGCCCACTCCAAGATGTGTTATAACCAAAATGGCAAAATTTACAGACACAGAGACCATCTAAAAGACAGCAAGGGAGAAACAGCTACTACTAACATACAAGGGAGCTCCAGTAAGGTTATTAGCTGATTTCTCAATACACACCACTACAAGCTGGAAGGGACTGGCAAAAAATATTCCAAGTAATGAAAAGCAAGGACCCGCAACCAAGACTATTCTATCCAGCAAGGCTCTCGTTTAAAATGGAAGGTGAAACAAAGAGATTTCCAGACAAAAGAAGGCTGAAAGAGTGCATTTCCACCAAGCCAGCACTGCAAGACGTTAAAGGGACTGCTTTAAGAGGAAGAAATAGAGAGAGAGAGAGGACACAGGTATAAAGGGAAAAAATGGCAATGAATAAGTACCTATCAATAATAATCTTACATGTAAATGGATTAAAGCCAAGCCAAAGGCATAGGGTAGCAGAATGCTTTAGAAAACATGACCCACATATAGGTTGTCCACAAGAGATTCACCATAGAACAATAGATATTCACAGGCTAAAAGTGAAGGGATGGAAAAAAATATTCCACACAAATGGACGTGAAAAAAAAAAGCTGGAGTATACATATATCAGACAAAATAGACTTCAAAACAAAGGCAATAACGAGACAAAGAAAGTTACTTCATAATACTTAAGGGAGTAGTCAAACAAGACAATATAACTCTTATAAACATATGCACCCAATATAAGTGTACCTAAATATATAAAGGAAATATTGGAGGACTTTAAGAAAGAGGTAGACAGCAACAGTCAATGTAGGGGATTTTGACACCCCACTGTCAACAATAGATAGATCTTCCAAAGAAAAAGTCAATGAAAATATTGAACAACACTAGATCAAATGTACTTAATTGATATTTATAGAATATTTCACTCCAAAGAAGCAAAATACACATTCTTCTCAAATGCACATAGATCATTCTCAAACACAGACTACATGATAGAACACAAAACAAGCCTTAACAAATTCAAGACAATTGAAATCATATCAAGCACCTTCTCGGATCACAATGGCTTAAAACTAGAAACCAACCTAAAGAAAAAAAAAAAACTCAGAAACATTCAAATACATGGAGGCTGAATAACAGATTATTAAAGAATGAATGGGTTAACAATGAGATTAAGGAAGAAATCAAAAAGTACCTGGAAACAAATGAAAATGAACACTCCACAATCCATAACCCATGGGACACAGCAAAGGCAGTCCTGAGAGGGAAATCCATAGGAATACAGGCCTACCTAACAGAGATAGAAACATTTCAAATAAACAACCTAACCTTACATCTACGAGAACTGGAAGAACAACAACAAACAAAGCCCAGAGTGACTAAAAGGAAAGAAATAACCAAGATCAGAGCAGAATTAAACAACACAGAGACTAAAACAACAATCCAAAGGATCAATAAATCCAGGAGCTGGTCCTTTGAAAAGATAAAACAAAATCAACAAGGCTTTAAGCAGATTCATTGAGGAGAAAAAGAGAGAGGATCCAAATAAATAAAATCAGAAATGAAAAGGGAAAAGTAACAACCGATACCACAGAAATACAAAGGATTGTAAAAAATTACTATGAACAACTGTATGCCAAGAAATTGGACAACCTCTGTGAAATGGATAAATTTCTAGAAACATACAGTCTTCCAAAACTGAATCAGGAAGAAGCAGAAAGCCAGAACAGACCGATAACTAGCGAAATTGAAGCAGTGATCAAAACACTACCAACATACAAAAACTCTGGACCAGACAGCTTCACAGGTGAATTTCACCAAACGTTCAAAGAAGAACTAATACTGATCCTTCACAAACTATTCCAAAAAATTCAAGAACAGGGAAAACTCCTGAACTATTGTACAAGACCAGTATTGTCCTAATCCAAAAACCAGTAAAGACACAACAAAGAAAGAAAATTACAGGCCAATATTTCTAATGGACACAGATGTGAAAATCCTCAACAAAATACTAGCAAACCAGATCCAACAATACATTAAACAGATCATACACCATGATCAAGTGAGACTTATTACAGGGATGCCAGAGTGACACAATATTCACAAATCAGTAAGTGTGATACATCACATAAACAAAATGAAAGACAAAAATCGCATGGTCATATCCATAGATGCAGAAGAAGCATTTGATAAAGTCCAGCACCCATTTGTGATAAAAACATATGATGTTAAGGTAAGAACATCTGGGAAACCTGTCGAGAATTCTTATAAAAATTTATTTATAAGAATTATAAGAGTCAAACAGTAGATACACCCAGAAGCAAAATTTCAACCGACTGAGAAAATGCTTCTCAGAATGGCAGTTTGTAGCTGCTTTTACACATTTTTCTCTTTTTTTGTTGTTTTTTTTCTTTTATGCATTTTGAATTAAAGAATATGAGCAAGATAACGTGAAGACAGGAGAAAGCAAGGTGGGCATTGAATTACAAGATAATAGATTGTGTTCTTTTAAGGGTCACTTCAATTATTTCAAAGGTGTTAAACTAGGTGATTTTGCCTCTGAGGGGTCTGGAAAAAGGCAAACCAAAAGGAGTGTTAACCTAGATGCACAGAAAAAAATGGGCAGGGCTTCCTTAAAGCAAACATAAATGCTTTACTCAAAAAGGTGTAAGCCTAAAGCATGACTACTCATATGATCTGCCCAGTAAGGAATTTATGATCAGATTACCCCGCGAGGCTGCTTTTTGTAGAACTGCTTTTCGTCCACACGTACATGCAGGAAAGTACGCAATTCATAATTGTACAGTTTAAAACTTTTTCATAAACTGAACAAACACATGCAAACAGCACCTATATATTAAGACAGAGAATATTTCCAGAACCCTAGGAAAGCTTTTGGCTCACTTCCTGTCTCTACTCCCCTACAAAGGGTAACCAGGTCCTGACTTGTAGCAACATAAACTCGTTTTGACTAATTTATAGTTTTGACTTTGTAGACATGGAATCATACTATATGTATACTTTTGAGTATGATTCTTTTACTTAACTTTATGTTTGAAAGCTTCACTGATGTTGCTGAGTGTTGGTGCAGTTAGTTCATTTTTGTTGCTGTGCAGTAATTGTGATCCCATAATCCAGACCCGGCCTTGTTTTCCCCACCTCCATGTGATCTTCCCCCCTTAATTTCAAATACTTAAAAGAAGCTGCAAAATTGTTATTCTCTGGAGCAGTTAAGATCTTTCTCTCTTGCATATGTAGTAAGTTTGACTCAAATAAACTCTTGTAAAAATTTCTCTACAGGTTTGGACATTTCTTACGTTGACCTATTCCACTGTGTGAATATACCATATTTATTTAACCTGTTTTACTGAATAGATATACCTGATGGACATTTGAGTTGTTTGTAGTTTGGGGCTTGTATTACTTTCCTAGGGCTGCCGTAACAAAGAATCACAAACTGAGTGGAGTAGCAACAGAAATTTATTATCTCTCAGTTCTGGAGGCTAGAAGTCAGAGATCAAGTGTCCGCGGGTTGGTTTGTGTGAAGGGTTGTGAGGAAGAGTCTGTTCCATGCCTCTGCCCTAGGTTCTGGTGGTTTTCTGGCAATCTCTGGCACTTCCTGGCTTGTAGAAGGATTGCTTTGATCTCTGCCTTCATCTTCAAGTGGCATTCTCCCTGTGTGTCTCTTCCAAATTTCTTCTTTCTAAAAGGTCACTAGTCACATCAGAGTGGGGCCTCACCCTACTGCAGTTAACATTTGGGTTTTTTCTACCTGAGTTGTCTTATTTGATCTTTACAATTGTTACCCCGATAGACCTGAATTTGAAAGCGGGCTCTGTAGCTTACCAACCCTGGCCAAGTCAAAAGTTTCTTAGCATATTAATTTTCTCATTTGCAAAATAAAAATAAAATTACCCACTTTACTGTACTGGAATGAGGATTTAATAAAATAACAAAATACCTAGTATAGTTCCTGTCATATGTTATGACAGGTATTTAATAAATGGCAACTGGTAGCATAATGATTCATGTTTATAGTACACAATTCTAGAATCTGTTTCATGACTTGCAGGAGAATCTAGACTAATATATGTAATGTGTCTCCTGCTTCATGAAAAGTTGCCTTAGGTCATATATACATGACATATCCAAAAGATAATCTTAGCTTCCAGAGTACTGAAATCATTGAAGGATGGCAAGAAACATTGGTGAAACATGCACTTTTATTCTACACGCAATCTATTTACCAACCTCAGAGAGGTTAAAATAGATTAGTTCAAATAAAACAGGTTCGTTCAAAGAGTTCAGTTTTCTGGACTAGCAAATCATTTGTCTTTCCAAGGAAAATAAGTTTAATTTTATTTATCTGGCAAAGAAGAAAAATCATAGCTTTAAGGAATATGGCCTTAATAACTTATTAGAAACAAAAGCATTTTCAGACTTAACTGAGACCATCTAATTCTCAGAATGAGCATCTGGGAAAGTAAATGGCCAAACTTCCCAGGAGAATTTTTAATGAACTTTTATAAAATCTAGATTTAGATTGCCTCTAATGTAAAATATTAATGTAAACCATAAAGAACGTTTATAATTTTAATAGCTAAAATTTTATAATAAATATTTTTTCTGATTATAGAAATTTTTGAACATACAAAAATAAGAGACAAAAAGTTTATTTTCTGGTCTTTTTTTCCTAAGTATAGTTTTTTGGGGGACCTGGAGGAGTCAACATAGTAAATGATTCTCTATATTTGATTTCATATCCTTTTTCCCTTCAATCTTATAATGTACTACCCTACATAGGATTTTTTCCAAAGTGATGAAAAATTTTCTATTAAAACAGTGCAAGAGAGTAAAATAGCAAAGCAATTAAGAATGTAGACTTAAGCCATATTTCTGGGTTCAAATCCCAGTCCCAGCACTTGCCAACGTAAACTTGAGTAAGTTACTACTTCTCTGTGTCTTAGTTTCTTCACTGAAAAATGGAAATATTAGTAGTGCACATACCTGATAGGGGGGGCATAAGTATTAATTGTGTTAATCTTAACACATTAATTCATATACATTTATTGAGTACATATAAATGCTTTAATAGTGCATCACATGCTAAGCATTCTATAAATGTCACTTATTATTATCATTATTATTATTGTTATTATTAGCTATTAAAAATCCTTAGTATGGTACTCTACTGAAATCTTAAAACAAGACACATATAATAATTGATTAACTACACTTGAAACTTGTAACATTATTTATAGAGAAATTATTTATAGACAAATTATTTATAATGCTTTCTCAGTTTAAATTTTAAAATCTATAAAGGTTATCAAGTCAAGTAGTATGAATTCTAATCCCTAATTTTTAATTGATGGAATAATTTTGTGATTTTGTTTAATTAGTTTATTTTTTGTGTGGACATAAACGTTCAATTCATTTGGCCAAATACGAAGGAACACAATTGCTGGATCATGTGGTAAGAGTACGTTTAGTTTTGTAAGAAACCGCCAAACTGTCTTCCAAAGTGGCTGCACCACCTGCATCCCCACTAGCAAGGAGTGAGAATTCCTGCTGCTCCAAGTCCTCTCTGTTGTGATTTTATTTTCCACATGTTAAAGGGATATATATCTTTCCTGAAAAATATAATTTGTCAGATCTTCTAAAGAAAAGTGCTTAAAAATATAAATGAAAATTAAACTTTCATTCCCCAGGCCCACTAACCACTTACTCATATCAATCAATTCAATAGCCATATATGGCTAGTGGCTACCATATTGTTCAGAGTAGACCGAGAAAGTTTCCATCACTACAGAAAGTTCTACTGCACAGTGACAGACCTAGGTAGGCCTAGGAGGAATGGAAAATCATCAGGCAGGAAAACTGTACCGTGGGAAACTGTAGCCTGGGAAAATGCCTGCCTGGGAAGCTGTCTGCTGACCCTACCCAGGGCAAACAGATGCCCAGCTAGGTCTGGGGTCTGGGACTGGCCTATCTGGCATCATAACAGGATGCAGCTTTAACTTGAGCCTGACAAGATGTATCAAGAACAATAGTCAGCAGAAATAGCACCCAGCAACCAGCTCTACCCAGTCAGACTCTGACACCCCAACCAGTTACCCTTCACGGGGTTTTGTGCTTAAAAACCCTGACCTAAGAACAACCGAGCGAGTCTTAACCTCCCTTGGTTGGCTCCCCAAACTCCCTAGGTTGGCCCCATTATCCCCCATGAGGCCTAACCTCCCTAGGTTGGCTCCACTTTTCCCTCTTATCCCCAACTAATAAACCCTGCTCCCTAGCTGGCTGCCTCAGTCTGGTTTCTTGAGTGACCCCAACCTAACAACACAAGGGGCTCTATTTAGGTCTCTAAGCAGAAAGTGGAATGTTTAGATTATGTATCATTTGAAGAACATAAGATTAATGTGCTTTTGATCCTATTTAATTCAACTAAGCAATATTTAGTAATTAAAATTTTTCTAATATGATCCAAACTTAGTATCATATGAGAACTAGGCCAATCATCAATAGTAAGGATCAAATGCAAGAAAAACAATGTGTGAGTGTGATACGCACATTTTATTTCAGTTTTCTTTTCTGCATTAACTGAAAAGCTCCTCTCACCAAACTTAACAAATGTTATCTTTTAAAATACTTAATAATTTAACAGATTAAACACAGTTTTAAAAACTTTTTACAATGAAAATCACAATTTGCTCAGAAATAGAAAGACTAATATAATAAACTTCCTTGAATCCATCACCCAATTTCAATAATTATCAATTGATAACCAATCTTTTTCATCTATAACCTACCTGCTCTCACCCCTTACCCTTCACTGAATTCTTAATATTATCAAATATATAGTCCTTAAACAAAAGAAACCAGTTAGTATTTCTGACTTTTACATCAAGTTTCAAAGTTGAAAGCACATGTGATATTGTCATCAGTTCAAGGTCACTGATCATTTTGTGTCAGAAACACTACAGATCAATATTCAGGAAATGAGAGCAGTATGTTTTATCTATTATTTGCTAAGAACAAAATGAAGCTTTAAAAATAGACTAAAAAATAATCAATAGAAACAAAAGTACTTAGGCTATCAAATTATTCAAAATAGACCAAATAACCCTAATAATATAAACAAGTTACTACCTCACACCCATTAAGGTAGCAATTATCAAAAAACAGAAATTAAGTGTTGGTGAGGATGTCAAGAAACTGGAACCCTTCTGCATTTCTGGTGGGAATGTAAAATGGTACAGCCACTGTGAAAAGCAGTATGATGGTTCTTCAAAAAATTCAAAATAGAATTACCATGATTCAGCAATTCCACTTCTGGGTATATACTCAAAAGAAGTGAAAGCAGGGTCTCAAAGAGATACTTGTGCACCCAGGTTCAGGCAGCATAATCCCAAATAGCCAAAACATGGAAGCAACCCAAGTGTCCATGGAAAGAGAAATAGATACACAAAATATGGTATATAAACACACTGGAATATTATATGCTTAAAAAGAAAGGAAATTCTGACATGTATTACAACATGGATGAACACTGAGGGCATTGTGCTAAGTGGAATAAGCCAGTCACAAAACCACTAATACTGTATGAGTCCACCTACAGAGGTACTTAGAGTAGTCAGCATTACAGAGACAGAAAGTAGAATGGTGGTTGTCAGGGACTAGGGGAAGGGTAAAAAAGCTGGGGGGAGGGGGCGTGTTATTGTTTAATGGCACAGAGTTTCAGTTTTGCAAGATAAAAAGGGTTCTGGAGATGGATGGTTGTAACAATCATGCAAAACAATATGAATGGACCTAATACCACTGAACTGTATACTTTAAAATGGCTATGATGGTAAATTTTATGTTATGTGTACTTTGCCAGATTTTTTTAAGTTGAGGGAAAAAAGGAGTTAACACACCACACTATCTATTTGCAACAGAAGGCAAACTGTATATAAAGGGTGAGACAAGATGGATTAATAAGTATTTTGCACATGTTTGCAAATTTAGCATATGCAAATAGTTAAGTGACCCCTGTATATCCTGAAGGGAAATATTATTCATGTAGGAACTCATTTTTTGTTTGGAGATTTTGTAATTTCTAGTTAATGTGGAAAAATAATTAATAGTATAAATATGAAGAAAACATAAATAGTTGATGATAAATGTCTGCACTGATGGACAAAAATAAGTCGATCTGCTCAGATAAAAGATTCTATTCATGGGCCAGAAGAGATGGAGAATGGATTGTGAAACAGTCAACCAATTTGGCATAGAGATTCAGATACAGGGGTGAATCCACAAGACATACTGTCATTTGAATTGAGGTTACTAGTTGGATTTACTGGCTGCATTGGGAAATTCAGTAGCCATTGTAGAAGTTTTATGGTAAAGAGAAAGATAAACAAAGAATCAATGGTAAGATTAAAACAAAACAAAAACAAAAACAAGAAACTTAGCTGAATACAGACCCAGTTGTTTCAGATGAGGGGTATGTGTGAATCTGAGTTACAATTTATTTTTCATTTTTTTTAATCTGCAGACATTTATAAAATAGACTACATGAACTCTGAGATCCCATCCACTCTATTAGTTTAATTAGTTTTGATAAGTTTTCTAAATTTCAGTTGCCTTCTGAAATTTTAATTTGCATTCTAATTCTTCTCTGGGAAATAACTTGTTGGCTTCTTAAAATTTTAAATTCAGTCATTCAGTAGCTCATCCAGGCATTTTTTTGTTTTACAAAGTACCTACAACAATGTCTTATGGCATTGCAATATAGAGCGAGGTCACGAAAATAAATCAGGTATCTTCTCTGCTCTCAAGGAGCTCAGTATCCATAGCAAGGCAGACAGGTATACAGGTAATTTCATTATTTTAAAGGATAAGGATGACTGGGGTGAAGAAGTGGGCTAAAGAGTTTCTGGCAGGGACTTCTGAAGGGAAAATCTGGGGGGGAAATGCACAATGCCCGGAGAAATTGCAGGTAGTTAAGCATTCTTAGGGAAAAGGGTGAAGGGCAATCAGGCTGCATGGTTAGGCATGGCCTTATAATTAACAACTCTGTTTGGCCTGCTAAGGACTTGGACTTTATCCTGAAGACAAAGGGAAGTCAGTTAAGAACTCAGACTAGGAATGTGAAAACACAAATCTAAATCAACTAATCTGAAGGTTATGTGGAAGTGTACTCAGAAGGTCAGAGGCACATAGGAAAGCTGAAAGAGAAAGGTGGTAATCTTTACCCTTATCTAGACCAAAAAAGGGACAGTGGACACTCAGAGGCAGGAATAGAATCCAGAGATAATTGAGGAGGTAGAAATGGCTTGCTGCATTAAAGGTCCCACCCTAGGATTTAAAAGGTCTAGGGGCGGGATCTTGGAACCAACAGTTCAATAACACTTCCCAGGTAAGGCTGTTGATTAGTCAGGTGTGGGACACCCAGTGCAAACTGCTTCTCAATGAGCTTGAGTGTCAAAAAACAAAGGATGGCAGTCAGAGGGCCAAGGGGAGCCTTTCAATAGGGATCAAAGAGACTCTACTGTTCCCTTGCCGACGGAAGCCAACCAGCAGGAGGGGAGGAGCTGGAGGAGCTGAGATCATGGAATGTTGCAAAGGAAAGATTTCAAGAGAGGGAAGATCTCAGTTCTGAGAGAGGAACTAAAGAAGAAAGGACAGGAATGTACACCCAGACAGTTGGGAGGGAGTGATAGGAACTGGGTTGAGCGAGTTCTACCTTGAACTCCCTCCTTTTTACTCCGTGAAGCAGGTAGTGAGCACCCAGGACCTTTTCTGAAAGGGCTAAGGTGCATAAGAGGGGGCTCACAAAAAAAAGATAAAAATGCTTCTGTCTCTCAGAGAGGCCCATTAGGGAAAGAAACTGTGTGTTTGCACTGGTACCAATGGACACACTGTGTGATTTTCTTCTTGTGAGGTGTCCAGATTTAGCAAACAAAAATATAAGACCCCCAGCTAAATTTAAGATAAACAATGGAGTGCTCGCATCAGCAATACATACGAAGACTGGAACTATACGGAGAAGCCTGACGCGGCCCCAGCGCAAGGATGACATGCAAATTCGTGAAACGCCCCATTTTTTTAAAAAGGTAAACAATGGATAATTTCTTAGTATAATTATGTCTTATGTACTATTTGGAACACACCTAAACTAAAAAATTATTTGCAATTCAAATTGAACTGGACATCCTATATATTATCTGGCAGCCCTGTATGAGAACTTGAAAAACTGGATGTGTGGATTATGACCTAACACCGAAAGTTAAGGTTGAAGTTTACTATGAAAATCCTCTTCATTTATTAATACTTATGAGCAAGCACGACTCAGTGTCAGCAGCAGACAGGGCCATCCATGGACACATGCCCACAACAGGCATGAGCCAGGCAACATCGACGGATGAGCTTGTAACCGCACCGCTCTGCTTCTTTCCTATGTCTGCTTCTGTCCCATTTCCGGAAACATCCCTGTTCACTCTGACCCAGAATCAGTGTTTCCTAACAGTGAATGGTGTGTTAGGTTTTGGTTATCCAGGTTTGAAAATTCCTAATTGATTATCTTGCACTACACTAAACCAGCTACCCTGATATTGACTAAAAATAGGGTAACCAACTGTCCTGGTTTACCCAGAACTGAAGATTTCCCAGGATTTGGGATTTTCACAGCTAAACTGGGAGTGTCCCACACAAACCAGGATGGCTCATCATCTGCCTTGACTATGGTAGATTCTTTTAAGCCAGTGATGTCTCCGTGTTGATTATTAAGCTTTAATTCTCCCAAGAGAGTAATCATTTTTCTCCTCAAAAACCCTTGTTTTCATTGCTTAAATTCTCTCTTATATAAAAGGTAATAATTTACAAAGAAAAAGATACATTTTTTTTCATATTTTATGCCATATCACACTTTAGTTCTTAGAATATTCTCACTGGAAAAGTATGTCAATTTTAAGATCATATGTTTTCCAGGCTTGTTATTAGAGATGCCAGTTTTAAATGACTGGGCCCAGAGAAGAGTTGATCCTGATATGTAGGCTGACTTTATCACTTATATGCCAAGTTAGGGATATCCTATGCTCCATGAATAATACAGAATGACACAATATATGTGTGTATCTGTATACATATTTCCTGAAGGCAAAAGGAAATGCAATATATCAATGACTGGTGCCCTGTCTTACTTTCAGAATTCAAAAATCTTGTTTTTGTACCTTGAAGTGAATTATCTTCATACAAACTTCAAGGAAACTTGCATCCCACTGGCCAAAGCAGATCTTTGCCGTGGGGCATGAACAAAGGCAACATAATTTTGGAGCAGTGCTTAGATCGATTAAAACCTTAATTATGCTGACAATGTTAGTTAGGGTCCTAATTTATAGTTATGAAAGAGGCTAGCTGCCAACCCAATATTGATTTTCTTCTTATTTAATAACTAAACTTTGATATCAGTTCAGGATAGCCATATGGCCAGTTAAAAGACTCCTTTTGACATCCTCCATTGCAACTAGATGTAGAATTTAGAAAGGCTCCTTAAGAAACGGACAGCCCACTTGCATGAACCCTTCCACTTTCTTTCCTTCCTTTTACTTCTTGCCTGAAACTCAGGCCATCAGAAAACCTTGAAGACAGAAGCCATGGATGGATGGGAAAGACACAGTAGGAATATTGAAACAGGCTCGTTCTCTGGTGACTCCGGCACCACCCTCTGAGATCTAGACCACCCACCCCCAAACTTGTTTTACTTGAACGGAACAACAGTTAACGATCCTGTTATTTTCCTTCTGTGTGACTAGCTGACAAATGCAAATTACTGATAGAATTGTGCATTGTTGTGACTAGGGGTGTACATAAAGGTGAGGTAGTGTTGGTTGGATTAGTAGTAACAGTAAAGCTTATTGAGGGCTTCCTATGTACCAACTTCTGAACTACTTTCTAGTAGCATGTTATTCAATTCTCAAAATGCTTCATGAGGTAGGTATTGTATATACCTCATTTTTCATATAAAGAAACTGATCTCAGGGATGTTAAGTTACTTGTTCAAGGGCACAAAGAGAAAGTGGTTGTATCGGGACTCAAAATTAAACTTTGGACGGTGAGCATGCAGTAGTGTACACTGATGTTCAATGATAATATCATACACCTTAAATTTGTATGATGTTATTACCCAATGTTACTTCAATAATTCAAAAAAAAAAAAAACCCAGACAAGTTGTCGTGAGAGCCCTGGTTCTATACTTCTCAAAGGTGAAGGGAATACAATCCTGTATCAGAATGTGAAGATTTTATAATTTCTAATGCGTCAGGCATTCATTTGTGGAACTATCTGTGTCTCTTATAAACCTAAGACACATATCCCATTTTTATAGCTACTAGTTTGGGGAAAGGAACCCTGTAAATATTCCTAGGAAAATTAATAATCCCGAGGAGATTGTGAAGCAGGAGAGGCTCTTCTTCAGAGCCCTCAGGCCCCCTCAGCCCTTTTCCCGCCTCTGGTTACAAGCAGAGCAGAGTCAGGCCTCTGCTGGCTCTGTTCACAGCCACAGTCATTACTGGTTTATTAATTTATTTCCACGAGTTTCTAGCAGATGGCAGTAAAATGATTTTTTCTAACTTGCACACTTATTTGGGCTGGTGGCAAGGCTGGTTATGTGTTTCTGCTCCTCTAGTCTGAGCACCTAATTTGTAATCTCCTACCAAAAACACCCCCAAAGTCTTATTTCATAGAAGTGAGTGTGTGTGCATGCAAGAGAAAGGGAGAGGGAGAGAGAAATAAAGTGAAGTAATAGCCATTTAAAAATACAGTAGCCCTGGCCGGGTGATTTAGTTGGCTGGAATGTCATCCAATTCACCAAAATGTTGTGGGTTTGATTCCCTGTCAGGGCATACACCTGAGTTTTGAGTTCGATCCCTGGTTGGGGCACAAGGGGAGGCAACTGATTGGTGTTTCTTTCTCAAGTCGATGTTCCTCTCTCTCTTTCTCTCTCTCTCTCTCTACCTTAAACTCTCTAAAACCAATAAACATCCTTGAGTGAGGATTGAAAGTTAATAATAAAATAAAATTACAGTATTCTTACTATGATTACTATAATCCCTTGATCATCTCCATCTCATTTCCCAGATGAAACTCTTCTTAACGCTCACACATTTTTCCCTGGTATTTGCTTCCATATTTCTCAGTAATCTGTTTATACTGGTATATCTTATTTATCAATTTCAAATTTATTTATTGATATCCTGTAATAGTAAATGAAGAGTTACATCTCTTCTACCACCAGTCCTACTTTCCTTACATCTGCCACTTTCCCAAGATAGTTATAATCCAATTTTTCGTTAAGTTGGTTTTCAGTGTTACATTTGCACGTCTGGGTAAATGCTGACACTTCAGAGTCGTGTTCTTTCCTGTAAAACACTATTTTCCCAGCATTAATAATTGCCATATTTTGTCATTTCTGAACATTAATAACAGACACATCTTTCAATTTCTCATGAAAAAAAATGTATACGTGCTCCATCATATCCCTCCAAAATTAATATTTTTCAAGTGCTCAAACATATTAGATAATCTATCAATTTTATTTTTTCTCGGAGGCTCTAGTCATCCTTCTGCTCAAATTTTGATTGATTTACTTTTGGGTTTGTTGCTCAGCTATCATTTAGGGTGTCCTTTCGCTATTACTCTGGGACTTTCCTTTGCCTCCTACCTGGGCTGAATCGCTTCCTTTCTGTGGTCCCTGAAGTTTGCCACCCCAGGTACATTCTCATCTGTCACAGTGTATTCTTCAGTAGCTTCCTACGAAAGTTATAAGCTTGAATTCTCATGTGTCTTCAAGTGCTTTTATTCACCCCCCATACTTAACTATGAATTTGCCTAGGAGAAAGATCATTGTCGCAAAAACGTTTGAAGAAAGGTTTCTCTGTTTTCTCAGATGCTAAATTTCTGCCTGCCGGTTTGATGCCGTTCCTATTCCCTTGCATGTGAACTGATTTGAAAGACATTTTCAAGATTCTTTTAGCTCTCATGTTCTGTAATTTCATGACTATTTGCCTTGCTGGGGATCCTTTTCATTTAAAGAGTCCTTTCAATCTGAAGACTTGTAGCCTCGGTTCCAGGAAGTTTTCTCGTTCTCTTTTTCTGGAACTCCTCTTTCCTCAGATGTTCTCCTACGTTAGTCCCTAGAATCTATATTACATTTTCTTCACTTGTCTTTGTCTTTTTGTCTTATTTTCTGGGAATTTTTCATCTCTTTATCTTTCATATTATTAATTCCTAAGAGCCCTTTGTCATTTTTCTGTTTTATTTCTGTTTCTGCTTTTACTTTTTAGGTGAGGAAAGAGTGAAAATAGAAAACATATAAAATGGAATAATTTTAAGTGAGTTGCTAAAGTAATTAACATCATCAAGTTTGAGGCATGTGGGAAACCATCATTCTTGTTTAACTAGCCTGGAAATGTAAACATTTTTGAACTTTCCGGTCTGTGTCAATGCCTGGTTATACATCTGGTCATCCAGGCAACCTTCTGACTGTCCCCCAAAGGGCTCCTGTATCTAGTGATTACCCTCTGAAGTCCTCGCGTACACATCCGTCAGACACCCATTACCCAGGCTAGCCTGGGACTGACCAGACCTCCGGGGACCTGTGTTCCAGACCATCCCACATCCATCATCCTGACTGCCTGACATCTGACTGGTAATCATCCTAGACCAATCCTAGGGCTACGAATGCAGGACGGATACTTCTCAAGAATGTACCATTTACTGTAAGAACTTTTTAACTTTTCTTTCTTCTTTTGAACACTTCTGGGGTTTTGCCTAGCTGTGTATCCCATTTGCAAACTCCAAGGCCCTTGAATAAATCACTGTTATCTTCAGCAAAGCCTCCAGACTTTTTTTGAGTTCATGTAACATAGAGATGCAATATCTTGGGGGAGGTTAGGTAGGCACCAGGATATTAGTGTTTGGGGGTCAAGTCAGGAAAAGATGATGAACAACTTCCTTTGAAGAAATACAAGGAACTAATACATGTACACATTTTCTAAGAAGATCATCAGGAATAACATAAGATCAGGCTGCTTTACTTCTCAAAGTAGCTTTAGGGCTGCCCTTGTTTAAGTCTATGAAGCAACAGTTTTTGAGTTGTGATAAAATCAAATGTGTAGATTAGGTTATAGTAGGCATCAGACAATCTACTGGATGGAGAATGATGTCGAACAAAATAAGACAATCTTATTATTGAACTTTCACCAATACCAAAAGGTAAATTTAGATTTCATTTTATCTTCTAATTTTCTACAGGATTCCTTAGGTTCACAAGTAATTCCGGTGCTTCACTGAGCAAACACATAGGTATTTGCTCAGTTTGTCTTGATATCACGCACAATAATTGAGGTCCACACACTTCATCACTTGAAATGATTTCTCTCAGAACCTTCCTTGTTTTATGACCCTTTCTGTTAACTAGGCTAAACTTACATTTTGTAGTTCTCTCAGTTTTTTTGGTTTTTAGCCCTTTCCTGAAAGACCAAGTAGCTAAAAATCTTTGCACATTATATAGCTGTCAAATTATCCCCCCACACTCTCTCTTTTTAATCCCTAAAATAATCTGACTCTATTAACTTCCCTTTATGAAGTTCTAGAACAATTTGGTCCGGGACAAACGTCACAGCCTCACCCTTCTCTCCAGCTGGTTAGCCAACATATTTATACAGATGGAATTTCATTTAATGTGAAAATCAGGGGTAATTGCAGTGTCGTTTAAGAAGCCTGAAGGATAAACAGTCTGACCTTTTCTTCGGAAGACAATGGAGGCAGGCCTGTGCTGACAGTACAGCCTCAGGTCTCAGGCCTGTCTCTAGCAGGGGCTGAGCCACTTCCTCCCTTGGAACAGTCACTGTCCTGAGTCACCATCTTGCTGTTGCCAGGTGCTTGTTTGCTACGTAGTAACACACTACACCCCCACTTCCCCACACAGAGTTCTGGGGAATTGCCCCAATTTTCAGCTCTGCTAAGGTGGTTTGTGACTCATCCTCCTTTCTCTTTAGTGACCTTTTAAAGAGACAGGAATAACCTCTATTTTTATGTTTTTTTATTTTCATCATTTCTCTTGTAGGCCTCTTTTATTTGAACACTAGCTATAATTAAGTCTGAAATCAATAACTTTGTTTTGCACATGATTTACATAATTGCCTTTCTAGTCTACTTCTTAATTAAAATATTTTCTTTCCATTGGGAGAAAAAAAAATAGTGTGGGAGGGTCTTATTTCCTATGGGACAGTCAACTACATTTCCCAATAAATACTAACAGTACTTGTCCGAAATAAGGTATAGATCTGCAATCATAGGAGTTCTACTTAGGATCTGTTTAATTTTAGCTTTACATACAATACATCTCCTGGAATGACAAGGATTGTCTGTGCAAGCAAAGTCAAGGGATTGATCTTTTTTTTTCAGACATTTTATTTATTTTTAGAGAGAGGGAAAAGGGGGGAGAAAGAGAGGGAGAGAAACATTGATCGGTTGCCTCTTGCACTCCCCCAACTAGAGGTCTGGCCTGCAACCCAGGCATGCACCCTGACCAGGAATCCAACCTCCAATTGGTGACCTTGTGGTTTGCAGGACAACGCCCAACCAACTGAGCTATACCAGTCAGGGTGAAGCAACGGATCTTTGGACTTGTCTGCAATATCAAGTAATATTTTTGAAGAATCGTAATTCTAGTATATATATTTCTTTGTTTTGTTTTATTGTTATGGTTTAAAATTGGTATCATAATTAAATATCCTTCACTTTTCCTTGGACTTGAAAATCCCCTTACCAATATTTTCTGTTAAAATTTTTGGCATGCTCACTAGCAATTTAATCCCCCATAAAGTAGAGAAACCCATGTGGAAGATATGTCTTTGTGTATGTACTTAACTCCTATCACTAGCCCTGGAGCCAACTGGATTAGACAATTTTAAGCAGCCCAATTTTGTTAGAACATAAGGTGTGAAGGTGGGAATGGCAGGAGATGATGTAAGAGAGACAGTGTTAAAGAGCTTGAATTTTGTTATTTTAGAGTTTGTCATAGGTCTGGAGAGAAAAGCTGGGTATAATCTAATTTTAGCAAATCTAAAATCTAAATTACATCAATTTTCCTAAGTTCAAGAAACAATATTTTAAAAAATTTAGAGGAAAAAAGTATAAGGCTCCTATATAGTTCAAGAGAACTTAAGGCTTCAGAAATATATTTCTCATTACATAATTCCAAAGGCACTGGTAATCATATCAGGAGATACTCTACACTGTAGCACTACTGGTTTAGTATATGTGTGAGTGAATGAGAGATATAAAAAATGCGATTCACAGGGAATTTTCTGGTAATTTCACATTTAAATTATATATATGTTATATATATAGCTTCGAATGTGATATTTTCCATATATATATATATATAGACATGTAGTGGAAATAAAAAGCACATAAAAAAGGACACCGCCAAAGGACAGCAATACACCTAAAGAATGAGCTAAGATTATTTTTCAAATACCATACATAGCAAGTTGTTTCTTTTTTTTTTTCCCTTTCTCCTGGCTTCCCTTTCTCCCCCTCCCTTTCTTCCTTTCTTCCCTTCTTTCTTCCTTTTCGGTTGTATTTGACAAAAAATAAAAGACAGAAAGAAAGAAGGCCTCAGGAGCTGGAACTAGGAACGGTGGGTCCCAGGCAGGCCTGCCGCTCCTCATGCGTGTTTGCAACCTGGTCGTTGTCGGGCGGTGCCAATGAGTCACGACTGTGCAGCCGCGGCACAGGGATAAGCACTAGTCATTTTTACATAACCTACAGAGCGAGTAGCAAGATGGTGTCTATGACATAGTAGAAAACTCTACCTAGAACATGAACGAGGTTCATGTAACACAGTTTGCTTAAGACACTTTTAGGCGCCATCTAAGGTAATTATCCTGGGGTTGCAGATGCACGTGTTTCAAGAGCAGCAGCCGATTCAGGTTTTGTGGGGTTGAAGAACGTGCAGTTTGGGAGGAGGCCCCTGCTTGAGAAGAAATAAGACTGACAAATTCAAAACTTCTATGCTTTCTCCCAAGGCCTTGGGAAAGGCTTGTGCAAGTGAGGGACCCTAAAGCTTAATTAAGCTCAAATTTGTCTTTGCTCCAGGGAAACTTCCTCTGACATGGTAGGACCTTGCCCTGGACAATCACAAAGCCACTGCTACCACCCCAACTCATTCTTTGAGGGGCTCAAGAAGCCACATTCTCTAGTCACCTGAAACACAGAACAGGAAAAAATGATTTGAATGACAATTTTCTCAGTTGTCCCAAGATGATGACACAATTAATAATACCACTCTATCTAGATACATAGGAAAGAAGTTAATTCACTACACACAATAGCTATCCTTAGTGTAACAAGGCCTAATTTTCTCTCAGTTGAGGAAAACTGCCCTAGCTTCATATCTCCTGTTATTCTTTGCTGAAAACGCATCACTGGAAGTTACAATAAAATGCATAAGATAAAATATGTCAGAGTGCTCACTTTTGATCTCTTCAAAGCTGATTTCTATGAGATTAAGTTATCATTCTAGCTTGCAGTCCCAGAAATAGGGCTTGCTCATAGTGGCCTTACACAAGCAAATATGTCCTTCTAGTTAGTATCAGAGCAGTAATATCAATAATTACGACCAAGAGGCAAAGGTGAGGTCATAAACAGGAAGTAAGGAAAAGCATCAGGAACCATAGTGGGCAAGAAGGAGATATCAAATCTAAACAGAACCGGTGTGCAGACGACACAGTGAAAGTGTACTCATTTCCTGTGCTGTTTAATGTTTTCCCTCAAGGAGAACAATCTTCTAATGGACAATCATCAAATGAATATTAGTAAACAGCAGAAACTCACAATCTTCTAAATGGGATGACGTCTCCTCAGTTGGGTAAGTTCCATGTCAGTTGTGGGATAGCTACCTATTAGCATGCTTCTGGGAGAAGACATCTGGGAAGGACTCTTAAAAAGGTCAGTGCTTGAGATGAATCTCGGAGATGAATAGAACATTGCAGGTGGACAAGTCTGGGTAAGAAAGGCAAAGTAGTGTAAACAAGAACTTGCATGGGTATAAGTGATGCCTGAGCAGCTATGAAGGATGGATTCAAGGCAGGAGTAAAATAAGGATTACACAACATTCAGAAGAGAAATGATCATTCCACTAATTCTAAAACAGTTGATCCCAAGGAGGATTTTAAATTGGATTATTAAAGAACGCTTCCTGTCTTTCCAGTTCCCAGCAGGGATTAACTTGAAAAGATCAATCCATTCTAAATTTATCTCTCCAAATCCCACAACCTAGTTCAGGACTGGCAGTAGCAAAGAGTATCTGTGTACATAAGGGAGGGGGAGGAGAGGAAAGGAAAGGACAGGCATTGACTAAGAGGCTGCAATGAAAATTAGCATAACAACACTGGGGATTAAAGTAGGCCAGGGAAAGGCATAGCACTGGGAGATATTAAGGCTAGATGATAGAAAAAAGAAAACAAATGCACACGTTTCAAAAATGTTAGCAAAAGGGTTCCAGAAATTAAACTCAGAATATAGTACCAAATATATGGATCCCAAGATATTAAGAGCAGGTGCAAACAGTTTGGGATTAAACAGGAGGGAAGGGAGAGAGAGACGTGGAAGATGGTAGAGGAGGTAGGTCCTGAATGGCTGCCGTAAAACAACTGTTCTTAAATTATAGACCCCAGATGAGAATTTGCTAGAAATACAGATTCCCAGGCACTGCCTCAGACCTAGTGAATCAGGGACTCTTAGGTGGGATCCAGCAATCTGTGTTTTAACAAGCCACCAGGTGATTCTGGCACATGCTAAAGTGTGAGAACCACTTTCCTCTCATTTCAGCTAGAGTTGACAGCTTGCTTTGTTGGGAATAGGAAGCTCAGTCTTACCCCAAGGGCCAGATTCTACCTTGATGGTTATACGCTAAAGCTTGTTTTTTCAAAAGCCATGCAAATTTTTTGCAGTGTTTAGATTTCAGGGATCAGTCACAAATCCTTTTGTTAAAAGGAACTGCTGCAGAAAAGAATATAATTTTTCTCTAACCACCAAGAGTTACAATGATCTTTTTATAGCTCTGAAAATAAAAGATCGAAAGAGAAAACTTAGTGAACTTGCTGCTGATTCATTTGTACCAAACGATAAAATTTATGAACCATCATAAATTTCACCGTAGCTATTATATCATGACTTTAGGCAATTATTTACAACAATGCTTCACAAGTCCTTGACGCACTCAAGTACAAAGGTTCCCATGAAGTATTTTATAATAGATAATACCAGGTTCCATAGCACATCCTCTTCTTTTTGGGCACAGAAGCTTAGAGAACAGAAAGTACACTACAAAACACACTACTGTTTGATTTAGGAGACTGATTCCTCTCCCAGTAAATCCAATGAGCAAAAGGTTATTTAATTGGTAAAAAAAATAAATGACTTCTTTCTCAAAGAATATAGGAGCCAGGGTCCAGGATACAGAACCCACACTAGTTACTTGAAAAGGAAAAGTTCAATATAAAGAGTTGTTAAAACAGTAGAAGTAGTCATCTACCAAAACAAGTCCAAAAATGTCAGGCATTGAAAAAGCACCTACTAGCCCTGACTGACGTGGCTCAGTTGGCTGGGTGTCCTTCTACAAATGAAGAGGTAGCAGATATGATTCCTGGGCAGGGTACATACCTGGGTTGCAGGCCAGCCCCAATTAGGGCAAGTACAAGAGGCAACCGATTGATGTTTCTCTCACACATCGAAGTTTCTCTCCCTCTCTTTCTCCCTCCCTTCTCCCTCTCTAAGAAAAAATAAACTCTCAATGAAGAAACAAAAAAGCAGTTACTATCTGTAGGCTGTGAAAACACAGACACAAAGGAACTAAGTACCAGGAGAAGTCTGCCCCAGACCCCTGGCTGAGATTTGGATCTCTTGAGAGAGGAAGCAGCTACCACGGTAACACACAACCTGTGAATGGATGAAGAAGTTTCCAGAGGTTGGCACCAGTCAGTAGAAGGGGGCCCCCATTGCTGGAGGTTGTGAGTGGGCTGGAGCTAATTTCTGGAAGTGACACACCATTGCCAGAAGGTGTAGGCAGGCCAGAGCCCTCAGATGATGAACTCGAGGCATTGCTGGGGTTCATCTGCTAATTTCCTGCTCCAAATAATAATATCAAAGATCGGAACCTGGAAGAGAAGTGTATTTCTACTGCTATTGCCTGGAGGATCACACCAGTGCTCCCTACCGACAAAATCTAATACTCCCCTAACGAAAGAATAAGATATGTTCAGAGGGTCCAGTTGGGTATCACATCGTATCGCAAAGCTGGGCAAAGAATGGTGGGTTGGAGCTGAGAGAGACAAATTAATAACAGTATAAAGTCCATCCTTTGGCTCTCAACTTCCATATGCACTTTCCTACATGAATTTAGACTTCCAGTCAACAACAAAACAGTTCAAGTCTTCCACCCAACATGAGATGAAGCTATTCCTCATACATGTGAAGTTCTTACTCTCTTCCCCAAAATGGGAAACACATAGTTTTAAAGGTTATTGTAATTAGTGTTTTGTAAATCAGCCATAGACCCACAGAATAATCTGTTATCTAAAGGATAAATTATAAATTTAACCTCCAGATACTTGTATGTAAAATAATAAAAGAAAGAGGAGAAAAATCACTAATCTATATAAATAAATGGATACACAAAGAAAGCAAATAGAAAACATCCAAAGCTACTACAGTCCTTGTTTCTGTACCGGCCATGAGGCTGTAGTTGAAATCTATGACTTTTTTCTTCTACTGTTCTCTCCATGTTTCCCTGTTTCTCAGGGAAAATATCAGCTGGTTAAGGCTCTTTACCTGATAGAATGATTCAAAATTAATTCCTAAAGAGTCTGTATTCTCAGTAATCTTGTCTTTCACTTACTTATTTTTGGTTGCTGAGTAAGTATTCCATTTATCTTAGAGCATGAAAGTATTAAGAGGTAGCCCAGAGAATTCCTGGGTTCTAGACACAGTCCTCCTTGCTTTTATGAATAGTAGCAACCCAACTTCCTCTTGGTAATGGCAATCAGTTATACCAACCAGTAGAACAACACTTTTTTTCTTGTTTATTTAGTGGTATAACACATTCAAATGACCAGGTGACAATATTATTTTCCAATTCAAAAGAACCATTATTTTGTCTTCTGGTGGAATCATTCCATCCCGGACCTAAGACCTCCAAACCAGTGGAGCTCAATGATGGGACATGAAGCAAAAATTCTGCAAGTGGAATATTAGCTTTGGTAATAAGAGAAGTTATGCCTATTTCTACCCCTTGATTCCTACCACCATATGTTATGGGGGGAGAGTACCATGCAATAGTCTCTGATGTAAAGAGTGTCCTATAGTCTGTAAGATAGACCCCATATCTTTTTTTTTAAGATTTAAAAAAAAATTTTTAGAAGGGAAGGAAGGGAGGAAGAGGGAGGGAAACATCGATGTGTGGTTGCCTCTCACGCGCCCCCACTGGGGAGCCGGCCTGCAACCCAGGCATGTGTTCTGACTGGGAATCTAACCAGCAGCCTAATTCACAGGCCAGCACTCATTCCACTGAGCCACACCAGCCGGGGGTAGACCCCATATCTTTTCCAAAAAAACTGGAACCATAGTTTGATTTTTAATAAGTCATTTACTAATCAATTAAGCCAATTGCTTCTAGGCCTTTGAGTTCATAATTTTTCTAAAAGAAAGAACTTCCATGTTTGTTTTTAGAGCCAAATGAAAATGGCTTATCCAATATGGCTTGAACCACAGTAGAACATTTGACAAATGGACGACCATACACTTATGGACCATTTAGGGAAATATGGGTCGATTGGATGGCTTGATTAAAAATTGGTTGAACACACATTCCCAAACGATTCACAGGTCAATGTCACTTGGAAGGCAAGTGTCTAAGATATTAAAGCAAAAGAGTATCCTTGGCCCATAATGTATCACAGTTTGATAAATCGCATGAATTGTTATATGACGTTGAGGGCATACTCTTCAAACCTGTGATGATACAAAATTGGAAGGGATATAGAATAAACTGAATGAGTCAGGATATTTAAAAAGTTATACCTTAAATTTGGGGCTTAACTGAACAAGATTAAATTTAACAAGGAATCAACACAAATACTACTAAGCTTTTGGGGGGGTTAGACAAGTTGATTTGAAGTTCATGTAGGAAAATAAAAAGGCAAGAATAACCAGGAACACACTGAAAAGGAAACAGTAGAATGGGGAACTAGCTTTACCAGACATTAAAAAACATATAAATCCTCTATAATTAAAATGTGTGGTACTGGCACATGCATAGACAAATAGGCCAGTGAAATAAAATAAAATAGCCAGAATGAGATCCAAATCTTATAGAAATTTAATATATAAGAAAGGTAAGTTATTCGAATCACTGGGTTAAAGATAGACATTTTAATGCATGGTTGCTGGAACAATTGGGTAGCCATTTGAAAAAGGATAAAATTAGATGAATATATCATACACAAAAATAGGCTCCAAATGGATTAGTAATCTAAATACAAATTTAAAAAATCATGAAAGTACTAAAAAATGGGTGAATTCCTTTTTACCCTTGGTGTAATCAAAGACTTTCTAATCATGACTCAAAATCAGAAGCAATAAGAAAATAGTAAACTTGATTGCATAAATATTTAAAAAATTTGTAAACAAATAAAGACAGTACAATGGATAAACTGGGAGAAATATTGATCATATATAAGACAACAGACTAATAATCTTTCTTTAAAGAATTTATTTATTTTTAGAAAGAGAGAAAGAGAGGGAGAGAAACACCAATGTGAGAGAGAAACAGTTGCTCTCGAACACCCCAACCAGGAACCTCGTCTGAAACCTCGACATGTGCCCGGACCAGAAACCAAACCAGCAACCTTTTGGTTCACATGACAATCCGCAACCCACTGAGCCACACCAGTCAGGGCAGGACTAATAATCTTAATGTGTAGCAAATCTTAAAATTGAAAGATAGTAGGTAAGCAGTGCTTACTAAGGTATTTATAGTATTAAATATTTATATTAGAAAGGAAGAAAAGTCTCAAATCAATAACATAAGTTTCCAATTTAGGAACTATCAAAGAACAGAAAAATAAACCCAAAGCAAGAAGAATGGAGGAAATAATAAAGATTAGAGCAGAAATCAATGAAGCTGAAAGCAGAAAAACAGTAGACAAAGTCAGTAAAACAAAGAGCTTGTTCTTTGGAAAAAAATAAGTGAAGTTGATAAACTTCTAGCAAGACTGAATGAGTGGCACAAAAACACTAACAGGAACACAAGAAAGGATATCACTATGGACAATAAATGGATAATACAGGAATACAATAAATAATTCTGTGCACATAAATTTAATAACTCATATGCACATAATATAAAAAGGACCAATTCCTTAAAAAGCACAAACTTCCAAAACTTATCTAAACTGAAATACGTAACTTGAATTGCCTTATTACTATTCGAGAAATTGAATTCAGTTTAAAATCTTTTGAAAAAGAATGATCCAGTACAGACATTTTTTGCTAGGGAAGTCTACTAAACATTTAAAAAGAAAGAAAAGTAATATGCAATCTCTTCTAGAAAATAGAAGAGAACACTTCCCAGTTTATTTTATGAGGCCAACCATTACACTTACATCAAATCCAGACACAGATGTTATAAGCAAACTACAGACTCATACCTTAAAAAGCACAGACACTAAAATCCTCACAAAATGTTAGCTAATAAGATTCAACAACATATAAAAAGAATAATAAATCACAACCAAGTGGGATTTATCCAAGGAATGCAGGGCTGGCTCAGTAACAAAAATTCAACCATTGTAATTCACCATGCTAACAGTCTAAAGAAAAATATCACATTGTCATTACCAATTAACACAGAAAAATCATCTGACAAAATTCAACATCTATTCTTGATCAAAAAAAAAAATCTTGGCACCCAATGGACAGCTACAGACCACGCTGGAGCACTACTAAGAGAAAGAGCAAGAAATTGAAAAATTATTTGAAAAATAATGAAAGAACACTTCCCTAATTTGGTAAACGAAATAGACATGCAAGTCCAGGAAGCCCAGTGAATCCCAAACAAGATGGACGCAAAGAGGCCCACTCCAAGATACATCATAATGAAAATGCCAAAGGTTAAAGATAAAGAGAAAATCCTAAAAGCAGCAAGAAAAAAGCAAAGCAGTCAGTTACCTACAGGGGAATTTCCATAAGACTGTCAGCTGATTTCTCAAAAGAAACTGTGTACTAGAAGGGACTGGCAAGAAATATTCAAAGTAATGAAAAGCAGGGACCTACAGCCAAGATGGCTCTACCCAGTGAAGAAGCTATTATTTAGAATCAGAGGGCAGATAAAAAGCTTCCCAGGCGAGAAAAAACCAAATACCCCTTGAAAGAAAACAACGTGAGGCCGAAGGACTGATAACTGGAGCTGAGAACAGGGTCCACACACCGATGGAGCTGGAATCCAGACTGTGCCATCCAGGATTTTACTGTTCTTACACACCAGAGTGGCTCTTGTATTTGTGATTGCTCTGAGAAGTAACGATGGAATTTCTCTCAGTACGAAGTTCCAAAACTCACACAACTACTTTCTCCACTTAAACTGTACTGATAGTTAAAAGAAGATATCTTGGTAAATGAGAGTTGCATCCGCTCTCTCTGGTTTGCTACAAACTGTGTCAGGCATTCCAGACCACTCATCTACATTACCCGCCTCTTATCACTGAATAATTGAAAGTTAGTCTCACAGTTGAGCACTTACTGCATTGTCTTCTCATACATTCTTAATACTGTATTGCTAATAAGTTTATAATGTATCCCTTCTAATAGAAATAAATAATTAATCAAAGGTGCTGAACCCTGGGAATATGAGCTGTCAGCTTTCCTTTCTTCCCTAAATATTGAGTTCATTACTTTGATCACTTAGGTCAGTGGCTGGGGATAGGCCGTCCCCTACTGAACATTGAGTAAGCATTTGGGGAAAGCTCTTTCTGGAAATTATTCAGTATTTAATTATTTTTATCAGAAAGGGACACACATTTCATGCTTGTAGAACTTGCTAAGAAATATTCCCAAGGCAGCGCTAGCCAGTGTGACTCAGTTGGCTGGAGCATCCTCCCATAAACCAAGAGGTAAACCGAAAGGTCTTGGGTTTGATTCCCAGTCAGGGCACATGCCTAGGTTGCCAGTTCAGTACCGGTTCGAGGAGGGTACGAGAGGCAACCAGTTGATGTTTCTCTCTCACATGGATCTTTCTCTTTCTCTCTCTCTCCTTCCCTTCCCCTCTCTCTAAAATCAATAAGCATGTCCTTGGGTGGGGATTAAGAAATAGTAAATGAAAACTCAACAAAGGGAAAAAAATATTCCCAAGACATAGTTATTGCTGTAAACTATGTAAAGCATTCTTAGGTTTTGTCTATATCTTTTATGATTAATGTTAACCGGGTTAACTTCATTCAGTCAGTCCACAGAGATTTGCTGAATGCCTACTGTAGGACTGTAACTATGTCAAGTTCCCTAGAAACAGAGCCTGACATGGGCATTCTTGTTAAAATGACTAGTTGAGGGAGTGATCTCGGGAGAAGGAGGGTTAAGGGGGCAGGATAGTACAGAGGAAAGGAACTCCACACAGGTGTAGTCTCACCAGGATATGAGCTCTAGTCTAGTGCCACAAGGAAACAAGGACATTCTGGTCCCATCTCGAGGAAAGGGGGCCAACTTTTGTGCCCCTTGTCAGTTATTGGGTTGGAGCTGTAACCCTCAGGATGTGGCTGATCCAGTGTTCCGTTCTACCAAAGAGGAGAGAGCAGTTCTCCTAGGCGGGGCAGCTGTGTGGCTAACAACAGATACTCCTTACAGCTGGGGGATGGGCAGACCAGCCAGATGGGGAAAGGGCATCAACATGGGGCAGTAGATGACAGCGATCAGATAGCAAATTACCACTCATTTCCCCCCCAAGGAGAACTGAAGCTCAGAGATAGTGTGAGAAGTGCCCAGGTTGGCATGATATGGATTAAAGCACAAATCTGACTTCCGAACAGTGTGAGTTTTATGATACCTTAATTCCTATTTCCAGAAATGTTTCTTTTGATTAATATATAGGTAACAGAAAACTTATGTCTAATGTTTTTGTTTCAGAGAACTGAAAAACCTGATGATATTTTGGGACTAAATGAGTTTTGTCATAGGAAAGAATTAACTACTCAAGAACACGTAACTGGATTTTCCTGTTTGCAATGGCTTTAAGAAAAAGAATGCAACATCTAAATTTAGATGAGGATGATAAAGAAAAAGGCAGCCCCAAACTGGACATAAGAATAAGAAAGAAGAGATCAATTACTTCCTATCACAAGTGATTAGGCAGAAAAGCCTTGGGCTGGATTTATGCCTAGAAATGAAAGAGCAGAGAAGAGATGTCTTGTCATCAGAATTTTTTAAATAGCACTAAGTATTTTGACCACATTTTGTAAGGAAGAATCTTAAAAGAAACTGAATTAGGATTCTATTTTTGAGTCTTTAGACTTGACATAGACAAAACCAGAATTTTTCTTTTCTCTGAAAACATTCTAGCTTTACAGATGCAATTAACTTGTCTTCAGGCATTCTGTAACTACACCAAAGAGGCCAAAAGGACTACAAATTCTGTTTATCTGTCTGTTTATAAATTCTTAATCCGGAGTCTTTGGATGCCCAAAGGGCCCATGGATAGGATTCAGAGGGTTCTTGAATTTGATGAGTAAAAAATAATATACACCTTTATTTTCAGTGACATTTAACTGAAATTTAGAAAATTCTTTAAGTATGAACGTTGGCAAAAATCTTAGTACCTGTGACCTTGTAACCAGTAGAAATCACAGATACTTTCAAATCACAGTGAAGTTGTGGCAGATATTTCGAAATATCATTTATGTTTATCAGTCCCTCAAACAATACTTGAGTATCAGTTCTCAGCCTCCCTGTCCACAGACGCTCTTGTACTGGGGCTAGTCAACTTCAGCGCAACCCTGGGCTTCCAAACGGTAAATCTATATAACCCCATAATAGAACTTTAACTAAGCAACTTTAGAGACTTTTGGTACTCCTTGACAGAATCTATTTGCTTTTTGTTAAGCAAGCTGTGGGTACTTTAATTAAACTTATGATAATATATTTTGGAAAATCTAGGTTGTCAACCCTTGTAACCAAAAAAAAAAAAAAAGAAAAAACCCCCCACAAACTCTAGAAGTCAACTGGATGTCTCATATAACATGCACATTGCTATTAAAAAAAAATATCAACAACAGCCACCACACTAATAAGTGTTCTAAAAATAAAATTTAACTTTGTCTTGCTTATATTTAAGATCTATTGCTATTTAGCATATTTTTAAAATCACATATATTGTTACACTACAAAAATATTTTATAATTGTTTCAAAATAATTGATTTTCTTTATAACCCTAGATAGTCTATGTATTCAAAACATTATTTTAAAAAAATATTTTATTTATTTGTTTGTTTTTAGAGAGAGGGGAAAGGGGGGAGAAAGAGAGGGAGAGAAACATCAATGTGTGGTTGCCTCTAGCATGTCCCCAACTGGGGACCTGGCCTGCAGCTCAGGCATGTGCCCTGACTGGGAATTGAACCAGTGATCCTTTGGTTCACAGGCCAGCGCTCTGTCCACTGAGCCACAGCAGCCAGGGCCAAAACATTATTCTTAATAGAAGTCCATAGGCTTTATCAGACTTCCAAATAGGCCCATGATATAAAAGCAAGTTGAGAACCCTTGATTTCAATATAAGTTATTTGTTGTCTATGTGAATCATGACATTGAATAGTCATTGGCCTTTGTTTTTGTGTTCTGAATCAAATCATTTTTATTATTTCCTTAACTATTTTTTCCTATTTTTATACCTTTAATTTTATGATATGTACAATAAACATATCACCATTATACATATCATAAAATGTGTCCATTTCAGGTATACAATTCAGTGATTCAATTAGTAACTTTATTGAATAGTGCGACCATCACCATAAGTCAGTATTAGAACATTTAAAGCCCCTATTACGCATGCCTTTTGATGGTCCTTAGCTCATTATTAGGCATATTAAAATTGTATTCCACCTCTCTATCATTGATTATAGTGTTTTTAGGTTGTAAGAATTCATCTATAATGAAAGCCCTATGACTATGCTAACAGTTAGCATAATATGACTAGTATACATTTTAGAAACAAGTTTAATTAAAAGATACTCCTTCTTTTAATTCATTGAGTCAGGCAGTGGTCATCAATAGATACTAAAACTTGTGTGTAAATGCTTGGGGATTAACAGGATAGTTACATAATTTCAAATTACCTTTCCCAAAAGCATTTATTAATTGTAAGAGGTGACATAATAACGCTGCAGTGGAGAAACATGACAGAGAGTACCTTAGTCATTGATCAAGGTTAACTTCACCCGTAATGAGATATGTCAACAGTATATGCCTCTTAATGTGGTGCAGTGAGGAGAACATGGCATCATTTCCATTGTATTCCTGCCAAAAGTGCATAACTTGAGCCTAATCATGAGAAAATATCACACAAACCCTAATTTGAAGGACACTATACAAAGCAATTGTCCAGTACTCTTCAAAAGTGTCAGCCTCATGAACTATAAAGAAAATGTCAGGATTTCCATATTGAAGGAAAGTAATGAGATACAACAACTGAATGCAGTGCTTGATCCTAAATTTCTTTTGTTGTCATTGATATTATCAGGACAATTAGTGAAACTTGAATAAGGGTTGTAGAGTAAATTATAGTGTTGTATCAGTATTAATTTCCTAATTTTGAAAATTGTATTGTGGTTATGGAAGAAAATGTCCTTCTTTTTAGTAAATACACACTAAAGAGTATGACGTCTATCCAGAAAAAGTCCAGTGATTGTTAAAAAAATGAGAATGGTTTGTGCAACATCAACATAACCTGGCAGCTAAGGAGAGTGGACTGGAATGTGCACGTGTAAACAATGATGTCTTCACCATACTAGTCAGTGGGGGTGGTAGACACCATTGAGTGAGCATGTGTACTCTGTGGCTATCACATTCAAAATGAGCAAGTAGAGCAACAAATCTGCATCAGACTTTGCTTTAAGTTTGAACATTCCTCTGTGAAAACTATTTGGATGATTCAGAAGGCAACAGCTATGGGCAACTGGTGATTGGCGGCTTCCTCACGACAACGTGCCCACTCATACATCACATCTTGTGCAGACTTTTGTGGTGAAACATCAAATCACCCAGGTGACTCAGTCCCCTACGGCCCAAATTTGGTGCCCTGTGACTTCTGGCTCTTCCCCAAACTAAAATCCCCTTTGAAAGGGAAGATATTTCAGACTGTCGATGAGATTCAGAAAAATATGACGGGGCAGCTGATGGTGATTGGGAGAACTGTGTGAGGTCCCAAGGTGCCTACTTTGAAGGGGACAGAGACATCCTTGTCCTATGTACAATGTTTCTTGTATCTTGTATCTTCTTCAATAAATGTCCCTATTTTTCATGTTACATGGCCGGATACCCTCTGAACAGACCTCATGCAGCAGAAAAGAGGTATCAAATCTGACACTCTTAAGTGGTTCAGAAATGTGTGTGCGCACATGCATGGACACACGTAGAGAGACTGAAGAAGACTGTGAGTACAATAAAAGTTCAGGGGATTTGGATGGAGGATATCCTGGAATTCTTTGTAGTACTTTTGAAACCTTTCTGTAAGTCTGATGTTATGCTAAAAAGAAGCAAAGTAAAAGACAGTTCCAAGTGTACTCACTGTCATACCACACATTGAAAGTTCTGGTACCTCAATTTACATGCCACTCTCAGTTATTTTTAGCAACTAGCAAGTTTTCTCCCTAGATTTCTTGCTGTGCCCGTTTGCTTTTTTCTTTTGATTGTTTGCGCTGTCCTCTTTTGTTTATTATTTCCCTAGGGCAGATGACGCTGAGCTTCAAACATATGACCATTTTCATTTTCTGCCAATCACCACCACCACCAAAAAATGCCAAGAAAAGACCAATCATTGTGATAAGCTAAAATAAGGTACAGAAACATGGAACAGAATGAGTCATATATTTTGAGCATCAGCAGCTTTGTCTGGCCGCTGATTTAACGGGTGACCTTGGAATATCACACATCATCCCTCGGTGTCCCATTCTCCTTATAATCTTTTCTTATTGCAGAATGTTGAAAGGATTAACTTATGATTGTGTATCATTTTGAATCTCCATGGTTTAGGTATTAAAGGAGTTACCACAAATAAATATCCCTATAAATAGCATACTTATGAAAATCCTCTTCTTGATATTTTGGGAGTTGTTTTAGAACTGTGAGAGCTTTTCATAATGCTCACAGTATTACCAGCATTGGCTTGTAGTACTCTTTTCCCTGTGGACATTATGTTGTTGATTATTATTATTATTATTATTATTTTATTTATTTATTTTTTACAGAGAGGGGAATGGAGAGAGAGAGAGAGAGGAGCAGAAACATTGATGGGTTGCCTCTCATACGCCCCCAGCTGGGGACCTGGCCCACAACCCAAGCATGTGCCCCGACTGGGAATTGAACTGACAACTTTTCAGTTCACAGGCTGGTGCTCAATCCACTATGCCACACCAGCCGGGATGTGTTATTGAATATTACTAAAAACAATAGAAATAGAATCCCTGGCATGATTTCCAGGGGTTTGATTACCACAACTTTGCCTACATTTTTATTTCTAGACTAAAAGTGTCTAAATTAACTTTTTTTCCTTCCAATCTTATCCTCTGTACTAAGCCTGCTGGTTTCACCTGCCTGGCATCCAGTCACCCTTTTTTTCTGACACTGAGTTTAGTTTAGGGGAACATGCCTGCCCCAACTCAGTCCTTATGGTTTAGCTGGGACTGACCCAGGAGGGTGGGGCCTATGATACAGAGCTGATCAATCAGAGCAGAACATGCCTTGTCTACAAGGATTGTGGGAATGGGCACATGATACCAAGAACCATGAGTCCCTCTTACGACTCATTCTAAAATTATCAAGAAACAGGTGGTCTCCTTCCACTGGGAATGCTAAAATGGGAGACAGTAAGCTGAGTCTTTCTAGTAGCTGTCTTGCCACCATGAGGCGGAGAGTAGCCTAAGCCTGATCCAATCCACTTGAGCACCTAGATTGGTTATGCCTATAGAGAGACAGCTGAACTTTGTTAGGGGGTCATTATATGCCCCCTCCTTTTTTTTTTTTTTTTGAGAAAAACACAGGAAGAAAGAGAGAAATCCAATGAGATCATTTGGTACTCATGGCAGAGAAATTTGGCTGTTTATCCAGTATCAATTTTCTGCTTTGTCCTTAGTAACATAATCTCAGTTTTATTCAAGGTACTAACTGTTCCAGCTTAAAAAGAATACTTCCCAGCCTCCTTTGTAGGTAGGTGTGACTATGCAGCTAAGTGCTGGTCAAGGAAATAGAGGCAGAAGTTATAGGATGGGATTTACCAGAAGGATCTTATCACAAAGCTTGGATGAGTCCCTTTACTCCTCACCATTTGTACCTATCCCAGCCTGAAATGGATGTATAATGGTTGCAGTTCCAGTGGCCTTCTTGTGACCTTGAAAACGGAAGGCGTGGTAAGAAAGGTACTGTGGAAAAGTAGAAAGGCCTGGATTCCTGTTGTCTGTGGAACTCTGTACCAGTGTGGACAGCGCACTTTTGAACTTCTTCTATGTGAAAGAATACTCTTAGTTGTTTAAGCCATTGTAGTTCGGTCTCTAACTGCTAGTAGCTGACAAAATTCCTACTTGATATCTTGTATCTCTGCAATTGAACATCAATGGTACTTCAAGACATGCCTGGATTTCTTTTCTGTGAATGGAAAATGAGAGAAAAATACAATAAAAAAAAGAACAATTTTAAAAAATGAGAAAAAAATGGAAAATGAATATTTTTGCTTAAGGCTGTAAGTAATTCTTCAGTTTTGCCTCATTTATAACTTTTAGGTGATAAACAATTAGTAATTCTGGCTGTTACTACCTCAACCTCTTTTCTGATCCTCCCTATACAATGAAGGAAATTTTATTATTTTTAATTTTTTTGAATTTTATAAGAGTTTATTTAAACCAAACTGGTGACATGCTGGAACGCAATATCTCAAAATGCTCTTCCCTAAATTTTAGATGGGTCAAATGTGGCAGTTCAGGGTCACAAAGCTGACCACTATAATAAGCTTGTAGATGTTATTAATTTTTTTGATTCTATATTTTTATGATCACTGCCCCACTTCAGGTCATCATCAGTCTCTTACCTGCGGCTCCCTGCACCCAATGTTTGTGTGCTAAACCCAATTCTCTGCAATCACATCAGAGATGCAATTCAAATATACTTCATGATTCTTAAAAAGTGGGTAGAAAACAACTACCTACATGAGCTGGGGAGTGCCCCACATCAGGCAGAAACTGGAGAGAAGTCAACACTTGAAAGAAGTAGCAACAGGTGAATATATGTATATATATTATATATGTAAATAATATACATAATATTATATATGTATAATTTTTATCCTGCAGGTAGGCTCCAGTGAGGGAGTTGAAACTTGGACTGAAACCCACAGTCATATCGGCTTTAAAGAAACAAAAAACAAAGCACAGGGTTTGCAGTGACCACTGTAGTTGAAAAGAAAAAAAAAGTCTCATAAAGGAGAGGTTCAGGGAGGACGAATTTCAAATTCTCTGAACTCTCCCTGCACAGGGAAGATTTAAAGTAACCCAGATAAAGTCAAAAGATTTGAACAGAGATTTCAGCTGCTGCCTTCCATAGGGAAAACAAATTTTGGACTGTGAGTCCAGCTATGCTACCTTCCTGTTAAAAAAATAATAAATCATAATAATAATAATAACAACAAAACCACACTTAGCAAACTCAGAAGAAAGGGGAACTTCTTTAACCTCATAAAGAATGGCTACAAAAAAAAAAAACCCTCCACCTGATATTATACCTAATGGTGAAAAATTTGAAGCTTTCTAGCTAAGATCAGGTACAAGGAAAGGATGTTCCCCCCTCACACTGCTTTTCAACATCTTACTGGAAGTTCTAGCCAATACAGTGAGACAAGAAAAGGAAATGACAGTTACACAGATTGGGAAGGAAGAAATAAAACTCTCCATGTAGAAAAAAAATCAACAACAACAACTACAACAACAAAAGCCTCCTGGAAGTAGTAAGGGACTATAGCAAGGTTGCAGTATATCAGGTTAACAAAGTCAAAATTGCTTCCCTGTACAGCAATGGACAAGTTTGTTCTGAAAGTAAAAACACATTACCGTTTACATTAGCACCTTCCTCCCAATTAAATAGTTATGTATAAATTTAGTAAAATATGTACAAGAGTATAGAAGAAAACTTCAATCTCAGAGAAAAAAAAAGAGAACTAAATAAATGGATAGAAAGACAAAATTATCAAGATGTCAGTTTTTCCCAACTTGATCTATAGATTCAGTGAAATCCCAATCAAAATCCCAGTAAGTTATTTTGTTGAATCTGAAGTTTATGTGAGGAAAACACCCTAGACTAACAAACTCAACATTATAGGAAAAGAACAAAGCTTGAGAACTGACACTAGGTGACTTTAAGACTTACTCTGAAGCTACAGTAATCAAAACAATGTAGTATTGATGAAAGAATAGACAAATAGATCAATGGAACAGAAGAGACAGCCCAGAAATAGACCACATAAATATAGTCACCTGATCTATTTTTAAAAATTATGGTACAATTGACACATAACTCTGTATTAGTTTCAGGTGTACAACACAATAATTTGTATATACTGTGAAATTGATCACATAATAAGTCCATCATCATACATAGTTATATATTTTTTTCCTTGTGAGAACTTTTTAAGATCCACTCAGCAACTCTCAAATATGCAATAGAGTATTATTAACTATATTTGCCACACTATACATTATATCCCCATAACTTATTTATTTTATAACTGAAAGTTTGTACCTTTTAACTCCTTCATCTCTTTCACCTGCCTCCCCAACCTTTTGCCTCTGGCAATGGCCAATCTGTTTTCATTATCTGTGCGCTTGTTTTGTTGTTATTGTTTTTAGATTCCATGTATAAGTTAACTCAGAGGATGTTTCTTTTTATATATATATTTTTTTACTTATTGAGAGTGAGAGAGGAAGGGGAGGGAAGGGGCATTAATTGTCCCACTTATTTAGGCATTCATTGGTTGATTCTTCTGTTCTTGTATGTGCCCTGCCCAGTGACTGAAACTGCAACCTTGATGTATTGGAATGATGCTGTAACCAACTGAGCTACCTGGCCAAGGCCTTGGAGAGTTCTTATTGCCTGACTTATTTCACTTAGCATAATGCTACCAAAGTCCATTGATGTTGCTGCAAATGGCAAGATTTCATTATTTTCTGTGACTAAACAGTATCCATTGTCTATGTATACCACATCTTCTTTATGCATTCATCTATCACTGGACACTCAGGCTGTTTCCATGTCTCAACTATGGTAAATAATGCTGTTAGGAACAGGGGTGTACATGTATCTTTTAGAATGAATGTTTTCATTTTTTTGTATAAATACCCAAAAGTAAAACTGCTGGATCACATGGTAGTTATCTTTTTAGTTTTTCTGTGGAACCTCCACATTGTTTTCCAAAGTGTTATATCGGTTTACAACCCATCAACAGGGTATGAGGGTTCCCTTTTCTCCACATCATCTCCAACATTTATTGCTTGTTTTGGGGTTTTTTTTGTTGTTTTTATTTTATTTTATTTTTTTTTAGAATTATTATTTTTGTGTGTTTTGTTTGTTTGTTTTAAATAGCCATTCTGACATGTGTGAGCTGCTATCTCATTGTGGTTTTGATTTGCATTTCCATGATGATTAGTCATGTTCAGCATCTTTTCATGTACCTTTTAGCCATCTATATGTCTGCTTTGGAAAAATGTCTATTCAGATTCTCAAGCCATTTTTAAAATGAGATTATTCAGTATTTTTTGCTATTAAGCAATTTGAGTTTCTTATATATTTAAGATATTAACTCCTTATCAGATATGCTTGTATGGTTTGCAAATATTTTATCTTATTCCACAGGTTGCCTTTTTATTTTGTTGTTTCTTTTTCTATGCAAAAGCTTTTAATTTATTTTCATTATTTTTTAATTTTTCAATTTCAATATTATTCTATGTTAGTTTCAGATATATAGCTAAGTGTTTAGAAAATTATGTACTTTACAGAGTTGGTGCTGCCACTGTTTCAGGTACCCACTGAGCCCCATACACTTTTATCTCGACATTACCGACAATATTCTCTAAGCTGTAAACTACATCTCTGTGGCTATTTGGTAACTACCAATTGTGCAAAAGCTCATTAGATTGATGTAGTCTCACTTGCTGATTTTTGCTTTTGTTGCTTATGCTTTTGGTATCATATCCAAAAAATAATTCCCATGTTTTCTTCTATAACTTTTATGATTTCAGGTCTTACAGTTAAGTCCTTAACCCATTTTAAGTTCATTTTTGTGAGCAGTTTAAGATTGGGATTTAATTTTACTCATTCTTTTGCATGTGAATATATAGTTTCCCGACACCACTTATTGAAGAGAAAATCCTTTCCCTATTGAATATTTTTGGCTCCCTTGGCTAATATTAGTTGACCATATATGGGTTTATTTCTGGGCTGTCAATGTTCCATTGTTCTATGTGTCTAATTTTATGCCAGTACTATACTGTTTTGATGACTATAGCTTTGTAATATAGTTTGAAAGCAGAAAGTGTGATGACTCCAGCTTTGTTTTTTTCTCAAGATTGCTTTGACTATTTGGGGTCTTTTGTGGTTCCATATATATTTTAGAATTGTTTTTTTCTATTTCTGTGAAAAATATCATTGGAATTTTGATAGGGATTGAATCTATAGATGGCTTAAGGTATTATGGACATTTTAACAATATTAACTCTTCCAATCCATGAACACAGGTTATTGTTTCATTTATTTGTGTCTTCTTCAGTTTCTTTCATCAATTCCTTGCAGTTTTTAGTGTATAGATCTTTCATTTTCTTTGTTAAATTTATTCCTAAGTATTTTATTGTTTTTGATGCTCTCGTAACTGAGGTTGTTCTCTTTATGTTTTTATAGATCGTTTACTGTTAGTGTATAGAAATGCAACTGACTTTTGTATACTGATTTTGTTTCTTGCAACATTACTGAATTCATTTCTGACAGTTTTTTGATGAAGTCATTAGAATATTATACTGTATTGGTAGCATTGGGACATTTTGTTACCTAGTTCAAAAAATAATATTGGATCCCTAATTCACACTGTACTTCAGAGTAAAGTCACAATCCAAAAATCAATGAATAAAACAAACAAACCATGAAAACACCAGAATAAAACATGAGACGATTCTTTATAACTGGGGAATGAGGATGACTTTTCTAACTATGACCCCAAATCTGCAAGGCAGTAAACAAGACGGATACATTTGACCATGTAAATATGAAAATTTCCACATGCCATATAAACACCATAAGTCAAAAGACAATGAAGTGGTGACCCACACTTCAAATGGCTACTTGTCCTAACAAAGAGAGACCACCTACAAATTAATAAGGACCAACAATTCAGTTGAAAAATGATCAAAAAGTTATGAACGGTGAGTTCGTGGAAAGGAAATACAAATGGATCTGATGTTAAGGTTCAACTCCCTCATAGAAGAAATGTACATCACACCTACACATAGGTACATGTTTTGTCTATCAGACTGGAAAAACTCAGAAGTTTGATAACACTCGGTCGGAAATATTGTGAAGAAATAGGAACATGGTTCCTGAGGGAATATAAATGGGTATAACCTTCATAGATGGGAATTTGGCAATATTACAAACTCATATGTCTTTTTACCCAGCAATTCCACTTTGGGGACTTTATCCTTCCGGCCTGATCTCCACACGTACAACATGGCTCACGTAACAGATTGTTATTAAAAAATAGTTTGTGGCACTCTCCCCCACCCCCAGCATGCCTGCACCTTTCCCTTTACCCTCTTCTCCCCAGGTGCACGCACATTTACCTTTCCCCTAAGCTCCAAGAGCCCCTTCTTTACCTTTGTAACCTTCTAAACAAACTTTTATTTTGAAAAAAATAAAAAATAGTTTGCGATAGGAAAAGATTGGAAACAACTCAAAAGTTCATCAACTAAGGACAGGGAAATGAATTATGATAGATTATTTTTTTATTGATTTTAGAGAAAGAGAAAGTCAGGGGGAGAGAGAGAGAGAGAAACATCGATTTGTTGCTCTGCTTATCTATGCATTCACCAGTTGGTTCTTGCATGTGCCCTGACTGAGGACCCAGCTGCAACCTGGGTGGACGGGGACGACACTCTAACCAGCTGAACCAGCTGAGCTACCCAGCCAGGGCCGCATGATATGTTCTGAAAATACACTTCCTAGCCACTACACAAATTTTTCAAGCAAACGCCTAAGGTCTATACTGTAGGCTTACAGAAATATTTTGAAGGTATATTAGTGATAAGCAAGATACAGAGTAGGATGTATGATATACTACTTTTTGCATAAGGAAAAATGGATTAGAATAAAACTTTATATTCATGAAGAAATTATGGAAGGATAAATAAAAAACTAATAATGGGTAATTTATCTGTGTACATGGAGGGGCTGAGAATTGGGTGGATGGGATATATTTATATTATATTACATACGCAAGAATTAAATTTAAAATATGTCATAGTTTACTTAACATGCTTTATGTTTGAAGCTGGAAGTTTCCCATATTGGTTTAGTCCACCTTAACAAAACCAGAAATCTTGGCAAAATTTTTTTTGATGTCAAGTCTATTGAATGTAACCAAAAAGTAAACAGAAAGAATTACCAGGAGACTGGTAATTTTAAGTGCTTGCCATTTATAAATAAAGTAAATGATATCAATATATTTTTTTGTTTGGGAATGTATTATTTTAAGCAAAGTACAAAATTATTCTTACTAATACATTTTTATTATTTAAATAACAACAGTATTTTTCAGAATCCAACAGCTTTCACCATACACAAAAATAAACTTAAGATGGATAAAAGACTTAAATAGAAGTCACACACCATAAAAGCCTAGAGAAGAACATAGGCAGGAAAATCTCAGACATTCCACACAGCAATAGTTTCACAAATATGTCCCCTAGAGCAAGGGACATAAAGGAAAGAATAAACAAATGAGACTTCATCAAAATAAAAAGCTTCTGCATGGCTAAAGAACACATCAGCAAAATGGAAAGGGAACCAACTCTATGGGAAAATATATTTGCCAATGATACCTCGACAAGGGTTTGATCTCCAAAATATATAAAGAACTCACATGACTCTACTCCAGGAAGACAAACAACCCAATTAAGAAATGGGCAAAGGATCTGAACAGACACTTCTCTGAAGAGGACATACAGAGGGCCCAGAGACATATGAAAGGATGTTCAGCATCACTAGCCAACAGAGAGATGCAAATTAAAACCACAATGAGATACCACTTCACACCAGTCAGAATGACCATCATAACCAAATCAACAAACAAGTGCTGGTGAGGTTGTGGAGAAAAGGGGACCCTAGTACACTGTTGGTGACAATGCAGACTGGTGCAGCCACTGGTGGAAAACTATGTAATTTCCTCAGAGAACTAAAAATGGAACTGCCTTTTGACCCAGCAATTCTACTGCTGGGCTTATATCCTAAGAACCCTGAAACACCAAAGAAGTCCAGTCCAAAAGAACCTATGCACGCCAATGTTCATAGCAGCACAATTTACAATACCCAAGTGTTGGAAGCAACCTAAGTGCCCATCAGTAAATGAGTGGATCAAAAAACTGTGGTACATTTACACAATGGAATACTACACAGCAGAGAGAAAGAAGGAGCTCTTACCCTTCATGACAGCATGGATGGAACAGGAAATTATTATGAGAAGTGAAATAAGCCAGGTGGTGAAAGACAAATCCATATGATGTCATCTATAAGTGGAACCTAACCAACAAAACAAACAAACAAAGTATAACCAGAGACATGGAAATAAAGGATAAACTGACAGTGACCAGAGGAGAAGGGGAAGGGGATAACAAGGGGGATGAGGAAGGGGACCTGTCATCAAGGAACATGTATAAAGGACACATGGTCAAAACCAAAGAGGGGTAGGAACGGAACAAGGGTGGGAGGTGGGGATGTGTGGGGTGGAGGGAAGTGGTGGTGGGGAAATGGAGACAACTGTACTTGAACAACAATAAAAAAAAAAAAAAGAATCCAACAGCTTTTAAAATAATTTTCTAGGTTAAAAAGCAAAAAACAGTTTGGGCTCCCTCTGCTGGCTCCGCAGTAGCATTGTTGTGTATTGAGTGTATTTTGGTTTTACTTAGAAACAAAGGGACATGGTTAATCCCATTAATTCATTTGCCAACATTACAGAGAAGAGTTTTAAACTGCTTTTATACTTTCATAAGTGTTAAGTTCTGCTAATATGCCACCTATATTGGCAAGATGAACATCTGAATATAAATGTTAAAGTACTTGTTCCATTTAATACATCCCTATACATGGTACAACTTAAATGGGTTGTACAGGAAAAAAAATTCTACATGTATTAGAATTGTACATAGGAATTTTAGTTTTTTACTTTATTATGGTTTCAAATTGTAATAATCATAAAACCATGTTGTGTTATCATGTTATGTCAAGATATTCATATTTAATTGATTAAGATACCATATACATATTTTTAGGCTAAATGGAATATAAAATATTTCCCCAGCTAAGCAATGATTTACACGACAAGTTGAGTACCTATATGTTTTATTCTTTGTCATGGCAGCATAATATATGATGTATTAATGCGTGATGTGTTTCAAAGAATTACCAGCTACCTCTTTTGTTTTTTATGATTTCTACTTTTATCTTGCAGATCATCGACTAGTGTCTCGGTGGTGACCATGTAATCCTTCCATTTTTCTACTAAATTCTTTAAATTTTTTGTGTTGTACTTAAATCTTTTTAAGAATGCCTGCTAAAAAAATTCAGGTTTTCCTCTCTCTCCTCAGTTCTAATTTCCTCTTGTTTGTTCTGACTGATATTCCTCTCTCAAACTACTGGTACTTCTTACATAAGATGTTGTTTTCCATAATTGGTTCATGTGTTTAATTTTGATTAAATATTGGGAAATACTGGGTATTCCCCATGTGGTGGAAGGTAAATTGTCTGAACTTAAAATTAATTATATTTAAAAGGCAATAAATACTCAAAAATCATCATTTCCTAATTATTCTACTTTATTTTATTACTTACGTTCCTTGGGTTATTTGTATCTATTGTATCTGCACAGTGGAAATACTGTGTAACGGTGTATCCCTGGGACTCTCTTCCCAACTCTGCTTTCAGTGATATGTTGGTAACTGGGGTGTGGCTATGGTGAGAGCCTTCACACCGCGGAGGCTGGCAGGAGCTACATAGCTGGGCTTGATTTATTGTTTTGTGGATTGTCTAGGCATAAGAGACTGATACAGCAAATATTACAGACATAAGCATTTTGCAAAAATCAGCTGAAACATTTTTTGTGAGAACCAATTTGTATGAATTTATAATAAAGAATAATGTATATTTTGTTATTAGTCATAAATTGTATGCTACACACCCTTTATGTCAGTAAAACTTACGCACATACGTATGTATCCACATATTTTGTTTTCTGGAAAGCCAGTTGCTAAACATTAACCAGCATACCACCAAAGTCTCTGTCCCAAAAGGTACTATATAGACAGGCAAGTAGTCAGTTCTCTGCTGAGGCTTCTGGAGGAATCACTGATAGAGTACTCTCCCAACCTCAACGGTAGTGAGGCGGTTTTAAAATATGTCCACAAACTCTCTGACATTGTACCTGCTTTCTAAGGGTGATGCCTACCCCTTCAGGTGGGTTGTTACTTGACTTTAATTAATAGAATGTGGTGGATGTAATGGTGTTAGATTTCCAAAGCTTTTTTATAAAAGACATTGTGGTTTCTGATTTGCTCCCTCTTGGATGACTTGCTTTGGAGGAAGCCAGCTACCATGTCACAAGGCCACTTAGCCATCCATATGAAGAGGCCCATACGGGGTGAAACTGCAGGCTCCTGCCAAAAGCCACATTGGAAAGACATTCTCCAACCCCAGGCAAGACTGTCAAGACTGTGGCCCCAGAAAACGTCTTAACTGCAATTTCATGAGACACTGAGCCAGAACCTGTCAGCTAAGCATCTGTAATAGATCATTATTGCTTCTTCAGTTCCCAGCAAGGGTTATACAATGATAATTTCCATTGTTTTGGGGAGGGGTGGGGAGAGGGCTCCAGAGAAGCAGCAGACCAGATGGTGATGCACATGGACCATGGATCTGGGCTGCCTGGGTCTGCATCCTGTCTCTCCAACGTGGCCATGAGCTCTGCAATCTGAGATGAGTTACTTTGCTTCCCCATGTCTCAGTTTCCTCAACAGTGACATAGGACAGAGTGGTAGCTACTCTACAGTCTATTCTGGAAGTTTATATAGTCCACTTAGGATGGTACCCAGCACAGTTTTAATAAATTCCTAGATTTGTCATCTTTTAGCTGGGTGAGCTTGAGGGAGTTATTTAACCTTTTTACATCCCAATTTCTTGACTTTAAAATGAGAATTAAAAAAATAGCATGAATTTCATAGGACTGTCGAGGATTAAGTAAAATAATGAATGTAACTATTCTAACACATAATGTATGTAACTTTTCTAACACATTATTTATGTAGAGCTTTGCATGTGACAGGATTTCAACAAAATGGGGGCTTAAAAAAACGTTGTTTCTCCTGAAATCCATAATACTTTATTTGTATTGCTAATATGGCACATACCCAATGATATTAAAATAGCCTAAACTGGGAACTCCTTGACGACAGGAACTTTTTATTAATCTTCTGATAAAGAGAAAACCAGTTCAGCTGACCACTAAAATGTGCGGGACGAACTGAAGATTGAAATAAAAACCACAACTTTCAAAACAGTATTATCATTCACAAAATGGAAAGAAATGTCCAAAACCACCATGACATGCAAGGAAAACTAAGTTCAGACTCCTAACGCTGGCTCGGTCAGACCCACGGTGTTCTAAATAAGACCGCAGACAAACTAACAGAACAGTGACTACATGCAAAGTCATGTGTTCCGAAGACAAGACACTGATTGTTCCGGCAACTTTCTAGGTTACAGATTCGGACCAGTCTCCGCTGGGGCCATCCTCCGACTAACTCTACAGATGTTCTTCTCTAACTTTACCTACCTGTTGAAACGCTGAGCTCTGCACGGTGTGCGCTCTCCCTCGCTGCAGCAAGCAAATGATTGACTGTATTTTAGATACTGAGAGTAAAACAGTGAACGAAAACAAGGACTTTGCCTTCCAGGCACCTAATATTTTAATATGGTGGATAGACAAATATTAACAATACGTACTTATGGGATATAATTATAACAGGAATAAACACCGTGAACATTCAGCCCAGTCCGAAAAGGCTTTTTGAAGGAAGAGATTTTTAAGAGAAGTCCTGAAGGGTGATTAGGAGCTATGTAAAGACAGGGTTGGGTATGGTTGCTTTAAACAGAAGGCCCTCCTTGTGTAAAGAACAGAATAAAAAACAGCGTGGCTTGCTTTTACAAACTGATTAAAGGTTTTACAGGCCCAGCACATCAAAACATTATAATGTTCCTCTACTGAAATTTAAAAAATACTAATTATAATATATATGTGGTGAAATCCTTCCATCTAGTTTTTCTCATCATGTTGGATACTTTTAAAGAAATCCCAAATTCTCTAATAAGATATACTTATGTAGCTGTTTTGACGACTTCTTTAGCCTATACCAGGTATCTATTACATAATGCAGTGTTGTTTGGGGAACTACAAATACTTTGGTTTGGCAGCACTGTGGAGTGTGAAAAGTGAAGGAGTATGATGTGAAGCTGGAGTGCTAGGCATGTGCCAATTAATAACAAATCTAAAAAGATGTGGTCCTTGGTTTTTACTGACCTGAGTTCCATTTCTGCCATGCCTGGGCAACTCAAGGCTTAAAATGGGAATGCTAAATCAGGAAGATGAACATTATAAATGCAAAGCACTTAGCACAGTGCTTAATACCAGAAAGAACTTAATTTCAATTAAGTATCATTATTAATAAATTTGTACTTTAGCCTGGGAAATGGGGAGTCAATAAAGGCTTTTTAAGAGTGACAACATGACAACGGGCTTTTACGGCTTTCTTTGGCTGAAACACATAGTCTGGGTAGCGTGAAAATGTGCACATGCTAGGTGTGCTTCCGAGTAAGGATACCTATGATTGACTGCATGGAGGTTGAAGATATGTATGCACATAAAAACATATTATATATTCATACACACATGCATAGATTTCGAAAGTCTCCTGTACAAACCGACCTAGATGATGATGACAGATAGGTGTAAATCTCACTATCCAGAGGGAAAAATATGTCACAGTATGGGAAACTGTCAGTGAAATGATGTAATAACGCCCATGCTATCAGAAATGATTTGAAATGGGGTAAGGGGAGAAGATGGAGTATCAATAAAATTGACCACGAGTCAATCATTGTACAAACAGGATGATAGGGGAAATCATACTTCTGTTTTTGTATATGTTTAAATTTTTCCATAATAAATTTTTTTTAATATTAAGGTACAGAGACCCAAAAAACGAAAAGGTCCCTGGGACGGCCTAAGGGACTGGCTAGAATACAAGTTCCCTGAGGGTGGAGACCTTGCCTGTCTTGTTCACATCTGAACCTCCAGGGCCTAGAGAAGTTTGTAGCACACCTTAGACAACCTATGTTTGCTGAATGAATAAACACTGGAGAACAACACCTATCACCTGGGCGAGAGTCTGACAAATCAGACTACGAGTCAAGGCTCCTGGGACGTGTTTCATCTGCCATGCTACAAATGACATTCTATTAGCTATCGTGTGGATAAATACCTCTAGAAAACCACTCCAAGACAGAGCAAAGCAGATTCATAAACCTCATTTTGGAATTCTATGGGAAGTAGGTATTTACATGCTTATATGCATATACTCCCCAGAGATCTATGGAGACTCTGCCATAGCATTTTATTTCACTGCTTTTTTCCAACAAATATTTATCATGGAGATGTCTCTGTCCTTCAAGCCAAGAGTCAGGAAACAAAACAGAACGAAACTATGTATACTCTAACCTCCCCTTCCCTCTGTTATTCTCTGGATCATATAAATGAGGGGAGTAATAAACAATCTTTTGAAGAAGGTCCACCTCTACATTTTGTTCTTGTTTCCTTAGTAGCTTGAGGACAAAACTGTCCATTACAAAAGTAACGATGCAGAACCTTAATTAAGGCCTTTGAAATTTAATCCCACACTCTTACTGGGGGCCAGAGCTGGAGCAGAGGAAAATACCAAGAACAATGAAACAACAGACATCAGGCACCATTAAATGCCCACATAAGACACTCTATAAAGTTTGAAAGCCACACTGCCCAACAACACAGCCGCTAGCAATGCATGGGTATTGGGCCTTTGTGTGATGCAGCTTGTTGGAACTGAGATGTGCTGTTAAGTGTAAAATACACACTGAATTTCAAAGACTTAGTAGTCAAAACAAAGTGAAATATCTCAGTAATTTTTATACTAATTGCACATTGAAATGACACTATTTTGGATAAACTGGACTAAATAAAACTATTCAAATTAATTTCACCTATTTTTTTGTTTTGTTTCTTATGTTTTAAAAATGTGGCCATTAGAAAATTTAAAATTGTATATGTGACTCACATCCTACTTTTATTGGACAGTGCTTTTCTCAAATGTAAGGAAATTTCCTCTATTGTGGAACAAAGTAATGAGCTCAGGATATTAATAGCACAACTCCTAGTCTTCTTACTTTGTACTGTTTTGGTATATTTTGGATCCCTTCTGTAAAAGTACTGCTATAGGGAGCCATTACACTCAATAGTCAGTGTAAACGGAGTGTGTACTTCATCCGGATGGACAGCCTGTCCAGACGGCTGGGCGTGGGCTGAGGACAGGGAACAGGAGAGGCTGCGGGGAGATAGAGCTAGGCCCTGGCAACAGGGACCTGGGAGCTGCTTATGCACCAAGCCACGCCCCTCAGGTACGAAAGTCTGAGGTTCCAGTACTGAAGGCATGGCCCATAGCCAGTCAAGGCCTTTGCAAACCACCTGGGGCCATGGCGAGGACACTGAGTTTCATGGCACAGTGCCAGGTCCTGCAGGTGTTAGGCTGCGTTGCCCAGGTAACCGAGTGCCTGCCTAGCAGACACTCAACGCCAGTGGGGAGGTCCTGCTTCTAGCTGCAGGTGTCCTGCTTCTTCCAGTGAGGCTGCCTTCTGCACTGCCTGAGAGGATATGCGGGGTTTTCAGGGTTCCTTTTCCCAGGCCTTGGTTCAGTCACTCTCTGTTGGTGGGCCCCGAGTCCAGGCAACTCGCTGTATTTGGGGACTAGGGGATGGGGGGAGGGGTGAGCACAGAGTTGACAGAGCACCAGTAGAGTATCCCCAGCCGTGGACATGATGGTGGCAGGGAGAGGTTCCTACACTGAGTGTGTAAGGCTAGCAAGATAATTGCATAGAGAACAAGGCTCTCCTACCCTCTTCTGATACCAGATTGGGGGGACCCAGCAGGAGGCAGGCACATGTGCAATGGAGGTAAGAATGGAGTTCTGGCTGGTGTGGCTCAGAGGATTGAGCGCCAGACTGCAAAACAAAAGGTTGCCAGTTTGCTTCACAGCCAGGACACATGCCGGGGTTGTGGGCCAGGTTCCCAGTTGGGGGTGTGAGAGAGACAACTGACTTCACCTCTCTCTAAAAATAAATAAAATAAAACAAAGAAGTTAGAATGGTAGTGGGGGTTGGTGCTGGACCAAAGAGGCCTGGTCTAGCCTGGGGAAAAAAGCGATTGGTTGGGAAGTGGACCAACCCAAAGCACGGGCAAGTTTGGGAATTGGGCATTTTGCTAAAGCACCTGGCCCATTCCACACCTCAAACAAATATAGTCCCAGGGGAACAAAGAAACTCTTTCTTGCTTGTCACTCCTCTCCATGGACCATGTGGCCTTAGCAGTCACGAGGCCCGTGGCCTCCAGGAAGGAGGCTCTCCCTCTCCCTGAACTGGTGAAGCATCCACTGGTGCATTTGTGCCCTCTCTCACTCAGAAGCTTGTGGCCTTCCAGCCTTAGCAGCTGCATGGCCAATGGCTACGCTGGTTCCATATGCAGCCTTTAGGAAGGAGTCTGAAGCTGGACTGCAGCTGGGAACAAACTAAGCTACCTGGATGACTGCTTAGCATCCACCTTGGGCTGCAAAAGATGGTGTTTTATTTTTTTTTAAGATTTTATTTTTATTTATTTTCAGAGAGAAGGGAAGGGAGGGAACAAGAAAGGGAAAGAAACATGGATGTGTGATAGAAATATCAGTTGGTTGCCTCTTGCGCACCCCCAACCAGGGACCTGGCCTGCAACCCAAGCGTGTGCCCTGATAGGGAATTGAATTGGCAACACTTCAGATCACAGGCCATGCTCCACTGAGCCACACCAGCCAGGGCCAAAGGATGATGTCTTAAAATGCAGCAGGGACTTTCAGGCACTGCCTTTCATTTGCTCTTGCTTAGGATGGTTGGGTTTTGTCTGGGTTTTGCATAGATGAGCTCTGAGATGGGGAGTCCCCCATTCTTCCAGAACATTCAGCATCTGAATAAAAACCTTTTTCCTTCCTCACCAGCCTCTACCTCTAGAGTTTGCCTTTTCTGGAGGTGGGCAGCTGAACCCCCATTTTTGTTCAGTAATACACCGAAGAATTGGTGATTGTCTTTCAAACCCTTTTTTAGCAGAAGTACTCTGATCGCAGTAAGGGGAAAATTGTAGTATGTTCTCTATCCCAGTTTACACTATCACCTATTGCTTTAGTGTTTCACCTTGAATTATCTAAGGACTTACCTCCCACAGCAAGCATTATTTTTCTTTCCAAGTTATGTGTCTAGTCTCAAGTGAGAAAACTATATTATCTTTAAGTTGCTCTTAATTCTATTTCTAGAGAACTAAAAATCTTGGTATGCATTATGTTAAAGGTAATTTGCATCCCTTCTGTTTTTTATTTAAAAATCCCCACATTTAATTAAACTGTTTCTTAAAAGAAGTACACATGTATGCTCATGTTTTCAGTTCATCCTGACATACTGAAAACCTTTTATGACTGCATCATAGTCGAAATAAAATCTAGTTCAAATCTTAACACAGCCCATGGTCATCTAATTTAGTCAGCAGCCATTTCCTCCTACCCCGATACCCTGCCACCTGTCTGCCATTCTTTAAGATCCTGGTGCGTCCTTCACTCAGAACACCTCACAAGCTATGATGTCGGCCTACGATGTTCTTGCCTCTATTTTGTTTCACTTGACTAACTTCTACTTATAATCAGTCTTCTTAATCACGTAATACCATATCCTTAGAGGGGCCATGCTTGAATCTTTCTAAACTATTACAATGGTTTGTATTTTCCTGTTTCTTTCATCATACCTAATTGTATTTGTAACTACACATCTTTCCCTATGTGATTATTTGTTAAATGTCCCTGTTCTCTATTAGGGTGTAAGTTTCATGTCTCTTTCGTCCATCACTGTATTTCCAGCAAGTATGTCCGAAGCACAACAGACCTGCAGTAGACGTTAGCTGAAAATTGAATTGGGAAAACTAAATAGAGTGCAAGAGTTGAAAATAGGAGAAAAGGAAGCAACCGATGAAACAGGGTACTTCAGGAGGTCATAGGGGATTAAATTCAGAGCGTTACATGGAAGATAAAATGTATGTATGTTAAAAAAATAAAATGATAGGTGCTAATTAAATAATGGCCATAGAAAGTCAGTCTTGTTAGAAGGTGTGTCTTGGGAGAGATCATATTAAATTGAGGTGACTAAGAATGATTTTAAAGAAGTAGCTGGGTTATAAGTTATGGTTAAATTTTATTATGAACTATAATTTTTAAAAATTCATAAAATTAGAATGAATCAGATGATTTAACTTACAGGTTGGGCTCTCTGGGGTGCAGAAGCTGAGGTAAAGTCAGAAGCACAGAAAGGGTGGTGGAGAGTAGCACTTGTGAAAAGGAAAGGGAGAAAGTAGTATTGGGCACGGGGAGCCATTAGTTTAACAGATCTGGCAAAGCTTTTATTATCCCAGGGTTAAGTAGACCCTTATCCGATGTCCTGCTCAGTCTTGGTTGAGGAAGGACAGGGGAGAAAGAGATTGCTGTGAGAAGAGCACAACTTCAGCTGAGAAAACCCAGGAGCTAACAGCTGGAGGCTGTCAGCTAACTACATGCCTTGCGGTTGAGCGTGACTCCTTTCTTGAAGGTATGTGTATCTGGGCGGTCACCGAGGTGCAAATATATGAGGGAGGACCCCCCAAGCCAGAATTTATTTATAAAAATTGTGTACGTATTCTTACATGTTTAAACTTTAGTCACCTTCAAAGTACTCTTCGTTTCATGCAATACACCTCTGGAGATTTTATTTCCACTGCTCAAAACAGTTTGTGAACTCATCGATTTTGATGCCTTTTAGTGCTTCTCCCATTTTCTGTGTTACCTCTTCCACATTAGCAAAATGTTTCCCTTTGAACACTTTTGTCATCCAGGGAAACAAACAAACAAAAATCACTTGGGGTAAGATTGGGTGAATAGGGAGAGTGGGGTATGGGGGTAATTCTGTTTTTGGTCAAAAACTCCTGAACACTCAGAACAGTATTGGCAGGTGCACTCATGAAATGGATGGACATGTTGAAAGAGTCTTCAAAAAAATTCAGTGAAGTCAAACGCAGCCTCTCACAACAACCCCAGCTGGTACACTGATAGATGGGTTCCTAGCAGGGGAACCCTGTACTATAGGGGGCCCACTCTCCAGAAGATAATTCTGGTTTTTTTTAATGACCCCTGTAATTATATAGGATGTCAATTCAATCCAAATGAATCTATACATTTAATGAAGGATTTTTTGACAAGCTCAACAAGTTTGTTTTAAGCATATGGAAGACCAAAGGTTCACATTTAGCTAAGTAAAATTTGAAAAAGAAGAGCAGAGAAGGGATTTAGTCTATTACATATTAAGATAGTCTATAAGATAATGGCAAATAAAAACATGGTACTGGTGTTGTCACAGACAAGGAGACCAGTTAAAATGGTCAGAACCAGAGCCACATAGAAATGGACTTATGAAGATATGATAAAGATGGCATCAAAAATCAATGAGGAAGGGTCCTGGCCAGGTGGCTCACTTGGTTGGAATGCTGTCCCATACACTGAAAAAGGTTGTGGGCTTCCTTGTCGGTCAGGGCACATACCTAGGTTGTAGATTTGATCCCCAGTTGGGGTGTGTATGGGAGGAAATTGATCAATGTTTCTCTCACATGGATGCTTTTCTCTCTCAAATCAATAAACATATCCTAGGGTGGGGATTAAAAAAAATCATTAGGGAAGGAACAGACTATTGATTGAGCAGAATTATGGAGAAAAATTGGTTTGCCGTTTGGAGAAAAAACAAGCTAGATCCCCACCTTACACCGGATATACAAATGCACTGCAGAGAGAATGAAGACCTAAATATGATTTGCTGGAGAGAGTGATAAACTGTAAAACAAAGAAAAGAAAACACAGAGTATCTTTGTGATGTTGAAATGCAGACTGAGCTTTTAAACAAGACCCCAAAAGCACTATTGAGAGTAGTAAGATTGTAGCCATCAGCGAGGAGAGAGACCTGGAAGAACCTGAGTACACCACATTCTGGAAAACATTCCTAGGATCAGGGCAGCTAAGTAAACCATAAGGATACATATAGGTTTGTTAGGAGATACATCATTATGACTTGCCTATCCTAAATATTTTCCCTGCGTCCACTTTCCTCTTATTTCCTCTTACATACCCTTCAATAAACACTTTTGAGTTGCAGACATTGTGTTAGGTGCAGGAAATATGAAGAAAAATAAGCCTGTGTCCCAGTCCTTAAAGAGCTCATAATCTAGATAAGGAGACAGATGAGAAAACTAAATAAAATGTTTTAATTCCTCTTCTACAGGTAGTAACCAAGAGGCAACTACCTTTGTCTAGGGCATCTGTGAGAAGATGGTATTTGAGCAATGAGGTAAGACAATCCAGGCAAACTGAACAGCACTAACAGTCACAGGGCTTTATAAGAAGAGCATGGTGTGTTGGAACATGTTAACCAGTAACCTAGTACTGGACATTCTGAAATGTTTGTTACTGAAGAGAGAAAGTAGCCTATAAGGGTTGTTTTAATCTTTTTTTAGTAGCATTGATTATCACATTAATTAATTATCACTTTTAAAAGCAAAGCCAAAGATGAAGCACTGAATTAATGGAGGGTAAATGTTAATGGTTAAGGAAGAAAAGCATGCTAGGCAGCTCTGATGACTAACCTTGGAGTGATAACAAGCACTCAATCCTGGATTTAGAGGAGGTGATTGCTTATCAGCTGCATTGGTCAGGGAAGATTTCATGGAAATGGTAGGGCTTCATTTGATCATTCAAAAAATGGAGAACTAACAATTGTCTCTATTACATTGGGGGCTGTGAGTGGAGTAAGAGATTCAAAGCTTAGTCCCTTAAGGAACGGATAATAAGATAACTGCAAAAATAAAGCAATGAATGCTGTCATAGAAGGAAGCACAGGCTGATTTGAGAAAAACCTCAGAGGACTCTTGCTTTAGATCAGAGGTCAGGGATAGGTTTCCCAGGGTGATGCACTGATCTTGATGGATTAGTGGGAGTCCGTCAAGTGAAAGGGAGGGAAACGCATTTTGCACCGGCTCAGTTTAATTAGATCACACCTCTTTCAAGGAAGGTGAAATAGCTCAGGATGGCTGGATCAAAGGCTGAAAAGCACTGAAAGAAGTTTTTAAGGCAAAGGAAGGGGTTTAATTGTGAAAGGTCTTTATGGGATGTTAAAAATTTTGGAATTTTTTTGAGTGTACATACATTTATTAAAGCTGGGGACAGTGAAACAAGGAAAGGCTTAGGACAGTAGAAGCAACAAAAGATAGTCTAGGTGGGGCTGCTTTGGCTCTTTAGAAATGTTATAGTAAAGAAATGAGCCCAGGCAGGTCTGCTTTGGATCACTGGAAAGTCAGAGAGAAGTGGCCGTGGAGACGGGATCAGGTTAGCCCTGGACGAGCTGCCACTGCCCACTGCTACGGTGGCTGCAAGTCTTGTGGGGACCTTTAGAGTTCAGGACATGCATCCCTGAGAGAGGAGAAAGGCACAGGTGTGCTCCTGAGAGGGAGAGCACCAAGAATTTGGACTTTTATCCTGAAGACAATGTGGGAGTTGATGAAGATTTTAAGCAGCGAAGTAACGTGATTTAGATCCAAGTTTCACGATGACTGCTATAAAGGCAATGATGATGCAGGTGATCAAATATGGACTGATAGGGGGGCGACCTAAGAGGCAGAGAAATTAAAAGGTTGTTGCTATTGTTTAGGGAAAATAAGAGAAGACTTCAAACACACACTAGCAGTGGTATTAAGAGAGAAGGAAGTTTAGCTGCCAGGGAAAGAAGCAAAGACATTTCCTGCGGAAATGATGTGAATAAATGTTTGGAAAAGTGGGGGAAAAGTAAATCAGTTTTCCTGGAGCATATGGTATACGACAGTAGAACGATGACTAGCCTCGGAAGTCTGGGATGAATGGCCAGAGTTATGGAACTGTTGGTGATGAGGTTGCAGACGTTGGTAGAATCGGCTAGTTACAAGGCTTTTAAATAAAGAGGCTAAACAATTGAAATGCTACTTTTCTCTAGAAATATAATATTCTTTATTGAAGTAAAATACACATACCATACATTTGTCATTTTAGCCATACGGTTCAACGGCATTCAGTACCTCAACAGGGCCCACCTCCAGAACTGTTCCATCGTCCCCAGCTGAAACTCTTCCCAGCAGAAAAGAACTCCCAGTTCTTCCCGGCCCCTCCCAACCCTGGCGACTCGCCTTTCGGTCTCTGGGTTGGGTTATTCCAGGTCCCGCACACAAGTGGCACTTCTGTGTTTGGCTTACTTCACTTAGCTAAAGTGCTTTAATCAACACCCCGGTTATTTCCTAACCGGATTTTAATTTGCATCCTACCTTTATGCTGTATTTTAAAACAAATGTCTAGCTTTTACATGACAATCTTTTCCACTTACTGCTTCTGGACACTTCACTCCAGGCTATTATAAATAGGAAATTATAAACTTGGTGTAGTTAATGACAATTAAGTGTCATATGTGACTTTTTTATTGGTCTACTTTAAGTGTCTACATTGTGAATTTTTTTCATTTTATTATAGTTTATGGGTAGTAGACTTTTTGCAAAATTTCACCTAGTACCTTAAGGGCAGCAAATAATAGCAAATAGAGTAACTCAGGCAGAAATCAAACTCATTTGACTACCCTGCAGAAGGGAAGTTAATTTTGGGGCGATGCTGATATGAAGGTTCTTTCTTTTGAGACTACCTAAATTTCCCTCTCTGCTGCCGAGTCGCTCTAAATGAAGAGAATTAAAAACACACTTTTCTTATTTTTAGCTGGGGAAAAGCCCGAACGTTTCAGAGGTCTGGAAACTATTTGAGAGCTGTCAAGGTTATTTCACCTTTCATTTGAGGTACCCCCAGGTTTTTAGTGCTCTGTCAACAAACTGAGTAATTTCGGACAAGACACTAACCCTCGGGAAGTCTCGTGGGTTACATTAGACCGGCCGATGCCTCCCAAACTACAGCACAGCACACACATACCGCAGGACGCAAGTAACCAGAGGAGGCAGTACAGCGCAGCGACGCTGGAACCCGGGGGCAGCCGTGAGCCCGGGCACACGCGGGTGGGGACGCCCCCCAGGAGCGCTCCAGCCCCCAGGTTGGTTCCACCTGACGCGCCACGGCCGCGTGTTACAGAGGACGAGCTGGGGCTCCAGCTGTTTCTGAAATCACCGATCTTTCCCACCTAGTTAAACAAAAAAAGGTCTTTATTCCTTAAGATTATCAAAGTGCGAAAAGGCACAAAAACATCAACCCACGCAAATACACAGAACAAATCGAACAGTTTGCTATCGGCCAATTTTACGTTTCTTCCCAGCAGGCTCCGGGAGTCATCGCGAGACCTCGCCAATTCTCGCGAGAGTTCCCGGCAGCCATCTTCTCGGGGGTGCTGGGAGCCGGGAAGACCCCCCGAGTCGTTTCCATTGAGACGGTCTTCGTCTTCGCTTTCTTCACTTTTTCTTTTCTGCGTCACCGACAAGCACCTGGTCCCCAGGCCGAGAGAAAGCCCGGGCCCAGACGCGTGTTGCGCTTCTGGTTCAGAAAGATTCGCTGGGGTGGAGGGAAGGGGGAGGGCCCGGGCAAGCCGTTGCAGCCTCAGCCCGGGCCGGGGTCCGGGGAGGGGAGCTCCTAGCACCCTGTGGACTTGCGGCCTGCGGCCGTCCCCGCGCAGCTGTTCACCGAACCCAGTTCGCGGGAACCTGCCACCGGCGCCTCCCACCGCGGCCCACGCGGGCGGCGCGCGGAGGAGGGGGCGGGGGCAGCGGCGGCGGTAGCGGCCGCGACCGGGGCGGGCGGAGGAGTGAGACGGGCCTCGGGGCCTCTGTGGATGGTTTCTAAAATGATCATTGAAAACTTCGAGGCACTGAAGTCCTGGCTCAGCAAGACTCTCGAGCCCATGTGAGTATCCGGGCTATCTGCAGGGATGAGGTGGGAGATAGGCGGACACAGATCTTTGCAGTTTCCCCAGGTGCCTGCGGGGGAGGCCGAAGCGGTGAACGGAGGTCCCAGGGTTCTTGGGTTTTCTCTGTTTTTTCCACCCTCGTTCCCAGGTTCTGCATATCCCGGAGAGCCATTTTCCTATCATCGAGTTGGTCCTTAAACCGCTGTCTCCCGCTTTTGGTTTCCCGTTATGTTAGACCGACCCCAATCTCCACGGACACACTTGTGTTTCATTAGTAAATCGGCTTTTTTTTTTTTTTTTTTTTTTTTTTTTTTTTTTTTTTGGTGAATCCGAGCATAACCTCCTGCCTACAGATTATTTTGTGTTTTTTTTTTAAACGGAGTGAGTGGCCTTTATTAGGGATTTGGATCTAGTCTAAGCCACTTACGTTTTACCTAAACACTTTCTGGAAGAAAGGCCACATATGCCATGTGCTGTCTGGCTCATCGGCATCTCTCTTCAACTGATTGAAGATGTAACAGGTGCTGAGGTGCTCAGTAAAATTCCCTTTTCCCACCTACACGGTTGTTCGCTCGGAGAGGAGGAAGAACGTGCAGTCTATCCATATGGAATATTTAGCAGTTTTCAGTGGGATGCTGTAAGATGATGGGCTGCGTGTGTATTTTGGGGGCCGGGGGTTCAGAGTGCTGAAATGCTTTACATCAGAAAAATTAAGGAGTGTTTTAAGGATCCATCTTTGAATACATAAATAAATCATGGGCCAAGTCCTGTATCAAAATTGGTTGGCTTGCAATAAACACCTTAAAATTGATTGAGGAAAATCCACTCATTCAAGGAATTTATTACGCACCTGACTAGGTACTGTGGGAAGCTTTGGGGATGGAGCTTTCAAATTCCAAAGTTGACAAGACATAATAAGCAGATAAGATAATATAATAAGAGCAATGATGATTGTAATAATAGAAGATCATGTAAAACTGATTAATAGTCCTCTCAGAGTAGGTGGCAGTTGAGCAACACCTTAGGGGAAGAAGGAACATCTGTGTGAAAGTCTGGAAAAAGAATGTTTCTTGCAGAAGGAACAGCAAGTGCAATGGCTCTGTAACAAGAATGGTCGTGGTGTGTTCCAGAAAGAGAAAGGAGGCTGTTGGGGTCCCATGGAACCTGGCGGTGGGGGACAGAGTGGAAGGACATGAAGTTGAAGAAATAGGCAGGGGCCAAGTCATGTAGGATCTTGGAGGCCATGGTCGAGAGCTAGGATTTTATTTAAATTCTAATGGGAAGGCATTAGATGATTTAAAGCAGGCAAGGACTGATTTGATTTTGTTTTAACTCTGCCTGCTTTGTGGAGATTAAGGGGGCAAAAATGGAAGCCAGGAGACTATTCTGAAGGGCATTGTGGGCAGAGATGTAGGTAGTTTGCATTAGAGTGATAGCGGACACAACTGAATACAGGGTCTGGTACAAATAATGCCCCTTTGGTAATCTATACCAAAAATTGTATTACAAAGTCATAAGCATGTAATTCTGTAACATAACAATATCACACTCAGACACACCATATGACATTTCAGGGGAAATGTTCAAATTGCTGTCCATCTGGTGCGAGACATTCACGTGCCTACCAACACTCAATGGTGGTACTTCTGCCGGACCCTGTGTATTTTATACGTAGATTTGATAGAACTTGCTAATGGATTGTATGTAGAAGATAAGAGAAAGGGAAGTCAAGGGTGAGGACTAAGAAGTTAACATAAGCAACTGGGAGAAGACAGGAAGAGAACAGGTTCTGGGATGGAGGGAAAGGTGGTTAGTTACACCTGAGTGAGGTGTCAAATAGGTAGTTGGGTGTATGAGTCTAGACCTCAGGCCAGGACTAGAGAAATTTAAATACCGTCTTGCAGATGGTGTTTAAAGCCATGAAACTGGGAGATTTCCTAGGACAATAGGTAGGTAGGGAAGAAGAGAACCCAGATTCGAGTTGGAAGAAAATTGGGATATATATCACTAAAGGAATGCATGACAGTGCAAACTGGCGACTGGATGGGATGCTGCAGCATGGATGAAAACAGTGGTGGCAGAGAAGTGGCCCTGAGATTTGGCAACGTATAAGTCATTGGTGACCTTAGCAAAAATGGTTTCACTGGAGTGGAGCGGTAGAGATTGGAGCCCTATTGCAGTGGAATGGAAAGAGTGAGCATCGCCTCAGTGTGGTGTAGTGGTAGAGGGACAGGTCGAGTGGGGATGGCTGGTTTTGCGTTCTGCCTCTGCCACTTACCAGCTGTACAATATGGGGTAAGTTGCTTAACACAGTACCTCTGTTCTCTAAAATAGAGAAGGTGGTGAATATGTATTAAGAAAATCTTTGAACACTGCTTGGTTTATAATTAGCACTGTATTAGATGAACAGAAAACTTTAAAAAATGTTGAGTCAAAATAGTGTTCCTTCTCTTAAGCTTCCAGTTTTTTAATTACCAGCTTTAGTACCATTTCCCTTTTTTCGTAAAAGGAGCTTAGTTGTGGTTATTTAGTGTGTATGCTTATAAATTTTTTTTTAGTTTTGATAAAGCATATTCCAGGTATATAGCCTACTCAGATCACTATTACTGCAGTTATTACTGTTGGAATAAGTACGATACTACAGTAGTAGGAATTGGGATTGGTCCTTTTATAATGTACGTTGGTGTGGTAAAATCACACTGTCCCTTTAATTGCATTTGAGGTGAATTCTTTTAGAGTTTTAAAGCTGATTCCAATTATTTAAGGCCTGTGGTTTCTAACCTTGGTTTTGTAAAACTTTAAGATGAGTTTGTTAATCTGGAGGGATTTTTTGCTTTACTTTAAAGCTGTGTAATTGCCAAAAAGTACTTGTTTGAGGGAGAAACACTTGAAGGACTAAGAGTAAGAAGTAACTCAAATTTGTATAGCACTTTTTAGGTACTTGTGCTTGGACTTGCCCCACATTTTGAATATATTAATTCAGCAAACATTTATTGAACACTTATTCAACTCTGTGCTAAGCAATGTGTTAGGTATTGGGAAAATAGTAGGAAACAAGGCATGAAGTGCCCGTATTCAAATTACCATTTAGCAGACAAAACAGGTGTTGTACAAGTAATTACAAGTTAGGAAGTCCAGAATTCAGTCAAAATACATGTTTGGGAGGTCCGGAAAGGCTTTCCTGGCATGATAACATTTGATCTCAGCCTGGAAGGATGAAGAATAGTTTGCTGGGGCAAAAGGATGGGAGCATTTTAGGTTTTGAAGAGATTGGAAGAAGGCTCTCTAAAATGAAAGAAAAAAGGTGTCTTGGAGGAACTGAAGGAAACTGAAAAAAGAGCAAGGGGAAGAATAGCATTGGATAGCTTCAGAGAGAGGAGTCAGATCACATGACTTTGTTGAGTCATGTTAAGGATTTTGGATGTTGCTGGAGGATTATAGGAAGTCAGTGAAGGGTTTTAGGGTAGGAGAGTTCAGATTGATACCTAAAATAAAACTAGCCTGGTTGCAGTTTCAGCATGAAGTAAAAGTTTGTAAATCTGTATTTTATTTGATTATAAGGTCTGTAGGTATACCTTGGTTCAGAGTTTTCTTTTCCATAAATTACTAAAAATTTAGGTGTTAAAATTGGCATCTTGAAATACTTAAGATTGATGTTTTTTTTTCTCCAAAACATTTGCTTAGTCAGTACTTGCTAATAATAAAAAAAAAATAGATATTGTTGTTTCTTTAACATTCACTTCTTTTTGATGAATGAAGTCCTGGGAAAAATTTAAGGTGTTTGTTTGTTTGTTTTAGTTTTTCTGGATGTTCAATTTCAATCTTTCTGTTTTTGTTTTTTATACAGAAAAGGTTTTCTGCTGTATTTTAAAACTTTTTCTGAGTTTACATATCACTAAATCTTTTATAAAATCATGAATGTTTTTAGCTAAAGGAAAACCTCGAGATCTCATGAAACCCCTTAAGTTTTTCAGAAAATAAAATTGAAAGGCAGACATTTAATAATGTGCCTAGATTTTGTGAGGTTAGCAGTATAGAATAGAACATGTAGTTTTGGGCTCCTGCTGCTAATGCTAAGCACTGCTAAGGTGATACAGTTGTGTGGTGAAAAGAAAATAAGTTTTGTGTCCACATAGACCAGTGTTCAGATCATAGTTCTGCCACTTATTAACTGAGTAATTCAGGCAGGTGAACCTCCCCTTACCTTATTAGTGTAATAGGGACAATTATACTTGTGTCCTGCTGCAGTTGAAAGGATTGAATGAGGCCCATTTTTTAGAGCCTAGTTCTTTCCTTCATTAAATATTGGTTGGTTAAACACAAATAGTTTACATTACTATTGCTACTGTTACTATTACACTGTTGCTACTGCCACTACCACCTAATATTTGTATGCACCGATAAAAGTTTTCTGTTTCATGAGGTGAGCATTGTTACCTCCATTTTGCAAGTGATGACGCTGAGACCCTGATGCACAAAGTTAAGATAACTTGTCCAGAATCCTGGAGTTAGCTATAGCATGTGGCCAGACAGTGATTTAAAGCTTTTAGACTTTGGAGTCATGTTTTTTAATTTACTACTATACTGTCCTTTACTATATTGTTTGATATTTTTTACTATTACATTTTCATAGTAGTAGTTGCTATTGTAAAGGGTCAGGGTTCTAAGGCGTTATGGTGGTATCAGTCCTTTAGAGTTTAAGAAAGAAACCTCTTTTTGGAGTTTCTGTAGCCTTTCCTCACTTTCCACACTTGTTATTCACTTGTTACTTGTACCTTTCTCACCACATTAAAATGTATTTTTGTTCCTGTTTTGTAGGAAGAACTGAAAGGTGATCATTTTACTCCTGAACTTTGCTCCTATTTCCTTCCTTTGATCTTTCCCTTTCTGCAGACTCCTTTGGGCATAGAAAGTCAACCTTCTATTCTTTAAGGAAGAAAATCTCAGCAATAGTAGCAGCAAAAACAACAAAAAATAAATCATACTTTTCCTCTAGTCACTTGGATCCTAGCTTTTTCTTTTCTTTTCAGTGGTAAATCTTGAAATACAGTAGTCAGTCTTTAATTTTTCACTCACTTGCCTCCAACCATTTGTTTTTTAATGTTTTACAATAGTTTCTGCTTTTCAACCAAAATTGCTTACCTCAGTGTTATCAGTGATTTGTTTACTAAATGTAAAAATTTTATATTCTTTGACCTGTGTGTATAACGTGGGACAATGTTGATGCTGCCTTTTTTATATTTTTAAACTTTTGAGGTCTTGATTGCCTGATACTTTGGGTTTTCTTCTCAGATAAGTTCTATTCCCTTTAGTTCTTTTTTTTTTTTTTTGCCTTTTAATTATATTTTGCAAGTTTTATTTTCATAACTTTTTCTGTTTTTCAACCATTTCTTCTCCTGCCATGTCATTCATAACGCATTTCCATTCATTCCCATGGATGGTTTCTATTATTATCCATGCCAGTGGTTCTTAAAATTTTTTTGTATGTGTTGCAGATTCTTTAAAAGTTTAATTAAAGACTTCCTTCTGTAGGATGTTGCATATATTTCATGCATATTTACATTGAATTTCAGATCTTTTCCAACACAGCCTCTACTCCATGCATTTATTTCTCATGTTTATCATGGACTTAACCGCTCTTCAAAGCCTTAAGGTCTTATCTCCAATTTTAGCTATATATCCACCAGGTTCTCTTATCTGAACTTCAAACTATATTTTGAAAACAAATGTTCTCTGAATTCTCTTATTGCCCTTTTATTTTTTCCAAATTATTCAGGTGGTGATGTAATGAATATCCAAACCTGTAGAGAATTTTTATTTTCAAAAGAGTTTGAGTGAAACCGATGGCATTACCAGGAAGCAAAATCTGAAGTGTTCCGAGAATAACAGTTTTGCAGTTTCTTTTATACATTTGGAATTAGGGAGGGAAAGAAGGGAGATTACCTAAAGGTGGGTGGGCTCAAGATACGAGATACTTGACAAGATTATGTGTTCCCTTGACTACCCACCATGACCTGCCCAGTTAGGAATTTATGATCAGATCACTCTGTGAGGTTATTTTCCATCACTGGACTTGTCAGTTTTATTTTATAACCCTTTTTTGGTCTATGGTTTTCCCATTTGGTCATCAGTCAGTCCAAAGGATGCATTGATGACCAACTTTTTGGTCAGATAGTGTGGTCTCATAGCACTAGGAAGGCTCATTTCTAGGAAGTCTCAGTATCAACATCATCTTGTTGAAAGGATGGATCTTTGGGGGTGGGTGATAGGGTAAGCATGGGATGTGAATTGAGACTGAATTTTCCGAAAAGGGAAGGGCAGGTGAAGGGAAGGCAGTGAGGTCTTATGGCCTTCATTGTGAAAAACAACCCTGGGTTATTCTGTGTACTATCATGATGTGAGTTTTTGCATCGAGTATTAAAATTCACATAAGCCATAAAAAGACTATTAAAAGTTATCTTACACATCTTGAGTAATCATAAACAGTTGGAGTATATAGAAAAACCCAAAGAACAAGTATAACTTACTATCGTTAATGTTATTAGCAGACAGGTAAAGACAGACAATGGTTTCAGAGTTCAGCATCGGACTTTAGGTATACAGATCTTGCTGGTATCTTGGGATAGCTGTGTACTTCTGATGTCAGTGGCTTCACATCTTAGAGGGGTTTTTGATGACCATTGTAGGTGGAGGTGAGTGTCAGAGACGGGTAGACATCTATTCAAGGTTAGGTGCCCGTAAAGTCCCTTCCAGTGATGTTAGAGAGGCTTTTATTTGATCTTCTTTATAATAAACAAAATCTCTAGGTGGCAGTCAATGATCTTTAAAGCCTATTTCTCCTGGGAGCTGACTGTGAAAGGAAGCATTTACCAACTTGGTTTTTTCTTAAAGTAACTTTATCAGACCTTGGCACTTACATAAGATGTCTCCTTCAATATCATGTCACGTTTCTTCATTTAATTTAAGTCCAGCTTAAGTGCACCATAATGCATGAAGAAATGCAAAAAACAAAAAATGGGGTTTTCCAGGGAGCCTGGAAGAACCAAGTGGCCGTCTTGGGTTTCCTGGAGCCCATCTATTGACCTAATTTACAACCATTGTTTACTGATAGAATATACCCTACACATTTTCCTTCACTTGCTTTATAATGCGTCCCATGCAATTTAACATAAAACAAAAAGCCTGCTTATTTGAAAATTTCTGTTTTCTAAGTTGAAAGAACATCTTTTGAAGTGGTCCAGGGCTCCTTCTGGAACAAAAAAAAGTTATTCCTACATATATTGAGATTTCAACTATTAAAGCCTCAATTTCTAATGAAAACCAAGAAGTTAAACTTAGGAAAACATTTTATAACCTGTAGAAACATAGAATCATTTTAATTATTTTTATTTTATTTTTTATTGAATTTATTGGGGTAACATTGATTAATAAAATTATAGGTTTCAGATGTAGAATTGTATATAATACATCATATGTATATTGTGTTGTGTGTTCATCACCCCAAGTCAAGTCTCCTTGCGTCACTATTTATCCCCCCTTTACCCTTTTCTGCCTCCCCCATCCCTTCTTTCCTTGTGGTAATCACCATACTTTTGTTTGTGTCCATGAGGATTTTTTTTTGTTGTTTTGTTTTTTGCTGAATCCCTTCTTTTTCACCCAGCCTCCCAGCTCTTCCTTCTGACAGCATTCTGTTCTCTACATCTGTGAGTTAGTTTATTTTGTTCATTAGATTCCACTATAAGTGAGATCTTAGGGTGCTTGTCTTTCTTTGGCTGGCTTATTTCACTTAGCATAATGTTTTCCAGGTCCATCTATGCCATCCCAAAGGTAAGATTTTCTTTTTTACATTTGAGGAGTATTCCATTGTGTAACTTAACTGTACCACAGCTTTTTTATCCGTTCATCTACTAGTGGGCATTTGGGCTGCTTCCAAATCTTGGCTATTGTAAATAACACAGCCATGAACATAGGGGTACATGTATTCTTTTGAATTAGTGTTTTGGCTTTCTTTGGATAAATTCCCAGAAGTGGAATCGCTGGATCAAAAGGCAGTTCCATTTTTAGTTTTGTGAGGTGATGCCATACTGCCTTCCACAGTGGATGCACCAATCTGCATTCCTACCAACAGTGCAGGAGGGTTCCCTTTTCTCCACATCCTCTCCAGCACTGGTTGTTTGTGGATTTATTGATCATAGCCATTCTGACAGGTGTGAGGTGATAATCTTACTGTGGTTTTAATTTGCATTTCTCTGATAATAAGACTTTGAGCATCTTTTCATATGTCTATTAGCCAATCTGTATGTCCTTTATGGAGAAATGTCTATTCAGGTCCTTAGCCAATTTTTTAATTGGATTTCTTGGGTTTTTTTGTGTTGAGTTTTGTAAGTTCTTTATAAATTTTGGATATTAACCCCTTATTAGATGCATCACTGGTGAATGTTCTCTAATTCAGTGGGTTTTCTTTTCATTTTGTTGATGGTTTTCTTTGCTGTGCAAAATCCTTTTTAGTTTGATGTAGTCCCATTTGTTTAATAATTATTTTTTTATGCCCTTACCTGAGGAGATATATCAGAAAAAATATTGCTACAAGAAATGTCAAAGATTTTATTGTCTATGATTTCTTCTAGGATTCTTATGGTTTCAAGTTTTACACTTAAGTCTTTAATCGATTTTGAGTTTGTTCTTGTGTATGGTGTAAGAAAGTGGTGTGGTTTCATTTTTTGCACATAATTGTTCAATATTCCTGACAACATTTATTGAATAGACTATCTTTACTCCATTGTATGTTTTTGCCTCTTTGGTCAAATACTAATTGACCTTAAAGGCATGGGTTTATTTCTGGGCTCTCTGTTTTGTTTCATTGACTTATATGTCTGTTTTTATTCCAGTACCATACTGTCTTGATTACTATGGCCTTGTATAGGTTGATGCAAGGTAGCATGATTCCTCCAACTTTGTTCTTCTTTCTCAAGATTGCTATTTTGTGGTTCCATATAAATCTTTGGAATTTTTTTCTGGTTCTGTGAAATATGCCATTGGTATCTTGATAGGAATTTCATTGAGTCTATAGACTGCTTTGGGTAACAAGGACACTTGAATGACATTAATTCTTCCTTTCCTATTCATGAACATGGTGTATGCTTCCACTTATTTGTATCTTCTTCACTTTCTTTATTCAGTGTCTTATAATTTTCTAAGTACAGGCCTTTTACATCTTTGGTTATGTTTATTTCTAGGTATTTTATTCTTTTTGAAGCAATTGTGAATGGATTCTTTTTTAGTTTCCCTTTCTGTTTATTGTTGGTACATAAATATGCAACTGATTACTGAGTTTGTTTATCAGTTCTAATACTGTTTTGGTGGACTCCTTAGGGTTCTCTATATACAATATCATGTCATCTGCAAATAATAGTGCTTTTACTTCTTCTTTTTCAATTTGGATGCCTTTTATTTCTTCTTTGATTGCGGGGCTAGGACTTCCAGTACTATGTTGAGTAAGAGTGGTGAAAGCCGGTATCCCTTGTTCCTAATCTTAAGGGGAACGCTTGTAGTTTTTGCCCATTGAGGATGATGTTGGCTGTGAGTTTGTCATATATGCCTTTTATTACACTGAAGTATGTTTCTCCTGTTTTCCAGTTTGCTGGGAGTTTTCATCATAAATGGGTGCTGGATTTTACAAAAAGCTTTTTATTCATCTACTGATATGATCGTGTGTTTTTATCTGTTGTTTTGTTTATGCGGTGTATGACATTTGTTGGTTTGCCGATATGGTACCAACCTTGCATCCCTGGAATAAATCCTACTTGATCATGGTGTATGATCTTTTTAATGTATTGCTGTATTTGGTTTGCTGCTATTTTGTTGAGATATTGCCCATAACTTACTTTCTTTGTAGTGTCTTCATCTGGTTTTGGGATTAGGATAATGCTAGCCTCATAAAATAAGCTTGGAAGTCTTCCCTCCTCTTGAACTTTTTTGGAGTAGTTTGAGAAGAGGCATTAGTTCTTCTCCGAATGTTTGGTAAAATTCAGTTGTGAAGCCATTTGGGCCAGAGGTTGGTTTGGGGGGGGGGGTGATTATTGCTTCAATTTTACTGCTTGTAATCAATCTGTCTGTTCATATTCTGTTTCTTCCTGATTCTGTTTTGGAGGATTGTATGTTTCTAGGAATTTATCCATTTTGTTAAGATTGTCCAGTTTGTTGGGATATAGTTGTTTGTAATAACATACTTTCTTAAAAATCCTTCATATTTCTGAGGTGTCAGTTACTTCTTTTCATTTCCAATTTTATTTATTTTTTTCCTTGATGAGTCTGGTTGCAGGTTTGTCATTCTTGTTACCTTTTCAGAGAACCATCTCTTGGATTAATGGATATTTTGTATTTTTTTTTTACACTCTGTTTTGTTTATTTCTGCTCTGATCTTTATTATTTCCTTCCTTTTACTCACTTTGGGTTTTGTTTGTTGTTCTTTTTCAAGTTCCTTTAAGTATAAAGTTAGATTATTTGAGCTTTTCCTTGTCTTTTAAGATGGGCCTATAATGCTATAAATTTCCTTCTTAGGACTGCTTTCTCTGTGTCCCGCAGAGTTTCGATTGTTGTCTTCTCATTTTCGTTTGTTTCAAGTTATCTTTTGATTTCTTCTTTGATCTCATTGTTAACCCATTTGTTGTTTATAGTAACATGTTATTTAGCCTCCATGTCTTTGTGTGTTTTTTTCAGTTTTCTTCTTGTGATTGATTTCTAGTCATAACATTATGGTCAGAGAAGATGCTTATTTGGTATGGTTTCATTCGTCTTAAATTTATTGAGAGTTGTTTTGTATCCTAACACCTGGCTTGTCCTAGAAAATGACACTTTTCTTAGTTTTAACATCCAGGTTGGTAGTTAAGAGTTTTTTGTTTTCTAGAAAGTGGCACTATAGCACAAGTTTTTGTTTTTCTTACTGGAGCTGACTTGCTGCAAAGTTTGGGAGTAGGGGCATTAAAAAAAAAGACAAAGGGTGGTGGCAAAGCCCGGGGAGGTGTGGCCTTAGCACTTGGGGCTTTGGATGTGCCCACGACCTACTAGGGGGATCTTCAAGTGGAGGGGTCCCAGATTTCCCTGGGTGGTCTTCTTGCCTCCTGGGGCAGACAGTGGGGAGACACTTTCCCTCAGTTCTCCTTGTCTGCCTACTTCCCTTCTTCTTCCCCAGTCACTGTGATCTTTCTTCAGGGAGAGCAACTGGTCCCTTCAGCTGTAGTACTCATGGCCGCCGCAGATCCCCACTCACAGCCTTGACCCTCCACCTCTTTTCCAGAAAGGTTCTGGCTTGCTGCTGTCCTGGCCAACACCTTCTTTGCCATCAGTGACCAGCTCCCCACCTCTATGGGCCCTGTCCCCCTGACTTTCAGGACACACAGATGGATTTTTTGGGTGTCCTGATAGTTGGGCAGAGGCTTTCTTTTTCTTTTTCAGTTATGGATGTCTGATAGTTGTAAATCAAAGGGGAGAGGGAGGGGAGCACTCATCCTGCCATGATGCTGACATCTGTAATAAACTTTTAAATGCAGCAACAAGTACTTTTACTTGTAGGACCTTTTGGGTATATTTTATAAGAAATTGTCAGTGTGACAGTTGTTTTATGTTTATATTAATTTCCTTAATGATATCTCATGTACTTACTTTACCTTTTTAAAAAGTTTGTTTATAACAGAAAGATTATGAAAAAGATTAGTTCAGTTTTGAAAACTTTTTCATAAACTTGAAGTGACCAGTCTGGATTGTATTAGGTTTTTAAGCTGCTGATGACATCGAATAGCCAAAATTGGAAGAACAGTAAAATTCTGTGAGTAATTATGACTTTGTTATGGTCAGGAAGAGGTTTTTGAATCCAGCTCATTACTGTTGGTATTACATTTTAAAAAGTGGTTTTGTTGCCATGCCGAAGTGTTTGGACGTTTTGGGAACTAGGTTATGGACAGAGGGGAAGATTATTAAAGCAAGGGAATAACTTGATCATATCTCTTTAAGACTGATCCTATGGTGTTAAAGACACCATAGGTGTGATTAGACAGTAGCATTTTGGAGACAGGGAAGATTAGTTAGTGGGTTTTTTTTTTTTAAATCCTTGTTTTAAGAGTGAGTTGTGAAATGCCTGAATTTGGACATTGGCAGGAGATAGGAAAAGGGAAGGTAATATTTTAGGCAAAGGGAAGGTAATATTTTTGGTGCATATGTACTGAATATATATCAGGGCCATCTCTCAGCAGTCAGGATATGGAAGGAAGGTGCAACTAGGAAGGACTTGTCAAAATGCTGGAGACATTTTTTTATTGATTTTTGTTTTTGTATCTTAGATTTTTTGACAGTGAACTTTTATGTTTGCCATAATTGGGTTTGACCTACACTGAGAGTTGTTTGTGAGTTTTGGTTGATATGCCTGGTGATTTATTATGCCCTTATATAATGTAATAATTAGTAGATACTTTGTAACACCTTGTGGTTAGATCTGGGGAAAAGGTAGACATAGCTGTGGTAGAGTCCTTGTTTGGGAAACAGGCACAGCAATAGTAATCGTTTAACAGTGGTAGAAATACTACGGATCTTAAGGTCTGGCAATTTAGGAAAAGTATATAAAACGTTTCTTCTGAAAATTCATTTGCTATTTATTTCTCCTAAAGGTTTAAGATTTGCCTTTGAATGTTCAGAAAAGGGTATTCTATGGCTCTTGAAAAAGACCTAGAGAGAAAAACAATTTTTATTACATTCTTAATTATTTTGAAGTTCAGTGAACTACAGGTTTCTGGAAATGAGAGGAGGGGAGGGAGTGCAATGATGGTGAAAGCTTAGCATTTTATTCCTAAAAATGACCCAGTTTTTCAGACCATATGGCTTAGTGCCTTTGTTTTGAAAATGAGAAAGCTGAAGCTTAGAGAGAAATAAAATGCTAACCCAAGATTATATAACTAATGAATAAAGTAAGATAACACTAGACTAGAAATCTGAAGAACCCTGGGTTTTTGGAGTTCGGTCCAGTGTTTTTTTGTTTGTTTTTCATTTCTTGTTTTTTGTTTCCCACAATACCAGACTACTACAAGGAAAGGCTGACTTTCCTCCAAGTCCTCTTTAAGTTTGGTTTAGAAGACTAGTAGATTTGAAAGGGAACAGTACTTAAAACATAGTAACCAGATTTTAACACCTGTTCTAAAGTGGAGAGGAGGGTTTGGGCATCTTGAAAGTTTAAAGTTTTACTGTGTTTCATTGTTTAATCTGTTTTGTAACTAAGTAGAATGTGAAGCCACTTACGAGTAACTGAAGGGGTGGCTTTTCACAGGCAGAACCCTTTCCCAGAGAATTTAACTCTTCCTCAGTTATGAATTGGAATGTAAAAACATACACTAAATACAGGGTTTTGGCCCTGGCTGGCATGGCTCAGTGGATTGAGTACTGGCCTGCAAACAAGGGGTCTCTGGTTCAATTCCCAGTCAGGGCACATGCCAGGTCCCCAGTAGGGGGCGCACAAGAGGCAACCACACATTGATGTTTACTTCTCTTTCTCCCACCCTTACCCTCTCTCTAAAAAATACATAAATGAAATCTTTTAAAAAATAAATATGGGGTTTTGTTGTGGGCTGCCATATCAGCATTTCATCTGCGGTCCCACTTTTAAGAGAGAGTTCTGTGGTATGATGCTATATAACCACACCTATCTGCTCAGTTTGCCATTTGGGCTATGTATTTGCACTCAGTAGTATAGAGTTTTACAGTCTAATTATTAGGTTTTATCTCTGAGGAGATGAATATTGACTTTGCTTTTGAATCAGGCACCTAATAGATACATATCTTCTAAATTTTTTAAGCAGTGGTTCTCAGGTGTGGTATAAGAACTTTTGGCCTTTCCTGAGACCCTTTCATATTTTGTAGGGTTTGTGAAGTCCCCATTTTTCCAGCTATATATATCTCTGTGAAACCAATTTCTTCATATATTTCAACCAAAACAGCATATCACAACAGTAGAATGTAAAAGCAGACATGAGTATCAGTCTTGTCTAAGCTAGACATTAATGGTGTCTGCAAAAAAAAAAAAAAAGGTGAAAAATTGTCAGTCTTCCCACAAAAATTTCATTTTCTTGGTGAAAATACATACATTTATTTTAATTTTAAAAATAGTGTGTTTAGTTTCAAGTGAGGTTGTTAGTCATGGAGCTGTGCTGATCCTTGCCCTGCAGTGGGGATATGGCCCATGCTGGGGGAGATTTGTTATTTTTATGGACCAATATGGTGCAGGGGGAGAGAAGGGCAGGCCCTTTTCTTGGGCTTCACTAGCTGTCAGAATAATGTAAGCCTGGAACTGCTGTGGACCATCTTTATTGCCACATGAAGGCGACCTGTCTAAAAGTAAACTAAGGGAAAGCAGGATGGAAAGAAGAGGAGCCTGGTGCCATTATTTGAACTCCTGGGTTCACTTATGCCTAAAGATAGCTCCACCATTGGAGCTATCTTTAGCTCCACTTATTTGTATCAATAAATCCCTCTTTTTGGTTATCCTTTCTTTGGGGGGGATAGTTATATTATGGTGGATTTATTTAAAAATTTATAATTTTAAAGTTTTCCAGTTTTAATTGTTAATATGGTAAATATTGGTAGATGTAGTTCTTTTAAATAAAAGCTCCTTGCAGTTCTCTATAATTTTAAGAGTAAAGAGATCCTGAGACCAAGATGTTTAAGAACCACTGTTCTCAAGGTAAGAAGGAATCACTGCTTTTTCTTGGGTTCAAAATATAGGGAAATGAAGGAACTGGCTGAAGAGTTTTCAGTGTTATAATTACATGTATTGTGATAAGTTTTTTTTTTTAGTGATAAGTGGTTTGTATGATGCTCATGGATTCGATATGCTGTTTTGTGGTGGTGATTTTCTTTTATGAAATTAAGTGGGTGTGATTATTCTCAATGAGTAACCTTTGCTGTAACTAATTGCTACATATAAATAACCTATTTTTTGCCTCTTTATTTGAACTGAATGAAGTTATGTAATAAAGTACCATAGTTGAATTTTTCAATGTATGCTATTTGTTGCAATGGAATTTGGATTTCTTTTTCAATTCTTATTTGTTTTAATTATATTTTATTGATTATGCTATTACAGCTGTCCCAATTTTTCCCCCTTTGCCCCTCTTCATCCAGCACTCCCCACTCCCTCAGGCAAACCCCCCACCATTGTTCATGTCCTTGAGTCATAACGTATAAGTTCTTTGGTTATTCCATTTCCTGTACTGTACTTTACATCCCCATGGCTATTCCTTAAGTACCTATTTGTACTTCTTAATCCCCTCACCTCTTCACCTATTCCCCCACACCACCCTCCCATCTGGCGACCATCAAAACGCTCTCTGTTTCCATGATTCTGTCTTCTTGTTTGCTTAGTTTGTTTTTTAGATTCACTTGTTATGTATTTATTGCCATTTTATTGTTCACAGTTTTGATATACTTCCTTTTCAGTCCCTTTAACATTTCATATAATAATGGTTTGGTGATGATGAACTTCTTTAGTTTTTTCTTGTCTGGGAAGCTTTTTATCTGCTCTTTGATTCTAAATGATAACTTTGTTGGGTAGAGCAGTCTTGGCTGTAGGTCCCTGCTTTTCATGACTTTGAGTATTTCTTGCCAATCCCTTCTAGCCAGCAAAGTTTCTTTTGAGAAATCAGCTGACAGTCTTATGGGAACTCCCCTGCTGCTTTTCTCCCCTGCTAACTTCTTTTCTCTTGCTGCTTTTAAGATTCTCTCTTTATCTTTAACCTTTGGTGTTTTCATTATGATGTGTCTTAGAGTGGGCCTCTTTGTATCCATCTGGTTTGGGACTCTCTGTGCTTCCTGGACTTGGAGGTCATTTCCTTCACCAAATTCGGGATGTTTTATTTCATTACTTTTTCAAATAGATTTTCAATTTCTTGCTCTTTCTCTTTTTTTTTCTGACACCCCTATGATGTGAATGTAGGACCTCTTGAAGTTTTCCCAGAGGCTGCTTACACTAGCGTTGCTTCTTTGGATTCTTTTTTTTTCTTGTTCTGGTTGGTTGGTTTTTGCATCCTTATGTTCCAAATCATTGACTTGATTCTTGGCTTCATGCACTGTACTGTTGTTTTCCTGTCAATTGTTCTTTATTTCAATTAGTGTCTCCTTCGTTTCTGACTGGATCTTTTTTATGCTGCTGTGGTCCTCACTAAGTTCCTTGAACATCCTTAACCAGTGTTTTCAACTCTGCATCTGATAGATTGCTTATCTCTATTTTGTTTAGTTCTTTTTCTGGATTTTTGATCTGATATTTCATTTGGGCCATCTGATCTCATTTTGACAGCCTCTCTGTGTTTTTTCTATTTATTAGGTAGAGCTGCTATGACTCCCTGTCTTGGTAGTGTGGCTTAATGTAGTAGGTTTCCAGTAGGGTCCAGTAGAGCAACTTCCCCTAAGCTGGGTACTTGAGGTATGCCCTTCTTGTGGGCTGAGTACTCCCCCCTTTTGTGGTTGATCTTTGATTGCTGTTGGCAGGTCAATGGAAGGGATTTACCCAGGCCAGTCAGCCGCAAGGGTTTGCTGTGACCACTGACCACCAACCTCTGCCCTCTGTGGATGATCAGCTGTGCAGGGGCAGGGTGGTGGTGCTTTGACATGGTCTGTAGCTGTCCACTGGATGAGCTGGCCCTGGGGTTACCTGGGTGGTACAGGCCAAGTTCAGCCCCACCTGTGTTTTGCCCAGGGCCACCTTGCATGAACTATAAAGCAGTCTGAGATGGCTGCTACTTGTGCTGGTCTTGGAGATTCCCAGTCTTGCCAAGCTGTGAATCTAGGCTGGCTGTTGCTAGTGTGGGGCCTGGGGCCACTTAGCAAGAGGTGGGGCGGGGGGTGGCTGGCCGCAGCTGGCGGCTTGCTGGGGTCAGTTGTTGCTTATTTGAAAGGATTTAGGAAGTTATGAAGCATGAGCCAAGATCAGCCATTCATATGGAATAGTCACTGTTAATAGTTTGGTGGGCTTGTAAGTTGGGTGGGATGGAGTCTCACTGGAGTTTCCAGGGTGGGGCAAACAGTGTGAGCCAGGTCGATGGAGTCTCAGATATGCCACCTGCCTGCCAGCTCTGTGACTCTGCGGCGGAAGGATAGAAAAAGGACATATGCCTCTGCCTTCCCTTCTGTCTGTGAAAAAGCTGTCCCCCAGCTCTCGCCTTGATGCCAGACGCTTCAGTTTCTTTCCATATGCCACTGGTGCCTTTCACACTGCTGCCCCTGTGTTGGAGCTCAGAGGGAGTGAGTCTGAGTAGGTGAGTCCCTATGTGGGTTCTTTGTGAGGAACTACTTGAGACTCCAGCATTTTCTTCCACCCACTCAATCCCTGCTGGGTTTTGCAGCCAGAAGTTATAGGGACTTAGAACCCTGGGCTGGGGACCTGGTATGGGGCTGGGACTCCACTCCGGAGATATCCCTGCCAAAATTTTATCCACCACATGTGGATGTGGGACCAGCCCATTCTGTGTCTCTGCCCCTCCAACCAGTCTGGATGGATGTATTTTCTTTAATCCTTGGTTTTCAGACTTCCATTCAACTTGATTTTGATGGTTCTGAGTGATGGTTTTTCTGTACTTTAGTTGTAATTTTGATGTGGTTGTGTGAGGAGGTGAGCCGTGTTTACCCATGCCTGAAATTTGGATTTTTAAAAGAGTATTCTAAGTACAGAACAATAGAAGCATGGCTTATGCAAATTAGGTATTTTTCTTGAATGTAAAATGAAAATTTGGTAGGAACAGATGTGGGTGTATATTCGTGTTCTCAAGTTACTGAGTTAACATATTTAAAATTAATTTTAAATTCCCACTGCCACCTCCACCTCCTCCTTCTCAAGATTACTGAAAATGGAAGCTTGGATTAAATTTTATCTGTTTTTTTTCTGAATTTCTAAAGCCTCTAAGAAACTTGAGTAGAATAAAAGTTTTTTGAAATATTATTGGATGTTAGCTTTTTTTAAACTGTTTTATTACTATTTTGAAAGTTCTAATTTAAAAAGTAAAAACTAATATGAAGGTGTTAGGAGTAATTATAACCTTTATATTAGTGCTGATTTAATTTATGTTATTTAAAGTATTAAGAGAATTCAGTTTTGGAGGGAGACTTTCTTATAACATTTGATTTTTGCATTGCTGTAGCTTCTGTGATTTCTTAGTGTTTACACTAAGTGTGTACATTACCTCCCCAGATAACAACTGGAAGTGAATGACCCCCCAAGATGATCAGCCCTATGCTTTTCAAGGCCATTATTATTAGTTGTATCCTTAACACAATATATTCAGAGATTGATAAAATTTTATATTTATCCTTCAAAATCATTGGTTTGAATGACTCCATAGCCATCTGTACATTAAATTTATCAAAGCTCATTGAAGCCATTGATTTTAAATCCTTACAGGGGTGAGAGATTAGAAATCTGAATGTTTATTGAATGCTCACATTGCCCAACCCCACTGGACTCTTTCCTCATGTATGAAGTAAGCACCCATCTCAAGCCTTTTCTGTTGGGTACCTTGGCCTACGATGTCCTTTTTCCAGATAGTCAAAATGCTTGCTTGCACTCAATATTGATTTTGTGTTTAAATCTGAACCCTGTTTAAGTGTCATTTTATTAGAGTCCTCCCCTGATGTCTTACTTAAGATACTTGTATATTCATTTATTCCTTTCTTCTCCTTCCTTCCTTTCATCTGTCCCTTTATACTTTATCCCTTTACCTTGCATTGTTTTTTTCAGACCACTTGTTTCTATGACAATACATTGTATATATCTATGAATTGTCTGTCTCCTCCCTACACCAGCTCTGCCAGCTCCTCCCTGCTGGAGCAGCTCCTGCCTACACCCCTAATGTAAAGTCTTCAAGGACAGGAACTTTATTTTTTTTTCGAAGTTGTATACTCAGGATCTAGAACAGTGCCTGACATAGAAGGTGCTTATTGAATATTTCTGAAAGATAAATGTGATATTTAGAAGATAATCAGTAAATGATATATTTATTTTATTTTCAGAACTTTATGAAGATTAAAGAAAGGATCCCTGACAAAAGTGAACTGTATTGATCTAGTGAGATAGATTTGTACATACTCTCTTTCAGTATTCTGTGTCAGGTACTGTGTTAGGCCTAGAGCTACACACATCAGTAAGAAATCCTATTTTTGGATTTTGATGAAAATACCTTATGTAACATATTTTATCTATACAGTGTAATTAAAGTGTTTTTATTACTCATTTATAGATCAGTAATTGAAAAGAATACTGTATATTATATTTCATATATCTACATAATATCCCATGAACAAAATTAAACCTAAGGATTATTCTTTCAGGTTTGTGAGGGATTTACTATCCAAGCCAGTGCTTATCTGTCAGGGGCTATTCCGTCTATCCTTGTTGGAGAACTCACTTTCTCTCAGGCAGTTTATTCTGCCTTTGGGAGGCCTCCGATCATTAAAAAAAAGTCTGTATTTTAAGACACAATCTGTTGCTTCCACTTACTGGTTCTAACGAGAGTATTTTGCCATGTATAACACACACTTTTTTTGGCCAAATTTTTGAGGGAAAAATAAGGATGTGCATTATACATGGGTAGTGCCAATTCCATATCTGTATAAATGTTTTTCATCTTTTATTTATGCTTATGCATTAAAAGTATAATTTTAGAAAGCAATAACGATATCCATATGCAAAATAATACTGCAAAATACGATAGTTAGGTTTCTAAATATAAATAAATAAAAATTGAATTAAGTTAAAGTGAAAGATTTTTTCCTGAAAGTTTGGGTCCAAAACGTGGGTGCGCATTATACATGGGAGCACATTATACACAGCAAAATGCAGCATATCACATGGAGGATATAGTGAATAAATGTGATCCTTTCTTGTGATAGCCCTTCAGTTATTTGAAAACCTACAGAATTCTCTCTGGCATTTTAATTATCCAGACTGAGAATCACTACTAAGCTATCTAATTATGACATCCATTTACCATTCTGGTCATTTTCTAAGAATTTGTTTGAGTTTGTTTATATATTTACAAAAGTTGGCACCTAGAGTGAAATCAGTAGCAGTCTGTACTGCATAGGAGAACTGCACCCTTTCCTCTCTAGTTCTCAATTTTCTGTTTTTTTAATCTTTATGATTTAAGTTTTCCCCCAACTATTTCATACCTTTTCTCATTTGACTTACTATTGACTAAAATATTTAGTTGCTTCACTTCCACTACACCTTTCACCAATGGTATTGGTAGGTCATGTCTCATGCCTTATTTTGTAATTTCTGGTTTTCTTTGAGTTTTCCCCACCTTCCCCTATCTCCACTGTTCCCTCCCTCCCAAACGCACGCTCGCTCGCGCTCTCTCTCTCTCTCTCTCTCTCAGGGTAATTACTCTGTGGTTAGAATCATGCTTTATTGGCAGATTATGTTTTTGCTGGTCTAAGTACTTACGGAATATAGAATCTGGGAATTTTGCATGCTAAGGTGAGAATGAAGTCTGCCACTGTTTCAGTGTCCTTTGTCCTTACACATTTTCAGAATCTGATATTTTGGTCTCTCTATAATCTGAACGAAGATTTCAGCCCCACTTTAATTTCTCGTTTCTAGAATACTAGCAGTATAGCAGAGGGTAAAGTCTAGCTCTCACAAGATATGTATCATTCAAATGACAAACTTGTTACCAGTTTGTATCATTCAGATAACAAACTGGTATGGTAAAGTACCTAATGAACAATCAATGTTGCTTGCCATGGAGACAGATTTTTAAAGTAACTGATCCCTTACTATGTGTATATAATTTTTTTATTAGGTAATTTTAACATTTTTACATCATTAATTTTGCATAGCAGGTTATCATTGCTAGATGTTGATATGATGCAGCATTGGTACTTTTAATTAAGACAAATAAAAAGAGAACACAATTTTCCTATCCCTGATCTATAACATTTTGTTATATTATTAAACTATACAAAGTTTAATAATATAACAAAATATAGATATGTTCAAATTTTTTAAATTGAATATATTGAGGTGACACTGGTTAACAAAATTGTACAGGTTTCAGGTGCACAGTTCCACAACACATCATCTGTGCACTGAATTGTGTGTTTCACCATACTGTCTTGGTTCCTATGGCCTTGTAGTATAGCTTGATATCAGGTAGCATGATTCCTCCAACTCTGTTCTTTTTTCTCAAGATTGTTATTGCTATTCGGAGTCTTTTGTGGTTCCATATAAATCTTTGGAATATTTGTTGTGGTTCTGTGAAATACACCATTGGTATCTTGATAGGAATTGCATTGAATCTGTAGATTGCTTTGGGTTGTATGGACATTTTAATGATGTTAATTCTTCCTATCTGTGAACATGGTGTATGCTTCTACTTATTTGTATCTTCTTCACTTTCTTTCTTCAGTGTCTTTTATTTCTGAGTACAAGTCTTTTACATCTTCGGTTAAATTTATTTCTAGGTATTTTATTCTTTTTGAAGCAATTATGAATGGGATTTCTTTTTTAGTTTCCCTTTCTGATAGTTTATTATTGTTAGTATTGCATATTATATCAGTTAAATATGCAACTGATTTCTGGATATATATTTTGTGTACTATTACTTTACTGAATTCATTTATCAGTTCTAATAGTGTTTTGGTGGACTCTATTTCAAGTTCTCTATATGCAGTATCATGTCATCTGCAAATAATAGTGATTTTACTTCTTCTTTTCCAATTTGGATACCTTTTTTTTTTTCTTCTCCCTCTTGTCCTATTGCTGGGCTAGGACTTCCAGTACTATGTTGAATAAGAGTGGTGAAAATGGCCATCCCTGTCTTGTTCCTGATCTTAAGGGGAATGCTTATAGTTTTTGCCTGTTGAGGATGATGTTGGCTGTGAGTTTGTCATATGTGGCCTTTATTATTATTACTCTGAGGTACGTTTCCTCTGTTCCCAGTTTTCTGAGTGTTTTTATCATAAATGAGTGCTGGATTTTATCAAATGCTTTTTTTTCATCTATATATAATCATGTGTTTGTTATTACTCATTTTATTTATGTGGTGTATCACATTTTATTGATTTGCAGATACAGTACCAATCTCGCATCCCTGGAATAAATCGTACTTGATTATGGTATATGATTTTTTTTAAAGATTTTATTTATTTTTTAGAGTGAGGAAGAGAGGGTGAGAAAAATCCATACATGTAAGAAACATTGATTGGTTGCTTCTCGCACATGTCCCTACCGGGGTTCTGAATCCGCAGCCCAGGCATGTGTCCTCACAGAGAATCAGAATCTAACAGGTGACCTTTTGCTTTGTGATGGGACGATGCCCAACCAACTGAGCTACACCAGTCAGGGAGGTGTATGATCTTTTTATTGTATTACTGGATTTGGTTTGCTAATGTTTTGTTATGGATTTTAGTATCTATGTTTATCAGGGATATTGGCTTATAATTTTCTTTCTTTTTAGTGTCTTAATGTGATTTTGGAATTAGGATAGCGCCTGCCTTGTAAAGTGAACTTGGGAGTGGAGTGTTCCTTCCTCTTGGATTTTGGGATAGTTTGAGAAGAGCAGGTGAAATGTTGGGTAAAAATTTACCTGTGAAGCCATTCTGTCTAGGACTTTTGTGTTGGGAACTTTTTGATTACTGCTTCAGTTTCACTTGTTGTTATCTGTTTATTCAGATTCTCTGATTCTTCCTGTTTCAGTTTGAAAGATTGTGTATTTCTAGGAATTTATTCGTTTTTGTCCAGATTGTACAATTTGTTGGCATATAGTTGTTTGTAATATTGTCTTACAATTCTTTGTATTTTTCTGGAGTCAGTTTTTACTTCAGATTATTTTTTACTAGGCTGTAATTTGCCAGTACATACCTTTTTTGTTTTCAAAAATATTGAAATACAAATAAAGTAATTTCTTACAGAACTTAACAAAGATTGCCTGTCATAAACAAATTTACTATTATTTTGATGTTAATATGAAATTGTAAACCTTGTAATATGTAATTTTCAGTCTAACAAATTTTAAAAAGTAGCCTGCTTTTTAGACTGTCTTAAGCACTTAAGTTTTTTGTGTGTGGTAGTTTATTGTGGTTGTGACTTTTATTGGTTCTTGATTTTTTTCCAATTGCTTCCTATAGAAGTTGTTGAACAAGGATTGTTTGGGAATTCTGTCTTGCTGTCTATAAAACTTGGTCTGTAGACCATAATAATTACAAAATCTTCCTCTAGATTTTTAGCTACTAACATTGTAATCCACTTTTATAGTGTTCTGTTTAAACTCTAACGTGGAATCGAATAGATTTGGGGTTTAGTTTAGAGAATTGTAAAGTGACAGTTATATAATTAGAAAAGCCATTATTAAATTGGAAATTCCCAACAATCAAAGCAGTATTGAATCAAATTATAGCATTTGGATTTAATATAGAAACCCTGAATTTGTTATTAACAGCAATTGGCAATGAAACTGTATAACACAGATAGTGTTGCATGTCACAGTGATTTCTGTGAACTAAAGTATGTTTAGATTGTCCAGTTAGGTTAATGTTTAGTTGTTTGTGTTTATTCAAGTTATCTAACATGTGTAAGTACTGTTTCATTGGCTCTCATGCAGTAATGTTAGGTTGCCACATATATCTACAGATACATCATGAGGTTATTATCCCATTTTTTCATGCTTATTGCATCTCAGGTTTAAGTATTTCCATGCTCATTATAAATAGATGTGAAAATACTGATTTACTCTAAGTTATTTTATCCACATTTTGTTTTAAGTTGTTTGTATGGGTAAGTATTTTGAAGTAAATTACAAAGAAAAAGTTTTTAAAAATCTCTTATGTACCACTAAAATGGATTTTTTCCTTCTTGTTTAGGTTATAAGCCACTTCAAGTCTTTGCAAATAAATAGTCATGTATCTGTGCAAATTAATAGTAGTAGATATATGAGAGAAGTTGTCTTGTGATAAGTAACAAATTACCATGAAAATTAACTTAGTAGCACAGCAGACATTTATCAACTCATGACATTTATCATTCCCAAGGGTCAGGAATTTAGGAGCAGGTAGCATAGTTCATTTCTTCCTTATTGATTTGGATGCCACCACTGTAAAATCTAAATTCCTATATATGTTTGTGTCTATTTCTAGACTTTCTTTTCTGTTATAATAATTATTGAGTGGTATATTTTTAAGTTTCTCTTTATTATACTCCTTTTCAGTGTTTTTCTGGCTAATTATCTAGTTTGGAGGGAGGAAAGTCTTTTGGTATTTTTATCATACCACACCAATTATATTAGTTTTTTGATATTTTGAAATTATTTTTACTTTGTTATAATTTCTCTTTTTAATAATAATTAAGCCTGTTGAATTCTTAAAACATATATTTGGAAGGATACCAAATGATAACAGCATGCATCATGTAAAGTATATTAATATAAAGGAGAATTTATATTTCTTCATTGCCTTCTACAAGCCAGGTGCTTTTTACATATATTAACTCATAAAACTTCTTATTATGTTAAGTCAGTTTGTAACTGGAATTTGTAGAGTTGGCAATTATTTATGGTTAAATTTCCTTCAAACTGCTTTTTTTCCTTTAGCTGTGATGCAGATCCGTCAGCCCTAGCGAAATATGTTCTTGCTTTGGTGAAAAAAGACAAAAGTGAAAAAGAGTTAAAGGCATTATGTATTGATCAACTAGATGTATTTCTTCAAAAAGGTAAGATCTTTGGTTTAAAGATGCTACTTTATTTTAATAAGTTATTTAAAATAAGATTATACAGCTGTTCCTGAAGCAGCCTGAGGTGTCCTCTGAAAATGGTTTGCTATTCACTTGACCCAGAAAACCTCACAAAATCGTGCAGATCAAGAGGTTCAGATCTTTGTGCTCACTTTAAGAGCCCTTGTGAAAGTGCCCTGGCCATCAAAGGTTTGCATATCCAAAAAGCCACCAAATACCTGAAGGATATCACTTTATAGAAGTAATGTGCCCCATTCTGTTGTTACAATGGTGGAGTTGGTAGGTGTGCCCAGACCAAACAGGGGTGCTGAATGCAGGGTCGGTGGCCAAAAAAGAGTGGTGAATTTTTGCTTCACATGCTTAAAAATACAGGGATTAATGCTGAACTTAAGGGTTTCGATGTAGATCTCTGGTCACTGAGCACATCCAGGTGAACAAAGCTCCCAGGATGCGGCACAGAACTTAGAGAGCTCATCCACAGATAAACCCATCCATGAGCTCTCCCTGCGGCGCTGAGATGATCCTCACTGAAAAACAGCAGATTGTGCCTAAACCAGAAGAGGAGGTTGCACAGAAGAAAAAAAAATCCCAGAAGAAACTGAAGAAGCAAAAACCTATGGCTCAGGAGTAAATTCATCATAAAATAAATACTAATAGGAGTAAAAAAAAACAAAAAAAAAACAAAAAAAACAAAAATAAATACTAATAGGAGTAAAAAGATTCTCCACAGTATTAAAGGAACTCAGTGAGAGACACAGGCTGTAATTGTAATGAAGTTGAACAAACAGTATTATTGCTGATTATATCCATAGATCATCACTGATTATATCCATAGCTTATTTATAAAGATAGCCTTTTCTTTTCATTACTAATTTTATATCTTTCTTAAACTGGTGCTATTTTTTTTTCTTTAAAGATTAAGGAAATGACTGAATACTTATTTATTTAAAGATATTTCTCCTTAGGAAACTACTTAGAATGTTGTCTAGCACAGTGCTTTTTCACTGGCCAGCATCTAGATGATGGTAATCTTTGTGTTTACACATGGGGTAAAGTACATGGCTGGGAGTGACTGGCCGAGAAGCTCTGGCCATTCCTGCTCCCACCACCCTGAGAATTGAATGGATCAGCATTACCACGGGACTTGTACCATGGCATACTGGTTAGGAAGCTTTTAAGTGGAGAATACTATCTTAGCAAATGTCTTAATATGTAGGGTTTTTGTTTCCTTTTATTTTTAGAGACACAGATATTTGTGGAAAAACTTTTTGATGCTGTGAATACAAAGAGTTATCTACCTCCTCCAGAGCAGCCATCATCAGGAAGCTTAAAGGTAGAATTTTTTCAGCACCAAGAAAAAGATATAAAAAAGGAAGAGGTAAGGATTTGTGTTAAACCTTACATTTCCTTTAAAAACATGTAAGGGATAATTAAACTGAGTTGTATTTTTTGTATCTGTGTCACTAGTGTTTAAGACCACCCCCAGGTTCAATGATTTCAGTAGGAGCACTCACAGGACTCAGCATATAGTCATTCTCATGGTTATGATTTTTTTTTTAAATTTGTTATTTTTAAAATTTTTTTGATTTATTGCATTTTGGAGAGAGAGGAAGAAGAGGCAGGGGGTGGCGGGGGTGGAGAGAGAGAAACATTGATCTGTTGTTCCACGCATTTATATGTTCATTGGTTGATTCTTGTATGTGCCCTGACCAGGAATCAGACTCACAACCTTGATGTATCTAGATGATGCTCTAACCAACCCATCTACACGGCCAGGGCCACAGTTATGATTTCTTACAGTGAAAAGATATAAAACAAATTGAGCAAAGGGAACAGACTGGGGTGCAAAGCCTGGAGGGAAACAGGCACAAGATTCCGGTGTCTCCCAGTGGAGTTGCAGAGGATGTACTTAAGGAATAATGACAATATGTGTGAACCAGGGAAGCTTGTTAAAGTTCAGTGCCCAGTGTTTTTATTTAGGTCTAGCCACATAAGTGCTTTCTGCCTAGTATGTTCCTTCTACCTAGTATGTTCTAGATTCCCATGAGGAAAGCAGGTGTTCATCATAAGCTCTACCGTGTGCACAAACAATACAGGCATAAGTAAGCTGTTATTATCAGGGAATGATGGGAATCCTCCAGAAATAAAAGTTCGCAGGCGCCAGCCAAGGATCTACCTTTCAAGCAGGCCTTTCTGCACAGTATTTTATAGCTATGGACTCTTATGATCTGAATTATGTTCTGTGAAAATAATTAGATTGAGAGTAGATCTGTTTGATTTTTTTCCACAACCATTTTGTAGGGAACAATTTTTTTTTTTTAAAGATTTTATTTATTTTTTGAGAGCAGGGAAGGGAGGGAGAAAGAGAGGGAGAGAAACATCAGTGTGTGATTGACTCACACATACTCCCAACTGGGGACTTGGCCCACCACCCAGGCATGTGTCCTGACTGGGAATTGAACCAGCAACCCTTTGGTTCACAGGCCAGCACTCAGTCCACTGAGCCACACCAGCCAGGGCTCTAGGGAACTATTTTTAAGGTAGTCAAAATATAATGACCTTTACCACAATTGAAATGACCTGATACTTTAAGATGTTTTGAAGTTTTTACTTTTTATACAAAATGATCCTTCTTGTTTAATAATCATATAATAATTCAGATCTCTTCAATTTGATATTTAAAGATTGTAATTCCAGCAAAAATTATTTGCAATTAAACTTTTATATTTCTGCAGTTAGCCTAGTTTAGTCAAACAAATCTTGGTTAAAAGTTTGGCTTTACCAGTCACTGCTTTGTGACCTTTGAAAACATTCCTTTTTCAAGCCTTAGTTTACTCGGCTTTGAAATGGAAATATTATAGGGTTGTTGTGAGGAATAGTTAAGTAATGTCTACAAAGCACCTGGTATAATATGTGACAAATAGTAGGTTTCTTAGTAAATGGTAATTGTATTAGTATTGAGAGGTTGTTGTGTGGTGAGAGGTATGGTTGTGACCTTTGTTTTTTTTACCCCTCATAGATCTTTTTTCTCCCCAGATTATAACTAATACATATTTATTATGCAATAATATATGTATATATCATGCGTATATAATGATTACATAATAATTCTGAAATACAATTTTTTCCAGTATACCTAAACATATTTACACATATGAATATGTATATAGTTAGACAGACACACACATAAAACACCCCCATTACTTCTCTTTGCATGGGAAGTAATTTTATAACTGCTTATTTTATACCAAACAATACAGGGATTCTGTTAGTAAGAAAGAAAGGAATAATGGCTATTGTGCTGGAAACTACTTACGCCATATGGATATATACAATTATTTATTTAAGTTTTTCCCACTGATGGAAGTTTGGGTTGGTTCCTGATTTTGCTATTACAAAGTATGTTTTAATTCTTTAATTTTTTTCTTTTTAGAGTGTGAGAGGAAGGGGGAGAGAGAGAAAAACATTGATTTGTTGTTCCACTTATTTATGCATTTATTGGTTGATTCTTGTATGTGCCCTCATTGGGGATTGAACCTGCAGCCTTGGCATATCAGGACAACTCTCTAACCAACTGAGCTACCTGGTCAGGACAATTTCTTTAAAAATCTTTAGTAAATCACGGTTTCTTGGTTTGAGAAACAGTAAGAAGTCTTCTGCCAAAACCAGTTAGTGGCAAAGCCTTAGTTTTACATCTATTTATATAATAATATTTTAGCACAGTTTTTTTTTTAACCAATTGTTACAAATATTTACCTCGATCATTCAGAATTGTCAAAATGTCATATGGCAATCTGGATTAAAAATGCTGTGGGTGTAGTGAAAGTTTCCAATTGAGCACGTACTGTGGAATATGATAATCTGCCAACATAAATTACTCACGAGTGTGCATTGAGGCAAATAGGAAAAAGTGCCTGAGGAGGGTTTTATTTGTGCCCAGTATTTTTGGGTTGGGGAGGGTTGATGTGGGTGACGGGAGAACAAAAGTATAAGAAAAAAAGACAAACTCTTAAAATAAGGCTTTTCAGCAGTGTCAGAGTTTGGTCTGTTGGTAGGATTTCCATTTAATTTATCATCCAATGTGGGACACTTTTGATAGTGAGAGGCTCTTACCTAAAGGGGTGCTGGAACAAGTGGCATAAACTAGAACATGTTTATATTATCTGTAGATTCCCTACATCAGAATATCTTAGGGTTCTTATTAAAGATGCAAATCTTGAGCCCTATCACATTTCTAGACGCCACATGTTCAATATTTTCTGACTTTATTTATCCTCTAAATCCTTTTCTTTTCTAGTAACTCCTATTAATGTCATATGGAAACAGTGTTCTGGGCGGTACAGCATGGAAAATTCTGGCCTTGACAAAGTAGTACTGAACAAGGGCAGGTTTTCCAGGGCTGCTTTCTATAAATTATATAATAAGAATGGAGGCTTTACAGAGGAAAGAGAAACATATAGCTGCCACACTAACATGAGAAACTGAAGAACTATTTTATCTTGTGTATTGTTTTTTCAAATGTTCTCCTTTTTTATGACTTGGTTAGTGCTAATGCATTCTCCTATATTCCTTAATTTGTTCAGTGCCAAACAAATTCATGAAACCAAAACATGAATGTATGTTGGACTTTTGAAAGAAGGGATAAAGTTGGGTTTTCACTCATAATGTTAAAATGGGGACTCTTGCTTAAAACGTTTTCTCACCACTAAATGTTACCTAAGATAAGCTTTTATGAGTTTCTTTTAGATTCACTTTAACTTTCAGAATGGTGAAAGTGTTTAAACTAAATGATGGTACTTAGAAGAGAATTATTTGTTTGGATGCATTTAGAGAATGATAGTTTTGCTTTTATATTTTCATATCCGTTAAGTCATTGAAATAGTAACATGGCAAGGAATAACTGTTGCTAAAGTTCTACTCATTTTTTTGTATATCAGATCATAAAGGAGGAAGAGCGAGAGAAGAAGTTTTCCAGAAGGCTAAATCATAGTCCTCCCCAGTCAAGCTCCCGATACAGAGAAAATAGGTGATTAATTCATTGAACCATGTTCGGGGGTTAGACACTGGTTATCTTTTATACACATGTTTAGACTTGATTATCTTTTATGCAGGGGCAAGTAATGTCTATTCTTTTATTAGTCTGAGAAAGTGTAACTCAGTCTTTTTCTACCAAGAATATCTAGTTAAGATTTCAAGTTCCTGAAAGTGATTAGGACAGCTTGGCATTTATTAGTTATTGTTATTATTTTTATTCTTAAAAAATTCCATGAAATCTCAGTGAGACTTTTTTTTTTCCTGAAGTTTCCCTTTAGTATAAATTCATTACTATTTTTTGTCAGGGCTTCAAAGGCATTTAGAATACAGTGCATGTGATACATGCTTATAAGAACAGACATAGTGTACATATGTACAAGTATACGTTTATAAGATTGTGTACTATAAGACATAGGTGTAGATGCCTTTACGCATAAGACTTTGAATTTTTCTTTTAAAGGAGTTTAGAATATTTAAGCAGATCACATTTATTTTTCAGTTGTCTGAGTTTTCCATGTTCATATTCTGATGGTGTGATGAAAAATCGTGATGTTACAAGAATTAAATTACTTTTGCATTTAATTAGCGTTTTTCCTGTGTCTTCTTAAAAATTATTTACACAGAAATGATCATATTTTTTTTTTTAGAAGTCGTGATGAGAGGAAAAAAGATGATCGTTCTCGCAAAAGAGATTATGATCGAAACCCTCCTCGAAGAGATTCATACAGAGACCGGTATAATAGAAGACGAGGACGGAGTCGCAGTTACAGCAGGAGTCGGAGTCGAAGTTGGAGTAAAGAGAGGCTTCGTGACAGAGACAGGGATAGAAGCAGGACTAGAAGCAGAAGCAGAACACGAAGCAGGGGTACATCATATGTGTATATTTTGGTTGTAATTCTTTTATTGGGGAAAACTTCTTATTTTAGGGTCTTAAAAGTTGTTTTAATTTTGTCATTGTTATCATTTTTTCCATTTTGATTTGGTCCAAATGAATGCTTTTTCAAAATTTCTTTTAAAATTTTTATTTCATGAAAATTAAAAGTACAGTGAATTACACTGCACATCCATCAGCATGACTAATAAAAAGACTGACTTTATCCAGTATTGTTGAGGGTAGAGATATACTGGAACTCTTTGGAAAACACTGACGATATATTAAAAGTGTAAAACCTGACACCTACCAAATGATCCAGCTGTTCCACTCCTAGGTATTTATCTAAGAGAAATGAAAGTGTGTTTCTACACAAAGACTTGTACGCAAATGACCATGACAGCTTCATTTGTAATAGGCAAAAATTAGAAACAACCTAAATGTCCATCAATAAGTGAATGGATAAACAAACTGTGGTATACCCATACCATGGATAAAAAGGGAAGAATTATTGATACAACAAAATGGGTGAATTTCAGAATAATTATACCAAGTGAAAGAAGTCAGACAGAAAAGAATACATATGTACAGAATTTTAGAAAATGGAAACTAATCTAAGATGACAGAAAACAAGTCAGTGGTTGCCTGGGCTGGATTATCAAGAGGTACAGTGATACATTTGGGCTTGATGAGTATGTATATTGTATGCATATTATTTTGTTTGTGGTGTTTCTTTTCACAGGTGTATACATATATCAGAATTCATTAAATTGTATACTTTAAATATTTACAGTTAATTATATATCAGTTATACTTCAAATCTATGAAAACAGTTACAGGTTTTCATTTCAGATGTGTGTATTTGCAAGACGAGGTCATTTCCAACATGTATAACTTTCCTTGCAATATTTATTATTGAAAGGAAGATTCTATAGCCATAAAACAACAATTACCTTTGAGTAAAAAACCTTTAATCAAGCTTAGATTTTAGCTACCCTTGTAACCTTTATTGTATAGCCATCTTTAGTCTAGGAAGTTATTTTGTAGCCGTTGTATAAGCTGTGTAGTTCTTTATTATTATTCTTTTAGATCCCTCCCCCCGCCCCAGTGATCTGTGTGTACTAGGCCTCTGCACATTGCTTCACTTAAATGAATTTCCTTAATACCTTTCCTCTTTCCTTGGGACCGTATACAGCCCAGTTAATTTCTTTGTCATGTTTAATATGAACTCCTTTTTGTTCCTCTGCTCATTGAGTCACATCGTCAAATAGTGTTCACTGTAAAAAAGCATACTGGTATCTTTAGATGGATGACAATTAAATGTTAATTGCAGAAAAAATTAGTTTTATTTTATTGCATATTTTTTGTGGGCTGAAGTTACACATATAAGATTGCAGTGAAGAAAATTTTAAAATCATTTTTCTGTAAACAACTTCAAGAAAAAACTCATTAAATAATACAGCAACTTTATGTGTGGTTTTATAGTTTAGGTCATATTGAATAGAGATAGCTTATCTTGGAACATGGTGTATTCATTATTAGCTTTTAAAAGAAAGGAGGGTTGTATAAAATTTGGACATTTTCTCTATCAAAAAATGTTACTTTTTCTTATATTTGCAGCATGTGTTTTTTAAATATAGTTTTATAGGTCTTTTATATTTTGTTGCAGAAAGGGATCTGGTAAAACCTAAATACGACCTGGATAGAACAGATCCACTGGAAAACAATTATACTCCTGTTTCCTCGGTACCTAATATTTCATCTGGTCATTACCCTGTACCTACTTTGAGCAGCACTATAACAGTAATTGCTCCTACCCATCATGGTAATAACACTACCGAAAGTTGGTCTGAATTTCATGAAGACCAGGTGGACCATAACTCGTATGTCAGACCACCAATGCCAAAGAAACGGTGTAGAGACTATGATGGTAAGTCTTGACCTGTTTCATGAAGTATTGAATTAATATTTCCAGCTGACTAAATTCTGTAAGTTTAGGCTGCCCATAGTTATTCAAAGACTTAACCTATTGGAAATGGTGGGAGACTAATCATAAGCACCCATGAATTCCTCAATATAATTAAAAACTTCATTAGTTAGTCACCACTCACTATTGAGTATCAATTTAAAGATACTTATTTGCATGTAAGTGTTAATATATTTTTGGAATTTACTAAACACAAGTAATGTCTACAGCATTACTTATGAAGGAATCTGCTACTGAAACATTTTTGACAAAACTCACTTCTTTAAAAGTAAAATGGTTATTGGTATGTAAGTAGAACCTAGAAATGTGATACTACCTATTTAAGACTTTTATAAATGAAGACTCTTAAGCTTTTACTGTAAAAGTTTTATAAATTATATGAAAGCCATAGTTGCAGTATTCTTAAAGTTTTAAGTGAGATTTAAATATAGGAAGTATTTGTAATGAAAAATATACAAGGTCTGTCCAGAAAGTATCCAGCCATGTACCATGAAAAATAGAGACATTTATTGAAGAAGATACAATGTACAAGAAACATTGTACATAGGACAGTGATGGCTCAGTCCCCTTCAATGTAGGCACATTGGGATTTACACAGTTCTCCCAATCATCATCAGCTGCCCTGTCATATTTTCCTGAATCTCATCTATGTTCTGAAATCTCTTCCCTTTCAAAGGCGATTTGAGTTTTGGGAAAAGCCAGAAGTTACAGGGCACCAAATCTGGGCTATACGAGGGCTGAGTCACCTGGATGATTTGATGTTTCACCAAAAACTCTGCATGAGATGTAATGCATGAGCAGGCGCATTGTCATGATGAAGCTGCCAATCACCAGTTGCCCATAACTATGGCCTTCTGTATCATCCAAATAATTTCTGCAGAGGAATGTTCAAGCTTAAAGTAAAATTTGATGCAGATTCATTGCTCTACTCGCTCAGTCATTTTCATTGTGATGGCCACACAGTATACATGCTCACTCAGTGGTATTTATCGCCCCCACTGCCTACTACAGTGAAGTTGTTCACACATGTGCATTTTAGTACACTCTCCTTGACCACCCAGTTACATCATGTCATGCAAACCATCTCATTATATTAACACTGGCTGGACTTTTTCTGGACAAGTCTTGTATATATAGGTATTATGCCATCTTGCTAGCTAGGTACACTCACTTGAATTTGTTGATAGTTTTTAGTGTATGTGTTAGCTATGTTATCATTTGACAAGTATTTGTAAATTACTGGAATTAGTAATTAGCTCTTGTGATATGATTAATTACAGTTGTCCAATATTTAAAAATATTCCTATTTTTTAAATATCTTACTTTTGTAAAGAGAACAATTTATATGTCCAGCACTTTTAATATTTCTCTATTTTCTCACAGAAAAGGGTTTCTGTATGAGAGGAGACATGTGCCCTTTTGATCATGGAAGTGACCCAGTAGTTGTAGAAGACGTGAATCTTCCTGGTATGCTGCCTTTCCCAGCACAGCCTCCTGTTGTTGAAGGACCACCTCCTCCTGGACTCCCCCCACCTCCACCAATTCTGACACCCCCACCTGTGAATTTGAGACCCCCAGTGCCACCACCAGGCCCATTACCACCCAGTCTACCACCAGTCACAGGTAAGTAAATATGTTTGTTTGCCTGTACTTATTATATGTCTATTGATAGCCTTTTAAAAAAGTTAATAATTTGATGCCTGCTTTTATTAAAACTGTCTAAAGTAATTTTATAGATGTTGGAAATCAAGAACAAGATATTCCTATTTAGAATTCACCCCTACTTTGCTTGGTTATGCCAAACCTTTGGATTACTATGGTTCAGAGTGGCTCTGAATTATGTACAACCCTGATAAATCCCAGCTGCCTGTAGTTCTTTATAGCTCAAGAGAAACCTATTTGAGAAAACATTAAAGGATATTTACCCTAGAAAACTAATATAGTTGTAAGAGCTTGGTGTTTGTAGATATTATAGTTTGATGAATGAGAATATCATGTTTGGATATATAAATAACTTATTTTATTTGTTTGCTTTCAGATGATATTTCTTATTCTTTGGTTTTGACAGGACCACCACCTCCACTTCCTCCTTTGCAGCCATCTGGCATGGATGCTCCCCCAAACTCTGCAACCAGTTCTGTTCCTGCTGTAGTAACAACTGGCATTCATCACCAGCCTCCTCCTGCTCCACCCTCTCTTTTTACTGCAGGTGCAGTTTTGGCTCTCTCTATGTTCATGATGTAATATATTTTTAGATCATAGTTTACTTGAGGAATTTTTAAATGTTTAGAGAGTGAATTGCTGTAGCAGATCTGTTTTTCTCTCTAAAATGGTATAGAATAAAAATGTAGACGTGGTGAATGTACATTAAATGTAAATCCTCAGTTATGATTTTTTAAAAAAACTAAGTTATATTTTTAAATAACATTTTTATTTTTATAAAACTTAAATTTTCTTTTTAAAACATGAAGTATGTTAGGTTTGTATTAGTAACATATAGTTTACTTATTCTATTACCAATATATAGAAAAATTATGAAGTTTTATAATTGTTTTTTAATTACAGTTTTTGTATTACCAGATACATATGACACAGATGGCTATAATCCTGAGGCCCCGAGCATAACCAACACTTCCAGACCTATGTACAGACACAGAGTGCACGCACAAAGGCCCAACTTGATAGGACTGACATCAGGAGATATGGATTTGCCACCCAGAGGTACTATGATTAATCTTTTAAAGTCATTTTCATATCAAGAGTAACAAAACATTTATAAAGACCAAAAAGTCCTACATTTATAGGGGTTGAGTAAAAGATATTTATGTTTGTTTCTTGAATCCTTTGGTCTCCCATGAGAGTAAAGATAATGTTGTATTTCTAAGGGAAAGGGAATTTTACAAAAGAATGTAATTTGTGAGGTAGATTTTGTTGAGTATTTTCTGTCATTTGCAGTCTTACTAGGTTCTTTAAACTCTAGAGAGTGATGCCGTTTTTTTTTTTAAAGATTTTAATTATTTAGTTTTAGGGAGTGGGGAAGGAAGGGAGAAAGAGAGAGAGAAACATCAGTTGGTTGCCTCTTGTACGCGCCCTACTGCAACCCCGGCATGTGCTCTGACTAGAAATCGAAGTGGCATCCTTTTGTTTTGCACCAACTGAGTCACACTTGTCAGGGCCTAAATGATCAATTCTTAAAGGTCATAAGGTCATGTTTGTGAAGAGGTTGATGGCAAAGGGAACAGTAACATGGGTTTTACCACCCCCCCCCCCACCACCTCCCAAGAGAAGTGGCCTGCAAAATCATATGTAATTTTAAATGGAAGAATTACTAGTTCTTTTTTAGTTAGGTTGAAGTGAATTTGAAGTAAGTTAAAATCCCTTTATTATTACTATATTTGAATGTACATTTATTTCTATTTTTTTCTAAAACATAATGTGGAAAAAAGCCAGAACTTTGTTTTCAAAATATGAATTTAAGGAAGTAGGTGTGGTAAATAGAAAATATTAATCTGTGTTTTCTTTTATTTTCTTTTCAAACAGAAAAGCCTCCTAATAAAAGCACTATGAGGATAGTAGTGGATTCAGAGTCAAGGAAAAGAACCATTGGTTCTGGGGAGCCTGGAGTTACTACAAAGAAGACTTGGTTTGATAAGTAAGTTGGAAGGGAAAATCGAGGCCTTTTATTATGCAGTAATTTGTAGAGTAGTTGGAGAATTATTATGACAGTATTCTTTTTCAAAATATATAGAGTAAAATATATATAATTTTACTCTATAGGCAATTTCCCCCTAAAGTGTAAGTTGTTTTCTGAAAATTTGTTAATTAGTTGTCTGGTACTTGGAAGGCATTTTCATATAGAAATGGTGTGATGGGTGAGGATATAATTTTCCTCTTTCCACCTTCCCCCACCTTCAAAAAACATTCCTTATATTAGAGATGTCATTGAATACTACCTATATAAAGGGTAGTCATGAACTTACTATAAGGGAAGAAAGGGTGGTTCTGGTCTGGAAAGAGGCATTATTAGCATGGGGCATTTCCTTTTTAGAGCTAGTGAGGCATCTTTTTGGGGGGAGGTAGTGAGGGAGGTTGGATAGGCCCTGAAGTTGTCCAGGGAGGGTTTCAGAGAAAGGGGTAAAGAATCAGAATGCTGGGGTATTGATGATTATTCATTTATAAATTTTCATGTTTGAGGAGAAACTAGGATTACACATTTTTAGAGCTTTAACATCATTTAAAAGTGGATAATTTCTAGTTGTGCCTCTGCCTTTAAATCTGTGACCTAAGGCAAGCATTGTAAACCTCTCTGGGCTATAGACTTACCCTTTTTTTTCAAGTGCCAAATGTATGGTCTACATTATGGACTTTCTTTTGAAGTTGGGAAGTGGTTGATACAGTCACTTTTAATCAACGTTTTAAAATAAGATAAATTTCAGTAAGCTAGCTTTTGCAGAAATGAAACAAAGATTATATAAGCAAATTGACTGAAATAGGGTGCTAAGACCTTTCCTGCTAACAATTTTAATTAAGTAGGAGTGGATTGAAAGTACCAAGTTCAAACAATTGGAAGAATCCTTCTCAGTTGGCTTCCATGAAGATGGAAACACTACTAATTTGAAGACTTCATTTGTTTGGAAGAAATTTCAGTTTTCATTATCAACTAATAATTTCAGTTTTCAGAAAAAAGAAACAAATTATAAAAATTTAATTCTTTGTACTTGATAGGGAACAGGATTTATAAATGAATGTATTAATTAACTTGATTTTTCTTACAGACCAAATTTTAATAGAACAAACAGCCCAGGATTTCAGAAAAAAGTTCAGTTTGGAAATGAAAATACCAAACTTGAACTTAGAAAAGTTCCTCCAGAATTAAATAATATCAGCAAACTTAATGAGCATTTTAGTCGATTTGGAACTCTGGTTAACTTACAGGTAAGAACTGTGAAGTGATTCTGTTTTCTTTGCTCAATTATTGAGAGAGAAAGGTTAATAAGAAAAGTGTTCTTATAAATAACAAAATACCATGAAAAATTTGGTAATCTAAATTTTTTAAATTGGATATGAAATAAAACTTTTTATATTTTTAGATGTATGATTTTTGAATAAATTTTGTACTTTGAAGAGGCAGCAGTTTTGGTTGATCATATTATATATATACTTTTTACTCAGTAGAGGTTATCACAAAATTATAGCAAAGTTAAATAATCACACTAGTAAATTTTAATATTACTGTAGTTTTCATTTCCTCAGTTTCTCAAATTTTTACAACAGAATGCTTTAGTCAGATTCTTTTTGCTGCTTTTCTGATAAGATGCATTTAACAGGTGGGACCCAAATACCATGTAATTCGTAATTAGTTTAAACATTTACTTTTTCCTGTACCATTTTTTAACATTTTTCTAAGATAAATATCAGTGTAGTTTATATTTGACTTTACCTAAAATTGGACCTTGGCTTGGGTGCATATAACTTGTGAGGATATTTAGTGTTGAGTTTACATTATGTGGTATGTTAAAAGTGTTGAAATAATGTTGGAATGTTTTCTTTTTCAGTTTTTATGATCTTGTCAATTAAAATTATTTTCTTTATCTGATAAAAATAATAAATTTTAGAGAGTACAACTTAAGTTGATAATTTGGAAACTTTTATTTCTTGCCATTTAAGAAATAATATAAAAGTAACTGATGAAAAAATGCATGCTTGCTTGTGGTAGGGCAACAGAGATTTCCCAGCCTGCAAACCAAAGGGTCCCCAGTTTGATTCCCAGTTTGATTCCCAGTCAGAGCACAGGCCCAGGTTGCGGGCCAAGTCCCCAGTAGGGGGCGCGTGAGAGGCAACCACACATTGATGTCTCTCTCCCTCTCTTTCTCCCTTCTCCTCTCTCTAAATATAAATAAAATAAAATAAATAAATACACTTTAAAAAGTTTGTATGTCAACTCTGTGTCCTTTACATTTCTCTCCCCGTATATCCCCATAATGTAGTTATGTCATTGTTAACAATTTATCATGTATTATTCTAGATTTGTTAAAAATCCTCACCTGAGGACATGATTACTGATTTTTAGAAAGAGGGGAAGGGAGAGAAATATCAATGTGAGAGAAACATTGATAGGTTGCCTCTGGTATGCGCCCTGACTGGGGATCAAACCTGCGACCTTTTGGTTTATGGGACAATGCTTCAACTGAGCCACACTGGCCAGGGCTCGATTATTTTGTTTTTAATTTCTGTATGTATGTATCTACTTATCAATCAATCCATATGCACATGTAAAACATACATGTATTTAAAAAATGTGTACCTATCTTACATATATTACCCTATAGTTATTTAACATTGAATATCTCTGATTTAAAAAAAAATTTTATTTTCTGATTCTTATATATATAAACATCTATTTGTTGTTCCACTTATTTACACATTGATTTGTTGATTCTTGTATGTGCCCTGACCAGGCATTGAACCTGCAACCTTGTTGTATCATGACAATGCTCTAACCAACTAAGCTTCCTGGCTAAGGCCTGAGTATCTTTTTATGGCATTTTAATTGATGTGTCACAGTTAGATCTAGACAAAAATTTCTCAGAATATTTTTTTCTCACACAATTTTCTCACTACACTGGTAATATTAAATTTAAGAAATTTTTCAAAGCTGAGGGGCAAAACATGGTATCTCACTATTCAATTTGCATTTCCTTGATTAGTAATGAGGTTGATATTTTCTCATTTCTTTACTGGTCATTTTGCTGTATCTGCATACACTTGGATTATTATTTATATAATACATGCTTTTTAAACACCAGTTTTAATAACTTTATCCTAGTAAACATATTGATGAATTGATGTTTTAAATCCCAATAAATGCATAATTAATCAAAATGCTATCTAAAATCATCCTTATCACAAATATTTATTGAATACAGTAATGAATACGTACTATATACTCTCTGTTCTACATGAATTATATGACTCAATGCTGTGGTGTGGGTTTCCCCATTATGGAAGGGGAAACAAAGGCACAGAAAGATGAAATAACTTGCTCATGCTCCTGTGAGAGTAGCAGTCAAGGTTTTAGTCAGGCTGCTTGATTTAGAGTCTGTGCTCTTAATCCCTACTTCATAGTGCTTCACACCACCAGCACTTTATATATCACACTTTGGAAAATACCGCTTTTATTGAAAGAACAAGAAATTTGAAATAAAGAGCCTTGTATCTGCTATTTATTAATATGGGTCTGTAGAGTCATATACTCTTTGACTCTCAGTTTCCTTATGTGTAAAATACGACTTTTTTCCTTAAATTTTCTTATGCTCTTGGAAATATTTTTGAGAATTCCATATTTGGAAGATTTTACAGATGGATTTTTTGTAATTTTTAGTTAGAGATTACCCCCTTTTAAAGAGTTTTTCTGTCTTCACCTACTTTGGATATTGGCCAAAAGTCACTCATTGACATAGGGGTTATTTCTCATAGTCAATCTAGTATTGGGGGTAAAAATAAAGCATTTGGAATGCTTATTTATAACATCTGTATTACAGATGAGCATCCTCTCTTAATTGTCACGTAGAGGAGGCTGTTGTTCCACTGTGCTGGACAGTCTTCAGTTACCGTTTCTTCTGGAGTGAAAGTAGGCTATGGTAACAATCTAGATTTAAGGAAATGTAAAGGTAGAATCTTACTTAGAAGAAGCAGTATTTCACTTGTTGAGAAATTTTACTGTTATGAAGCAACAGATTCATTTGGAAATCCACTGTTTTTAATATTTGAAATCTTAGGTTGCCTATAATGGTGATCCTGAAGGTGCCCTTATCCAATTTGCAACTTACGAAGAAGCAAAGAAAGCAATATCAAGTACAGAAGCAGTGCTAAACAATCGCTTTATTAAGGTTTATTGGCACAGAGAAGGAAGCACCCAGCAGTTACAAACGACTTCTCCAAAGGTAAGAGAGAAATTTGTGTGAATTAAATGCTCTTCTTAGAAAACATAATATTTAAGAGCAGAGGCGTTGCAGTCAGGTAGACTTTTGAGCTAGATCCTGCCTCTTACCACTGTTAAGTGTGTAGACTTGAGGAAGTCACTTAATTTCTCTAACCTCTTCTTTCATTTTATTTTGAAGTTACTTTGTAGTTTAGAAAATTATAAGGTGATATATGTAAAGCATATAGAAAAGTCCCGGGTAGATAGGAGACAGTACAAACATGGTAGCTTTACATATTTCACGAAGTCAGACTATGGTTTATCTTGGAAATGTTTCTCTCCGTCTCTCTCTTTTAATCAGTAAATCAGTCAGTATGTAATGTTAGATTAATTGCTTGTAGAGGTGTCTTACAGCAGTCTGTTTCTTTAATTTTTCCCTGTTTATTAAAAAGAATAAAAAAGTGTAGTGTAGATTTTAATCTTTTACTCTGTAAGTTCTTAATGCAAAGAAAAACATATGAAGAAATTTGGAAGGTGGCTAAGTTTTGACTACAAGCTGCACTTTAAGACGCCCTTTGCATGGGCAGTTTAGTAAAAAAATAAGAAAGGTAACTTTCCATGCTCATGAGCTAATTAGCTTATTTAACCTTTTTTTCTCGTTCTGAGGTAATGCAGCCTTTAGTCCAGCAGCCCATTTTGCCTGTTGTGAAGCAGTCCGTCAAAGAACGGTTGGGTCCAGTACCCTCGAGTACTGTTGAACCAGCAGAAGCCCAGGGTGCCAGTTCAGATCTTCCTCAGGTAAATTAGAAGTCTTACTGTTGTGTCTGTCACATAGTAAGTTCTCAGTAAACTATTTTCCCTTGGTGATTCAAATTGTAGTTAATTTTTGTGTATATTTTGTAGTTAATTTCTGTATATATTTTATACAGAAATATAGTCTACATATTTGAACTTCATCTTTAAATATTTTTGTTACTATTATAACATTTTCACATTCTATCTTTTCTGTAGTATCTGAATCTTTAATTATTCTCTACTTAAAACTTATTTATAAGACAGAACTCTTTTTCACTTTGTGGAAGAGATATTTTCCAGCAAATCTGCCTGAAAAGTGAAGTTTAGTACATTAAATCTTATTTTTCCCACCATCTTTTACTTAGCTAGAATTCTTTTCCAGAGACAATTATGCAGTAGCCTAAACTCAAAGCTTTTGGGACAGGAAGGCTTAAACCATCAGGTTTTAGCATGCTTAATATTACACTGACTCAAGTTACTTATGCAGCTCTGTCAGGACTTCGCATCACTTATTCCTGACTCTCGGATTTTCTTCTCCATATGTCATTCCCTTCCCACTCCCTTCCATACTTGAGTGGCAGTTTCTTATTTCTACACCCTCCGTCTCTGAAACTTAGGTTTCCTTTGTCTCCAGAGGTTTCAGCATTTGCTGTATAAAATAGTTAGGATATACTATCCTATTTAGCTAATGAATGCCACCTTATTAAAATAGTCTTCCTGAATAATTCCTGAAAAGTAATGTATTCACATTCTATTAAAAATGCAGAATGTAAATTGGTAAATTATTAGTTATTTAAAAAAAAAAAACTAATCCTATTCCAAATCATCAGCAAATGTAGTATATTTGGTTATAAAGCAAACATATTTTAGGAAACAATGGCCTTTATTTTTAAGCTCAAGAAGTAGGCACATCCTTTATTTACTCAAATCTAATATTACAGTGTTCAAACTTTGTCTGTCAACATAGGATTCTAAGAATTTATGGATTCTGTATCAGTGGAGGGGACTTTAGCAACTACCGGGTTCAAACATCTGATTTTATATCATAGTTTTTCATGATTGAGTAATATTGCATACTGTTTGCTTTTTCCATACACATTTTCTTTCTGTTTCTGTCTTTGAAAAAGACTCAGGTTTTGTGATTAACATCTGTATACTTATAGTCAGTATATGTTAGTAGAATCAGAATGTTCAAAATCCCAACAGACTTATATATGTTTGGGGAAACACTGAATATTTCCATTTCAATTTTTTTAGAATGTAACTAAATTATCTGTGAAGGACAGGTTGGGTTTTGTATCAAAGCCATCTGTTTCAGCAACTGAAAAGGTAAGAAGAAGCATGATGTGTTTGTCTTGGCTTCATAAATGTTTTCAGGTGGCATCTTATTTTTTTAATTTTTTCATAGATCCAAACTTTTGCTTCTTAGTAGTATCTATATCTCTTATTCCTACCTTTTTGCTTTCCTACCTTCTTTGCTGAAAAAGAAAAATATTTGCCTACCTTTTTTTTACTTTTTGCATTAGCATTTTAATACTTGCAGCTCACTATAGTTTCCATGTGCTCCATTCTTTCTCTCTTTTTTTTGTATTTACTGTATTTTCTTTAGAGATATTTTACATTTTAATTTGAAGACTCTGGCAGCTGATAGAAAGGGCCATGAGCTAGGGATTTTACTGGAGTTTGAGCTTTGGCTCTTTACTTACTAACTGCATGACATTGGGCAGTGCTGTTAATCTTTATGAACCTTTTTTTCATCAAATGGTGATGGTAAGATTTGTCTTGCTCATGGAGTTTTGTAAGGATTAAATAAAATTATTTAAAAGTATTTTGTGAGTGGACGAGGAGACTGAGTGGTTAAGGCGATGGACTGCTAAAAGTAGTTTGTAAATTGGAAAAGATGATGTAAATGTAAGATTTTTATTTATTATTAACAACTATTATGTACAGCCTGACAGTACATTTAGTCTTTTTTTAATGAAGGGGCAAATACTGATTAAATTAAGACCATTTATGGGCCTATCTTATGGTTCTGTGTAGATGTGGGTTGTTTTTTTTCCTGTTTAGGTATGAGTAAATGCCCTGATCTTTAGTCCTATTTGAGGTATATGGAGTCACAGAATATGAGAATTAGGTAATCTTTGCGATTTTTATGTGCTCACTTTAACCCTGCAGAGGTCGAGGCTGATCTGAGCGATACAAATGAACTTGACCTACGCTGTAAGTTTTTTGACCACAACCTCTGCAGGGGTAGGAGGTTAAGGCCCAAATAGTTTTTGATTGGCCTATACACCTGAGTTACTGAGCTAGGACTAGAATCTGGGTTTCCTATTTTTGGTCCACGGCTCTTTCCATTATGAAGATTACATAGGAAATTGACTTCATAGGTAAATAGAACACATGCTCTCTTCACTGATTCTTTAGTATATTGTTTTCCTTATTTACTATGTAAAAACAGTCTCCTTCTATAAATTAGATTTCCCTCTTGGGCACCTCAGCATTACTTCAGTCATAATAAGCCTAAGAATGATTCATTACTTCCCACATAAATTAATTTCTTATAGCCCTCACCTTTGGAAGTGATACTACCATTTTCCAATTTGTATAATCTAAAAGCCTTCTGAGTCATTTGCTTGTGTTTGTAGTCCACATCTCTATCACCTTCAGGTCCCGCGGGCCTCTAGATACAGTATCGTAGCTGCCAGCCCCTCCTCTAGTGTTCACTGCCGCCATCCTGCTCTCAGACTCATTTTAATGTGAGTTCCTTACAGAAATCTTCATTTCGCAGCTAAAGGACTTAGCTTGGTTGACAGCTCATCATACCTCAGTTATTCTGGTTCTGTTACCTCTACTTTAGTCCTTTTTTCTCTAAGGAGTCTTTTTTTCTGCTCATTTTATCTTGCTATTTCTTGTCTCTTTTTTTATTGTTTTTGGTGATGATTTTCTTGGAATGCATTTTCCTGTGCTTAACTGAATTCTAGTCATTCTTTTAAAGATTGCAGACTCTCTAACCTGTTCTGTGAAACCTCCAGATTTTTCCACATGATGTCCCCCTTTTCTCTAAATTTGTGTCCCTTAGTCTGTGCTAATAAATTTAGCAATATGTAAATATTTACTTTGATTAGGTTTACATTACTTTCATTTTTTCTTAAAGCATGATTTATATGGTTTTAGGATAAAAAGGGTAGAAGCCTGGAATCGATAGCATAATATACTAATATAGTTAAAACTAAATTTGTGAAAAATCACTAATGGCAGTGAGCTGTTTATGAAAAAAATTTTTGTAAATACTGTAAAGAATCTGTTCAGGAAAGCAATTATTTACAAATATATAACTTTCAGTAATCTTCAGTGAACCTGTTTAAAGAATAGCATTTTATTTTTGCTTATTTTTGGTGCTGTTTCTTGCCACTCCATAGTGATTTTTGCTGCAGAATCCTTAGAGGTTAATTATTCAGAAAAGTCTTAGGAAGAATAGAAGAATGTTCTCCATCATCAGATATTGCTACTTTAAAAAAAAAATTATTGAGGGCAGGGAAGAGTCTCAAAACTAGTATCTACCCAGTATCTTCTGTCATTCTTAAAGAAAATAAATACACAAATGTATTGTAAATAACATTGAGTATACCCCGCAGCGATTTTGAAAAAAATTTTAAGTTTCCATTTTTGTGAGAGGGCTAAGAGAGGAGAAACTTAAAACCAATTGATACAGCTAAATATTAAAGATATTATAATAGCTATGAAATTGATATTGAGTGAAGTCAAATGATGTTTTGAGTGCTTCTGCTTACTCTAGGGAGATTTATGAAGAATAAAGGCATTTGCTGCATATACCATCCGGGTTAATTTTCTTAAAAAGATTTAGATTGTCTACTTTATCTCCTTAAAACCCATCTAAATTCTGACAAGCAAGCTGATCACTTGAATATTTAATGTTCTTATTACCAGTTTTAGGTATATCAGACATATAGTGCAGGATATTGTTTATTCGCAGTATTTTTTTGTTATCTGGAAATACATCTTTTTGTTTGTTTTTATTGTTGTTTTGTTTTTTCTTGCATGATGATATACTAACATCTGTACCATGGCACTTTTAAAAGGGAAATTGTGTGGTAAAACTGAAGGAACATTGCATGCCGTATAGAAACTTAATGCTGTTGATTTAGTAGCTGACATTCTGTGTGATTCTGAGCAAGCCTTACTCACTCCGTTTCCCTAACTTTAAATGCAGTCATTTAAGTAAACCTTTGTTTTTTAAATTTGTACTTGTGTAATTTTGCTACCTTAAATAGGAAGGAAGATTAAGAAAATTTGTGAGTTTTTTAATAACTGTTATTGACTAATTTTTATTTTTTTAAATATATTGGCCTCTGTCAGGATTACTACCTGGATTACTCAATCAAAATTGCTATCAAGATTATTTTTCCTTCAAAGAAATATGGTTTTTAAAATTATTTACTATACAGAATTTTCTGGGAACTAAGCTATTTCCTACTTATAGCAAAAATTGATTACTGACTACACATTTTTCTTTGACATTAAAATATTTCTCTGCAAGATCTTTAATTCCTTTGTGTCTCTTAAGCTTCTTAGTACTATTGAGAAAAATAAAACTGTTAATCCCTGAAAATATTTTACAGATTTAACTTTAAATCATGTTATTCTCACTAGAATTTCTAATTGGTTAGGTTTTGCTATAGAAAACACATGTATATGTTACTGAAAGAGACTATCATAAATGAACATTCAGATTTATTGAAAAGATGATTATTTACTTAATATAAAAATTGACCATATAGTAATTTATATTAATAAACTTCCTACATGTAACTCCTCAGATACTGAATTTTCATGGCATTTAAACAAGGCACTTCTGCTCTAGAAATCTGTTACAGCTAACTTACTGTGAGTGTGACTATGAAGCATCATAACTGTGTTTCTTTTGTATTTGATTCAAACTTGGGCATTGCTCATTAAAAGGTGATACTTGGATTACTTTATTTCGAATACCTTCTTTTGTAGTAATTTTAGTGATGTATATTTTAAAAACAAAGCATATGATACTTTTTAGCCAATCTTAATAATTCCATATACCTTTGATACCAAACCTGAAAAATCTATAACAAGAAAGGAAAATTATAAGCCAATGTCTCATGAACCATGGGCGGAAAAATCCTAGACAAGATATTAGCAGAAGTCCAGTGATATGAAAAAAGTAATAATACATCCTGACCAGGTAGGATTTATTTCAGAAATGCAAGGTTGATTTAATATTTGGAAATCATTATCATTCACTCCATTAGCAGAATAAAGTTGGGGTGGAGGATGGAAGGGAAGAACCCCATACGATTATCTCAGTAGAACAAAAAAATATTCATAACAGCATCACATTAACCATTTTGAAAACTAGGAATGGAAAGAAACTTGCTTAATTTGGCAAAATATATATGCAGAAAAACCCTACAGCTAACATACTCAATGATGGAATATTGAATGTTTCCTTCTGAGATCAGGAACAAGAAAGGATATCAACTCTCACTTTTTTCAGTAGTATAGGGAGGGCCTCATCAGTACTATAAGGCAAGAAAATGAAGTAAGTAACATAAAGATTGGAAGGGAAGAAATAAAACTGTATTTACTCACAGATGACATGATTGTATATATAGAAAATATAAAAATTCACAAACAGTTGGAATTAATAAGTGAATGAAATAAGGTCAGTGTAAATAAGGTCAATATGTAAAAATACAGCACATACAGAAACCTGTTAGGAAAATAGAGAAGGTGTGGTAGTTTGCAAAGTCCACTGCCTGTACTTTGACTGTGTTCTTCACTGTAGCATCTTTTCTGTTGAGCTTGTTACTTCCCTCCACTGGCTTCATTTTTAACAGGTTTCTCTTTTATCACAACTCTGACTTCTTCTTTTGAATATACAGATATTTTTGCTAGCCAAACTCTTACTGTCTAAACTCTGGAATCAAATAGATTCTAACTGTGGGTAATATTTGCAGTCATATATTTCATTGTTTTAAGACATTCACACTTTACACCTCTGAAATTGGGCTCCATTTTAATCATTGGTGTTCATGGTTGTAATTGGCAACTTTTTTATTCTTTAGTGGGAAATATAAAAGGATAATGTGTTTCAAAATTAGTGATGTCTTAAGCTCAATGAAATATGTTAGCTGATGTTCTATTTTTACAAATGGAAGTTCCTGGATAAAATAAGGGAGTGGGATGTTTCTAGGAATAAAGGAGTCTTCTCATTCTTGTCAAATACATTTATTCAATTTGAAAAGCTCTCATTAGTCTAATATCTGATGTTAATAAAATAGCTTTGAAAAGGAGCATTCCCTACTCACTGAAATTGGAGAAATGTTTAATCAAAGAAATAATTTATTTACTTCTGGCTTTCTCACAGCTTTTTGGATAAAATACATTTTGAAACTAGAAGATAAGCTTATGATATTTATTGTTCCCAACTGATTTGAGTACAGAAATATTTTTTGGTTACAACTTTCAACTTGTTACGGAACTCTCATGAAGTGTTTATGAAACAAACACTCCAACTCTGTTTTCAGCAGATTATCTTGTGTTTCTCCCTTTAAAGTTATTGTCTCATCCTTTATATAATTGCACAGTTTGGCAGTGTACAGTGTGTGGTGAGGTAGCATGGGAGAAATTTTTCTCTAGAATTACAAAGAATGGTGACTGAAGTTTGACTACAAACTAGATAAATCTGTTTATTCTGTGTTTTATGAATAAACCATTTTATATATTAGTGATACCTGGCTGTTAGTTTTCATTCATTGCAGAAAATTAGCAGTGAAATTTTGATACACATCAAATATTACAAAGAACTTTTATTTTTAAACATCATTTGTGCTGTGTAGAACAAGTATAAATATAGTATTCTGGGATTTTATTTTATTTAGAAGCTAGTGTTCTTGAATACTAGTGTTCTTGATCTATTTTATTTAGAAGCTAGTGTGCTGGAATAGTGAAGAGTTAACTAAACTTTAGTTAATTAGTGATGTTCCCCAATCTAATTTCATGATAAAAGATTACAGTGTAGAGTCCAGATTGCTGCTTGTCTGGTACCCAAATATTTACATTTTAGTGGCTAGAAGGTAGAGCTCTTTTTCCTCATTGATACTCTTCTATTTATATAGTTTTTAATAAAACCTCTTTCTGGTCATGAATTCCTTCAGACTTTGGAAGCTATGTTTTTTCCTCTGGGAAGTTACATTCTTCATATATATATGATTTCATGTTTTGTTTTTGTAGTATTCAAAATAGATCTCCATGAAGGGATTCCTGTATTCTTTTCTAAGAACCAGTAACCAACTGCCCTCCCCCGCCCCCCATGGAACTCAAAATATTTCGCTTTTACAGATTAAAAAGGAACCCATATACCATATTTTGCTGTGTATAATGCATTCTTTTTTGCCCAAATTTTTGAGGGAAAAATTAGGATGAGCATTGTACATGGGAATTAGCACTAAAAATGTGGGTGCCCATCATACCTGACAAAATATGGTACTTATTTGAACCCTATGTAGAAAAGGTTGTCCATTCTGATCTATCATCATTTCAGTTTGATTTAGTGAATATTTAAATATTTAGTGAATATTCAGTTTGGTTTATTGAATATTTACAGTGTGCCCTGGCACTGTTCTAGGCACTGAATATATAGTAAGGAATAAAGCCAAGAAACCCTTATGCATTTGTTAAGGAAATTATACATCATCAAGTTGAATTTTCTCTCATTTTATAGATAAACAAACCGAGGCCCAAAAAGGTACTTGAACTTACTCAGGGTCTCATAATTAATTAGTAGCAAGGATTAGGTCGTGGAAGAAATGCAAAGAGGAGAAAGACATAGTTTTTGTTTCAAGGCACTTACTGGGTAGACAGGGAGAGAAACTATATCATCAGGTCATATTTAGTAAATATCTTAATAGCTGTAGGAATGAATTTTCATAGAAGGACCTAGGTAGAAGAAATAAATGACTAGGATTTTGTGGACGTCTCGATTAGTCGTGTTGAACCTGAGCTGGGCTTAAGGGAATAAGGTCACTTGAAGCAGAAGGAGCAGTACTAGCAAAGGAATGGAAAAGAAAGCAGCAAACTTAATTTCTGCGCTGTAAATTACAAAGTACCATGAGGGACAAACAGCTACACATTGTTTGAGGGCCAGCATTCAGTTTTCTGCTGTGCCATGCTCTTAGATACAGCTTTTCTTTAGTTACTAGAAATACTAGCACATGTTTCAGCAACTAATATTTCCTCAGCGGTATAGGAATGACTTTTTTGTGAAGTTTTTGTATGTCTGTTTTTTGTGAAGCTCTTTTCCTGTAGGTATATTAATTTAAAATTTTTTATGTCACAGCTTCTCCATCATTCATACCCTTCTTTTCAAATCAAGAAATGATTTAATTATATGTATATAATACATTTAGTTTAGTGTGCTAAATTTTTACAGAACTGCTTTAACATTGTTTTATAAGGAAACAGAACTTAGGAAATCATGGATGCTTGATACATTTTTTACAAAATTGAATTTGTATTGGTAGGTGTTATCTACATCTACTGGCCTAACAAAAACGGTGTATAATCCAGCTGCTTTGAAGGCTGCACAAAAAACCTTACTTGTTTCCCCCTCTGCAGTTGATAATAATGAAGCACAGAAAAAAAAACAGGTAAGTACAGCTGCTTTTGTACAAAACTTGCATGTAGGAAAGCTTTTGTGCATGTATGTGTTTTGTCAATGGTTATAATAGACTGAAAGGAGTATGTCAGCTGCCACTGAAGTTTGTGTTCCGTAATGTAGCAGTAAATGTTAAATTTTTTTTTCTTGAAACAATACGTTGTCCTGACTTTTCAAAACTTGCATATATATTTAATCTTTAAATAGGAAAACTTTGCATTTAATTTTCGTTGCCAAGCTTCTACAGTTAAAACCGTTTTTGTCCTCTTGAATCATTTTGTTCATTGGAAAAATAAATGGTAAATAGTCTAATGATATTTTTAATCCCTTTCTCTAGGAAGCACTGAAGCTTCAGCAGGATGTGAGGAAAAGGAAACAAGAAATTTTAGAAAAGCACATTGAAACACAGAAGGTAAAATATTAAGGCTGGATTTGGCAAAATATATTTATAAATGTTATAACATTGAGTTAATTTAATCTTACACTGTATACATATTCCTGAAAAACATATTTACTGTAATTGATAATGGTAAAACTGAAATATTATGAAATGATTAAGTATATTATCAATTGCTAGTATGTGGGGGATAAAGAGCATACATTAAACAGTAGACTGGGAATTTTAGTAGTTTAATGGAACTATGGTTATCAGATTTGAAATGAAGGTAAGGAATGTTTATCCAGGCATGTTGCTGCAAAGTACTTTGTTCAACAGACACTGATGTGGAGCCTCTTTCTCAATATTGAGATATGTACCTTTCTTTAACTGGTTTGTGATCCTCTAGTCCTATATTGCCCAATACAGTAGCTAACAGCCACATCTGACTATTATTTACTTGAAATACATCTAGTCCAAGTTGAGATGTGCTGTAAGTATAAAGTACATGCCAGATTTCAGAAATGTAGTATGAAGAAAAAAAATAAAACATCTCTATTTTTGTTGAATTGGAACACAATATCTTTGGTTAAATAGAATACATTATTTCTTAAATTAATTTGCTGTATCTTTTTATCTTTTTAAAGTGACTCCTAAAAAGTTAAAAATTACTCAGGTGGCTTGCAGTATTTCTTTTTTACAGTGTTGCTCTAGTTTATGACCTTAACTTAGTATAAGTTCTTGATCAAGTCTGGTAATAAAGGAAATGACATTTCAAAATACTGAAGAAAATACAGAAACTTTACATTATGGTTTAAAATGGATGTCTTTTATAATTTAAATTTTGATATGCTTGAAAAGACAAATTACAGTGCTTTACACCCAAACCTGAAGCCATCTCGACTCAGAGAACATATGGTATTGTATGGTATCTTCTACCCCATAATACTCTTTATCTTCTTGTTCCCTCTCCATGGTGGGAATATCATTCCTAAGCTAGCCAGGTACTGTTGCCCTGTGACAAGTAAAGTAATTACACATCCCATATTCCTAATACCTTATTTATATGGAAGGAAAGCAAAACTTTTCCTGTAATTCATTCTGGGTTACAGTTTCCATTTGGAGTGGAAGTACTTGGAGGCGTAATAATCACCAGTAGATTAGAAATTGTCCAGCCCTGGCAGTTAACTCAGTTGATTAGAGTGTCATCCCCATATGCCAGGGTTGCAGGTTCAATCCCTAGTGATGACACATGTAAGAATCAACCAATGAATGAATGAAAACATAAATAAGTGGAATAACAATCAGTGTTTCTCTCTCTCTTCCTTCTTCTCTAAAAAATCAATAAATAGAAATTTAAGACAAAAAGAAAATAAAATTATCAGCACTATTTCATATTGATAACTCTTCAGGGACTGTATTGAGTTTCTTATATTCAGATAGTAATACTATAGTTTTTAGGAAGTAAGACAAGATTAAGGATTGAATAGAGATAGGTAGCATCACCAATCTGCTATTTTAGTAGTTGTAATCTTTGTTATGAATATAATATATAAACTAAATGTAGTATATGTTTATTTTTATATTTAGTTGGCTGTTTGGATTAATAAGAATAAGCATCATATTTTTTCTCTTTTAAAAAAATTGTCAGATGTTAATTTCAAAATTGGAGAAAAACAAAGCAATGAAGTCTGAAGATAAAGCAGAAATAATGAAAACGTTAGAGGTTTTGACAAAAAATATTACCAAGTTGAAAGATGAGGTCAAAGCTACTTCTCCCGGACGCTGTCTTCCAAAAAGTATAAAAACCAAGACTCAGGTATTTTGTGTTGTTATTCATGTTACTACTTAAAAAACAAAACATTACATTGTTTTAAGATTCTTTTTTTTTTTTAGATAATACCCTTTGCTCAAAATCTGACCAATGTATGCTACTGTTCCCCTCTTCCTTCATTAATTAATAAGGAAACACAAACAGGCAAATTACTCATCTTTTGAATTCTGTGGATTACAGGTAGAATTAGAATAGTTATGGATAATCTTGAAAAGATAGCTTGAAGGAAAAATGATATAGGTATTTGAATGTTTGTCTAAGGAGTTTGAGCTTTATTTTATTAGGAATTTGTGATATAAAACATTAACAGAAGACTGACATTCTGACAGCACTGTACAGAATGTATTTTTTGAACCAAGGGAAAATTCATTAGATAACAAATAAGTGAACAAGTTAATTTCAGATGGTAATAAGTGATTAAGAAAAAAGCCAGAGTTATATACCATGTTTACACTTGGTGTGTGTATACTAATATAAAGTCATTATTACCTATTGATATTTCTGATTCTCATCCAACACCATAGGGTTCTTCCTTTCCTTCTCTTATTCCTTATTTTATCTGCCCATTCCTATAATGACAGTTTGGTTTCCACTAACATCAATACAGTACTCATTTGCGCAGTCTGGTAATATATTCCATATAGTCTCAGAATTGCTACTTCCAACAACTAACTAAAATAAAATTTAGAATTTATTTGTAGTCTTCATAGCCTCACAATAAATTCCACTAATGGTATAGAATCAGAACTGTGGTCTAGGATTACTTTTTCTTTTTGTGTGGTTATATTATATTTTGATAAAGTTGAGTGTATTTCTGTATGTATTCAGTTTTGGCTCCTCCTCATTCTTAGTGATATAATTTTTTTTTTAAGATTTTATTTATTTTTAGAGGAGAAGGGAGGGAAAAGAGAGGGAGAGAAACATCAGTGTGTGGTTGCTTCTCCTGTGCCCCCTACTGGGGACCTGGCCCGCAACCCAGGCATGTGCCATGACTGGGAATTAAACTGGCCACCCTTTGGTTCGTAGGTTGGAGCTCAGTCCACTGAGCCACACCAGCCAGGGCTTACTGATTTAATTTTATTTTTTGAATATGTAAAACATGAACATGATTCCAAAGTTAAACTATGAAAAGGCATATAAGTATATAGATGACCTTTCCCTTTTGATCCCTGACATTGTTCCCTACTCTTCCCTTTTTTAGTGTATGTATGTATGTATGTATGCTTTCCTACATAAAAGTGTACTATATATTGTTTGTTAATACCTTGGCGTATTGTTTTTTTCCCCGGTTATTTCCTAAAAATTACTTTGTATCAGTCCATAGAACTTTCTGGCCTCTATATGGAAAATGAATTATAGGGAAATCAATGGAAGTAGGATCAAGTGAGGAAGCTGTTGCAGTAGTGTAGACGAGAGGTGATTGATGACTTGGACTAGGGTGGTAGGACCAGGAGATAGAGAAGAAATATATAGATTAAGTGGTAATGTGTAAAAGTTCTTTGTAAAAAGTTTTGTATAAGTGTAGGTTATTAATTATTGTCGCCTAAAATATTAATTACTATTTTATAGATGCAGAAAGAATTGCTTGACACAGAGCTGGATTTATATAAGAAGATGCAAGCTGGAGAAGAAGTCACTGAACTTAGGAGAAAGTATACGGAATTACAGCTGGAGGTATGTTTCATCATAGCTACACAGAGTGCTAAAGAGGAGCAGATGTAGTTGTGGTGGGTAATTTGAAAGCGCATGCCCATCATTCTAGTCAAAAATTCTTGGCAGTCTCTGGCATACATACTGGGAGTTGATATAGGAAAGACGGAATTTAACAAATTTTTTAGAGCCAATAAAATCTGTTTTATAATGAAGGATGGCAGCAGTTCTACCTATATACCTGAGTCCTTCCATTTCTAGTGAATTTTGCTACTTTTCTGGGTTTTGTTTGTCCTTCTCCCTGGACCAAAACCTATTGAAGGCTTTTCAGTTATTCTTTCATAGATATCCTATGCATAAATAAGCATATTTTATTAAGTTCTATAAGGATCAATCTTCTATCATTAGAACTATCATTAGAACTATATTGAAGAACATGCTTACTTAAGTTTTGCCTATAGATGGTGCTGTAGATGTTTATAAAAGAGAAAATAAGCTACTTTCTTACAGTCGTATGATTATATAAAAATCAAGTTAAATTGATTTATATACATGAGAATTTTTAACATTGAGCAAAATGATGTTTAAAAATCAGAATTATATTTAAGTACAAGGAAATTAATGTCATTAGCGTATTTGGTACTTGTCTATATTTATTGTTTGATGTTCCAATTTAATTTTAATATTTTAGATTATTACTTTTGCTTAATCTGAGAATAGTAATTTTTTACAAAGTTGCTAGCCACTTGATCATCTTTTTCTGACACAGTGCAAATCATCCAGGTATTAAAGATTTAGCAGTTAGCGGCCACTGCACTTGTCTTAGAACTCTGTCTTATCTAACAGTCATAGAAAGCCGTGAGACGGTGCCCCTAAACCTGCACATTTTTGCATTCTGTGGAAGTTTGATGTGGTTACCTGTGTGTCCTGCCCAAAGTAACAGGTTTTGGAAAATACAGATTTCTTTTTTGTTAATATAGAAATTGTGTTTTCCCCATTCTGCAGATTTGATATTTGTATTGGGATTTTAAAAAAATTATCATTTAAAAATTAGTTTTGGCTCATAATTTTAGTAAATAAATAATAGTATTACTAATATTTTTACTTGTCTGTGTTTTAGTTCTTTATCATGATATAGCCCAACACTGAATAATTTTTTATTCTTCATTTTTTATAATGGCTAAACTTTAGTTTGCAATTAGTATATGCAGTAATGTAGTGTTTCCCAGAGTGTGGTCATTCACCACACCAATTCCATTTTTTTGTTAACAGATATTAGTGAAAAAGCTCTGAGGCCAAATAAATTTGGAAAAGGTTATATTAAACATGACTTTTGGCTATCAGGCTTTTAAGAAGCTTTTAATTTGTAAATCTCCAAAAATACATATTAAAAATTTAGTATTGCTCAAACTTACTTTTCCACAGACTCCCTTTTTCAGGGAGCACTTTGTTCTTCAGAGTATACTTTTGTGTATGCTGTTCTATTCTTAACATTAATCCTTGACCTTTGAAGTTTATATATATTTGGGTTTTAGATTATTTTAGCTAATGTTAAGATTTACTGTTAAGATTTAAGATGAAAAAGTGGAAATATTTACGCTGGCAGAGATTTGGCAGTGGTGCCTCCTTGACATTTCCACTTGAATGTTTTACATCCTCAGACTCAACATGTTGAAAATTGTGCTTATTTTGCCCGTAAACTGCATCTACACAATTACCCAAACCGAAAATCTGAGAGTCTTCATTGATTCCTCCCTTTCCTTCGGTATTCATGTCCAGTTAATTACCAGGTTTTATACACGTTAATTCCAAACATATCTTAAACGTGTTTACCTCTCTGTCCCCACTGTAGACCAGCTGTCTTCAGTAGCTGGGTTATTGAAGGAGACTAAAGACTGGTATCCCAGCTTGTTCTCTGCTTCCTTCTACTCTCCTCTTAAAACTCTGGCCAGAATAACTTTCTGAACCCTGATTTTAGTACATCACTCTACTTCTCTGCTTTAAATGTTTTAATTCAGGGGTGTCAAACTCATTTTACCAGGGGCCACATAAGCCTCGCGGTTGCCTTCAAGGGGCCGAGTGTGATTTCAATTCCTTAACAGTTAAGGAGTTGTTACATTTATACAGTCCTAAAATTATTTCAGCCCTTTGAAGGCAACTACAAGGCTGATGTGGCCCCCAGTGAAAATGAGTTTGACACCCCTGCTTTAATGGATTTTCATGGCTCTTGGGATAAAATTCAAAATCTTTAATGTGGTTCCTAAAGTTATTCATGATCTGGCTCTGTCTAGTTCTCCAGCTTCATCTCTCCATCCCATGTGGTCCATCTTCACTGGATTTTATTCATGCTTTGAAATACTATGTTCCTTTTAGCTTTGTTCCTTTGTTTATGCTGTAACCACCCCCCTCCCTTTTACCCTGGCCTTGCTTGTTTTTTGTTCTTTCTTTGAGTCATTGAACAAATATTAAGTATATACAGTCTGCCAGCTACTATTATATGTGCTGGGGATAAAGTAGAGAATAAAACCAGGGGAGAAAATCCTCATGAAACTTTCATTCTGGTAGTTTACTTATTGCATATCTTAGGTTCTGTGCAGATCTTTAATGTTCTGTTCTTCATTTTTTGAGTCACTTCATTAATGTAATTATAGAATATAAACTGAGTTGCTGAATGTCGTCTTACCCGTCTAGGATTTGAGTTTCATGAGGGTAAGGATTTGTGCACAGGAAGTATTCATTAAATGTTTGTGGAATGAAAGAATGGTGTGCTATTCGTATAGAGTGATGTGGCGGAATATAAATTACTGTGCAACATTGGGATGATGATGTTACTGTAAGTGATCAAAATAATGAATTTGAGATAACTACCTACTGAAGTCAACAGGGCAACAAATAGAAACACTTCGAAAGTCACAAATGGGAAAATACATTTATTGTATATGTAGGTATTTTATATATTTGTATTAAATTGATTTCAGAAGTAACACTTGACACTATTATTTGGAAATCAAGAGTTGCTGGTCTTTTTGTGATGCCTGATGTATTTAAGAGTAAGAACTTAGTAGAAGAAAGCACATTTAATAATTTCAAAACATTGCTTAAATTAATGTTATTTTGCTTTCTAAATTCATCAACTACATAAATTGCTTTCACTTTAGAAAGTATAAACCTCAACTGAAATTATGAGATCCTTTTATAGGACATTATTTGAATATGATGTCATATTGTATAAAAGTCTGACTTATCTGACAAAGTATAACAGTTGGCTTGTGTTAGTAATTGTGATGTTTAACCTGTGTGTCTAATTTCTTCTAGGCTGCAAAACGAGGGATTCTTTCATCTGGTCGAGGTAGAGGAATTCATTCAAGAAGTCGAGGTGCAGCTCATGGCCGAGGCAGGGGTCGGGGTCGAGGTCGAGGTCGAGGTCGAGGTGTGCCTGGTCATGCTGTGGTGGATCACCGTCCCAGGGCATTGGAGATTTCTGCATTTACAGAGAGTGATAGAGAAGATCTTCTTCCTCATTTTGCGGTACTTTCTTACTGCACCACAAAACCAATATTGATAATCGTTGCTGGGGATCATGGATATATTAAAGGGGAAATTATGAAATTATTTGACATGAGTAATTTAAACGCATAATCTGACCAAAGAGTATGATTAATTTACAATGTTATTATTTAAATAACAAACTGTAGGTGTTTTTGTTTGTTTAATTATTACCTGGAAAAAATGTTACAATTCTTACACTTAGTAGGCCTTCGGGTATTGTGAAATAAGTGATTTAAACTATTGTTTTAGAGAGGAAAATCCTATAATTTAGTTTTATTTAATACTTTTAAAGTTTAATGCATTGCCATGAGGTCATCCAGATTTTTTTAATTAAGATGGAATTTTATTTATTAATATTGTATTCTTGATCGATCTAGCCAACCTAGAAATGAAACTGCTACTGGTCACAGTGGATAAAAATTATAGCTTAAAACTTGTAGAGCACTTACTTTTTCGGAGCTAGTCTGAGTGCCTTATATAACTCACTGTGTTATGAATTATCTTGACAACTCTGTGAGGTAGGTGCCTTTTTTGTACTTGTTCTAGAAATGAGGAGAATGAAGGATAAGGAGATTCAGTAACTTACTCAAGTGTACATAGCTAGTAACTGACAGAGCTGGGTTCTGACTGATTCTAGAGTCCGTTGTCTTTATTATGCTCTACAGAACTTTTCCGTATGGAGTGTGTGTATGCATTTAATGAGATTGTGTTTATAATTTGATTTTGGGGTAAGAAAGAAGGAAGGTATTAATGATATATAAAGAAATAGAATTTTATATGATAAAGATAAAGTTGCTGTTTGTAGAAAAATTCTCCGTGTAAAAAATAAAACCTAACAAAACAAGCAAAATTTCATATGTTTAGCTTTTAAATGTCTTAAAAGAGTGTATGTGTATGTATGGTCTAGCGAAGTCTATAGTAAAAGTTGAAAGCAGGATCAGTTGGTGTTAAATTGTTGAATCAAAGGACCCGGACTTTTAGCCTGGTAACTAACTTTATTATTTTGGGGAAATCACTTAAGTTCTTAGTCTTTGTTACCCCCATCTTTAAATTGGAAATGATACAGAAAACCCCCAAAAACCTTGGAATATTCTGAGGATTAAATACTATGCTTTAGAGAGAATTTAGCATATTCTGAGGTCAGACTAATGAGTATAAAAGGAAAGACAGTAAGGAAGCTGTCTTTGATCATTGTTTCCTTTATTTAAAGAATAGTTCAATTAAGTATAACTTTCCTCAATTCTAGAAAGTATAGTCAATTAAATTGTAAAATAAAGTAAATTGTATTTGGAAGATAGGACCACCCCTTATCTTACAGTATCAAGTACTAAAATGAATTATTCATCATTATTTTTGTTAATCATGATAAATTGTTATATGCTCTGGATTATATTTATTTATATTTAAATATTTTAAAAACCATTAGGATTTTGGCTATTTCAAAATATTTATTTGGAGGAAATACTTGTTTTTAATTTAAAGCAATATGGTGAAATTGAAGATTGTCAGATTGATGACTCTTCACTTCACGCAGTAATTACATTCAAGACGAGAGCAGAAGCTGAAGCAGTAAGTATTACAAATACTCTGACTTATTGAAGACTCGGATTTAAATGTACAAATCTTGCTTTTAAGTTTTAATGTAAATGAATTTTTTTTAACTTACCAAATAACTACATTTTGGCAATAGATAGAAAATATGAAGTAGAATTCATGGCCTCAAAGAATGTCTTAAAGCAGTTAGGCTATGTATAACATGAAATAATTTATAAAAGAATTTATAGTCACTGTCAAGTTATATTCTTGAGACACCAGGAATTCTGCTTCCTTTCTCTTTCACAGGAGATAAGGTCACCCCACTTTCCATTATCATTTTTCTCAGATGGCCCAGTCGTCTTTGTCAGACTGAATGGTGAGGGATAAGGTAGAAGCCGAGGTAGAATCTTCATGGCTGCCCTTCTTAACCATTCGTATCTGCTGCTTCCTAGTCCCAGTTGCCTAAACCCTAAGGAATTGTCCCTAGCTCAGCATATGCCCAACTATGCCTCTACAACTTTTTTGCCCAAGACATAGTATAAAGCTCTAGCTTTTTAGGGTCCTTTCAGTATTGTTGTCTTAAACTATTTACATGTTGAATTGTCTTTCCAAAGAATGACCACAGAGTATATGCAGCCTTGTCTTTCTTCTGGGTTTAAAAGATCAAAAAATGAAAAATGGGTATGAGGTGTGGGGGATTTATAGGAACCATTTAAGCTTTGTGTGTTCTTTGTTTAGGATTGTAGAAAAATAGATGTATCATTTTGTCCTTGGCAAAATGCAGTTAATGTTCCAAATTGGTTAACATAATGTGAATGGAAGAGTTTGTTGGTTTTCAGAAGTTTTAAGTTGATTGTGGGGTAAATAAGTTTTAGAAAACCTTCTAAAGATTGATTTATCCTTTTTGTATCTCCTGCCAGCACAGTGGTACATTGCTGGAGCTTACCTGGTAGGAGTTGCTCTTGGGACATTGTAACCAATTAAAGACAGTGGGTCTCATAAGTCGCAGAAAAGTGTTCAGCTGAGCCCTGGAATAACCTAGTTTCTAGGTTAGTGGGGTGGGTAAGTGGATGGTTTTATAGATTAGGAATTCCTTATTCTAAACTTTTGTTTTAATAAATATAGTTTTGACTCTTATTTGATGATCTTTTGTGAAAATAAAAACTTGTAATTTATAATTGATAAGAGTTTAAAACTTTCTTACAAACTTATATGTAAATGTTATATTGGAAAAGTAGATATTTGATCAAGTTTTCCCTCAAAGGTATTGGTGAATACAAGTTAAGAATAAGCTTCCTTTAAATGATGGCTTCCGTGATAATTTTCAGTATAATAATGTTAGGTACTTGAGTTCTGTTTTATTTTTTAGGAAGTTGTTAGTTATTGTATACATGGTTAGAAAATGTATTACCAAGTTTTTGGATTTAGTAACAACTTTAAAAATATATGTATTACTTCGTTCTGCTTACTTCTATGGCTAATGAGGGGGAAAATAAACCTCTTGCCTCTTTAGTAATTTTTGGAGGTTTTGCTGTTGCTAAGACCTATTGACATTTACCTTCTTTCTTGAGTCTTAATTTTTCCACCTCAGATGTATAAATTTATTCAATATTTATTTTCCAAACGAATAGCAGTCAATTCAAAAGACCAGGGATTAATGTGTGTAAGAAAGATTTTAACTGTGAGTTAAGTGATAAAATAGCTTAAGTTAGATATAATGAAAGTTATCTTTTCAGGATAAATAACCATTTTAGTTGGATTTACTGAACAGGCTAAAAGGAGAAACTGCCGTTGGTGTGTTAAACACTTGGAATTAAGTTATAGAAGTTGTTAAACCATAAACATTTTCTTAAGATGTAACATTTCTTTAAATTTTGTAACATTCTATTTTAGAAGAGAATAGGAAACTCAATTGAAGCTTATACAGGCAGAGTACAGGCTAAAGCACTGATTTTTTAACTTCTGGATTTCAGGGAACATTAAGTTCAGAAATTGAAAAATTGGTATATTTGACATAGGAGTGCTGATTTTTAATTTTGTCATGGAAGAATGCTTAAAAAGTACAAAAAAGATTGCATTTATCGTCACTCGTAAAATTTTAATATAAAAATGTAGGAGGATATAAAGTCAAGATAAAGGATAGACCTCAAGAAATTTGTCAGCCTTTGCTAATGTTTATTTTCTAATATTTTATTTTTATTTTCTGAACCATTGTAGATGAATGAATGAATGTCTCTCTATTTTCTGTAATCAATAGATGCAAAATATTTCAAATTGAAAGTACAGGAATAAGTTAATTAAGACATTCAAATATTACTGAAAAGTGAGAAATTTTACCTAGGAAAAAGACCAAAATATTTTAAGGAATAATAATATAATAAACACAACACTTTTAGCTTTAGGCCAAGATGGTTATGGTTTGATTCTTTCTAGTTAGAAGATGGTTCCTACTGCTTTATTTTCCTTTTTCCTATCACCACCCCATGTACTAAAGACAGATTAGTATCCAAACAAGACAAAAAAGTAGTCTCTTCCCATGACTGGTTAGAATGTTATTGTTCCTACTCTGAATTGTTCCTATACCTTTGTAAGATACAAGGATCCAGTTTTAGAAAAGGACAGTTAATTTTCTGTTCCATACAAATCAGTCTCAAACCCAAAGTGATGTATAGCTTTTTATTTCAAAAGGAAAAATAATCTTGTTCTACTAGTATATTTTTTACACTTATGCCTCAACTCCCAGAGGTTGTGAGGATTCACTAATTCACAACTTATGAAGTACTTAGAACAATACTTGGGACATAGTAAATCCTCTTAATGTTAGCTATAATTATTATTGTGCATTTTTCCCCCCAGAAAGAGAAATGATTGGAAACTGAAGAGAGACAAGAAAGAGCAAATAATTTCAAAACTTGTATTCTTTAGACCTGAAGTTAGAAATACAAAATTGGGTTCATAGAGAATAATGTAATAATAGCTAATAATTGATGGGGCTGACTGAATAAATAGTAAATTAATAGCAAGAACAATATGTGTAAGTGGATTCAATCAAGAGAAATCAGATCATATACCTAAGAGTCTTTTGTGTATGTTTTTACTGATTTACTTTTAAGTGCTGCTATATGATAAGCACTGTGCTACCAGAATTAGTAAATCTACGTCTAAAGCTTGTTGGAAAGTGGCCATGTAGCTTGGACTCCAGAGTTTAAGGAATGGAAAGAGGTCTTTCCCTGTAAGTTCTAAAAATTTGATTTTACCTTTCTTTTTTTAATTTGTGGTCCTTTAGTGTAATTTCTGCCTAAACATTGTATACTGTGGTTATTACAAACATTAATAAACATGGTTTTAGCTTTCTTTTATAGATTAGTTTTAATCATTATGTTTACTAAAAATGTAAGGTACACTAGGATGGGATTGCAGCTTTAACTCTTCTGACCTTAGGTCAGTTTTCTCACAGTTTTTACAGAACACTGGTTCTGCAAGAGCTCCCCTAACAAAGGATTGTCTTGTTAGATAAGTTTGTGAAAAGCTATATTTTGTGTATTTCATTTAGATTCACAATCTAAGCAACTTGAAAAGGCAGAAGGTAAAAACATCTGTTTAATTTTGCTTAACCCCTTTTTTTTCCAAATGCTAATTATTTCCAGAACCATTTTCCATGTAAGATACTGAACATGCCTCATAACTACTTTTCATCCTTTTCCTTCCTCCGTCATTTCTCAAATCTTTAGCCTTTTCCCCCTTCTGTTGTACATATGCCTGCTTCCTTAGTTTTTAATTTGCTTCAAACTTCGAATGATGATGTACAAGAATAAATAGGCAGAGGACTAGAGCAAAGCCTGTGAATAAAGTGCTTTAGCTTTTAAACACTTATTCTTTACATTTCATAGTATAGAAATTAGAATTTTGAAATGAATCCCTTATGCTCATCATAGAGTCTCAGCAATTACCCCCACACAGCCCATCTTATTTTGTCCATAACTCACCCACTACAATACTCCTGTCCTTATTTTGGAGCCATTCTTGGTGATATCATTTCATCTGTAAACATTTCAGTGTGTCTCTCAATGTTAGAGCCTTAAAAACATACAACTCATTACTATTATTACACCTAAAAATGATTGATGTTTCCTAGGAATTATTAAATATCCATCAGGGTTTACATTCCCCAATTTTCTTCTTCTTCTTTTTTTTAATTCACTTTGTTTAAGGATCCAGAATATGGTTCATATTTTGAGGTAGCTTGATTGGTATCGTACAATCATGAACTCATAGGTCAAAATATTTCATGAGTATTGATTCATTTCTCTCAGTTATTTATATATTGTCCAACTTTTGGTCAGTAGCTGGTATAAGTAGCTGGTATGAGGGTCCTTCTGACAGGACCCTCATGGATTATGATAGTATCTTTCCTTTTTGTATGAAAAGGTGTTCTGGGTTCATCTTACTCATTTTCTCTTCCAGTCCTGGGGATTGGCTATTTTTCTAAGGAGCTCTGATTTTTTTTAACTGAGCAAAGGTATTTAGAGATCATAGTCTGTGTACTAGGGGTATTCATGACTACTGAGTATGTTACAGTCACAATCCTTTCCAGTGGTCAGAGCTGGGAGTAGAAAGTATATACATACATTCATGAACACATGTACACACACATATTCACACACATATACACGTGTATAAAGAAAATTCAAGCTGATATTTTCCATTTAATTCTAAACTATAAGGTTTGTACACACATGCACACATACATGTACACATATAGAGGTAGGAAGAAAGAATAAGAACTTGGTCTAATACTTGCCAGTTAATTCTGGATTATATGGTTTTTACTGTACTTGCATAATCACAAGGGTCTTCTTACCTGTGTCTCCTTTTTTCATGCTGAAAACAGCATTTCACTGACACGAACATAATTAGTTATGTGCTCTATATATGTCTGAAAATAAAGATACCACCTTTACCACAGATAATATGATTGCTGAGAAGAAAAGTTTAATATTTCTGAGTTCTTTTCCTTATGGTTCATTAATTAATTATATACTGCATTAATACATACTGCAGGCATGTATTTGTAGGCATTGCGACTGTTTTAATGAATGTAAAAATTTTAAATTGGGAAGAAGTTTAGATGACGATCCTCTAGTTTTTCTGACTTATTGTTATGGCTGTAGTTGTGCTTTATATAGTAATTAGATGAGGAATTAACAACGCTTTTCAAACAAATTCCTTTTCAGTTTCAAAACACGGTTCAGTAAAGTAGAGATTGTACAAATGTTTAAAAATTATTGAATTTTGACAGCATACATTAATTTATTGATAATGTTCATTGTGTTAAAGGTTGCTGGTTTACACATTTGAGGTTTTTTTTCTACTTTAAAATATAGCTTTAAATTTTGTTTTTAAAATTAATTAGTTTATTTTTTGGATAGACAATACATGTTCATGACATAAGAACTCCAAAGGTTGTGGAATAAGAAGTAAATCGTCTTCTCATCCTTACCCTTAGTTCTCTCCCTGCCCAGGGATTACAAATATTTTTAGGTGGGTTTTTTTGTTTGTTTATATTTTCATACTGAGCCTATGAATCTACGAGAATACATCTTTTCCTCACAGAGATGATAGCGTATGTGCAGTGTTCTTTACCTTGACTTTTTACACAATACCAGTCTATCCTCAGATAATTTCATGTTAAGAGCTGCCTTATTTCTTCGTTATTGCATACGTATTTCATTATATGGATGCACCAGATGTAATCAGCTGTATTGGCAGGCTTTGTTTTTATTCTCTTACTGTACAGCAGTGAAAATACTCTCAGTGCATATTTATCTGTACATCTGTGAATATGATTATAGGATATGTTTTTGGTACCTTACTGCTGGGTGGAAGGATATGTGCATTTAAATGTTTTATGGACAGTTCTGAAATTGCCCTCCATACAAGGTTGTACCATACTTGCTTACCCACCAAAGGTATGTTTTTATAAACATTAATATTTTTAACTTACTGAACAAAGTCACCAAATATGTTTGAGTGCCTTTTCTCCATACTCTTGCCATAGTGTGTACTATACATAGTAGTTTTACCAATTTTCTTACTTAAAAAAGTCCATGGGTATGTAAGTCACAGTTACATATAAAACAGTTTTATTTTTGTAAAATACCAACTCATTTCAGTTTTAATTCACTTTTCTCTTTATTGAAGTTGAACAGTTTTCACATTTGTTGAAATGCTATTTATTTCTGTTTCCCTCAGTCATTAATGTCACTTGCCTATCATCTTGATGAGTTATATATTCTACTGATTTTTTTCCTGAGCAGATTGTGGGGGCATTTTATATACTAGAAAATTAGCACATAAGTCAGAAACATTTTTATGAATTTTCATTTGTGCTATAGTTTGCCATGAAATAATAGTGAGTTGTTTATTTAATTTTTTTCTATAGTTTGGAAGGCTTTCACCAATCCGAAATGATAAGCATTTTTCCTTAGTCCTTTAATAATTTTCTTTTTCCCTTTTTTTTGTTCTTCAGTTTTACGTTCATTTTTTTAAAAAACTTCATAAGAAAATTATTTGGTATAAGGAGTAAAATGAAGCCTTCTTTGATTTCATTGAGTAAAGCTGGTTTTCCTTAGTACATAAAAATGTCTTAATATGTTTATTTGGGCATGTTTTGGACTCTTCTATTAGTTTTCTGCTCATGTGCCTCTTACTCGTAATTAAACTGACTTTATAACATATTTTAACAGTTTGTCAGGACTATTTGGATTCCCTTTAATGCCCAATTACTATTTATTTTCTGAATCTTCTGGTGGATTTTACATGTTTACTTTTTATATGAGCTTCAGAATAAACTTACCTGGTTCCAAAAAGATAGACTAACTTAGGGGAGAATTAACTTCTTAATAATACTAAATCTTCCTCTGGAACATCAATGTATTTCAAGTTTTTCAGTCATTTTTATTTTAGTCGTCTTAGAGCATTTAAAGATTTTCTTTACATAGGTAATTATATTTTGCCATTTTAAATGAGATCTTTTCTTTCATTATATTTTCTACTTTCAACTTTGTATTTATACACTTACTTTTTGTTATTTGTTAGTATTTTTAGAAAATTTTAAACATTAGTAATAGTGTCTTGAAATGTCATTTTCATGCTCATGAAATGAATGAAAATGATGAATGATGTCACTGCTAGTGTTTTTAGTATTATATATGATGCTGGCTTTTAAAATTAAGGTAGAATAAGAACATGCAAATGATTCTTGTTCTATTAAAAGCTGTAGAGATAAAAAATTTTTTTTATCTAAATGGATTTTATTATGATTTTGTGTATTTATAGAAATATGGTTGGGGTTTTTTTCCTTTTTCTTCTGTTTAGTTTTATCTCCATCTGAGGTTATTTCCTTCACTTTTCTTTCTTATTTTGTGTATTTCTTAAATTTTATTTTTTTATTACACTTCACATTTAGTATTTTTTTTTAATTGATTTGTTTATTTTTAGAGAGAGGGTAAGGTAGGGAGAAAGAGAGGGAAAGAAACACCAATGTGTGGTTGCCTCTCACATGCCCCCTTCTGGGAAACCTGGCCTGCAAACCAGGCGTGTGCCCTGACCAGGAATCAAACCAGTGATAGTTTGGTTTCCAGGAGGGTACTCAATCCACTGAACTTCACCAGCCAGGGCTACATTTAGTATTACATTTTCTGTATTTTTACATTTAGTCCCACGCTTACCTTTATGATTACTACAACCTTTGTTTGCTCAGATAGATACCCTATAGAATGAATATGTTTAAACATAATTCTTGATTAAAATTTTATAGTTACAAAGTTTATTTTTATTTTAAAGAGTTTATTTATTTTTAGAGAGAGGGGAAGTGAGAAAAAGGGAGAGAAATATCAATGTGTGGTTGCCTCTCCCATGCCTCCTACTGGGGACCTGGCCTGAAACCCAGGCATGTATCCTTATTGGGAATCAAACTGGCAACCCTTTGGTTTGCAGCCCACACTCAATCCACTGAGCTACACCAGCCAGGGCACAAAGTTTATTTTTAAAGTACATTTTAATAAAATGCTTGCAGAACTTTGAAATAACTGCCATAGTATGCTTCACACTATGAAAAGCATTCATCTAGTTTATAAGTGACAATAATTAAGACAGCATGATACCGGATGTAGCCAAAAGATTCCAAAGGTCACCCTGACTGGTATGGCTAAGTGGGTTAAGCATCGACCCGCAAACCAAAAGATCACTGGTACAATTCCCTGTCAGGGCACATGCCTGGGTTGTGGGCCAGGTGCTCAGCCGGGGGTGTGCAAGAGGCAGCCAATCAGTGTTACTCTCCCTCTCTTTCTCCTTCCTTTCCTCTCTCTAAAAATAAATAAATAAAATCTTTAAGAAAAACTAAAAAATAAAAAGCCATGAAGACACAATAGCATTACAATAACCAAGAACATTCTGAAAAGGATGAGGAATGATAATTGAATTTATTATGAAATAATTAATATAGGAATAGGGTGGTAATAGAACAAAATAGAGTCTAGTAATAGACCTAATAAGTAAATACAAGAATTTTAGCAAATAACGAAGGAGATGTTATATTTAAATCAGGGAATAAAACAAATTATTCAGTAAATAATGTTGGGAAACTGGAAAAAATAAGACATATGTCTTTATTTTTTTATATCAAACTAAATTCAAATTGAATAAATTTTGTTTAATACCTAAGACTAGTAAAAACTCAGGATTTCTGAAAATAATCTTAGTGTGGAGAGAGCTTTTTACGGCCTGGCAGAGTATCTTGAAGCCAGTAAGATAAATGTTGATAAGTTTCAGTTTATGAAAATTTAAAACTTCTTTGTGGCAAAAACAGCAACAACCCTTCCTCCTTGAAGAAAAACATGCATATGAAGAAAATGTTGACGAGAAAAAAAATCTGTCAAATAAGACAAAACTCTATTCAAGAAATCTGTTTAAATATGATAAATAACTGTGTGTGTAGCCCTTCAAGAAAAGTGATGTATGGATATAGGGAAAGGGTCTATGAAAAACATGGGTTAATAATATAAAAAGGAGGTTGTAAAACCGGTAAAGTATGTTTCCACGTATGTATCATACATGTTTGTATGCAAACCCTTTTAGTATGTATGTAGGACTTTTTTACAAACTCTTCATTGAATGGCGGTTACACTTAAGGGTGGAGTAATTATGGATTATGTTTTTCTTTCATGTGACTTGAAAGTTTTAAAAAATAAAATGGGTGAGTTGCAGAAGAAATTTTTAAATTTTAAAGATTTTATACTGGGGAAGGGAAATAAGGGGGATAAATAGTAATGGAAAAACATAAATTTAGCAAGAGATTTTATGTTATAGGTTACCCGAAATAAGTTTATATCTTCAAAAGGCAAGAACCCAGTTATTTAAAAAATTTACACAGTAAAATGGCCAAGTTTCTAGTGGAACAGTTAATAAAAAGCTAAACATACCTAGCTTTGAAAATCATCCTGTAGATAATTTTAAAGTTAAAACTTTAGAGATTTGTAGACTTACCTTATAAATTTGAAGAAGCATATGCTGAATATGGAAATTTACAATATTAGGTCATCAGAAATTTTTGTCAAGAACTTCTAAAAAATGTCACCAACACTTTTTGCTTTTTTAGCTGGATGATGAGTTTTATGAGTAGACATTTTGCATGAGACCATTGGAATTGCTTACAATAATATATTTTTATTTATGTAGTAGTTACAGCTTAAAAAATTATAAGTTGTTTCTGAACTTAACTCTTATATATTAAGTACTTAAAACAATTTAGTTATGTGACATTGTGAGAAGACTGGACTAAAGACTGCTGAGCTACATTTTAATAGGCATGGAATCTTTTAAATTCATCATAAATTTATATGTACAGATTTAAAATTCATACCTGGGGACTTTAATATCACACTACTCATGGTCAGATCATTGAACATGTAGTTGTTTTTACATTTCACATTATGCTGTACTTTGAGATTGTGCTGTTTCATTTTGTTGCTTGCTTTGATTTATATTAGTCCATGTTACTTCAATTTGCACAATGTCCAAAGCAGCCACTTAATGTGGCAAATACTTAGACTTTACTAAGTTTCTTCGATAGGCAATTCTGAAAGCTTTGTAGAGAGTACTTCAGTTTGTAAGAGAAAAGTTCAGGATTTGAAATGCTTATATTTTATAACAGTGATAATATCAAATACTTTGTGATCATGTGATGTAACTTAAAAATGTGATATTTTGTACATGAAAAATTATAATTCTGTTAAAGTTTTCTAATTATAGTTACTGTATATGCCATTTGTAAATTAACAAGAATTAAAATGCAGTGAACAACAGTTAGCCTATTGATTCTCATTTAGACTTTGATTCAGCATCTTGAAGTATTTTGAGACTGTTGCCTTGAATGGCAATTATCATTGTATTGTAAACATGTAGACATAGTCTTCTAGTCAAACAGTGGCCAATAGTGAATTCACTCTAATCAACTACGAGAAATTGTTCTTGTTTTCTTTGTAAAGGAATTTCCAGTCACTAGGCTGATGTTAGAAATAACCATAAAAAGTACTTTATAATATATAGTAAGTAGAGAATAACCAGAAAGTAAATTAATAGACAGCTGTCTTCACTGTGTTTAGCTAATTTAATTTAAATATTGGGTTCTATAACATTTTATTTTTTTCTTCAGAAATTATTAATTATTTATATTCCCATGTCTTAATTATTTTAGGCTGCAGTTCATGGAGCTCGTTTCAAAGGGCAGGATCTGAAACTGGCGTGGAATAAACCAATAACTAATATTTCAGCTGTTGAAACAGAAGAAGTTGAACCTGATGAAGAGGAAGTATGTTTGTTTTTTTCACTTAGTTGTCCTTAAATGTTCACATTTTTATATAAAATGTATTTTTGGCTATAATTTTAACATAAAACTTATTTCTGAGCCATGTTTCAGGTAGGGATATCAGATAAATGCAGACAACTTTATGTTTTCTGGATTAATGAAATCTGTGGATTGCTAATTCAAAAAGAATATATTAAAATTACCCATACTCAGTTTTCATTTACTGTTAGAAGAAAATAATTATTCAGTAGATTTTTATCCACAGGAACTTATAATATTTCAAGTTTTAGAGTATGCTCAATTGCTTTATTAATCTTTCAGGTATCTTTTATTTTAATTCATACTGTTTTAGTTCACTAGAATGAATGGCTGCTATATTGTAGATACTGTGATAGGCATAAAAATGAATAAGACACGGTCCCTATCATCAAGGAGCTTATAATCTGGAAAGGGGGATGGTGGTAACGGACATATAAGAAACTAATTATAATAAAAGGCACACTGATATGCTGAATAGAGATTTGAACAATATGCCGCCGGAATCCAAAAGAGTGATTATTTCCATCCAGAAGAATCTTGAAGGAGTTGCTAACAGTGGAGCTGAACCCTAAGGGATGATAAAGCTTTCCATAACCGAGAACTGAGATGGGAAGTACAGTTGAGAGGATATTTGAGCGGAGGGTCGGTGTGGAAGATTACATTTTTCTTGAGTACAGCAGTTAGTCTGATGACTTAGACTTGTGAGCATAAAGAATAGGGAGCCCTTTGAACAACCCAATATTAAAAATAAGCAACTCTGTATTGTTTAATCATTAATAAGCTATAGGAAACAGTTGAGGAAGTTAAGAAATAAAGGTAAGGTAGGGACACTGAAGGAATCCATGTTTTATATTTAGATTTTCATAGTGTCACTTCACTTTGAAGAGCATTCAAGGCTGTTACACATCTTCCACATCTCCATAGTCAAATGCAAGAATAAATTGTGTGTTTTGAAACTCACATACATGATTTGTCATTTTATATTTTAGATTATACCTTTGTCCTTCCATGAGTTTGAATTGAATGGGGAGCAAAGCAGGAGAGCTCCTGGTATTAGGTATTTTGAAAAGTTTGAAAAGCAGTCCAAGAAGGTCTTATGAAAGGAATAGAAAAAAGAAAGGAATGCTATAAAGAAAATGTTTGTTTACATACAGTAGAAAATCTGGTTAGATTTTTATATAATTTTTTGGTTGATTTAGTGTCTAGCGTTAGGGTAAGTCAGAGAAGACTTACTGATGTTTTCTTTAAAAAAAAATATATTCTAAGCAATGTTCTGCAGCAGATAGCGTCATTTGGTAAAGAGAGGCAGGGGACACGACATGTACAGAGGCTTACTTTGATGATAATTTAGTGCTTGTATGATGCAAACAAGAATAGATACTGTAGAGAAACCATTGAGTCCGCAAAGGTTGCTTTTCTTTGTTTCTTGAATGTTCTAGCTTTAGAAATACCTTTTGTATTCGACTCTGTTGGGAGAAATGTGTATTTAAAAGTATCACCTTTTTCTTTTTTTTTCTTTTTTTTTTTGTGTGTGTGTAAATTCCTAAATGCATTTTAACCTAAAGTTTCAGGAAGAGTCTATGGTGGATGACTCATTACTTCAAGATGATGATGAAGAGGAAGAGGACAATGAATCTCGTTCTTGGAGAAGATGATTTGACTGATCATTGATCTACATATGCTAGAACTCTACCTGTGTTTCATTAGTATTATCTAATGTACTTTTACATATTTGTAAAAACAATTTTTGGTAAATGTGATGGAGATGGATTTCACAAATAGACAAAAGAGAAGAAAACTACCTTCTGATCCTGTATTTTGAAAGATTGATGTTTGCATTTTATTTCAGTAAACAATTGCTAAAGACATACTAGAAACATGCAATGTTTTTATTACAAACTTCTACTGAACATTATGGAATTCTTTGGGTTCTTTGTAATTTAATGAATAGGTCTGAAAACTTATGACCAATACTTGTTATAACTTAGAGGATTTTGTTTTACTCCAAATAAGGAATGAATTTGCATTTAAAATCTTAATGAATGTTTTCAAAAATGAATAGATAACATAGTACTCTAACTAAAATCTCCAAGTATGTATTCATATTATTACATAGTAGTATGCTTAGGCTTTACTATGTATTAGCCTTTTGTTGGACTTGTGTATGTATTTTACCATATGGGTTTCATTGATAATGGTGTATGACTGCTTTGCATATGACTCCCTTCTTATGCATTCAGATGTTTAAAATAAAGTGGAATGGTCTCTTGAAAAGAAAAGAAAAGAAAAAAAAGTAATGATAAAAAAAAGAAACAATACAATGTTCCTTGATTTAAAAAAAAAAGAGAAAAGAAAGAAAAGAAAAAAAAAAGTTAAAGTAGACCATTCCTGATGGTAATATACCCTTCCCCCCAATTATCACAAAAGGAGCTATAATCACTAACTTACTCTTAATAATAATGATTACTGGTACTTTTACAATAATGTACAATCCAATGTTTAAAATTTATACCACTTCAGTTTGGTTTGATCCTATAAATTTTCAACAGATGTCTTAAAATTTAAAAGCAGGCTGATTAGTTTGGAGCCAGACTTCAAGTAGAGCTAACATTTGGTGACTAAGAAAACCATCACATTACATGTTGGATGTATGAAAGAACACTTGACCATTTGAAGATGTATGAATAAAGAAATGTACTATAGATACTGCTTTAGGAAAACACTGTTTGGTAAGTGTTTCAGTCTGATATTTTAAGTGTGCATTTCCTATACTGTATAAAAATCTTTGACATTTGCAACAATATTGTGATATTTTATGTGGATATCGCTGGCAAGTGAACACGATCACTTAAAGTTGATTCAGGAAATAAATACATACTTTGTAGAATGAGGGGGTGGGAGATGATATATTTACATTTTTAAATTCATTTTTGGTTAAAGTGTTTCTGTTCCTTCTGAGGTTATAGTGATTATATTAAAAATCACATTAAAAACAGCATTTTCTTTACATACTATGGTCCTCACAATCACAAACTATAATTCTATCATCCATAGTCTTCTGCCAGTGGAGTGACTAATGGATTTTTCCCACACTCAGGGTTAAAGTTATATATATGTTCTTGACAGTAATGCTATTTCATAGGAATGTTTTGACTTATAATTGGTACATTATGTTTGTATTTAAAATTCCAAAATCAAATTTCTTTTGTCAAATGGTGACTTTACTTGAAAACTTCTTTATTTAGATCTGTGATATACTTTTATGTAGTCTCTTGTATGTTGACTATGTGCTATTCTGATTTGTTAGGTAAGTTTGTTTTCTTTTCTTTTTAGTAGTCGTGAAAGTGCCAAATTGGCAGAGGCTCACGTTTCTTCTCTTTACACCAAACAGGTATTATAAAGAAAGAAAATCTTTTAAAGGCCAGTTAAATCTCCATGATGATTTTTAAATCATCTTACAATGTAACTGAAATTACCTATTTTTTATTTAAATTCGCAAATAGGTAATTACTTTTCCTAGTTTTACATTCTCTAGTAACATAAGCCATTTTGCTATGAATGAATCTGAAGACAAGTATATTTCACTTTGGTCCTGAAGTATGGGGTATTAGCAACATTCATTAGGCTCACAATTATATTTTTATTAGCATTAATATGATTTTAATTATAAATATTACTTAGATTTTCATTGCTATTGAACTTTTTAAATTAATATGTTTATAAATACTAGTACTCTACATGTACTTTCATCTGTTCTCATTTAAAACTTAAGATATCCCTTTAAGGTATAGTTGTTAATTTCCATTTTACAGATAAGGAAACTTGGGCTAATAGAGATGGAGTGACTTGTCCAAAGTCACAGCTGGTCATGGAAGGACTAGGTTTGATGCACGAATTCTGGTTCCAGTGCCAACTATCAGTTTTTTAAAAACCTCTCCATCGCTACCTCCTTTTTAATTTGATTGAGCATGAGATCGTGTGTGCAATAAATGTGGTAGTTCTTGCAGAATATTAGTAGACTACTTGGTCATTAGCCAGTTTATACCTTTACCCTCCCTTTTAATACAGCACTTTGTTCATATCTCTGTTACAAGTACTTATGTTGTAATACAATTTATCTGGTTTATACGTCTGTCTTCCCCACTAGATTACAAGCTCCTCTAGGAAGGGGACCATGTCTTATTCATCTTCTTATCTCGTGATTATCACAAAGCCTGACTCTTAGTGGGCACTAAGATGTTTGTTGGATGAATTAATGAATGAATGCATATTTGAACCTCCAGTAATGGAGTGACAGTTACCTTCCTTGTGAATTCTTATGAATTTTTCAAAAATATCTCTTGAAGGTCTTCTCAGTCATTGGGACCATTTTGCTAAACAGTTGCTGTTAAGCATTGCACCACTGGGGTTACAAATGCTGAACGGAGGAATGCATGTGTAGTCTTAGTGGAATATCTGTAACAATTAGTAAGCCATTAATATTTTAGGGAATTAAATGTTGTAGTCAGTTGCAGGAGTAAAATAGCCTTTTGGTTTTGGAAATGGCAAGAGCCACCAATCTCTAGTCCATCCTACTAATTTTTTATATCCAAAGATGACCTAGTGTAGAGTGCTGGACAAGGGTTAAGAGATTCAGCTTTTGGTCCCAGCTCTGTAACTCACTCTGTGACCTTAGACAAGTCTCTTAACTTATCCAGGGCTGTTTCCTTGTCTGTAAAATGAAAGTGGTTGGACTAGATGATCTCTAAGATCCCTTTCACATCTATAGCTTCCCTGGTATATATTAGTGTTTAATCTAAAACAATTTAATACATCTATACCAACTCTGCGTACATGTTACTGCTATTGTTGTTTCTATCTTATCAAAAGAAACAATTTTGATTTGGTTATCATAATTCACATTATGTGTCTTAGTACAGTTTTGTATGTGGTGTTTTCAAAGCTTGCCTTTACCGGCACAAATTCCATTCAGCCTATGAAGTACAGATTAACTTCCATATTAACTAGCACTTTTCCTTTCTACCTGCAACTTTCCCATTCACTTCTGAACTCAGTTTAAAACTCCTATTACAATGTGCTACCTAAAACGTGAAACATGTTTTTAATTACAGTTATAACAAGTTTTTTGCTTTGGTATAGATCTAGGCTCAGTTGGGAGTGAAAAAAGGATTGAGAACGATGTAGGTAGATATTTGTTACAGGAAAAAAATGAGGGAAATTATGTATTATTGGTTAAAAGATTGAATAGGATTATTTCAAGGGATGGTTGAGTTGTCATTTTACATATTTCAGTATTTTATGTCTCTAAGCAGTGTTTTAAATGTTGGATGATGTAACATTTTAAAAATTAATTTTAATATTTAACCAATGCCCAGGCATTTATTGAAATCATGTAGGAATGGGAGAGTATTCCATAGTGCTTGTTTTATTGTAATATGACCAGACGTATCATAGTAGTTTACTATGAAAACAAGACTTCACTTTTTAGCCCATTGTCTGTAGGAAGTATGGCTGAGCTTAACTGAAGGAAATGTCCTGTCATTAGAACTGTTTTGTAAGGATGGTATTTCCAGTCATACTTGGAACACTAATCACTGACTCTAAGGGTTACAAAAAGAAAGCAAACAGTTGCATGTTTGGTATGTTAAAATATCAATGGCTACATTACAGTATTATACAAACTTGATTAATTTTCTTTTTTCCCCTTACCTGTAATGTGAACTAAGTATAGAAAATAATTTTTACTTTATCCAGAATTTATATAAGTACTATAGTAAACTATTGTTTTTTCTCTTACAAAAGTCTTTTAGCCTTTTAAAACAAAAATATCCTGCATGAAATTCTGGTTAAGTTAGTTCACTTTTTGATCATTCTCAGGGTTTTTCTTAGTCTTCTAAAACCCTATAAATTTAAAGTAGAAAGTTAATGTAGTATTAAATTATGAGTATAATATTTGAAAGGCAGGCAGAAAATTTCCTTTTCCCAGACCTCAGGTACTGCCTTGTTCTGGTTAACTTCTTGAACTGGCTAGTTGCTGTAAGGTATGTATGCAGGCTTTTAGAGAAGAGTAGGTATTTTACTCTCTCTGATTCTTATATACCTATCAGATGACAGCAGATAATCTTCAAAAATAGCTTCCTCAAGGTCCTCAGAAACAAATCTTAGAGAACATGACTGCTATGCTCAGTAATTTCTAATGAAAACATAGCTTAGTTGAAAAACTTCTAATTTGGTAATAAATAATTTTCTTGCAGTTTATAAGTATGATGTTACTACTTAGTGTAATTGAAAGTATTTTTTATTTTACCTTTTTGGTATCAATTTATTATATTTGCTCCTCCCTAGTCCCTCCTTCATTGTTACTTCATCTATCCACTCACCTCCCCATCATCCAAAATTAGTCTTCCTTTGTATACCAAGCACTGTCTCATTTTGATGTATTCCTTTTTATTTTTGTTGTTTAATCATTGTGCTTAGCATAGAATTTTATGTCATATACAATGTGACTAAACAAAATGATTGTCATGTGGAATTCAAAGAAATTAGATACACGTTGCAATTACTTTGAAATCTTCAGGAAACTAGTTTTTGCTTTCATTTTTATATATAAAATCTTGGCATTTGTTCACAATTTTTTCAAATTACTTGGCCTACCCACACCTCTAAAAATTTGCTATTTGATTGGTTACTACATTTCCTAACCAAAATTTTTAGATCATAGTCATGTTGTAGAGTTGAGATTTTTGCAGCTTAGTGTTTTAAGGAAGCATGATGCAGAGAGGTTTTGTTAACATCATTTAAGCCAAAGTTGACCTTTTGTGAAATCTGTCTACAACATTCGTTTTGATTCTCTCTCAAATAGACTTTTTGATATTTGGAAAAATTGGAAGTCAATTTATGGTGTGATTCAATTTTTAGATTTATTTACTATTTTCAGTTTTTTTAATAGTCTTCTCTTTTTCCAGCAGAGAGAGATCATCATTGCCTGAATTTAGCTTTGTGACTACAGCAGCAAGACCTGGTCCTGTCTGGAGACGACTGTTACAATGATAACACTCTGGCATTTCATGTTTGCCCTTTATCCATTTGAATAGATGTTTACATGTGCTATAATTAGCATTTTATCTTTACAGTTCTCTAAGGGTACATCTGAGTCCAGAAGTATATCTGAGTGTCTGCTTTGTTTTACCTTATTCTTAAATATTTTCCCCCTTACTTTATAGCCATTTATTTTTTATACACCATAAGAAGGCAAAAGACCTCTTGGTTTCCTAATGTGACGTAAGTTCTGTCTCAGCCAAGCTGAGATTGTGTCTAGGAAATCTGTAAAGACATGATGCTGTTTTGATTCACATGAAAATTTAGAATGAAGAAAATGATTGAAACGTTAAGTATGGGTTTACTTTACATTTTGGGAGGGGGTTCAATGGAGTATGTTCCTGGAGTTAGAATAGTCACTTAAAATGATTTTGAACAGATGGTAAAATACTTTTTTACTCACCCTTGCTTATTTCTTCTAAATATACTTAGTGAAGTTGTTCCCAAGGCCATTTATCTGAATAATTTTTTAAAATATTCTTAGCTCTTCAAAACCAACAATGAGACCATTTTTCTTTCTTTTCAAGCATTGCAGGATGACCTGTTGGAGTATCAGTATTGAAAAAATATCTATTAAATGTCTAATTTACACAGTTTTTCCACATTTTCCTTACACTCAAGACATCAAAGACAATCTTAAAAGCAAGGGGAAATAATGTTGTGTGTCTAACATTGTTAAAGACTACTATAATTTTCCTATCTTAAAAGATATATGCCCATATTATTTATTAATAAGCAGTATGGCTTAGAATTATTTATAGAGTATGATTGAATTTAATCCTAGGTATTTACCCCAAACACCCTTTTTATAATGGGCATCAATTTAAAAACCAGTTTTCAGAAAATCAATTTTTGAGTATTTCAGATTCTCGTGAGGCATTTGAGAAGTTGGAGGTTATACGTGGTACAAACTCTTTATTGGAAATGTCCAAATGGCACTTGATTATATTCACCCTTGTTCATGCTATATTTTCTTTTTGTGTGTGTGTGCAAAGTTGACTATTCTGTAAACATTTCTTTCTTGAGTATGCATTGCATTTGTCTTCATGAAAAATAAAAAGAATGAACACATCAGTCATAATGTAAATGATCTATTTTGATCTACTTTAGTTGGAGACAGCATAGTTAATGTTAGGCATGGTGTGAAGGAAAATACATACTTTGGAAGGTCTTCTAACATAATTATGACCTAGTAAGTATACAAGGCCTTTTTAAAAATAGACTTTAGTTTTAGTTTGTATTTGCAAACTAGCATATAGTTGCAGGGAATTTGTAAATATTTTCCCAGATTAATTCAGTATTTTTTCAAGGAAAGATTCTGCCCATCCAGTAATGGTTTATGTGCTGCGTTAGAAACCCAAAGAACATTGTCTGTAGAGGCCATATTTGCTGTTCCCAGTTTCAGCTGATTGTTGGGTGTGGACCACACACTACCGTTCTCAATGTTTTTTTGTCATCTTCCTGTTTTTCCCTTGCCTTTAAATTAAAAACAAAATAAAGCAAAACAAAATTGAACTTACATTTGGAATCAGAGTTCAGGTGATTTGATTCTCAAGATCATTGCACTTTTTAGAGATTGCCGTGAGAGTCCGAAGGTCAGTTACATAAATTTCCATGTGTTGATGAATTAAAGATAAGGATTTTTTATTTCATTTTCCTGAGTAGAATTCTCATGGAGCCTTGTGTAGTTAACTGTGCAGAATCACTTTTGTGTAATTGAATGAAGCAGTTTACCTTTGCATGATTGCATTATGGAAGCCTTTTTATATATATCTTTATATTTTTCAATATACTTGGATTTTACACTACTAGCTGCTCTAGTCATGCTATATTTGTTTTTTTAAAATAGAGTTTATAAATATTTATGCTCAAAATACAGATCAATTGAATATTTTGGTCTTGTTTACAAGGTAAATAATACTTTAAAGTGATGCAGCCCCAAAGTGTCTTAGGAAAAAGTCATTGGTGCTATAAAATCTTTCAGTATCATTTTTGAGCCTGTTATTTAGACTTTGCTAGGCTTTAATCTCTGATTGCTTGTGACTTATTTTATTATAAGAGCATAATTATAAATGTGGTTGGTGGTTAGTAAAGAGCCCAGCCATTAGAAACACCCCATAATTTAAAAACAAGCAGAATGACATCATATTTATTTGTGCCCATCTTCCCCAAAAGAAAATAGTTTCTTCAGTTTGTCATCGGCTCTTTTGAGTAAGAGGAACGGTGTTAACCTGGCTAGAATTTTAAAAAATGATCATTCAGCTTGGCTCAGTTTTCCTGTCTGTATTTCCAGTGGGAAACTCTTCGAGTCCCCAAATATGGTGTAGTCCTGCTCTGGTTTAAATTCCCATTTGTCTTTTACTCAACAAGATGCAGGGTAATTCTTAAGTGTTTATAGAATATTTTGATGAGTTGAAAGAGATGTATTATTTACATTGTACAAGTTTTGTGTTAATGTGTAGATTGTTTTCTACATCCACAAGACTTCATTCCAGCACCTTAGTGAATGTTCTTAAGACACAATTCTTAAGATCAGCAAAGCATTCATAGATGTTTATTTTTGATTCTCAGAATCCTGCAACCTGTTTTGGGTGTGATAGACCATGTTGTCTGGCACAAGAGTTTCTTTAATAAGTGGTTTAATTTAACTCAGTTTCTGTGGATTGTTGAGCCTTGAAACACCAAAGGAATCTTTTCTTGTCTGGAGACTGGACTGTTAACAGTTTTTAATACCTGTGCCCATACGTGTCCATTTCATCAGTGTGTGTTGGCATGGGGAAAACAATTCCCTGCTCTTTGAGTGGAGGAAAAGTAATTGGTTAAGCTGTAGCAGCTTTTTTGTTTGTTTGTTTATTTTTAAAAGTACTAAAACTTGAACTGAAAAGGGTAAAACTTGAAAACTACTCTTTTATGCTTAGAATGTTTATAGTAGTACATGTTTATGTGGGGTTGTCAACATTTTTATTTATAGTTGAATTATGTTTTGTTAAATATCCATGATGTTTATTATTTTTATATTTTGAAAAAATTTTAAATAAAATAGTCTTACCTAAAAGCAGTTGTTAAATTTTTAAAAATTGTCCTGTATCGTACATCAATAGGTAGAAAAGTTTGCAGCCCTCAGGCATTACACAATTGAGAATTCTGAAAATGTTTATGTGAAGAAATGGCTTCACATTGCCTCTTCCCCTTTTTGCCCTCCATTCTCACTTTGAATTGTTTTAGGTCACCTGTGGTACCAATGTGTTACTGGCCTAGTGGCTCCTTTTCTCACACACACACAAATCTCCCATACCTTGTGCTCCCGAGCTGCTGCCTCTTTACTGCCAGGAACGGTCTTCTATTTGGGGGCCAGAACGTTTCTCCTTATCATGAGCAGTAAGAACAGAAGTACGTCATGTCAGAGAAGGACTGCCATGGATTCTGACGTGAAATTTGGCATCAAGTGCTTACAGTATCAATCTCCAAAACTACTGGAGTTGCCGCCATAATTTTCGGTTTTCATTTGGACATTTCTCCTGACTTAATTTGCTTTTCCAGCATTTAGCATATTCATTTCATATGTTATCAAATGATAAAATTTCTTTTATTGCAGAAATACCTTCTGTCATCTGTAATCTGGGTTAAATAAGCTTGGTTTCCGCTAGTGACACTGCTTCTATGAGAAAATACATTATTTCCAAGTGCATAACTCTTGATAAAAATCTGGCCGGATCTGAATGTGAAATAGTAGAGGACTCTAGCTTGAAATAATAGAGAGCACTTTGTTTAATAATGACACACTTGGTAAAATTATTTAAAGGAGTTATGTTTCTTACATAAATATTGCCAGTCCCTGTGAAATACTTGCAGATTGCACATTTTGTGAGCTTTCTTGTACCTTAGCCTGAAAAGTACTTCTGTATAAAGTATGTATAAATTTGGTCTTTTATTTTTTTTTAAGAAGATTTTATTTATTTTTTTTAGAGAGAAGGGAAGGGAGGGAAAAAGATGGAGAGAAACATCACTGTGTGGTTGCCTCTCACAAGGCCCCTACTGGGGACCTGGCCTGCAACCCAGTCATGTGCCCTGACTGGGAATCGAATTAGCGATCTTTTGGTTCACAGCCCGGGCTCAATCCACTGAGCTATACCAGCCAGGGCTGGTCTTTTAAAATCTTTCTAAAAAATCACATAAATGTTATTGTAGAAAAGCTAGAAATTCAAAATAAAAAGAAAGGATGATAGAAAGCCTGCCACCTATAAATCATCACTCGACATTTTTAAATGAGGTAATATAATGTATACTTTTCTGTAGTCTTCATTTATAATGACAGATTTATACTATTTCCAAGCCCCACCATTTGTAGATGAATTATAATGTATTGGATCAATTTTCATTTTGAGGACTTAAAAGCCTTTCCATTTTTTAAAAGATTTTATTTATTTACTTTTAGAGAGGGGAAGGGGGAGAGAGAGGGAGAGAAACATCAATGTGCAGCCGCCTCCCACATGCCCTCACCAGGGACCCTGCCTGCAACCCAGGCAAGTGCCCTGACTTGGAATCAAACCACCCAGCCCTTGGTTCACAGGCTGGCACTCAATCCACTGAGCTACACCAGCCAGAGCTCATTTTTTAATTTTAACATAAATGGCGCTGTATCTCTGAACATCTTTAATTATTCTTTCAAGATATATTCTTAGAACTACTGGGTCCAAAGTACACTTGCTTTTAAAATGTGATGCATTTGACCAAATGTGAAGTTGGTGTTTTATTTATTTTTTAAGATTTTATTATTTTTTTGAGAGAGGGGAAGGGAGGGAGAAAGGGAGAGAAACATCAATGTGCGGTCTCCTCTCAAGCACCCCCTACTGGGGGCCTGGTCTGCACCCCAGGCATATGCCCTCACTGGGAATCGAACTGATGAGCCTTTGATTCACAGGCCGTCATTCAGTCCACTGAGCCACACCAGCCAGGGCTGATTTTTATCTTTCTTATGGCACTTCATAAAATTTCAAGAACTTTTGTAATCTCATAACTATTGAAAAGAAGAAGATAATTTTTTAAATTGTAAAGTAAAAATGGCAGAACCAGGATGGGAATTACATTTCTTAATACCATATCCACTCTAAGAATATGCAAAGAGGTGTCAAGTTACTTGTAGCAACAACAGAGTTCCCCGTATTTTTTTTATCTCAAGTCACCAAACTGCTTTTTCTTCAAAGTGCATTTTCTCTGTGAAGTTTATGAACATTTGTTACTGAAACAGCATGAAATAGCTATGAAAGAAGAATATAGAATTGGGAAGATAGTGGGTTCCATATATTTCCCGCCTATGTCATAAATAGGAAATTCCAGTTTTTGAACAGATAATTTTATTGGGAAGAATAAACTTCCTTGCGAACTATGCACATTTTCCTGAGCTATCCATGTAATGGTCATGTTTTAGCTAATTAACAATATGACATTCCACTATTTGAGAGTTTGCAAATGTCATGCAGTTTTCTTGTCAATCTTTGATTCACTTATATATTTAAAATATGTATTATTAAAGTATGCAAGAATATATTTTATATTCAGTGATAATGAGGGTCCTGATTCTGCTTGAAATACAGTCCTCAGTGTATTTGTTTATTAAGATTTTGAGTCATGCAGTTAATGAAAAGACCAACTTCCTACTTCTGATTTCAAGGACGATAGAGTGCCTATTACACACAAGCAAAGTAGCCTTTTAAGTCTGTCACATTCTTGAGACATTAATGTTAAAATATTTTTTACCCCAAAGATCTCATTTAAATAAAAAATTTCATTGACATTACCAACCTATTTTTTAAAAAGAATATAACAATTCATGGCCATTCTGTGTTTTTTATTAGCAGTGTTGGGAAGAAATGCGTAGATTGTAGGGGTTATAGGTATTTGCTGTTTTGCAGTTAGAAATGGACAGCTGTAGAATTTGTACTAAGTTTAATGCAATATTTGTTTAGTTGTTTTGTGATATGTGCCACAAAATAGGTAATAGCTAATAGGTAATATGCCAGTTTTACTTTTTTTTGTTGTTGTTTAAGTCAATATTCACAGAAAATTAAGGAATAGTAAGAGGGAAGCTCTCTTGCTCTTAGCAATTGCCATGTGAATGCGGTAAGAACTTAAATAAAAACCAAACAGGTAACGACAAAAATTCTTTGAGTACTGATATGATTATATTAGTCATGATGACCCTCACACATGTCACACTTGTAATGCTACATAGATGAAAATTCCATGTTAAAAATGTAATGTAATCCTAACCAACCTTTCTTTAGTAAACCCAAAGGAGTAGGATTTTTTAATTTTGCTAAAATCTCTAGTGAAAAGGGGGAGAATCTAAATGGGAGCACTCACAAAAGAGTAGAGCCTCCTAAGACGCCAAGGCTGGGAAGAGAAAGGTGGATTGCAGGTTTAGTCCTGCATTTGTGCACGTTCTGATTCAAAGCAGCCTGGAAGCAAGTACATTTCTGTGTGTGTTTTTTCCTCAGTTGGTAAGTTTTGTCAAGCGTCAAAAGACATGAAAATTTCATAGAAATTTTTGCAGCCAAGAGCACATTTATGTGGGATAATTCATGTTCCTCATGGGAAGCACTTAAGGTCAGGTGATGACAGCAACCTGAGTGAGTTCCAAGGTATTCCCCCCCTCCCCCAAAGAACACCCATTCATCCGCCACAAGAGCACCTCAGCACAGTTGATACTGTCACACATGAGCTGCACTGTTCAGATCTTACATCCAGGTTTATTGTTTGAAGATACTTGCTGTGTTGTACCCGTGAACCTGCCTATGACTTCTCTTATCCAGCTGGACTTCAGAATTTTCCAAATGTGAACACTTAGGCCCCCCTGCATGCATTTCTATCTGTGGCTCTCCACAAACCATAACACAAATACCAATCATATTTCTGTATACTGCCATGGGGCCGGGACCTTGGAGACTGAAAAAAAATACAATGCCAAGTATAAGCGTTGATGGAAGAAATGCCACACTTGGGAATCAATCTAACAAATCGTGGCAGGACTTGTATGCTGAAAACTATAAAATGCGAATGAAAAAAAGATGTAATTGGAGAGACGTGTTCATGGGCTGGAAAATCCGACATAGTATAGGTAGGTATCAAAATCACAGACGCTTTTTATAGCTACAAACAAAATTGTCCTAAAATTTATGTGGAAAGGCAAAAGAACTAGAATAACAATTTTGAAAAAGATGAAAGTGAGGAAAATTAGTATATCCAATTTCAAGATATTTTATAGCTACAGTAATCAAAACTTAATAAAGGGATCTTGAGAGGGATAGACACAGAATGATAGACAAGGAACAGAATACAGATCTCAGAAGTAGACCTACACACATGGCCAGCTGATTTTTGATAAAGTGCAAAAGCAATTGAATAGAGGAAATACAGCCTTTTCAACAAATGATTCTGGAACAACTGGACGTTATTTTTATAAAAGAAAAAACCTAACCAAAGTCTCACACCGTAACAACAATGAACTCAGAATGGATTGTGGACAAACGTAGGACTGTAAAGCTCTTAGAAGAAAAAAATCTTCGAGATCAGAGCCAGGCAAGAAGTTCTTAGATTTGATACCAAAATCATGATTCATAAAAGCATGATAAATTGGACTTGGTTGGAACCTAAAACTATGGCTCTGTGAAAGAATCTGTAGAGGATGAAAAGCCACGAAGTGGGAGAAAATAATGGCAAAGCGCACCAATATGTGTCAGCACTGGTATCTCGAATATACACATAACTCCCAACTCAACAATGAAAAAACAAGCAATCCATAGGCAAAAGACAGAAAGAGGTTTTTGAAGATAACGTTTAGATGGCAAAGAAGCACACAAAAGATATTCAACATCCTTCACCACTAGGAAAATGGAAATTAAAATTGCAACGAGATACAACTACCTTTCAGAACGGTGAAACTAAAAATAGTGATACCAAATGCTGGCAAGGATGCAGAGAAACGATCACTCTCACGTTGCTAGTGGGAATGTTTCTCTGGAAAATTATGGTAGTTGTATAGCCACCCTGGAAAACAATGTAATTTCTTAAATAGCTACATATGCAAATGTCCTATGAACCAGCAATTACTCTCCTGAGCATTTAAATTCACACATACTTTTACACAAATGTTCATAGAAGCTTTATTCATAATAATAAATGGAAATAACTCAAATGTCTTTCAGTGGGTGAATGGTTAAACTGATACATTCATTTCATGCAATATTAGCAGTAAAAACAAAACTGATGTATGCCACCCTGGAAGAATTTCAGAGATTATTGTAAGTGAAAAAAGCCAATCCTAAAAGGCAACTGTAGTTCCATTTACATAACATTCCTGAAATAACAAAATTATAAAGGAAAGAGATAACCTGTTGCCAAGGGTTTTGGAGGAGGTGGGGTGGGAGAGAAGGCGGTGTGAGCACAGAAGTGCAGCAGGAGGAGTTGTCGTGGTGATGGACGTGTGCCTTGACTATGAATATTGGTAAGCGGTTTATTGCACTACAGTTTTGCAAGGTATTACCGTTGGGGTAAAGGGTATGTGGAATCTATTGTTTCTTACAATTGCATGTGAATTTAAGTTATTCCAAAATAAAAGTTAAGTAAAGGCAGAGTAGTATCTACCCAGTTCCATCCAGTCTCGGGAAATATTTTGGAAGGATGTGTGCTTACCGAAAAAGAGTGAGCTCTTGAGAGCACGTATTTGAGGTGTAGAAAAGGAGGAAGCTGAGTTTGCATGCTGAGAATTTCTGGAAGTACCACAGACTTACTGCTTCCACTGGTTACACCACCACCAGTGCCAGTCCTGCATGCGTGGTGACTGTCATTGTTTCCTTCAGCCTTGCTGCCTGAAAGGGACTCTCCTGTCTGAGAAACAGCAGAGTTCATCTACCTACGAAACGGCGTGTGAGGATTAAAACAACTGATGCTCACCTTGCACTCCCTGCCCTTTACCACAGTTCAGGAGGGTTGCAATCATCCAAAAGGGGAAGGAAGCATAGAACAAAAGCAAAATTATAAATTAAATGCTCTGAAGGAGCGATTGATTTCTAAGGGAGATACAAAACCTATAATGTCAAGAAAGGCTCCCCATGAAAGTGATCTTCAGTTGAGATCTGGAAGCTGAGCAGGAGTATACTAATGGGGAGTGCTTTCTTGAGGGAATGAACAGTTTTGTGCAAGAATTCCATGGAGGGACCCAATGGGGTGCATCTGAAGAATAGAAAAGCCCAGTGTGGTTGCAGTGTGGAGATAAATAATTTTAGAATTATTTACTATAGAAATTTTAATCTACAGGTGAGGATGAGATTCCTAGAGATCAAGTATAGAATGAAATCTGCATTGAATCCAGGGAATGTAGGCAGCTTCTGCAAAGAAAGATTAGAAGGGGAAAAGACAGAACCAGGAATGGGAGTTATAAATAGAGGCCAAGGCTTAAAAAAATAAAAAAGGTGTTTTAGGAAGAAGGGAGTGATAAAGAATATTATAAGGTAAAGTAAGATGAAATGCGAAAAAGTCCAGAAAATGTGCACTGGATTTTAGGATAAGCAAGTGATTGACGGACCTGGAATATGTTTTTGTTTGGTTTATGTGGTTTTGTTTGTTTTAAAGAGGGAGATGGGAGCGAAATGAATAGGCTAAGGAGTAAAAAGTAAGAATCTGGAGACAGTACAGGCAGCAGGGTGTTTTGAGACTTTTAAGGGTAGATGAGATACATTAGCAGTTTGCAGGGGGGATAAAGAGGCGGCAGAGACTTAATCATGTTTCAGTCTGTACAGAAAGGAGTTCTAATAAGATAGTGTGGAAAACACTGATAGTTTAAGACGCCATGAGAATAGATCCCGAAAAGATGGGACGAGAATAGATCCAAATCACAATGAAAAAGACTGCTCTTAGTAACAGAGACGAGTTCTCCATTGCACCAGGAGGCAAAGAGAGGGAAGAAAATTCATTATGTTTTTAGGTTTGGTGGTGGCATTCAAAGAGTTCCCATCAGATGGTTTCAGTTATCTTTCCAACTGGTAGGAAAATCATTTGCTGTACACCCTCACCTGTGTAACTGCTAAATCGCGCCTTCCCCTCCACTTTACCATCTTTCCCAGTTGTACCTGAGAATCCCCTATCCAGTCTTAACTAGTCCCCTTCCATTCTTCCATACCAGATACACCTGGGCCACTCACCATGGCCTCTACTGCCAATCATAGTGGCCTCCGTTAAAACGCTGCTTTACCGGATACACCCAGCCCTCACGGCGCCCCCGCGCCCACCCACACCCAAGCTGCCCTGTGGTCTGAGGAAGTCAACGGTCCTTCTTCAAGTCTGTCCGTCATTGTACCTGGGATGCAATGCAGCCTCTGCTCAGAGCCTGTCTTTTTGGAACACAGCTCCTCCTGTTCCCTGCTCTAAGCTGCGCGAGCCAGTGGGTAAACAAACACCCTGCCATTCCTCCCAGCATTCCTTCCTGCTCTACGCACTCTCTTCCCTGATTTCTAATTTAGGAGGGCAAAAAGCTCCATATAAATGTCCATTAATGAAAAGAAGTATTCAGAGAAATGGCAAGGAACATGAAGCAGTCAGAATGCGAAGAGTTTTAAGAGGAGGACAGATCTGTCTAAGTGTGATGCTGTTTATTCCGTGAGCCTAAACCAGCACCACAGCAGCCAGGGCAAGAAGCAGGAGTAAGCTCAGAGCGATGGCTCTCTCCTACACACGGAATGCAGTGTTCAGGGTGGGCGGAGGGAGCCTGCAACAGGGAGCAAGAAAGGTCCAGCATCTCAAGCCCAGGAAGAAGCAGGGGAGGAAGCCAGACCATGGCTGGGTTTCACAGGAGAGCATGGCTGGGCTCCAGGGGCTCCAGCACGGGGCAACCCCGGGCAGCTGCTCTCCAGTTCCCTATCCCCAGCTGTGTTTTATTGGCTCGGCCTGCCTGCTCCAACGCTGCCATCGCCCCCCCCCCCCCCCCCCCCCCCCCCGCACCAATAGGCACGGTGGCACCCCTGATCATTTCTGCCACACTGAGACTGACTGGAAAATGCGAGAATTCGCTCTACCTCAGGACAGGAAGGTGAATGAGTTACAGAAAAATAATTTTAAACTTTCCACAAAATAAAAACTATAATGTCAATTTGGTCAAATGCAAAAGAAGAAAGTATATATATACAGACATACAGGCAGGGCCGTGCAAAGAAGAAAACACTGTGTGTGATTTTGTTTGGCTAGGTTCCTTTCGAATTAAAGTGGTGTTTGGAGGAAAAAGAGAGTTTTAAGAAAAACAGAAGCTAGACAGATGGAGTTTGGAAAGAAACAAGGTTCAGAGCATTTAAGAACTTTGAACTTCATCCTGAGGCATTGCAGCGGCCACTGAAAGGTGTGAAAGTTCGGAAGGAAAAGGAGGGGGAATGGAAGGAAGACAGAGATGAGGGGAGGGGAGTGTGAAATGTTTATATTTCATCTTTGATTATAAATCATTTTGCAGTGGTGCGGAGGATGTGTTGGAGGCAGGGAGGACATTGGACAGAAGGGCAAAGGAACCCCCGATTTCTGGGCCGAGCAACACAGTGATGGTTGTGTCATACTCCGAGATGGGACATGTGGGGTTGGGAGCAGGGTTGTAGGATAAGAGAAGTTGAATTCACTTCTGACATGTTGAGCTTTAGGGCCTTGCGGGATATCAACATCGAAATGTCTTGTAGGCAGGAGAGAAGTCTGGGATGCAGACTTATGGCATTCATATATATGAGAGAGAGGACCCAGTAAGGACATGAGCACACAAAGAGGGAAGACTGAAGATGGTGAACCTCCATATTTGCAAGGACTGGGGAAGAAGGTACCTATAATAATACAAATAACTATAGGCAGTCTTTGCTTTCACGCCATTCCTCTGTGCACGAATTTTACTTATCACCCAGTCCCCCAACACCATGAATCAAAATCAATTAACATGGTATGTTACCTATGGTTAATTGTGTCTAGTGCAAAGTTCACTGCTAGCTCTTAAGTCCGAAAATCATTGTGTAAAAAAGATGCACAACACGATCAGCGACCAATCACGTTGCTTCTTTTCAAAGTCTATTGTGATTGGTCCCTGTGCGTCTTTTATTCAGTTCACTTGCAGATAGCAAAGCATGCAGTTGTGCTGCCTTCTTGTCTCTCGGTGATAAACTCACATAACATTTTACGAAAATGGATAATGAAGTGTTAGTTAACACAGCGATGGAGGTGGTTGTCACTCTCTCAAGAGCAAAGAATAGAAGGGGACAGATAGTTGTCAGGGAAAAGGGACCAACACACAGGGGCTGCTCGGACTTTGGAGGGGACCACACAGCTGATTTTGTAAGTGATGAAAGATGTTGGAAGGATGCACACAAGAGCTGTGAGTAGGAACATCTTTTCCCCCTTACCCCTCCCCCATTGTCTCCCCACAGTGCCTCCCACTGGCCCCGTGTCTGGGAACTGTAGTTTGCACTACAGAGCCAAGCACGGAAGGGTTGGGCTGGGTCGGAGAAGCAGTCGCCGCCGTCTCATTTCTCCCAGGACTGTGGGAAGAAGAGGGCTGTTGATGCCTTGCTTTGATGCCCCAGGTCTCCAACGGGGCACGTCCACAGGACCACCGTCGTGAATCTGCTCCACTTGTACGTCATGTGCTGAAGTAAACGGACACACGTTGCTCAGATAACAGCCAGAGGTCAGCTACAGCTACTTTTTCTTGGTCAACAAAAACCAGGCTTCTCTCCCCTCCAAAGGCTATCATTGTTATTCGCTAATAGTTTATTTCATTTCTTATCCTCAAATGGCTAACCTTTGTGTGATTCCCTGTCCAGGAACTTTGTTGGCCTTCTCTTATCTATTCTCAGGCTGTAGGCTTGCTTTTTCTTTCCTCCCTTCCTCATTTGCCTTTCTATTTCTGGTAATGAGGTATCTTGGGTGTTGATTCTTTGAGAGTATTTTTCAGTTTGCTACTCAAAGAAAAAGAGGCTGAGAAATCTGAGATTTTAATTTATTTCAACTTTCTCCGTTTCTTTCTTATGCCTCTGCTGGCCCACTGGGATGGAACAAGTCTACCCTTTTGGAGGATTTGAAGTTTATGTGCTGGAAAAGAAAACAGTCTTGCACTTCATAATATATTTCTTGTTTTCTTTTACATGCCTTCTTTTTTTACACATAAGCATTTCTGTGTAATAAAGATAGACATCTATAGCATTTGAGCACTTAAAAAATTCTGTTAAAAAATAAAAAATAGCCCTGGTTGGTGTGGCTTAACAGTGGATTGATTAACAGACCGAGGACCAGAAGGTCACCTGTTCAATTCCCAGTCAGGGCACGTGCCTGGGCTGCGGGCCAGGTCCCCAGTTGCAGGTGTGAGAGGCAACTGATTGATGTGTCTCTCACACATCGATGCTTCTCTTCATCTTTCTTCCTCCCTTCCCCTCTCTCTAAAAATAAATAAATAAAATCTTTAAAAAAATAAAATAAAAATAAAAAATACTATTGAGACAATTCTTGGATCTTCCATAACACCTACTTTTCCTGGATGGAAGAAGATAATATGAATATACATAAAAAGTTAATAAAAATTACAACTGAACAACTTGTTGAAAATATAATGTAAATGACCTGTCTTGCTTATTTTCTAATTTCCATAGCTATTTTTCTCAAATGCATTTTTGATATGTTAAGAAGCTAGTTATAAGATATCAAACAGTTAAACTGATCAGTGTTTTTTTTTCATTGCATTTTTTTGTGTTTTACTACTTTTCATTACAAACTTTTAAAGGCACCTCACTTTTGATTTAAAAGAATGGTATGTTTGCCCCAGAATTCTGGACTAAGCTACAGTCAGTTTTTGAAAAATTATGCCACTGTGACTTTAAGGGAAGTCTGGCTTGTTATGACACACCAATGAGGTCTTTAGGATACATTGGTCTGCTGACACCATTGGTTGAGAAATAGTAAGTGAAGGTTCTAAACTATTATGTGTAATATATAACACACAAAATGACCAAAACTAACATGTCCTATGTTGTATTCATTTCTATTATTCAGCTAGAGAAATAAAAAGCATATTTTAGTAGACAGAGCCTTAGGGGACCAGGGTTCCAATTCAGGCTCTAGTAGTAATTAGCTCTGTGCCCTAGGCAAAGCTGTTCACCCTCCCTGGACCTCCCTTTGTTTACCTGTAATAAGATAAAATAAACTAGACCAGGAGTGGGAAGCAGGATTCATCATGACCACCAACTCCAGAAAGTGCTAAGTGCTGAGCTGAGAATTCTAAGGCTGAGTCTGGGCTTAATGAGAAGGAGTGCTATGATCGATTAGTACTGTCTGCTGTGGGTGCAGGAGGTGAAGAGTGGCCCCAGCAGTGCCATATATTAGCTGTCTCCCTAGACTAGATTACCTCCAAGGTCACTTGTGCTATGCCATGTAATTCACGTTATTCATCATTTAAATTCAAGTGAATAAACACAAAACAAACGGGAAAAACAAACCTGAGGCTTGCTGATTTAAGTACAACTTTTGAAAAAACTCTTTTTTTCTTCCTTTTGGATATAAGAGTGAAAAAAGAAATTTCTGCTTGAACTTTTTTTTTTAAATAAAAAATTATTTATTGATATTTAGAGAGAGAAGAAAGGATTGAGAGAGGGAAATATAAATTTGTCGTTCCACTTATTTATGCAATACACTGGTTGATTCTTTTATGTGCCCTGACCAGGGATCAAACCTGCAAGCTTGTGTATTGGGACGACAGTCCAACCGAGTGAGCTACCCGGCCAGGGCTCTGCCTGAACTTTTTTGAAGGAGTTTTAAAATAATGTCAATTTATCTCTTTTCTCTCTTTCATCCTTTCATGAAACATTTACTAAGTACCAACTTTGCAATTGAGACAATTCTGGGTGTTGATTATTTGCTGAGTTGGAATGAAATAGGGAGTACAAAGACACACACAGCCTTTGTTCTCGTGGACTTCATGGCCCAGCAGGGAAGGGTGGGCGTTCTAGCAGGTAGTTCTAGCACAAAACGTCAAATGATAAATGGTCTTGTGAAGCTTAAAAAAACGAAATGACTAACTTTGTCTCAAGGAGTCGCTGCAGGCAGGTTTCATAGAAATCGCATCTGAGCTGAGTGTTAAAGGATGAATAAAACTTCGGTGGAGAAAAATAGATCAGGTGTTTGTTATATTAAGTGATTCCTGGTATTTAATGCCACCAGTTCACTGGAGGAGGGGCTCCCATATCACCTGAAAGGAATGTATTTGCACAGAAAAGTTGGGCCCTCTACGTTGTTTACTGCCTTGTGTTATACTGTTCTCAACAAGCACGTGCCGCATGCTATAAGCCACCCGTGGGAGCACGGGCTGCGTGGCTATATACATAGAACATGGCTGTCTCTTTTCACTGGAGAGATTCACTGTCTTGCTGCCCCCGAAGTCTGTATGTTCCTTTCATCAACTCTTGTGTAATTCTGAAGTTATCAGCCTCTTTCTTTGGTCTTCAGGCCCCAGGAGATTTTCCTAACAATTGGCAAGCCAGCCCAGAGACAGAGAAATGGGAAAAGGAAAAGGAGTTTCTGTGGGGGAGGTCCTGAGCTGGCCATCGACCTCCATGTGTGGGGGAGGCGGCCCATGTGTTAGATGCTGTGGCCCACCATGTGACTCCTGAGACCCCAGAAAACCCCAGCTGGGCTGGAGCATTTGTTTGCTGAGTGTCCTCCTGTCTGCTGAGGTAAGACGAGTGTGAATGGTCACTACTGTGGGCTGGCTACTTAATTCATGGGTAGTTCGATTGGCCACCGATACCCCTTTAAAGGCTGAGGTGAAAGTTGAGAAATGAGCGGGGGAACTCCAGACGGAAAGGATTTATGCTTATACACCTCCCCCCTGGCTACTGACTTCCCAAGAAGGTTGAGGAATAACATACCAAAACATAAACCTTGTCTTGCTGCTTTATAAAATTGGGAGGAGAAAAATTTCAGGCACAGGATATGGGCAACAGTCGTGAAGCTGAAATGGATGTAAAAACCTGGAACCCATGGAAAAAAATAATGAGAGTGAAGACGTAGAGGTCGTAGAAGACCCATCCTTGCCTTAGGATGAAATTATGACACCGGCCATTAAAGCAGCCAAAAGCTAAGACATGACACATGCAGGTGGGCCGGTGGGGGTGGGGGCGGAGCTAGGGGTGGTCAGGGGAACAAGTTGTCAGAAGAAAGCTTATATGGAGCCCATCCAGTGAGGATCAAGCTGACTGTGTACTAGCAGGTAGAAACATATTGTTTTTAATATGTGCCCCCCACCAAAAAAAAAAAGTAGAAGAAAATACTCTGTAGAGTAGACCCTGATGGTTTCTGGGGAAAAGTGGGGAACTTCTCAGACTAGGAATCTTCTTGGAGGGAAGAGATTCAGATCTCCACTCCTTCTCCCTGTCCGCTATTAGAATCTGTGTCTGTGACATAGACTTCAGTGTAGTTCGGAGTGTTTGGTTGCTGATGTTTTGAGTTGTGTCGCTGTGCCTGGTAGATGGAGTTAGCAAATGGACTTCCTTCTTAGCTGCATGGAGCCATTTTGGCCACAGATGAGCCTTATTGGTATGACGATTGGCTAATAGTGTCCAGGCCCTCGACTGTGTGAGACTATGAGTCTGAACAGTGAGGTGTCTCCATTTACCTACTGAAAAAGCACATTTATAGACTAAAGGTACAACAGGACTATTGTTGTTCTAAAAGGATAAAGTCAGTTGTGTTAGATAAATAAAAACGTGGTTCATGCTGTGCTTGGGCTGCTGGACAGACATGAGCAGAGCAAGGACAGTGGGCCAGGTACAGAGGGTCCCCAGGGCGGAAAGCCCCAGCGGCCTAGCAACGGCCACGACTGGGAAAACAAGGACTTCCCCTCAGGGCGACCTTTCCTCCCCAGCATATCTCTGGTCATGTGGTTTGGACCTGCCCCTGACCTTTCTTCTCTTGGCATGTTGCTAGTGACGAGGGTTAGAGCTTTTAGAGAAGGAACAAAAAAGGGGCTGAAGAACAGCCCATAAGCATCAAGCCCCCAGGACAGTGAGGTTTGGACCTGCATCAGATGCATCCAGGCCTCAGCTACGTTTCAGCCCGAGGTTCAGAACAGCAGCAAAATCAGACACGTGAAGCCACAGCTGACCTCAGGACCAGCTGTGCTCTGGTGCCAGCCAATCAGTGGAGACCACGGCCCTGAAAGGACACACCTGGAAGGCGGGTGCATATTCTATGGAGATCCTCCTGTGGGGACCTCCCTACGATTCCCTGCTCTGAAAAGCCCTTAGAACAGAGGACCCAACTCACCCTCTGGGAGCATGTCCATGCCTATCCCCTCCCCCTCTCCTCCCTCCCCCACTCCTCTCCCACCTCCTCCTCAGGCACACTTGCTTTTCTTTCTCCTAAGCTCCAAGGACCCATCTTTGGACTCTGTAGCTTGTTTCCTGAGCCCATTTATTCTTCAACTCACTTCTTCTACTTCTATGACTTTCTAAATACATTTTCTCTTATAGTTTGAATCTGAATTATGTCCTAGCCAGAACTCAAGTACTGAGGTTGCTGAATCAAGATCTGGCCTGACTCCACTGGTCTGACACCAGGTGCTGTGCTCCCTGCCGCCAACAGTGTTCTGAGTAATAGAGAAGGGGTCCTGTGCCTGCCACATAGAACTGGGATCTGTGGACAGAGGTATCTAGCTTTAACCCAGAGCACACTTTGGGGGAAGCTACTCAATGAACTGATCATTCTGCAGCACGTTTAATGAAGTCCCTAAGCAGGCAGAAGCAGAGTTGGCAGCCATGACTGCCACTCCTTCCTTTCCACGGTCAGGCTTATAGGACGCTGACGGGGCTGGGGAGCTCCCCATTCAGGTTTCCCTCGGGCCCATTATTTCCTGGCTGAGAATTGTATGTATGGTGTATTTACTTACTTTTTGTTAAATTAATTCTTTTCTCCCTTCCTCCCTTCCTTCCGTCCTTCCTCCCTCCCTCCTTCCTTCCCTCCCTCTCTGTGTCTTCTTTCTTTCTTGCTTTCTTGCCTTCTTTCCTTCTTTCCCTTCTCTTTCTCCTCCTCCATCTTCTTATTTGAACCTAAAACAAAATTTCACAGGGCATATTGAGATTTCTTTCATATATAAAAAGTACTTTGTTCCACTTTAGAAAACTATTAGGCAGAATCTACTAAAGCTGTATATTCATATTAAAATATGTGTGTGCATCCAATGACCCAGCAATCCCACCCCTAGGTTACACTCCATGGAGATGGAAATAAATGCATCAGAGTTCATGTACAAGAATGTGCATAGCGGCAAACCAGGTTTTCATCAGTGGTAGAATATTCAATACATACTGTGGAAAACACAATGAAAAAGCACGAATTATTGTTACATAATACAAGTAAATGTCACAAACCAAATATTGAATTAAGAAGCCAGACACTCCCACATCCCCCAAAAGAAGTCAGACCACAATGAATAGATTTTGTATGATTCGATTTGTATGAATCTCAAAAAAGGGCAAAATTAAGCTGTGCTGAAGGAATTCCCCAAAGTAGTTACAGTTGAGGGGTTAATGACACAGAAGGGGTGTATCAGGGGCTTCTAAGGTGTTGGGAATACTCCATTTCTTGATCTGGATGGTGGTTACTTTGCAAAATGTCTTTGAAATATGCACTTATGGTGTATACTTCTCTAAACATGTATTTTTACCTCTATAAAAAATTTAGAAAGGGGTTTCTTTCATAACAAACATTTTATTTGTAATATTATAGTCTTATGAAGATGGGTTTGTTTCTTATTAGCATATTAAGGTAGAGTCTTTTGCACAGGAATTGATGTTTTTACTTTAAATGCCAATATGTACCAAATATATTGGTACATACAAAATACATACAAAATATATGTACCAATTAATATTTTCTGAATTTTATGACATGTTCTACAATAATCTTTTGAAAAAATTTTTATTTTACACAACAAGGGGTTTACAATAGTTAACCTTGTGATGAATTTTAAGAGCTGGACTAGGTAACAAATTATGTCAAAGTTTATTAGAAAGAACAAAAATTTTTATTAGTTTATAGATAGCATCAATCAATTAGGACAAATTACACTTTAACATTTATGTATTTTCTTGCCTATGAGTATTCTGTAGCTCACTTAGACATAGTTTGCCTTCATTACTGTCTTTACTTTCTGCATCTCTTCATATTGTATGGTATTGCTTCATATCCTCCTTTTTTATGGAAAGATGTTAAGATTACATTCTTCTTTTATGTGTATGTAATTATCCATAAAGTACATGTGTGAGACTGTTTCATCTTTTTGTCTAAAATTACCAATGTCTTCCCAGAAACGTGTGTGTGTGTGTGTGTGTGTGGGCATAGTGGTAATAGAGAAATTGAAAGTCAAATGTTGAAAGGAACTGAGGACAATAGTTCCTTCATATCCTTGTTTTCAGATGCAACTCTACCCTCTGAAAAATTTAATGTTACAAAACATTTGGATAAGAACTTATAGCGACAATAAAGTTCTCAGACCTAGGTGAAGCAAGCTAGATGAGAGGCTCCATGTTCTTCAGCCCTTTTGGCTGATAGAAGCATAACCTGTCAGTGCCCTTTGGGACAGAGTGCAGACACCCTGCGAATTCCTGGAAATGGCCCCTGAGTGTCCTGGGGGCTGTGACCGTGCTCCAGTGCACAGGAGACGCCGCCCCGAACCTGAACCTCTTGGCAGACGTAAATTTGCAGATGAATATACTGTGGCAGCTCCGCAGAGATGTCCTTGTCCTGGCCAGAGAGAGAAGCCCTTTAAGAAGAAAGCCGCCATGTATTGGATTTCTAGCCGTTGCACTTCATTTACAAATTCTTAAACTTTGCTTCAGTCCCAAGGCCTGTGGCAGAAGAACACAGCTTTCCAATCTTATCTATTTTTCAATGTAGGATAAACATGTTGGGTTTAGTTAAATTATGAATGCCGATAATATTCATTTGGTACAATTTGTATTCTTCTGTTATCTTCTTATTTTTGACAGTTGAGGCTGGGGCATAAAGCATAATTATATTCTTGGCATCCTCCCTCAGAAGTTTTAAATCAGTTCATGAGGCTTCCAGGGCCGCTCCTGTCATTTATCCATCAGCATTCAGTCCATTTAATCCCGGCCTCTCAGCCCAGCAGCCCTGGCCCCTGTTGTGAGTGATTGGCCTGCTCCAGCGCTCCCAGCTTCTCCTGTCACATCGCATTTGCATAAAAGAGGACAGATAACCAAATTTGAGCACACAAATGAAAATGCTAAGCGCTAAACCTGTCACAGTTGTTGTTCAACTAATTGTGAAAAATTTGATTTGCTCGCCTTTCACTGTTTGTCATGCGGACCCCCTTCTCAAACGTGCCTTGGCTTCTGCCTCTGTGTGTGTAGCTTTTAAACTCTGGAGCACGAGCAGCCCACTCTGGGGATTACTTACCTCTCCTACCAGCTTTTAATGCAGGCTCATCTTCTTGACTAAATTAGGCCACCATGGCAAACAAACACATAATTAAACACCCAGGAAAGACAACTGCGGTTGCACTTCTTAAACTGATTTTTACAATGCTGGTGTACACCGCCATGCGCTCTTCCATCCGGTAAATGTAGCTTTTTTATATCACCTTTTTGGTAGGGGAAAATTAAGGATGGGAGTAGTCGTAAGCTTCATATGTTATTTTAAAATCTATGTGTTGTTTTGCTTCCTACTTTCTGTTCCTCGAATGATAAAAATTGTATAATGGGTCTTAAAAGGCACACTTCTACTTCCCAATACTTTCCCTGACACACCAGTATACATTTTTAATCAAGGTTTCAAATAAATCCATTTGAAGTAGTGTTGGAAACAATGGATAAAACTCCTTGGCTTACAACATTCAATCTCATGGGCTGTGTTTAAATGGTATATGATATGGCGTTTTGATAATTTGTATGTGTACTATGTACAGCCTGGTTCAGTATTTGTTATGAAGAGGCTTTAACTATTTCCTTTTTACAGGCAGTAGATTGGTAATTGCTTGATGCCCATTAAAACAATGCATATGGTATGTCTATAAAGTTAAAAAAACCTTGTTTTCCAGGGCTCACACATGAAAATGTTTCTTTTGTTTACAACAATACCTCTGCTTGCTTTACTGCATTAATTTGTCCCTGTGTATTTTAGGGATGTAATAGTCAAGCAACAAGGAAGGGGACATTAACTCAAGTTGAAACCTTTTAAGGTCGAATACAGCTTAACTTACGTTGGAGATTTTGAGGGTTACACTCTTGAACTAGTGTTGACATGAAATGTGACATTACAGCAACAGATAGTGGTTTGCAAAAGTTGGATGTAACATCACTTATTGCGGTATTCTTTTGGGATTTATTTTTAGAAGAACATATGATATGGATTAATTGAAGAAATAGTTGAATATATATAATTTTAGATAGTAATATCCTAAAAAAATCTCTTTCTCTTTGCCACCACCCACTAAACTACTGAGGGATTAAATATAATTAGAAAAATTGGGTGTGCACTGATTTCTTTACAATGTTTAATCCCATTTTGGATCAAAGAAGTTACATTAGTATATGAAATGTTCACTATTCTAAAAACAATACATTCAAGAGTTGAACTTTTTTTTGACAGATAGGGGAATAATTTGATTCCTATTATATTTTATTTATATTTTACTATTTTTGTTATTATAATTTTTAATTTTGTGGCTGAAAGTCTCTATGAGCCTCTGTGTATAAATTTCAAATAGACATGGCTAGTTACATATGAGTGATATCAATCATGAGATTTTTTAATGTCTTTAAACTGAGAATCTGGAAAGAAGCACAAAAATTAATTTAACACTCCAGAAAGGGTTGAATGAAACCATTATCAGAGCAATCTCTTATTACAACAATCACAGACCCTATGTGGAGTAGGAACAAAATAAATTAATAATGTCTTTCATTCTACTTCCAAGGTGTGCTAATTCTTCCTCAGTAATATTCCTTATTCTTTATCCACATATACTATTTCATTTTTTCATTGGCTTAATTACGGCTCATATGGTTATGAGCCATAACCATTGTAGCCATTAACACTGGTTAGTAGTTTGGGCTTTAGAGCCAGACTAAGTGGTTGGAATCCTGTCTCATGCTCTCAGTGGTGATGTGAACTTGGGTGTAGCTTGTTAACTTCAGATTTCTCCTGTACATAATGGGATGATGGTAACACTTTCCTTATAGGGTAGTTAGTAGAGTAAATGAGTTACTGTATGTGATGCTTTTAGATCAGAATTTAACATGCATTGCCCCGGCTGATGTGGCTCAGTGGGTTGGGCACTGAAAGGTTGCCGGTTCAATTCCCAATCAGGGCACATGCCTGTGTTGCTGGCCAGGTCCCCAGTTGGAGAGGCAACCAAGCCATATTTCTCTCTCACACGGATGTTTCTCTCTCTCCCTCTCTTCCCCTCTCTCTAAAAATAAATAAATAAAATCTTAAAAAAAAAGAATTTAGCGCACAGGGGGTGCTCAAAAATAGTAGCTAGTATTATACATATAAGATTAATGCTTTACTTTTGCCTGTGAATGATTTTAATACTTTTCTAAGGTCCCTAAACAATCACTTCACATTTTAATGGGTTTATATGATATTCCATACTTCACCCCATATTTTTCCAACTATTGGATCTTTCTATTATCACTAGTAGGCTTTTTAATTTATAAACACAGTTATCTGTATCTCCGTTCATCCAGGATTCTCTCCCTCCTACTCCAACCTTTGTATTACTTTACTGCGTTAAGTTCCCAGAGGTGAGATTTCTGTTTTGTATGGCATAAACATTTCATAGATATTGAACTGTATTGCAAAATCATCATCCAAAAAGTCTGAACCATTTTACAATGTCAACTGCAATCTCTGCCCTCACCAGTGTTGGTCTTGCTGGCGTTTCCTGCCTTTGTGTGTTCACTACCTCGAAGTGTCGCGCCAGGCGGAGGCCTCTCCAAACTACTGCCACGGCCATGGCCATGGCCACAGCCAAGCTCTAGGCCTGACGCCCCTTCTTCATTTCAATTACAATAGTTCTTAACAATTGTTTATCTTCTGGCATGGTTAGAATTATTCTTCTGGGCCTTCTTCTTTTGGGGGGGAACAAAGTGTAAAGCTTATAGCAGTTCAAAATAAACTTTTGAACCAATTGTCATCACTTAGCTTACTGCTTCCATTTTGTTCTATAGGAGACTGTGCAGCCTAGTCCCACGAATGTTGGCTTCGAAGCAGACAGATCCTGGTTTGGTTCCTGATGCTTTTGGTTCCCAGTTGTGCAACCTCAGGTAAATCCTGTGAACGTCAACTCCTTGTTTAGGATGAGAACAAACATAATCAGCCTCCTGTGGTTACTGTCGTGTACAAGCTGGTGGTCCCCAGCAGAGCTGTGGTGGGGGTGGAGGCAGGAGGGTGGGGACATGTGGGGTTGGGTCAGGCATTAATAAAGTAGTTGATAAGTATTAATTACTCTTTTAGTCACTATTATATTCTAGCTCTTGCTATTTTCTCAAAATATTTCCTGCAAATATTTTTCCTATTCTATTTCTAAATTATTTTAAACACGGAGATTCTTTTTTTTTCTCTACTGAATTTTGATATTCTTTTTCTTTGAAGTTATCTTTATTCATCTTTCCATATTGGACCTACCTGCTTCAGCAACTACTTCTCTTATTTGGAATTTGAAGAGCTCTCAAATGGATGGTTTTCGTTTTTAAGTTTTTAATGACAATGGTATGTAAGGTTACTTTATTCCTGCGCCTTCTCAATTGTTTCTTTCTCATATTTGCTCTTTTCCTTTCCTACTTGGTGTGATCTGGCTTTATATTCCAGGATCTTTTTGGTCTTTGTCCAGCTTCAGATATAAGCACCTTGCTGGGGTGACTGCCCACAGGAACCATTGTCCCACTACCTTCTCCCGCTGCCCCCGTTCAATGTAGATGGCGTATTTCTTCCTGTGAACCCGACCTCTTTGCCAGTTTGCTGCCCCTTGTGGTGTCCTCGCACAACCTGAACTTCATCGTCCTTTCAGATGGGCGTGGATGGAACCTGGTGCTTCTGTCTCAGCTCCTTGGAAGGGGGAGAAGACATAATCTTCCTGCGAATGTGGGAAAGTGCATTGAAATGCCTTTTACAGTTCTTGCTCCTGTCAGAGGTCACAAAGGGCTTGAACTTCATTTAGACCGCTGTTATTTCAGTGATGGCCGCAAAAGAGTCCAGATGGATGTTTTTACATATAGGTTTTTTTTTTTTCTTGAAGGAATCATGAATTAAGATGAACATAAACGTTTTACGCCCCACTAACTAAAACCATTTTGGTGGCTGAATGGCTCGAACTTATCCTCCTGTGCTGGCAGGACATAGCTCTCAACAACTTGGGGACTAGTTATGTTTACAAAGTGCTTTTCATTCATCTTACCCTATTTGAACTTTTAATTGTATAAAAACATTTTTCTGACCTAAGGAAACATACAAGTTAGTTGGAAAAATCAACATAACATATGTATTATTATTATTTTTGATAACAAATAAAGATCATGAAATAAAGGATGCCACCAGCATGACATAGCATAGACCAGGGTCTTCAGACTCAAGCAGTTAAGCAACTGAGGAGTGTACAGGGTCCCTGAAGGTATTAACGTTAGTTTAAACAATAACAGCGACTCTGCCATGTGGACCAAACAGACTACGTCTGAGCGGCACTCCGTGGGACGCTGCTTTCTCATTATTTGCACACAAATTATGTTGCATTTGCAGAGCCAACCCTGGTTCAAAAGAGTTTAGGAAGGCATTTCTTTCAGGTGGTAAATGACAAGTGGGATTTGAAGATAGGAGGCCAAATGCTAGGTAGAAGAGACGGCTGGGGAAAGGCAGAGAAAGGAAGTGCATGATCTTTCCTAAGATCAGGGAGTGCTTTTGATTTTATTTGGTAGAGTATTATGCTTAAGACGAAATTTCCAATCAGGGAGAGGAGTTGCCATTTAATAGTATATGCAGTGACAAGTTATAGAAGGCATCTCTTCCCCTCCCTCTAGAGGTTAACCCAAAGGAGGTCAAGTTGCAGGATGATTGTGCAGGCTGCCTGCTTAAGTTGGGAAACAGAAAAGCCTGGGGAAAGGGGGATGTGTTAGAAGATGATTTGAATGGTCCAGGTGTGAGGTAATAAGTCTAATGTGGTGAAGAGTGGAAAGGGAGGAGTATGCAAAACAAAGATATAAAAAGAATGAATAAGCCTTAAGACCATATAAAATTAGGGGCCAAGAAAGATGAAGAAATCAGAATTCATTCACATCTCAAATTTGGGCAGAATATTAACTAAAATAATGCAACAGAGATTGTTGGCCTTGGGGGGTATTCTGAGTGTTTCTAGATTTGTGAAGTGAGATCATTCAAATGATGCAGCGAGTATGTAGCTGGGGTGATTGAGACTGTGGGTGTGGATTTGGCGATCAAATGTGGACATTAATAGGAAGAAATGGAAACTAATGAACAGGACTTGGGATATAATTTGTATCGATAGTTTGACAGGGAGAGGAAAAAGCCAACTAGGGAGATAAGCTAATACAGCAAGTCGAATTACACAAATTTTTATTTTACAAAAAATAAAAGGAAATAGGAAGGCGTCTATAGCGTGGGGTGCCTCTTTCCCGCGGGGAAGTGATTTTCTGTAGGTGGTTTTCCTGCCTAAATCATGTAACATGGTCACATTGATGGAAGTCCAAATCCCACCACCATGGATTGGGCCTGAGAATTAGGTTCTTTTTTTTTTCTGCTCAGGGGACAGCAAAGAAAGGCAACTCCCTTTCTTCTAGCATGAAATAAGATCAGAGTTTTGAGTGGGGAAAAAAGCTATCATAAATCCCTGAAATTGTGGGTGAATTAAAAATGTTTTAGTAGGATTGTTCTTTCATGTCTGGACCTGTAATGTCTGCTCTGGAATTTTGATAAGTGTTCGATTGGATCTGTAATGTAATAACAGCTTTTTGTCAAGAGCTCGGGGAATTTATAATGGTCAGCCCCCAGCCCCCGGAGGAGTGATGGTTATGACCATTCACAGCCTTGGCATGCATTACCACTCTTCACCGTCTGGTTCTCCTTCATCTTCCGGCATGTGGGCGGGCCTTCCTCCACCTGCTGCCCTGAGGATGGGTATGCCATGCAATTTTCTTTGGCCAAAGTGTGGAGGGGAAATTAGAATGGTAGAATGACTGAGTCTCCAGCGTGATTGCCCCTCCCACTGTGATGGAAGACATGCAGATTGATAGGGAGATGCCCTGAGACTCCAGCACTGGGGACCAGCAGCCCTGGAGGGTTGTCTGCCATTGAGGAGAGAACGAGAAAAACTTTTGTTGGACTTTTTGGTTTTTTTTAATAACCACAGCATAATCTAGTTAATCCTGGTTAATGAAACAACTGAATTGAAAAATTAAAATAAGAGCAGTTATAGGATGCCTAAAGGCTTTCTTCAATTACTTGAAACATTTACAGTGATTCCAAGTTTGAATCCCTGTACTCAGACAGTAAAGTTTTATAAGCACAATAATCAAGTGTACAAAGGATAGTAATAGCAGCTAACGTTTAATAAGCATTTGCTCTGTGTCAGGGCCTACTAACTCCATCTAAGCTCTGCACATTCTCTCAGCCCTTCTGACAATTCTGAGAGGAGACTGCTATTGATGAGGCCACTACGAACAGGACACCATATGTCTCTAATTTTAGACTCTGTATATGCCTCACCACTACAGAAAGTCTTCCTGATGTGTCCGGGAAAGGTGAGCTGTAATTGACTCTGAGTGTCTCAGTGTCCTGGATCCTGTGACTTCTGATTTATAAAACACGGTTTTTCTTCTATTATAATCATATGCCTCCAACTTTCAAACTTCGCATCCTTTCTGCTACTGATTAATAAATCTTCTAAAAGACAACATACAGATTATGTAATCTGTATGATTACAGATCAGATTGAAAATACAGATTATTTTCAAGAATGATAGTTTTAAAGATAAGAATCCCAATTAGCCTATGGTGGGAATTAGGCAAAGCCTGGCCAAAGTGATTTACAGTCAAACCGTGAGAAGTAATTTAACTGATCAGTTGACTCTATCCATAAAGGGATGGAAAACAAATGCCACAGACAAGTTGAAAAATCTTTGGTTATGCAGGTCTCTTGATTTATTTGCCTCCTCTGAGGAGCAAAGACCAGTAGTAGCTGTTATGGCGATTCAGAGAGGAATAAACACAACACCTTAAGGAATTCACAATCGAGGGATTATGTGATGTCAAAATAATAACAATAGCAACATCTAATATTTCTGAGCATGAAAAATATGTCAGTGTACTAAAAACCATTGAATTGAGACTAAAAATATGGGCCAGGAATTTCATATATATTTCTTATTTAATCTTTACATTAATCTTATGTAATCATTTCCTGCCTTATAAAGCATGAGGCCCAGAGAGGTCAGGTAAATTACCTTGTAACAGTGAGGAATTGTAATCCATCCCACCAGTCTTTCTGACATTGTTTCTGTAAATACGGACTCTGACTAATATGTAGCCTATAGATAAACAGCACGTTTGTATAAAGTTCTAGGAAATAACTTCAAAAGATATATAGATTCAGAACTTCAATCATCCCAGCTTTGGGAGATTTGCTGACCTTCAACCCTAAAACCAGGATGACATAAAAAAAGGATGATGCACACCAGGTCATGGCTTGACCGGTTTCGAGGTCCTTATGGGAATGCACTGTGTGGTCTGCACGTAGAGAACTTTTCAAGCCCCTCCCCTTGATCTCTGTTCTGCTTTTCCTCTCCCTCCTTATAAAAACCTCACCTGCACTGAGATGGGAAGATGGGCTTTGGGACGAGAGTCTCCCATCTTCTCAGGAGGCCGGCACCTGAATAAACCGCTTTCCTTCTCACCAGTACCCGTCTTACGTGTTTGGCTTGCTGCGGCCCGCAGCCGGATCTGTGTTCAGCAACAACCTGAGGGAGGACACACGGCAGTAGGTAGTGGAGCTGGGATTCAAATGCAATGTTGTTGGACTCCAAGGCCTATGCCTTTCTTTTCGCTACTAGTGTTTCTAAAGGGGTGTTTGGTTTATATTGGTGGCACATCAGAGATTTAATGTGGCACATAAATAAACACATTCTTTGAAGAGGCGTGGTTTTTATAGTTATCTCCTCCTTACCAGAAGTGATACTGGTTTTCTACTTACCATAGTGATAGTGTAGTTCTGTCTTTAAACTCAAAGTTTCCAGGTGGATAAAATGAAATGAAATGAAGTAAAAATAGTACTTAGGCGTGTAAGAAATTGTGACGATAACGAGAGTGCTTACGTGTGGAAAATGTTGCAGGCCGCACTGCACCGCTGGCTATTGGAGGGCTGAGAGCCAGGGGAGGCTGCGCTGCAGCAAAGAACCCTGGGATCCAGGAGCACAAGAAAAATGGTTTTAAAAGTGGCTTATTCATTCAGGGCTCACATTATATATCCAACGTGACTGAAGGGAACAGTGGCAGGGGTGGCAGTGTCTCTGTTCCACGTAGACACTCAGGAATCTAAGCTGACAGAGATCCCACTGCTTTCTGTCACTCTGGGAAGCTGGGGATTAAGCAGAGACCAGATCCGGAAAGGTTAAAGAGTTTGGACCTTATCCTAAGGGCAAGAGGGATTAGTGCTTTTAATGCCTTTTGTTCTATTCAGGCAAGCAGAGTATCGAGGCCTAAGGAGACAATACAGTATTGCCTGGGGACCTATCACTAAGATTTTTGAGATTCAGACCTAATATATGAAAATCCAGGCTTATACTGCAAATAAGCATGGGGATTGTTCAAATCAAAACAGGGTTCTTTGCTTAAATAAAGGATTAATTGCAGGGTGCTCTTTAAGAATAAATACCATTTGGTATGGGCTATTTCACATGATAATTTATTTAATTCTGTGTAAACCAACTTTTTAGAAACTCTTCTCTGATGTGGAATTTCATCTTGTTCACAATGAAGGTAACAATGTAACTATTTAAAATGTGAATATTATTTCCATGAACATAAGAGCAAAATAGAATTTCTTTCCTCATGTGAATGCAATGCAAGCAAATGTAATTTAGATTCTAAGCATTGTAACAAATAGAATTTTGAGAGGAAGAAATATTTCTTTAGTGATTATTTGAGCTTCCAAACGCGTGGTTTATGTTTCTATCACAGTCCTTACCTGCTTTCGCGGCTGTCTTCTTCACTAGCTCCTTGAGGGCACTAAATTTGTCTTTCCAGCACCTGAAACAGGTCCCGGCTCCAAGTAGGTGCTCAATAAATATTTGCTGAGTGAGTAAATAAACACCTTCTTTCATTTTTCAAATCAGATTCAAATGCAGAAGGCTTTCCTAGTCAGTTTCACCTCTGCCAGCCACGACTTTCTGCTTAATTCATCAGCCCTTACCTTTCTTCCCATGGTATCCTGGCTAGAAATAACAGCTAAATCTTTAATCCAAGATAAAGAAGAAATACACTTCAAAAGAGCCAGTGCTTTCCGAAATTGTTGATTCCTGTGACTGAGTGAGAAAACCGAGTGTATCTGTTTAGTCAAGAAATAAATGCTAGGCAACCTTAGCATAGTTGTCTAGTTTTGAAACATTAAGGCCAATTTATCAGCCATTACACTTTAGTTAAGTACTAATCAGGTTTATGTTTCTCCTCCAAGCTAAGTAATAGAGGGAAAACTCTGATTGCAGAGGAACACTAACACCATCTCGTATGCAGTCTTGAACTGCTTGTGTTTTTAATTTCTATGAAGAGCCTATGCTGATTGTGTCCAAATGTCATTCTCACAAAGGCCATACACCTCAAGCGGGACAGAATTTGCAAAAAAAATCGAGTTCTTGCTTTATCACCTCCCACTTTGCAAACATTTCCCCACCCGCCACCCCCGTATTGGCAAATTTCTAACACGTCTCCTTATGTCCCGAAGTAGACATATTGCCGCAGACTCCAAATTCTGTACCACTTGTGCCTTTGAGAGCCCTGGTTCCCAGATGATCTCCGTTCCGTCTTTCAAGCTTAAGCCTCATTTGTTATCCTTGAAATTTATGTGACAAGCCAGAATTATGGCCATGTATGCATTCGCTTCTGAGAGTGCCAAACTTACAAAGAGTAGAGGTAGAAAGCAGATGCACTCAGGGCTCAGATTAGCACTTGAGCTCAGCAATAAAGGACCTGCCAGTAATTAAACCAACTCAGAATAATGAAGTGATTGTACATAGTACTGAGAGGGGCCCACCGTCCGAATGCCCGCCGTGGCTAAAGGAGAGGAGGACCTGGGCTGAAAGGATGAAGTATTGACTGGCCAGATGTTTTCTTTTGACGCTTGTGAAACATGATATTGTTCAGAGGCCTTAAATCTGCATCTTTGTTTAGAAGAAATACAGTGCTGGGCTCACAATATATTTATACTTCCTCTATGTTTTAGAGCTTTTGGGTCCGGGGACCAAAAATTTTGGAGTTCTTTGTTAATCAGAAAGACAATATGTAAACGATCAACTTTCTTAGGGGTGGGGACAGGGATGGGGACCAGCCATTGTCTACAGGCAGACAGAATGAGTCTCCTCGCTCACATTATTACAGTTTCAGTTCAGAAAGCAACACTTAAAGCTGTTTAGATGGAGGGGAGTGAATAGGGATGAAGAGACCAATTAACCAATTTTTCTTGGCCTTTTCTCACACATAGACACATTCTGTACACCACCCCAGTTTTGATGTATTATTTTAATTAATCCCAGTCTTTTGATTCCTGCAGAAAGAAGGTTAGCAAATGTAACAATGCTCGGGAGTTTCTTTATCGTAAAAGACACATAATTTCAAGCATTTAATAAGGTAGATTTATTCTGGGTAGTTTAGCTTGCACATTCACTCAAACAGCCCTCCCCAAAGACAACATTAAAAATGTGATTAGTTAGCTGCCATCAATAACACAAAATAGGAAAATGCTCTCTGAAGGGACAGCTTTGTGGAAGGCACTGCACAGTGTGTAGTAAAAATATATGGCCTAATAAGTTTACATTTGCAGGCTCATTTGTTAAAACTCTTGAATTTCTAATTTGTGTCGGAAAGATAAATGGATGGAGCCACAGTAAAGTGTGAGATTAATACTGATGGATGGGGATTCAGTTTTCTGCTAGCCTCTTACTTCCTCACAACCCAGTAGGCAGTTTATAGGAAAACCAAATGTAAATAAAAAGAAAAGCATTATTGACTCTGGTTGAGACCAATTACCAGTGATTTTGTTCCTTTCAACCCTACAGTTAAGGAAATTTCTGTATAATTTAATTGTTACATTTCAGTAATCAAAAGTCCTACAATTTATAATTTGATGTTTCTAAGGTTGGCCCCCAGAAGTTCTATTATGTAAGGAGCAGTGAGGAACTGTCTTTTTCGTTGCATCTCACAGATATTTCCTCAGTCAGATTGTCCCTAAAAAAACAATTCTGGGTACAGCATGGGAACAAGATGTGGGTTCTGAGGAAAAGCAGAGAAATAGTGGGCTTTTGCACAAAGATTTAGGAAAACAAAATGTGATTGCAGGAGAGGAAGTTGGTAGCAGAAGGTAAATGTAATGCCTCTTTTTGCTGATTTAACACCCCCCCAAGGGCACGACACCCAAGGCCTTAAGCAGGCCCCCCTCTCCCTCCCCCGGCATGGCGTTGCCTAATGCCTCAGTAGGTTCCTGCCTCTCTGTCACTGAGGGCCATCAGGTCAGAAATGGCAACAATGGTCAATGGCAGAGGGAAAGGGAATTAATGCCCAAAACATCTAGTTTGACAAAAGTTGCTGTGAAATCACGCATCAATGTTCAGCGCGTTTGAAAAGTCTAGCTCCTCGGACTGAAGCTAGACATAGTTCTAATTATGAAACATGCTCCAAATTTTGTACCGATATGTCATAAGGTCTACTTGAAGGGGTGGAAATCAGCAAGTTAAATTTTCTTCCCCTCCTTTTCATTCCACCCATCTTCTTTCTCTCCCTCCCTCCTTTCCTTCTCCCTCTCTTACTCTCTCCTGATCAGAGAGCCACACACACCTGAGAGCAGCCTCTGAGAAAACCTCCCACCCTGTCTGAGTTCCTCGCCGCGCCCACCTGTCTCAGCAAGCATGAGGTGGTGCGGTACAGAGGAAGGAGCTTTGGCTAAGGAAGCGGAAAAATCTGGGAGGCGGCTCTGGCCCCATTGCTTCAAAGCCATGTGATGGGCAAGTCACTTACCTCCTCAGACTCTTACTTGCTCATCTCTAGAATGGGGACAGTATTTAGTATAAGGGCTGTGAATGGGGTAAACATGGGACAGTGCTTTAGAAAGTAGTTCAATGCTGCATCGTTAATTAAGCTGAAAAACAACCTTAAAGTATTGAAAATTATAAAGGGGAATTTAAAAAATCGATGCGGGGTAATTGTGTGTAATATCTGTAGGTGTTGATGTTACCCAAGGAGCGCTTCCGTCAACACGGGAGCCTGGGGTCATCGCTAACAGGTGCTGGCTGACTCCGGAGCTGTGGGGGGCGGGTTCCGTGTAGGGTGGGAGCCTTTGTCCCCACTGCTTCTTTACAACAGAAGAAGCCCAGGCTGTAACTGTGATGCGCACTGGCCTCAGGCCAGAGGCCTCCAGGCCTGGGCCGGTCTCTCCTGAGCCCTGGTAGCAATTTTTAGCCTGGGCTCCCTGGAGAAATTCCTGAATAAACTCCATCTGTCTGTCTGGCACCATGCAGCTTGGCTCTTCAGGGAACCATCTCGAACTGGCAGTTCAGGTAAGGCTGCTTCTCGTGCTGACTGGCTCTGTGTGCGCTCCAGTTAGATCAGTCCTGGAAAAGTCCTCGAATCCATTTAGAAATTAGCAGGAGGTGCTCACAAGCCCAGCAGTCAGCATTTATTGAGCGCTTACTGTGCTTTAAAAAAGGATCTCTTTTCATAGAAATGCAAGACAATGGTTTCGACTATGTGTAAGAGGTGACCTAGGGTCATGTCCTTGCACCTGACATTGAGTGCGATGGAATGGGGTCACTATCAGCACACATACCCGCAAACTGGATTGGTGAAAGGGCAAGACTTCCAAGTATATTGCCCAGTTTTATTGGGATATACTGGTCCTAAAAAAGGAAGCAATATGGAGAACAAACATGAGCGTTTTCCTTGGTGAGTATTATTTGTAGAAGACCCGAGGCTGCAGATTACTTTAGGAAATTCTAGGGATAGATTTAGCATGCACTTAAAGCCCCCTTGCTTAGGGCTAAGCAGAATCAGCGGGAGTATAAAACATACAGAAAAGATATATTCTCTCCTTTTACGGGCTCTTGATCTAAGACCACTAGAGGAATTTGTGTTGGTGAGTGAATCCTCCTATCAACTCTAAAATGGAGCTTTTCAGAGTCTTCTTAGGTGAATTTGTGGTAAAACATGAAGAGGCAGATTAATTTTGAAACTTACGGGACTGTATTCTCTTAAAAATTCTGAATGGCTCCCCTTTCACTACAAGATCAAAATCCAAGCTCCTTTGCTCAGCATACAAGACCCGTCATAATTTATTCCTAAATCTTGTCTTTGCAGCCTCATCTCCTTCCATTCTCTACCAAATGCATTCCCGCCTCGGTTACATGGAACCCATTTATGGGTTTCTGAGAGCACTGTGCTTGCAGGCAATGCTGTGCTATTTAGATGCTTTTCCTGGACTGGAATGTTGCCCTTGGCCCCTGTTGGTGCCCCTGCCTCCACAGCCTTCAAGGCCGCGCTCATATGTTGCCTCAAATGAGGCCAGAATGAGCATCTTCCTTCCCTCTACTCCTCCTGTATGCTTATGTCTCTTCTCATACTCAGTTGTTATCTGGCAATTGTTTGGCTGCTGTTTCTGCACATGAACTATGAGCCCTTCAAAGAGGGAAACCTGTGCTCTTGTCCTCACACATAGTATCAGGACGTAGCACAAGGAGTCTGAAGGAGTGCCATTGTTCCCGATCAGTAGGTATTTTGGAACTCAGAGCAAGACAAGATGGATGGGCAGGGTGGTTGCTGGAAGAAGTCAGTCACTTGTGCGTTGTGGCTAAACACATTCACAGCTACTTTTTATAGTGTGTGTGGTTGGGGTAGGCCGGGGCGGCAGGCATTGGCTAAGCCAGAAAGCAAAGGCACATTTAAGTGCTTGGGATGAGTGATCGGCGTGGAGGACCTGGGATAACATTTCCCATTGTTACTCTGAAAGGCTTACCTGTTTTAAAGGGATTTTCAGCATTTGAGAATGTTTGTGGCCTTTCTGTCTTTAATGTGATAGAAAGAATACGGCTTTTCGGGTGACAGCTCTCAGTCTGTTACAGATGGGAAGAGACTATATAATGTTAATTGGAATAAAGCATACTGTAAACAAATGTCCTTTACTGGCAGGTTACAAACTTTCAAATCGGAAATTGCATTTGGTCAGACAATAAGGAACACCGGTTCCTAGGTCCGTCGTCAAGAACTGGAATTCCCCCAAACCAAGCTCCTCGTTGAATCAGAATCTTAGGAAGGATTAGTTCTGTAATGAATCCTTATAAGTCTGCTTCCAGTCTTCGGCACGTGGATGACTTCCCAGCGTACGGATACATCCACATTTGCCTCTCAGTGGGAAGGTGTATTTGACATTTCCAAGACTACGAAATATGATCTAGAAAATAAACACTGCTGTAGTAGTTTTGATGGTGGATCATCTGTTTAGTGGAATGTCGGTTAACTCGGAGACCGTAAGTTAGGCTGGCTTGATTTGTGATCAATTTTCAGTGCTGTTTTAGCATCTTGAACAAAAAAACCCCACAAAAAGCAAAACAAAATTCCTACAAGATCTAAGGAGAATGGGATTAAGAATGGGTTTTATCTTTATGGGAAGAACTGCAGGTATTTTTCAGCATCTGAAGGTAGTGGGTTACTTTGATTAGTTCTAAGACACAAAAGGCATTTTATGTTCTCAGAGTTAGGAAAATGATATTGCAGACAATGGACCTATTGATTCGTTCTTTATTTTATTTCATGATATTGGTGAACTCCCCACCCTGGAGGAACCAAGGTCTCTCCTTCAGGTTTTATTGATTCATACCAATCATCTTTTATGGAAATCTGTAAATAAATGTTTGGTGAATTTTTTGCTTGTATGACATTGCTTTTGCTAAAATGTTCAGTTTTTTAAAAAACAACATTGCTTTGGTGTCATAGAGACCTCGTTATAAAATTGAAGTTGGCATCATATCCTGATTACATGGAAAATTGCTTGGAATATAGAAACTTTTATATTCATCAGATTCCATCTTTTGAAAATGAAGGTAGGAATTTGAGCATCTCATATGTGACAGAAATCTAAGACGTGCAGATAATCCCCAGCCCAGCTCCACAAACACTTGGTGTGTGCTACTGAACTAACCACTGTGAGCATCGCCTTCCTGCCCTGTGTTCGTTACAAGGGTGTGTGTTTACTTTACGGGTGTTTAGAATTTAAGGGAAAGAAAGGATGAAAGAGTGAACTCTGGAAACAAAAGCTAATTTCAAAATATTATCTTCTTGTTTTATCAAAGTAGCACAGACATAATTTAAAAGTTAAGACTTTTAATGAAGCATCAGTGAGACCCACAGCCCTCTGCCCTGTTCTTCCCAGCTCCTCAGAGTTGCTCCCCAGAGACAAGCGCCTTCAAGCCTTATAGCTGTTCCTTACGGTCTTTGCCTCTGTATTTCTAGATAACATGCTTGCACTGCTGTCTACTGAAGTTAACTTATCAGTGATGGAAACATCTGTTGACCTGCTGTGGTGGTGGATGAAGACACAGCCCTCTTCACTACACTGTCCCCATATCATATAGTTATATCACCTTCCTCCAACATAGTTACAACTTTTGGTTTAAAAATGTTAGTGTTTACATTATTCTGACAATGTAAATATATATATATAACTTCTTAAATTATATATATATATATTTCTTCTGAGCAAAATAGCACACTATGACTAAATTTTTTTCAGGAAAATATTTTTTCCTAGTGTTAATAATTGCCAGTTTTTTCTTCCTAATTTTTATTGTTATTTATGTGAATTCTTCGAATCCTATGAACACCCTCTCAATGCCTTTTTTTAAAGTGATCAAATGTATCTGATTGTCCAGCAAGGCCTTCACCCCCTTCCCTCACCTCTGACGTCCCTCCTGCATCTCTTTACTCACTTACTTCAATGTAGGAATTCTCTAGCCTGATACATGCTGTCTTGTTGGGTCCTTCCTTTATTATTGGCCTGAAATAAAAAATTTTTTTTCCTTTAGTTGATCTTCTGACTCTTAGGCCCCATGTGTTCTTTCTTGATTTACTCTTTCTCACTTCAGTAGAAAGAATATCAGTAATTTTTGAGAAAGGGCAACACATTATTTAGGAAGTTGTATGGCTGAAGTAGTTCCATCTACCTGTTGGATAATTTGGCTGGGAATATGAGGTCTGTCCAGAAAAAGTTGAGCCATTGTTAATATAATGAGAACAGTTTGCACAACATTCATGTAACCTGGCAGCCAAGGAGAGTGGACTGGAATGTGCATGTGTGAACAAGGATGACTTCACTATACTAGTCAGTAGGGGTGGTAGACACCACTGAGTGAGTGTGTGTACTGTGTGGCCGTCACATTCAAAATGACTGAGCAAGTAGAACAATGAATCTGCATCAAATTTTGGATGAAGCTTGAATATTCCTCCACAGAAACTGGTGATTGATTGGCAGCTTCACAGTAACAAAATGCTTGCTCAGGCATCACATCTCGTGTAGAGTTTTTTGGTGAAACATCAAGTGACCCAGGTGATTCAGCCCCACTACAGCCCAGATTTGGCGCCCTGAGACTTCTGGCTTTTCCCAAAATTAAAATCGCCTTGAGGGAAGAGATTTCAGACTGTCAGTGAGTTTCAGGAAAATATGATGGGGCAGCTGATGGTGACTGGGAGAACTGTGTGAGGTCCCAGGGTACCTACTTTGAAGGGGACTGAGGCATCATTGTCCTATGTACAGTGTTTCTTGTATCTTTTATCTTCTTCAATAAATGTCTCTATTTTTCATATTACATGGCTGGATACATTCTGGACAGGCCTCATATAATTAGAGGTTGAATATGATTTTTCCTTTGAATTTTTAAAGCTATTATTACTCCATTTTTAAAAATAGTTTCTAACTTTACTGTTGAGAACCCTAATGCATTTTGATGCTTATTTCTTTGTATGTGAATGTTTTTTTCCTGGAAGCTTTTGGAATATACTGCTTTCTCAGGTGTTCTGGAAGGTATTGATGTAAGGTCTTTTTCATTTATTGTGTGACATTCTTGTTGGCCCTTTACATATAAAGATTAATATTTTTTAGTTCTGAGAAATGTCCCTTAATTATTTCTTTCATAATTTTATTCTTTTTATTGCCTTTGTTTTCTCTCTTCAGAATTTCATTGTTTGGTTGTGTAACTTCCTAGACTGACCCCCCCCCAATTTTTATTATTTATTTATTTATATATATTTTTTGCTTCCAGCTTTTATTTTTATTTATTTTTATTTATTTATTTTTAATTGTTCTATTGTTGTTCAAGTACAGTTGTCTGCATTTACCCCCACCACACCCCTCCTACCCCAGCCACCCCTACCTCCCTCCCCTGATCTCACCCCCTCCTTTGTTTTGTCCATGAGTCCTTCATAGTTTCTGAAAACCCTTCCCCACTTCCCCCAATTATCCCCTCCCACCTCCCCTCTGGTTACTACCGTCAGATTGTTCTTAATCTCAATGTCTCTGATTACATTTTGCTTGCTTGTTTGTTTTGTTGATTAGGTTCCACTTAAAGGTGAGATCATATGGTATTTGTCTTTCACCACCTGGCTTATGTCACTTAGTATAATGTTCTCCAGTTCCATCCATGCTGTTGCAAAGGGTAGGAGCTCCTTTCTTTCTGCTGCATAGTATTCCATTGTGTAAATGTACCATAGTTTTTGATCCATTCATTTACTGATGGGCACTTAGGTTGTTTCTAGCACTTGGCTATTGTAAATTGTGCTGCTATGAACATTGGGGTGCATAGGTTCTTTTGGACTGGCGTTCCAGGGCTCTTAGGATATAATCCCAGCAGTGGAATTGCCGGGTCAAAAGGCAGTTCCATTTTTAGTTTCCTGAAGAAATTCCATACTGTTTTCCACAGTGGCTGCACCAGTTTGCATTCCCACCAACAGTGCACTAGGGTTCCTTTTTCTCTGCATCCTCTCCAACATTTGTTTGTGGATTTGTTTATGTTGGCCACTCTGACTGGTGTGAGATGGTACCTCATTGTGGTTTTAATTTGCATCTCTCTGATGGCTAGTGATGCTGAGCATCCTTTCATATGTCTCTGGGCCCTCTGTATGTCCTCCTTGGAGAAGTGATTTTTCAGGTCCTTTGCCCATTTTTTTAATTGGGTTGTTTATCTTCCTGGAGTGGAGTCATGTGAGTTCTTTATATATTTTGGAGATCAAACCCTTGTCCAAGGTATATTGGCGAATATATTTACCCATACAGTTGGTTCTCTTTTCATTTTAATGCTGTTTTCTTTAGCTGTGCAGAAGCTTTTTATTTTGATGAGGTCCCATTTGTTTATTCTTTCCTTTATGTCCCCTGCTTTAGGGGGACATATCAGTGAAAATATTGCTGCATGGAATATCTGAGATTTTCCTGCCTATGTTTTTCCTCTAGGACTTTTATGGTGTCATGAGTTATATTTAAGTCGTTTATCCACCATGATCCCCTATTTTAAAAATATTTTACTTCTCCTGTCTTATTATCTGTCACTTTGGTTTTTGTCTTAGGTGTTTGAATATTACTTCAACTCTGTCTTCCAATTCTTTTATTTAAGTTTATTTAGGTACTTACAGCTTTAATCTAGTAGGGTGCTCCTCGTGTTCTTGTTTAATTGGTACAAGCTTCTCTTTTCATTCCCCTAAGGGTGTTCACCTGTTCCTTCACAGCCTCCCTCCAACCCTCTCACCCTTCCCCTCCTCTTCTTTCAATATTATTTTCTTTCTGGTAAGGCCTCTGCATCTACAACACCCCTCCCCCCCTTTTTTTTTTGTATTCTAGGTTTAATTTTGGAGAACTTTCTCAAATTGTGATGATCTTTTGCTGTGTATTTTTATTTTTGAGTTAAATGAACTGAAAAGTTAATTAAGAGTTCTGAGTATGGGTGGGGCTTGTCAAATAGTGATCTTTTCTTAGATGAGTTCATGGCTAGACTATGTATTTTTCAGAAGTGTTGTTAAATATCAGCATTTATGGGTCTTTTCTTTGGAGCATTTAATTTTCCCAGAAAAAAAATTCTTGAATTTCCTATGTTGGTGCTGAATGTGGAGTAGAAAGTTGCTTACCAGGAATCTAGAGACTGAGGGGTTGAGTGTTTGTTGAAGGGCTGGGCCTCCTTGTTTTCAATCTGATTTCTCACCTCTACCTGTCTGGAGTGCCTATAGCCTCGCTGATTCAATTTCCCTAGATCTCAAGTTCTCTAATAAACTGCCCCGAGGGCTTGGGAAGGCATGGTCATTTGGCATCATGTCATTGCCAGTGTATGTATACTTGATAGCTTCAGTTATGGAGCCTTTCTGGGGCTCTCTTCCTGACGCAGCTTGCCTCTTGTTGGAAAACATGCAGGTTTCAGCTCCTACAGATCAGATACAGCATGTTTAAATACTTTTTATTTTCTGTTCTCTTTGTCTCTGTGGGCTCGTGGCTTTCTTTTTATTCTTTATTGTTATTTTAATGTGCTTTTTGGAGGGAGTGAAGATAAATGCATGTTTGCCCTGGCCAGGTAGTCCAGTTGGTTAGAGCATCGTCCTGATTTCCAAGGTTGTGGGTTCAAATTCCGGTCAGGGCACACACAAGAATCAAAGTACATAAATAAGTGTAACAATAAACTGATGTTTCTCTCTCTGTCTTTCTCTTTCTCAAAATCAATCAAAAAATTAAAAAAGTAAAAAAGTAAAAGTAAAATAATGACTTCAAAAAATACATATGTTTGAACTGACATGTTTATTTTTTTTAAAGATTATATTTATTTATTTTTAGAGAGGGGATGGGAGGGAGAAAGAGAGGGAGAGAAACATCAGTGTGTGGTTGCCTCTCATGCCCTCTCTGGGGACCTGGCCCACGACCCAGGCATGTGCCCTGACTGGGAATCCAACTGGTGACCATTTGGTTTGCAGGCTGGAGCTCAGTCCACTGAGCTACACCAGCCAGGGCTAAACTGACATGTTAAAGAGAAGTCCAAACATTTAACCTATTAGTAGTTCTACTTATACTCTGTAAGATACCTTATAGGTGTCTTGTTTATCATCACAACAAGCTTCAAAAGGAGCGTTAGCATCTTTACTTTGTAAATAAGGAATCTGAGTTTCAGAAGAAATGAGAAATTGGTCCAACATCATATGATGGGAAAGCTTGGGCTTAAATCCTGTGAATCTGACTCCTGAGAGTCATCATTTTCTGTGGTGCTATAGCACCTCTTTTTCTTCTCTTTCCTTTTTTATCCTTACCCGAGGACATATTTTCATTGCTTTTAGAGAAAGACAAACATCCATGTAAGAGAGAAGCATCGACTGGCTGCCTTCTGTATGCACTCAGCCCAGGGATTGTGAGCCCTCCCAGACTGGGGAGTCAATCTGCAATGTAGGCATTTGCTCTGACCAAGAATCGAAACTTCAACCCTTCAGTTATGGGTTGATGCTCCAACCAACTGAGCCACATTGGCCAGGGCTATAGTACCTCTTTTTCATGTGAAAAACCAATCTTCATTTTAGCATGTCCACGGGGCCCTACAGTGATCTTATATTTTTACCACTTTGCTAGATAGGTGGCCTCTTGATGGACCCAAGCACTAGAAAATCCCCTCTTTAGGTAGCCTCTCTGTGCTTCCCTCATCATCTCAGTGGGTCTCTCCCTTTGGTGAATCCCAGTCTATGTCACTCCTGTTCTCCATCACCACTGTATCCAAATGTTACTCTGCCTCCTGATTTCTGTTCTCCCAGATGAGTATTTTACACTCACTCTGCTCTCCAACTTTAATGTCCTCTTTTCCATACTCATGATCACCAAACACTTGGTTTCTTTCATCACTGAGAAACTGGAAGCCATCAGAAAAGAACCTCCATGTCCTCCTTCTATTAGATGACTAACTTGTCTCCATACAAAGCATTCTGTATTCTCTCTTGTACTGGATGAACTGTCCTTTCTGCTAATTTAGGCCAACTCCAATTTGGGGTGTTGGATCTCTGCCCTTTCAGCCCACCTAAAGTCTCTTGCTTCATCATTTCCCCCTTCTCTGTTGGAGCACCTCTGTAAACGTACATCAAGCTATAGTATTCTCTACTTTTAAAAAATCTTCCTTGACTCCTGGTCCCTCATCTAGCTACCCTTTCCTCTCTCACCTCCCTTTTACATACAACTTCCTTAAGTTGCCTATATTAGCTTTCTTCACTTTTCTTCTTATATTATTTCTTAAATCTTCTCAAATCAGGCCTATGGACTTTGTACTCTACTGGAACTGCTTTCATCAAGAGCACCAAGGACTGCCCCACTGCCAAATCCACTGGACGATTCCCAGTGTTCATTTACTCTGTCAGCAGAATTTCACTCTATTGGTTTTTTTTTTTTCCGTTTTCTTCTTCTGGAAATACTGACTGCATTTGGCTGGATGCTCACAGATTTTTTTTCCCCCCTTTACATGCTGTTTATTCTAGACTCCTTTCCCAGATCATCCTCCTCTCTCTGACCTCCATGTACTAGAATGCTCGAGAGCTCAGTGTCTGGCTGTCTTCTCCTTTCTTTGCATGTTCATTTCCTAGATGGCACATCCATCCCTGAGGCTTTAATACCATCTGTGTACTGATGGTGCCAACATTTGTTTCTCCACCTTGAGCCTCGGACTTGCACTTTCTATTACCTGCTCAAGTTCCTTCACACAGTTGTTTAACAAGCTTCTAAAATTTAACATAGCCAATAGAACTCTTGATTTCTTCCCTTCACACCCATTCTCCCTTCAGTGTCCCTCATTTCTGTAAATGATTCCTCTTGCACCCAATAATTCTCAGTCTCCAAACCTTGAAATCATCCTTGTCACTTCTCTTCTTCTCACACGTACAATCCATTAGCAAACCCTGTTGCCTCTACCTTCAAAGTGGATTCCACATGTGACCCCTTCTTAGCGCGTTCATCAGTAGCACTCGAGGTCAAGCTGTCCTCACTTCTTGTTGAAGACAATAGCATCCTGACCAGTCCCTCTGCTTCCATAATTGTCTTACTGGAGTTTATTTACACGTAATCAGGAGGATGTTTTGAGAGTAAGAATGAGGTAATGCTGTAGTCTACTTAAAAGCCTCACATTGCTCTGTTTTTTTCACAGCACCCACCAGTATGGGACACTATATAACTACTTTCTTTTTTTATTTTTTCTTTTATTTATAACTACTTCCTAAGTTAACTATTTACTTTATTTACCACCAGCATGTCAACTCAATGAGGGCAGGGGTGTTGTTGGTCTTATCCACCGCTGTTTTACTTGGTCTGGATTGCTAAAACTAGAATACCAGTGATTAGGTGGCTTAGACAACATCAGTTTATTTCTCACAGTTTTGGAGGCTGGAAAGTCCAAGAGCAAAGGGCCAGCTGATTGGCTGTCTGGTGAAAACCTGCTTCCTTGGTTTGTAGATGGCCATTTCCTCATTGTGTCCTCACATAGGGAAAGGGGAGCAGAAGCTCGCTGTGGTCGTTTTTATTAAGGGCATTAATCCCATGCATGAGGGCTCCACTCCCGTGCCTAATCACCCCCCCGCAAAGGCCCCGCCTCCACCCTGCGGATTAGGTTCTAATGTGGATGTTTTTGGGGGGTGGGGGTATGGTCAAACATTTCATCTATAGCAACCTCCATCCCCCCGGTGTCTAGGAGAGGGCCTGGTACTTAGGAGGTACTAGTAAATATTTAATGACTAAGTGAAAGAATGATTTTGGAAGCAGCCCACTCCTGGGATCCTCTAATTGTTTCTTCTAATACCATGGCTTGCTTCGTGCTCCTGCCTCATGTAAACAGCCACTCTCCCACAGATCTCTTAAATATATAAAGATTTAATGTTATGCCACTGGTTTTATTGCCCTATTCAATTTATTTAAACATTGTTTAGAATGCTAGATAATGGATTAAAGTATAATTACTACATGATTAAATGACGAAGTATGGTTATTGTGGATGTTTCTGTAAAACAGCCTTTGTTTATGAATAAAACTCTTATGGCAGTTTTGGGGAGTGGGTAAATTTGAATTCAATTATTTTATGTCACAGAAAATTTCCTTTGAACATGACCTGTGGTAAATATTTAGGTGTCTTTTCATGCCTTGCACTGTGCGTGCGTATGGATGTGCAGGTAACATGTGTTTTAGAAGCTGGGATGGTTATGGAGTGGAAGATATAGTCTATGCCCAACCCGTATAGTAGGTGCCTAATCTCTAAGTTTTCTGATGAAGAATAATGTTTTATTACCTGATGCCCTTCATTTAAAATAGAAGACACGGTCCTTGTTAGAACATAATTAAAGGCAAGCACAAACTATTATTCATGGATCCTGCTGAACTGGGCACAGAGTTTGTTTGCTGGTTTTATGTGACACTTTCTCTCTCTTTCTTGGAACAATTTGAGCACTGGGTTTTTACACACATTTACAACAAAATGATGAGTCCTTTGCAGATAGGATTCTGTTAGTTTAACTTAAGAGCCTGTGGCAATTTACATATAAACTGCTTTATGTTTGGAATAATGGAAATGTCAGGACCCACACAAACTGTTAAACATGGTGATATTTTTATACCGTGTGCACTTACTGCCCCCTTTAAAAACTAGACTTCTAAAGGAACGTGATTGGTGCTGCACACTGTAGCTGCCGCCGAGACTGTGCACCTCCAGTGGACTCGTGGTTCACTTTTAGGCCCAGTGCCGTTGCACTGGTAAATGATTTGACTGTTGCAATACTCCCTTTCTCCTTGTAATCCTTGTACTCTCCTTGTAGAAGCCTACCTAGGAAGCATAAAGCGTGTTCTGGAAGAATTGACTCACGTGTGAGCAAGTTTCTTTCACAGCCTTTCTTGTGGGAAGGAGAGGGAAATATGGGTTGGTTTCCTTGTTCTAGTTGCTTCTCTCCGTGGAGTTTATTATGGTCGGTGCTTCAGAGGTCCTAGAAGAGAACTGGTTTTCAGATCACCGTCCCAGGTTATACAAGACTACAAGGTCTTCAGTGAGTGAAAACTGAAGAGACTTCCGCTGGCCTCTTCAAGTGGAATAAAAGAGAGGAGGCAAAGAAGGAAACATGAAAAGGAGACTTGTCTGAACAAAGGACGTACCAGACAGACAGTAGATCTTGTATGATTTACTCAGGGCTCGTGTTTTTATTCCTTCTAAATTTTGAAGAAGGGGAAAGATATGTGTGAACACCTATGAGTATATATAAAAACAAATGTGTGCATAAAATTTTGTATCTAAACAATCTGAAATAATTCAGGCCTGACAGCTGGATTCCCTTGAAAAATGAATTGGTGAAGAGAAATTCTTTAAAGTAGTTGTAGTCTCTTTTGGGATCAGAGAATGAATTTTGACTTGTGTTTAGAGACTACATTACCATGAGCAGTACAAAGATCTAGATAACATATCCCAGCTATAAAAAAAAAGATAAAACTAGCAAATGGAAAGTTTGCATCAACTCAGAACTTGGACAGGGGTCAGCGGGGAGTTGTTTTACTGTGCTTTTCAGGCACAGAGGTGTCTGCTGCTCTTTCTTGATGAAATGCACGCACTGTGTGCATTTCATGCCTTTGCAGCAGGCAGGTGCCTGGTTCCACCGGCACTAATTATAAAGCCTGTTCTCCCGGAGTGGCCCAGTGCTTAGGCCTTGGCAATCACTCCCGCGTGGCTGTCCCCCCCCTCACCTCCCAACTACGGGGATTTCATAGTCTGCACCTCATTGCTGGGAGACCCTTCGAGAGGAATGTCAGTCGTCAACTCCTTTCGGCAGCCCTTACTCTTGTTCACAGCCTTTTTGCCAAAATAAGGTAAAAGAGGTTAAATCCACTTAAACCAAAAGTTCTTCCTGGTTGTGATTCAAGTGTTTCGTTAAACCTTCTTTAAAGGAAAGAGTCAAGGTTGATCTGAACATACCTTGACGCTCTAGTCTTTATTGTCACATAGCAGGCTGTGTGCAATAGCAGTAAACACAGCTTGTCTTCTTTCCCCCATAATTCTACGAGGGAGGTATTGATACTGTTGTTGTTAGGATGTAAAAGAAAAGGAAAGACAACCGAGGCCAAAAGATGATCAGTAATTTGTCCATGTCACCTAATGTGAGGTAGAGCCAGAAATTAACTTGCTCCCAATGGAGGCAGTCATGGCAACCGTATGCTCAACAAACCTTTAATATAACAGTAAGTGGAATAATTTCAATAGCACTCCACTGTTGCTAGCATATAGACAATATTTAGTTTTTGCCCAGGATTAGAAGCATCTCCAGAAAAAAAAAATCATGGAAATCATTTATTACCCCCAAGCATAGTGCCAATAATAAATGACACTCTATCATTAAATAGCACTTTAAAACGAGAGGACTACAGAAAAACTAGCGAACCGTTATCTATATTGCACATCTGGCTCTGACAAGAACCTTAAACGTGACTGTTTCTATTTTACAAAGCAATGGACGCTCAGGACTCGCTGACATCCGTCCACGGCAGTGGCGTCTGAACTGTGTTAAATCGGGGTCTTGTATTTAAACCTCCTCCTCCTGCTTTTCTCTTCTTTCTCTTTTCACTGATACAGGCAAACGGTCGCTTCATCCTACACTAGGGATACAACTGAGAGGCTATATGAAATGCATTTCATGGCTGTCCTACAAAAAAAATAACCCAAAGCGACAGAAAAGCATTTATCGATTGGTGCCTCTTTGCTCTTCTCCCTGGAACGCTCGGTTAGGCCAGTTTGTGTGCCGTTCCCAGAGGCCACAGGGCAGCGAGCGAGCACCCGCCCTGCGGCTGAGGCAAGGCGCGCTGGGGTGCACTCAGGTAAAGCCCGCGGGAGTCCACGGGGAAATGGTCACCTTAGCAGCAGCCAAAGGAAGAGACAAGTAGTGCAAGAGATGCCCAAGGAATAGACGAGAGGTTCAATACCGACAGTGACCAATAAGCATACAAAAATAAGTTAAATAAATAAAAAAGTAAATAAGCATTAAAAATTAGACAAATATACAGGGGCTGACCCAAGGAAGGCCTGCTTGAGTGTGGTTGGTGGGGTAATGTGGGTGTAATAATTTATAGTTTTAATTTGAACATTTCACCTAAAATGTCATATGGTGTGCTCGAGTGTGATATTGTTATGTTACAGAATTATATACTTATGATTTTATAATAAAAGATTTTGTAATAAAAAGGGGGCATTATTTGTGCCAGACCCCTGTATATATAAATATGGGAATAAGTCCAACTATATGAGCAATATAATAAAGGAAAATAAAACAAGGATGATCAGATTAGATTAAAATAATCTAGTTTGCATCCAAAGTAGAAATGTATAGAATGGTTTACAGGGTGGAAAGAACAATAAAAATGTTAACCAACACAAAGGAGGTAAGGAGGTATACATGTGCTATCAGACAAAGTAGGCCTTAAGACAAAGAGCGTTATGCGGAGTGCAGAGGGTCACTAATGAAAAAATAACGAAATTACCAGGAAGCCGTAGCAACTCCGATGTCGTATGCCTCTAATAAAATATGGTAAGCACATGATGCGAACATTGATAGAACCAGAGGAAGACATGTCTACCAGCAATAGTGAGAAATTCATTATCCCTATCTCAATCGTTGTCACATCCAAGAAAAATATTTAATAAAGATATAGAAATTGAACAACACAATAACAATTTTGAAATAATTGCAATCTATACCAAATGCTTAAAGAATACACATTTATCTGAAGCACAATTGGAATATATACAAAAAAATGATCCTGACTTGGGTAAAAAGCCAGGTCTCAACAAACTTCAAAGAATCAGTAGCATATACACTTATGTATAACTTACATCTCCCAGATTTTTCAGCGTTCTGGAGCCTTCTGGTAAACCTTTGAGCGATAGCCATGGGGGCTGCTTTCTCGTGGAGAGGCACTGCTGGTCCAAGTGGGCCTACAGCCTCGGGCCGGGGGTGCTGGGGAATAAATAGGCTTTGTTGCAAGCTGAACTATGAGGAGGCACACTACTTCTGGTGATGCCAGGATAACCAGCAGCTTCTAGCAAGGGTAGTCCCTGGAAATCTAGCTGAACCAAGGTGAAGAGATGTTAGTTTATTAGGGAGGAAGGAAAGACTTTGGTGTGGAACTATGTCAGGGGAGGTCGGACGATAGGAGTTACTGTGGAACTGACCACGTCTGCAATGGCCAGGTCATGTTGTGCCCACAGTGTAAGGCCATTTCTTCCAGGTAGTTTATGCTGTTTGTACAGCCACATACAATTTTAGTTTTCTGGAAAATATCCTCATTTTGGTCCTTTTCCTATACTTTCTTGTTCCCCGATCTGTCTACTTGATGGCAGCTTCTTAATTCCTCCTCCTTCACCGTTGAGTTGTTAACCTAGATGATATGGAATTGGGTGGACACACGTATATATTACAAACCTCCTCGGATTATTCTTCCTTTAAAGAGAGCTGAAAATTGGGGAGGCAGGGAATACTAAGTGCTGGTTAGGTGCTCAACTTTACTACCGACATTATCTATTAAGTATCTCTAAAGGAAATAATAAAATGGCAACTTTTTAGAGCCCTTTTGTGACTCATAAAATATGGGTTAAAATCTCCCATTTTATTATACTTTTGCTTCTGTAATTATTACTGTAAGTGACAGAATAGTGCAGAGCAATCAAGAAATCACCTCTCTCAACTCCTCCAAAGGTCTACTGGCTCTCAAAAAATGATACAGATCCTACACTTGAAACAGCCTCTGAAAGTCTGAAAAGAACCCCCAGCCTGATAAAATAAAAAGTAAGTCAAACAAAGATGAGACACCCCCCCTCCCCGGCCCCGCCAACACACTTCAGTTAAAGTAATCGAAAAAATGCTAAAAGGACAGATCTGCAGGACCTGTGCTTGTGCGAACCTGCTCAGCCCCTGCTCCAACACTTAGGGTGACCCAAGGAATTTGCTCGACGTCTCCACACCTCAATGTGCTCAATCAGTAAACAGGGAGTGACAACTGTACTCAGTGAATTTTGTGTTCTGGGGGTTAAGTGAGCTGCTCTATGTAAATGCACCAGCACCAGTTCTGACATATAGCAAATAGTCAATAAGTGTTAGTTGATATGAACTGTCATTATTATTATAATTAATAATGCACATTTTTTCTTATTCATGGCCCATTAAATTGTGTGTGGTGTGTCTGATGTGATATTTATGAAGCTATTTGGCTGGGAGCCTGTCTGTTTTTCCCCACCCTGATGTCTGCATCAGCTAGTAATTCAAACTGACTTGCATAGTGAAAACCTATCCTCACTAATGTTGTGAGTGGGGAGACAGCAAATCTATTAGTTTTTACGAGTGCTGTGTATGACCACGGTCTTCAAAGCATTGCTCTTTTAGTTGTAGGGATAACCATGGTCCCTGACTTCAAGAATTTATGGTCTCATACAGTCCCTCGACACAGATCTGGGTATGGTCATACAGTAGAACTGAGAAGAGGTTGTACTGGGGAGGGAGGATGTTGTGAATGAAATAATATTCAAATTCAAACTAAACCAGTATTTGGCCAATAAGCTACTGGTTTTCTGGCACTTTTTCCCCAGAATTTACTGCTTTGGTATGGAACAGATTACCCATGGTTCTAAATGGGAACATTAGTTACTGTGATTTGCAGTAATCTCTTTCAAATCCCATTGCAATAGTGTTAAGATAGTACAGCCTATGTTTGAAGTCAGGAGAAAACTTAAAAAAAATCCAACTCTGTACTGCTACTTAGTAGAGTTTTCTTTTGTAGTTCTTCATAGGTCTTATATCATCATTTATTCATTCACTTCATTAGCTAATTTAACAAATATTTATTAGGCTTCCATTATGTGCAAAAACTGTGCTAGGCATTTGGGGGGTGTTTAAGCCACATTCTCCAGGTACAAAAGGCTCACAGTCTAGTGAAAGAAGCAACAATGTATCAACTGATATGTTACTATGTCATGTGATAAATTCTATGATTGAGGAATGAAAGGTGTGTGTGCGTAATTTTCCTTGAATGAGTTCTTGTGTGTCTCAGAAAAACAAGAAGACTGTGAAATGTGTATTTGGGCATCTTGGTACCTAATCCTTTTCTATTCTACCCATTCCTGCATCTCCCCTGAATACTGAGCATGGGTTCTCCTTTTATTTGTCATCTAAGCTACCTCCAAGGAAGTGCTGAGTCTCCTCACTTGAGATTTCTCCTCTCTGAGGGTTAGAATTCCAATAGGGACATCTTGAACAAACAACCGCTTGCATAGGAAACGAGGAGGCAGTGTGGTGGGTGCCTTTGGCTGCGGAGTCTGCCTTGGGGCGCTGCTTGTCCCACCACAGAGGCGCTCGTGGCATACTGTAAAAAATAATGCACCTTGCATATGACAGACCTGAGTTGTAATTTTTGGGTCGGCATATACTGGCAGCTTCAGGCCAGTTATTCTGCCTTTTTTAGTCTGTTTCCTTATTAGTAAAAGAAGATAAGAACCTCTATTTGAGAGAGCTATTGTGCAGATCAAATGAGGTCCACATGGATAAAATGCCTAATGCGCTGTTCTGTATGTTGCAAACAGTAACACATTATAATGGGGAGAGGCAGACAATAGTTAGGACTAATAACTAAAACCAAAAGTGCTCGTTTGGAGCGTTGCTCTGTACACCAAAGGTTGGGGGTTCGATACCGAGTCAGGGCACATAGCTAGGTTGCATGTTCGATCCCCAGTAGGGGCACGTATGGAACGCAACCGATTGATGTTTCCCTCTCATCTCTCTCTCCCTCTCAAATAAGTAAACATATGCTTGGGTGAGGATTAAAAGAAAGTGTCATGGTAACAAAGACTATGGAGGAAATAAAAAGCGGGGAAAAGAGAAAGGCAATGTAAAGGGTGTTTTGCATGTGCAATTTTAAATAGAATGGGCAGGGAAGGACTTATTATATTACGATGTTTAAACAAGGCCATGAAGGGAATGAGTCACATAGAAATCTGTAGCAAGAGAATTCCTGGCCTAGAGAACAGCCGGTGCAAAGCCTGGTGTATCTGAAAATAGACAAGGACACAAGTGCAGATGGAGTGGGCTGAGCTGTGCGGCGGTGTGAGGGCAGGAGGCAGAAAAGCTGTAGGATATGGAGACAGAGAAGGCGGGACGGTGCAGATCACTTGGGTCCTTGTTGGTCACAACAGGGGTTTGGCTTTTACTCTGACGGAGACAGGAGGTTTTGGGAGGTGGTTACAGAAAAGAGCAGCATAATCTGATATATGTTTTAAAAGAATCTCTCTAGAGGTTTTGATAACATGATAAAGCAAATATAAACCAATGTTTGTGGTAGAATCAGAGATGGAGATATATGGATTCATTGTAAAAAAATTTTCTTTGCCGTAGCTTTGAAAATTTTTGTAATAAAATATTGGGGGAGTATTTTGGTGGATTATTGGAGAACAGACTGCAGAAGTAGAGGCAGACCAGTTGGAGACCCAAAGTGACCAGCTGGAAGCTACCCCAGTAGCCTGGAGGGGACGGGGTGGCTCAGAGAGGGTGGTGGTACCAGAGGTTCTGAGTCTGGATGTAGTGTGGAGGGAGAGCCATGAGAATGACTGCAGGTGGTGAAAAAGAGAGGAATCAAGGATAATGCCAAGTTCTTTGTCCTGAGCAACCAGAAGGCGTCGTTACCCATACGAGAGAACCGGCAGGCTGCGGCATGTCATGCTTTAGCTTCAGAAGGGCTCTTACTCCCCTGCAAGGCAGACAAACTTGCCTTTGTGACATGCTTTCGAAAGGGCCTTCCTTGTCTTCCCCAGGCTCAGTCCCCCTGCGTAGCCTCTCCCAGCCAGACATACTCATGTGGCTCACTGCCCGTTACTGCCTGAGCCTTGGTGTTGCTATGGGGTAGAAAGGGAACCGAACCTGGAGTCAGAAGACCATGATCCTCGATGTCAATGCATCGCTTCCCTTCTGAACCTCAGTTTTGGTCACATAGAATAAGGCTGTAAGTGTACCCCTTAGAGATACTGTTCGGAATTGAGACGACAAGGGAGAGAACATTTAGCGTGAAAGTCTTATACTTTGGTTTGCTGTTTATTTTCCTCACATTTTATTTCCCACTGAAACTTGTTCATTTTTTTAAAAAATCTAATAACCCTGAAGCTCTTTGATTTATTGCCAGTTCCATGGAATTCCTGGGGTTCCATGGCGACGTTCTCAAGTGCAGGGCACTGACCTCAGAGCCGGTCCGTGGGCTCTAGCCCAGCTTCCTCTCCCCATGAGCTGAGTGACTGTCTGTGAGTCGGTTTTATTGTCTTGATATTCTCCTCCCTGCCGGATGCAGCCTCATAGGTGCTCACCTGCAGAAGTCTGTTTAATTCTCGCCAGGACCCTCTAGGGTGGACATTCTGATTCTGGAGACGGTATTCTTACCCACTAAAGCCATTTTGGATTCCAACCCGCAAGCTTTGCAGGCCAGCTTGCTCACGTCTGAGATGTATTTAGTTAAACACTCACGCAACAGGTATGCATGGAATGCTGTGGCCCTGGGTGAGCTAGAAGGTGGCTCTTTTGGAGCCCCTCCTAGTTGTGCTCATTCAGCTGTTCCCTGGGACTTCCATGACCAGTCCCTTAGGGCAGCTGGACAGAAGAGCTGGGAGAGTGTTCATGGGGAGGGTTAGAGAGAGCTGGTAGCAGCCGTGCTAAGATATCATTGGCAAAACACCAGGAACACTAAAGCAAAAGTAAGTTCCTCAAAGAGTGCTACAAAGTTAAAAATAAAAATTTTTATCTAACCATTTTTTTAAACAAGAACTGACATTATTTTTATAGTTTTGTTGTATAATTGACATACAATAAACTACACTTTTTAAAATGTGCACTGTGATGAGTTTTGACAGATGTGTACACACATGAAACCATTAACCAGTTAAGGTAAATGAAATAACTACTGTCCTCAGCGCTTCCTTGTGCTTCTCTGTCATCTCTCCCTTACTCCCTTCCCCCACCTCCCTCCTCATCCCCAGGAAACCACCCATCTGCTTTGTATCACCGTAGTTAGTTTGCATCTTATGGAATCTTATGTAAATGTAATAATATGATCCGTACTCTTTTTTTGCCTGGGTTCCTTCACTCAGCACAATTATTTTAAGTGGATTTGTGTTGTTGCGTGTACCAACAGCTTACCCTTTTTCCTTTCCAAGTAAATTCTTTTTATTGCTTAGTAGTGATCCACTATACAGTTAGAGCACTCATTTTGATTCATTCATTTATACACTCATTGGTTGGTGCATATTTGGGTTGTTTCTAGTTTGGACTAGAAACATAGATGAAACTGCTATGAACATTTTTATGTCAGTCTTTCTCTTAGGTGCATAAATGGAGGGGATTACTGAGTTGTGTGGTAGGTGTATGTTTAACTTTTAAAGCTGTCAGAATGTTTTCCAAATTGATTGTACAATTATATATTCTCTCCACCAGCGTACTGAAGTTCTAGTGTCTCCACGTCCCTGTCAGCACTCGGCATGGAGAGTCTTTTTAATGTAACCGTTCTGCTGGCAAGGCGAGATCTCACCGTGATTTTAATTTATTGGATACATCTTCTTGATGACTAGCAATATTGGGCATCTTTTGGGGTGCTTGTTATCTGTGTATCTTCTTTGACCACGTAGCTGTTCAAATCTTTTACCCATTTAAAAAGGTGGGGTTTTGTCTTCTAATTGAAGTGAAAGTTCTCCATGTAGTCTAGCTACAAGTATCTTCTTCATATACTTTGTTTTCTCCTAGTTCAAGGCTTGCCCTTCATTTTTGTAATATTGTCTTTTGAAGAACAAATTTTTATTTTTAATGGCATTCAATTTATTATTTTATCTCATAGTTCATAAACTTTTGTGTCATGTTTAAGAAATCTTTGTCAAACCTTGGGCCACTAAGACTTTTCCTATGTTTTCTTCTAGAATTTTATTAGTTTTAACTGTTATATTTAAGTCTGTGATCCATTTTGAATTAAATCTTATACTATGAGTCATTGCTTACAAAAATTTTAAAAAGACCTAAATAAATGAAATATATACTGGATTAGATACCATGGATTAGAAGCTTCAGTTTAATTTCCCCCAACTTGATCTATGAATTCAACACAATCCCAATTAGAATCTCAGCAATTTTTTGCTAAAAACTGACAAGCTGATTTTAAAATTTATATGGAAAGGATCTCAAGTAGCCAAAACAATTTAAAAATGAACAAATTTGGATGGCCCACATTTCCCGATAATCAAGAATTGCTATAATGATATAACCAAGAGACTATAGAATTAGTATATAGATAAACAGATAGATTAATGAAACAGCATATAGAATCTAGGAGTAAACCCACACATATATAGTTAATTCATTTTCAACAAATGTGCCAAAGGAATTTAATGGGGGAAAGGATAATCTTTTTAACAAATGGTGCTGGAACAATCTAATATTTTGTATGCAATAAAATGATCCTTGATATTCTGGACATTTAAATGAATCATAATAAAATCCTAATAAAATATTGTAGTTTGAATAGGATTTTCAAATTACAAATACATGACTAGAAATATAAATGATTGCATTGAAAAAGTTTAAAAATTCAAATCAACATCAGCCAGCTGAGGAAAGTTCATACAAATGATCACATAAATGGCAATCAATATTGACATATACAATTCATCAGTCCTTGGTTTGCCTTCTATAAAAATATGCAAAAAAATTCCAATACAACTCCGACATACAGAAAATGGAGACAGCCAAGTAGAGTCACGTGCTCCCTCATTCTGTCTGCACAGGCAAACCAGTTTGTAAATGCATTTTTAAAAAGATGGAAGAAACAGCAAGATTAGGTTGCTTTCAAAACAGTTTGCCAAATCAATAAAAACAAATAAAACCTCTTTACGCCACTCTATCTACCTCTTCTGTGCAGAGATAGAGCCCAGAGTAGCAAATACAAAATCGAGAGATGAAGGTGAAAGATTTGCTAGTTAAGAGGGAATTTATTTATTTGCAGTCAATTCCTTTAATATTACCTATATTTAACTCTTCTTTCTCTGGTTGTTATCACTGTTTCATAAGAAAGTAATAAAACAGTTTTCCTTCTGTATTTTTTTCCCACTTAAACTGAACGCAGGTTTGTTAGGAACCTTGCTGCTTTCCAAGCCAGCAGATGGCATTCTTATTCTTGTTTTTATTTTAATAGTCGGAGGCTCACGACAAATGTACTGCTGTGGGCTGGACTCCTGTTCAGTCCTGGTTCCTACAGAGCATGGTCAGGATGAACAATCTCCCAGGCTCCTGGAAAGGAGAGGAACATGCTCAAGAGAAGGATGAAACGGCAGGACTTGGAAAACTGAAATGTGCCCCCAGATGCAAATGTGCTCCCTTCTTTATTTTTCTCTCTGCTGGGTAGTGTCAGGTCTGGCGAAGGTAGGAGTTTTGGGTGTGAGGGCAGGGCTGAAACTTGGCTTTTCAAACTATGCCCCTCTCTGAGGACAGCACCGTTTCTTTGAGGTTAATTAACTCTGCCGCCTCTGGGTGATGGATTAGGCTTCCTGCCGTCTCTGCTCCTCATTCCCCTTTGCAGGACAGCTTCTGGATGTCAGAGCTTTGTCTGGGAGACAGTTGCTGTTCACCAGGCACTCAGTCCTGATGACTGTTGCTGCAAACCCTTGGCACAGTCAGGGCTCCCTCTTCCACGCTACAGGTGCTGATCTGGTCTGCTGATCTCAAGGATGGTCGCCATCTGGGCCCTGGCTTTGACCACCCGCTCTACAGCCTCCGCTGCAGGGTCACCTTCCCCTCAGTGGGGCAACTGGTGGCCGACCTTCCAGCTCGCTACTCTGGGCTGTGGTCTGACTCCCGCACTAAAAGCACCTGTGAATATGGATTCTCCCACACCCTCCACACCCTCCACATGCAGCCTCCGGACTCCCGGGGCCACGATTTCTGGCTTGTTACCTCCATGCCCCTTGCTGCTATTTCTATTCTGCCAGTGAGTGATTCATTCCCATGTTCTGTGTGAGGGCATCATGCAAAGTGGCATCTTCCCGGAGTTCCAGATGGGAACTAGACCCGGGGGCCCTGCCTTTAGCTTAACCTTTCATCTCTGTGGGATGGCTATGTATTCACTAAGCCATCAGGGCCAATCACGCCTGTCCTCCCACCTTCCCCCTTCAAATATTCCTACAAATAAGACAAAATTTTCCCAGTTATGTCTGTTGAAGTGTCCCCTTAAATTCTTTTTAACTATATATATTACCTTTGCCCCAGACTGGTGTTGGCAACACCGTCACAGCGAAGGCCTCCCTTTCACGTAAGGTCTTTGTAACACCTCCTGGGCTGCAAGTGTGAGAACAGTGCTCTGACTTTATTATAAGGGAGCAAAAAAAAGAAAGCAACTTGTTCTAAAAAGGGTATTGCCCCACATGCAGAATCATCACGGATCCTGTGGCTATGAATACAGATCAATGAACTGTGCTATTGTTAACTCAAATATCATGAGTGGTGAGGTTTCCCAAACTGTGGACACTGATAAAATCTGATTATAGCAGAGTGTAATCTTTGCTGGGTTTATTTTGCAGTTACCATCCTGGAAAGTCAGTGCACTTTAAAACTGAGCAAATAAGGCCACCCATATAAGCATGCATATATGTCTACACACACACACATGTATATACATATATGTATAGAAAATGAAATTAGATTGTTTACATATATGAACTATACATGTAATTTATACACGTATTAGGTGTGTAATAAATTTGTGTATTATATACATGTATGTACACGTATGTATATATGTAAAACTAAATTAGGTAATTATAAATACACCTTCAATAATGCAGTGTTGTGCAACATTTCGTGGGAAATGGAGCAGTTCTTCCTCGGGCAGCGCTATCTTGTGCATCACAAGGCACAGCACCCCTGCCTCCTGCTAAGGAAATGGTGGCCGTGCTCCAGTCACTGTGACAAGTAACCCCCCCCACAATTTCCAAATCGTCCCCTAGGGGGCATCATAGTCCCATTGAAAACCATTGTTTTAGTCTGTACCTTCCCAAAAAATAAGTTTATGATCTTTCCCAGGTCTGCAGGTTACAGGTTCAGCAATACTCCGCAAAATGATGCTTCGTTTCATATGCTTTCAGATCATTTTACCATTTATGCTTCTTGATACAAATGCCCACATGGTCCATTGTTGACCTGAGTGTTAGGCACATCACCTCACTGGAGCCGAAGAGTTCCCATCAGCTAATGATACTGTAGCGATCATAAGTATCCTGGCCATCACAATGGTGCGAAGCGTTACTCATGTGTTTGTGGTGATGCTGGTGGAAACAAGTCGGAAGACTGTGGCACATACAATTATATATGATATGTAATACTTGATAATGATAATAAACGACTATGTTACCAGTTTACATATTTACTATACTATTAATTGTTACTTTAGAGTGTAGTTTTCACTTGTAAAAGAAGTTTGCCGTAAAACAGTGTGCCATGTAGCAGCAGCAGCCGCCTCATGTGTCTCCTGTTTCATGCCTCCCTTGATTGCGTCGTTTTCTCTTGTGCTTCGTTTAATCTTCTGTTGTTCTATGAGTCTAGCATAAATTCAGTGAACAGTCTTTGTAGAGTCTGCAGTGGTGAACAGCAATGTCCTAGATCTTCACCTTCCCTCACCACTCACTCACTGACTCACCCAGAGCAACTTCTAGTCCCACAAGCTCTATTTATGGTAAATGCCCTATATAGATGGGCCGTTAAAGAAAATCTTTTATACCATATTTTTACTGAAGCTTTTCTATGTTTAGATACATAAATACTTACCACTGTATTACAATCGCCTACAGCACTCAGCACAGTAATGTGCTGTACAGGTTTGCAGCCGAGGAGCAATAAGCTATACTATGTAGCTTAGGTGTATAGTGTTTGGTAGGCTGTCCATCTGGGTTTGTGTAAGTGTACTCTATGATGTTCACACAGTGACAACGTCACCTAAAGACACATTTCTCAGAAAGTACCCCCATCGTTAAGTGGCTCACGACTACTGCCTTCTCTTCCTGTCTTTTGTCCTTTATCTATTGGACTATTTTCCCACTGATGGAATTAACTTTTAATATTGCCCAGATTATGATTAGGAAAATTGAGAAGTAAAGCCAAGTGACTCAACAAAAAGAGCATCAGAGGTAGAAACTGGGTAGATTAGGACTAGAACCTCAATCATCTGTCCAGAACTTTCCTGCTATGTCATATTGCTATTGCCTCATAAATTAATCCATTGGCTTTTTATTTGGAAATCAGTGTCCAAATAATTTTTTTGATTATTGTTGATGCAAATCAATTCAATAGGGCCTGGCTGTGCCAGGGTAGAATGACATATTGAATTTTTAAGCCTTCAGACTATAAGGCGGGAATCCCACCTCATAAGGACCAGACTAAGGAAGTCTTTTAAACTATAGCCATGGTATCTCTGCAGACCCAAGTTGCCATGGCTTTCCTTGGCTTCTTATTCCTTATTTATTCATTCTTGTAGTCAGGCTTTGTACAGTATATTGTCTGGGTTTTTGTTTTTTGAAATGCAAAGTTTCCTTTGCCTAGATTTCCAGATGCTGCCTTGGAACAATGCATCTTGCCTGGAACCAGATAATAAAACGAATCGACATATAAAACAAAAATGGAAGCAGTTTTATCTTTCTCTGTTTATGTCGCAAGTTCTGATTAAGGGGGGCACAATTAGCATTTCTACACAAAACTAGAAAAAAGTTTCTACATCAAGAGCGCATGTGATGTTCCAATCTCCTTAATGTGAATCCTTCTTTTCTACCCGTTATCCTTCCTAAATCAAGAAAAGAACATGAGGTGTAACGGTTGAGCTGTGAATGATACACTCCGCGCATGTTTTAGGGTAAGAACGCCTACATAGCAATTGACTTAACTAGGTGTGCAGCCCTGTGCACATTTGTGTCTGAGATCCACATCAAGCCCTTAACAGGCAAGATTCTTTAATATAAATGAGAAATGGGCTTTACCCTGCCATAATGACCTGCAGCCTCTCAGACAGGGCTCTCCACAGACCGATCACTCCGCAGAAAGGTTGGCCAGCTCCCTGAAGCCATTATCTTTTATTTATGCAGATCAGGTTGTGACAATCCTTGGAATTCTTTGTTTTATCTTTTTTTTTTTTTTAAATCCTCCTGATGTGGTATTTTCTTTGTTTCTGTATAGGCAACTCCCCAAACAAGCATTTTCATGACTTTCCAAGTCATTGAATGAAAATATTAGAGTATAATTTGGTTTGCTTGTATTATTCCACAAAGAAAAGAAAACTATTTTAATTTTGGAGTCTACTAGAAAAAGGAAGAGGGAAAAATTCCTTAATTTTTTAAACCACACAGGGAGCTATGTACTGTGCCAACATACTAACCAGCACCAAATCCCAGTAGTTTATACTTTCATTATTTAATATGCCCTCTAGAGTTTTGGATGTGGCTCAGAAAAAACTTTTTAAACAATTTTTTTTTTACGTATGACCCTAATTTCAATGGATGTGCTTATAAAAAGCATTAGCTTCTTGCTTTTCCATTTCCCATTAGTCAATATTAGCTACATATTCATGGTGAGAATTTAAATAGCATACAACTTATAAGAGAAAAAAAAACAAGGGTGACTTTCTTATGGGTATGCTTCTAGCCATCTTGCTCTCTTGGGGGATGGGGGGCCGTTAACAGTAAGAGCTGAAAGAAAAAGAGAATATTACTTTTGAGTGTGGCAGTTTAGTCTCCATTGTATAATAGTTGTTTTTTTTCTCCCTGTAGTGCTGTTCTTTCTGGCTTTTATCTGAGCCAAGGAGCAAGGCAAGAGGCCCACTGAGAGATCAGGCATCAACCATTGCAGGAAGGATTTTCCCAGCTGATTTGGGGTATTTCCGAATTCATCTGACATCCTCAGGGTTCTTATTCACACACTTAATCCATAAGCATTTTATTGAATGCTAATAATTATGTAGAAGTTATTCTGCTCGACGTAATGGCAGATATAAGAAAGGCTCAAACATGATTCCTGCCTTTATTCATTCAGTTGATAAACATTTGCAGTCCACTGGAGAAACTGCAACGAGCCGGCTTTAGTGGTCTTTTCGGTCTGTTGTGGGAGACAACCTGAATAAATGGTGGTGGGTGTTACAGAAGCGGGGTAAGTTGTGCTAGCTACATAAAAGTAGGGGTGCTGTGGGGGCGTACAACACAGGGCGCTAACTTAGCATGTATGTGCAAGGATTAGCAAAGTTCTCCCTGAAGTAATAAAGTTTAGGGGGAGACCAAAAGCATAAGACAAGGTTAGACCGGGAGGTGGTGGGGAAGGGACAGTATCCCAGGAAGATGGAATCCTGCTGTGTGAAAGTCGAGGCGATTGGTGCGCAGGAACAAAAAGAAAGCTCACAGCCAGCTAAGCTCAGTTCCTCTTTCTCATGCCAATAGTGCATTTCTTTTTTGTTGTTTTTTGTTAGTTTTTAATGAGCAAATCCAAATTTATTTTAATGCCATGTGATTTTCGATGTCTAAAAACCTCCTGGGACAACATCAAATAGTGCATTTTGAGGGCTCTTCCTAAGTGGCGGTGAGTGGCTATCTTCAGTGACTGGAAGGGATGCACTACATGGCGAGCCACTGGCCATCTGTAACTCGCTTCTCACTGGGAGGCATGGGACAGTTCCCTCCCCTTTCCCCGACTCCAAGCAGAGGATGGGGAGAGAAAAGAGAGTTCAAAAAGGACATTGCTTGGGATGTAGGTAATATAGAGAGAGGATCTGCAACCCATAAAATGTTAATTGGTGATAAGAAGAAAATGTCTTTCCTAACCGAGGAATAATGGAGCTCCTGAGAGAGGACATGGGTTGTATTTCAGGATTCTTCTCAGTCATTATTGACAGCTTGCTAAGAATGAATTTTTAGCTGCTGGTTGAAGACAGAGGATTGACAACCTGGGATCTGGGGCAAGAAATTTTCTGGAGAGAACTGAGGGGAGATGGGACTAAATTGTGGAGTCAGAGAGGAAGAATGTGCGAGAAGACCTGGGGAGTCAGTGGCTCCAAGAGGATAAGGGGGCCAGCTCTCATTCGTCTTGTGACTGTCCAAGGCCATTCGGGGTGACAACAGACACCTGAATTTGAAACTGAGGGTGGAGGTCTGGTGGTTTTCAAAGTATGAAGTTTGCCATAATCTCCTCTTCCATGGCCATCAGACAGCCATTCCTGGTCGTGAGAAAGGTTGGCATCCATCAGGATCGAGGTGTGATGGGCTAGTCCTGGAAGGGGACTATTGGAGTGTCCTCAGGAAAGAAGGACAATGTTTTTCTTACAACCATTGATGAGTTTCCTGTCTTTTAGTCAGGGCATTTCTTTTCCTATTCTTTAAAAAAAAACAACAACAAAAAACAACGCCCCCCCCAATATATATATATATATATATATATATAATCAAGAGTCACTTTAGAGAAACTGTTTGTTCTTTAAAAAACCTTTCATGTGGATCGAGCACTGGCCTGTGAACTAAAGGGTTGCTGGTTGGATTCCCAGTCAGGGCACATGCCTAGACTGTGGGCCAGGTCCCTGGTAGGGGGTGTGTGAAAGGCAACCACACATTGATGTTTCTCTCCTCTTTCTCCCTCCCTTCCCCTCTTTAAAAAAATAAAAATAAATTAAAAATCAGAAAAAAACAAAACCTTTCATGGTTTTCATTCATGATGGGTCAGGATTTTTTTTTTTTTTTTGATTAAGAAACCATATGAAAGGCCACATGTGACTACATCCATGTGAGAAAACCAAAGGCAAAATCTTCCATGCAAAGTGAAGATCCTAGGAACTTAGAAATAAAACTAGCCGGGTAGAGGGAGAAACATGGAAAATATACATTAAAATAATAATAATAATAATGATAATGATAATAAAACTTTTCAAACTCATCTAAGCCATAGTGCTTGGATCCCCTTAGGCAGAGCTTGTCTTCTTGGACCGACACTGTCCTTGCATTGCTGGCTTTGCTGAATCAGTGCTGTATTTCGGATGGGTGATTTTTATAGTCATACTAATAACTGATAATGACCCTCAGATATGGAATTTCTGTGTTCCAGCTGGAGTACTCCCTTCACAGGGCACAACTATGGGAATGCAGTCCTTATTTATTGCATTCTGAACAAGGCAAGCTATCTTGCTCATGTGCGAGAAGCTATACTATAATGCATCTTTCCCACTTGAAGTGCCCTCTGAAGCTTTCTGCTTCACAACCTCTCTCCTTCTTTCCCTGTTACCTCTAAATTTTTCATACCATCCTGAGCATCTCTCAAAGAATTGCAAATCCTAGCTGTAACATGATTAATTTAGCATGTGGCCTCCTGCGATGGAATGCTTGGCCGTCCATCCTCCTTGTACAAGGCTACCTCTCCTCTTGGCTCTTAGCAGGAAAAGTGAATTAAGGCAAAGGCCTGGACTGTTCAGGTGGGTTGCTTGCAAATGAATTTTTACTGGTGGTGCCACAAAGTCAAAAGTGTGGTATTGCGAAAGTGCTATTACAATATGTAGTTGATGTGATTTTAGTTGCGGAGCTCAGTTACCCCATTTCCTTCTCTCAATTTTCCAAGAGCATAGGTATTACTCTTGATTTGGAGGTGAAAGGCGAAACACTGGCATTTCTCCTCCTTGAGGACTCCCTACCTATCTTTTGTTCATGTTTCTAACACTTTTATTTCATGGCTAATATATATTTGTTTTTTGTGAGAAGGTCACTTCCCTTTGCTATTCAAAGAAGAGGTACATTATTTCCCTTATTGGGATTCTTTTAATGGAACTCAACTGAGCTGCACCAGGAAGTCCAATGCCACCGCTGTCACTGGTGGCTTCCAGTGGTGCTAACCAGAGAAATCTGCTCCAGAATATTTTTTAGACTTGGACCTGTTTGGCCCCCATAATTTTTGTTAAGGACAGTAGAAAATGTAAGCTTCCTTTCTGGATGGTATTTTGAAATCTTGTTTGAATATATCACCTATAATTTAATTACTTGTTTAAAAATACTGTATTTGTATAATAGATATGATTATCAGGTGTCTAAAGTATTTATTGAATAGCAAGCACGTAGTGTCCAGTCCGGGCTCAATTCATGTCAGTGATGATGATGACAATGAGGAAAGAGAGAAGGAAGAATGTAGAATGCCAGATCTCTGAAAATAACACCAAAACAACCTATTGTCAAGACAAAGCTGAGTTTATTTGTATTGCACTGAGGGAGGGCACTAACCTCTCCAGAGTTCTCATGATGAATGAAAGTCTGGTTTAAGGCAGGTGTTTCAAATTTGGGGGGGTAGTAGAAGTTGGAGAAGTTGGGAGATAGAGAAATGTAAGAAGTACGTGTTCATTGGGATTGGGTAAAGATCATGGTGAAATAGTTTAAGGTTGGTGGGGTTAAGAGTTTGGAAGGGTCTCGGAGAGTAAAGTCATTGGACAGAAGAGCTGAACATTTTCATGCTCACTTAAGTGGGATTTTCAGAAAGTTCCTGGAACTAACAGTTGTTTGTAGCTTTGTTCTTCTTGGGCAAGTTTCCTGAAGTAGTAGAGTAATACCAATGAAGACAGTGCCATAAGAAAGTGATGGCACTGAAAAGAGCCAATGGAAAAGCCATGTTAACATCACAGCAAGTTGCGTGGATGTAGGTGGTGTTGATTCTTCTTCTGCCTTCTCCTCCTCTCCCCCGCTTTATTCTGGCATGTGAAGCTGGAGCTTCTTGCCATTGAAGAATTAGTTATTTGAGATGGGTGTGTGTGTCTGTGTGTATGTTCAGTTTGGTAAGTCTTCTTTGCTGACTTGGAAAGAAAAAAGCTGTGCCCTGGAAAACTTTGACCAAGGCCCATTTCAAATCTTGACTCTTTATAAATAGAGTCTGACTACAGTGCTCAAAAACTACACATCTTTCAAAATCTAGCTGCCCTGTGAAATTCCCAGGTATCCCCGTGAGGTATTAGGATTTGTGCTTTCTTGTCCCCCTATCCCCGCCACTGTGAGATTTTCAACATAGGAGTTGCATCATCTTTCTGTGATCAAATACTTTTCTGCTTAGTGCCAGGGACTCTACTCTGTGTCGAAGATACAATAATAAGCAGTGTGCTTTCTTTGAGTTCTCATTCTAGTAGAGAAAGTAAACGAAATTGTAATGGCCATTTATTCACCTTTTAAATGTTTCTGTGTGCCTAGCAGAACATTGCACCTTGTAGTGTTCCAACAAATCTGTGATGAATCCATGAGGTGGGTGCAAAATGGCATTTCATTGTGGTTTTATCCTCTCGAGATATGTGTGTATATATTCAAATATCTTTTACATAGTCAACATGTAATAAATATATGTGAACTTTATAGGCTGTGTATATCCCATCTGTTGTTCCTTTTCTAAATTAATTGCCTTTTAAAATATCATTTACCCATTTTTTTGTGACTAGATTTTTGTCCTCTTAGAAGTGGATATGTAGGATTTTATTATATATTCTGAGCAAATTTTTTTGTTGACTTTATAGATTGTAAATGTCTTCTCTCTATGTCTGGCTTGTATCAGTATCACTTTTTATATATTGCCTTTTGTGTTCCAGAAGGTTTCATTGTAGTGTGTACACAGTTATAAATTTTTTCCTTTATTGCCAGTGTTTGGGTGTGTGTGTGTCTTAGGAAAAATTCCCCACCTTGATGTAATAAAGATATTCTCTATTTCATTCTAAAAGTTTTATTTTTAAAGTTGTGCTTCTTGAGTTTATTTTCTTTAATTTACTTGGAATTAATATTTGTACTTGGTATAAGGTAGACACCTGACTTTATGTTAGTTCCCTCTTATGCATTTGATGATCAGTATCTGCTGGATACATAAGGGGGACTCCATGCAAATCCCTGATGGTTCTTTCTTGTACTGCTCTCCCTTCTCTTTCACAGTGTCATCCTACCTCTAGCCTCCTTGGCCTCCCTGAATTCTCAGCTCCATCTCTTCAGCTCAAGTTTTTCACTGGGCTATGTCTGAGTTCCTCCTCCCCGTGCTGTGGCTTGGAAACGGTCTCCAGGCAGTAAGTTGGGGCAACCACGGGGATAACCTCATTTGTTTTCTATTTTCCAGGGTTACTGTCCTTCGTTATCTGAGGTTGGGTGTCTTGAAAGCCTTTCATATATTTTTCCATTTCTTGGTTGTTTCAGACAGGAAGGTAAATCTGGTCTCTGTTACTCCATCCTGACTGGAAGCACAAGTCTGAGGAAGGGAATGAAAATGAACTTGTTAAGATCTGAACCTGGAGAAGGTCAATTTGGAAAAGGCAATTTTATGGGTCAACAACCCAAAAGAGCTCACAGTGATTCAGTGCAACTAGAGGAGGAAATGGAGGCTTTGGGAAGTAAAAGTGACTTTCTAGGTGTGATCTGTGTACCAAACAATTATCACTAGTCAGGAAATTGAATGGATGGTGGCTTGGGTGACATTTTGCTTCAGTTCTGGCATTACACTTGGAAAGACAAGATGAAAAGGACCTTTTCCCTCTTTCTATGGGACCTGGGCGAGAAGGCTGTGGTTTGGGGTAGGACGGAAGCAGAGTGGCCCCAGGAGAAGAAGCAGACTTCCTGAGAATGCAAGGCTTCTTCTGAGCTGGTCCCCAGGGCCCTGCAGCCTGACTGCTGCTGGAGGCCGCTGGTGAAAGCCAGTCCCAGGGCCAGTCCGGAGGCAAATGAGAGACAGACGAAGGGTGTGAGTATCACTGTGGCTAGTGGGGTAAATGTCTTTGGTGCCAATTACCACAGTAACCCACTGAATGTTTTGAGTGTTGAAATAGGGAATAAAATGAGAAACTCAAAATATGGCCAGATTGTAAGAGTCTTGAATACTAGGATGTAGTCAAAGGGGAATTAAAGGCTGTTGTGCAGAGCCCTGGCTGGTGTGACTCAGTGGATAGAGTGCTGGCCTGTGAACCAAAGGTTCGATTCCCAGTCAGGGCACATGCCTGGGTTGCAGGCTACGTGCCCAGTAGGGGGTGCATAAGAGGCGACCACACATTGATGTTTCTCTCTCTCTCTTTCTCCCTCCCTTCCCCTCTGTCTAAAAATAAAATAAATACAATCTTTAAAAAAAAGGTTCCTGTGCATAAGATTAATAAAGAAAAACCAGTGTTTTGGAAAGGATATCCTAGCAGTGATATGTAGTTCTGATTAGAACAGGGAGTGACTGGATATGGACTGAGATGTTAGGGGCTGTTGCAATAATGACTCAAGGTTTGAGTAGGTAGAACTAGAACAGAAGTGGATGCAGGGGAATACAGAAGAAAGGAAGACTTCTAATAGGGTATTTTGATCATTGTTATATCAGAATCCTGCCAATAGTAAGATGCATTCCCATTGGCATGTGATAGGTATGGAAACCAAATAAAGAATGAACAAAACAAACAAACAAGCATGATAGAACCAGAGGCATGGAAACAAGGAGCAGACTGACAGTGACCAGAGGGGAGGGGGGAAGGGGCTAAGAGAGGAAGGAAGGGGAAGGATCTAGTTAAGGAACATGAATAACTGACCCATGGACATGGGTGGGGATGGACTGTGGGGGAGGGGTGTGGGTAGGGCAGGGGAGAGCAATGAGGGAAAAATTGGGACAACTGTAATAGAACAACAATAAAAAAAACTAAAAAAAAAAGAATTACTTTAAGCCAAAACTTTTCAGGAATTTATAAGAATAGAGAAGACAAGAAACATATTGAATAAAATAGGGAGCAGGAAGGAAGTAGCAGAGAATAGAAAGAGAGGACATTGAAAATGGGAATAGGGACATGAGTATACCCACAGAGAATGAACCTAAATTACATGGGGAAAAAGATACAGGAAAGGGGGACCCCCCCCCGAATGGAAATGCATACCATTCTATGTAAACTCAGCAGAGAAGCAAGTAGGACATACGTTTCAATAAAGGACATCAATGTCTGGTGATTCTGATTTAATCTTTAGATTTTCTAACTTCAAATATTTAGCATCGAAGATACACAATTTAAAAGTTAGGATGTTTAAGCGTGTTGTTAATTACATACAGTATACCAATAGTCTCAATAAATCTATGGCACCTTTTTAAAAAGTGTAATTTGTACCTCTCTGAGGTAGCCATTACCCTGCAGATAAAGAACAGTTTGTTTTACTTTTTTACTTGATAATGAGGGTAAAGTTGGTCTTGATCAGCACATGGCCTAGTAAGTCCCACCCCACAAGCTTGGCTGGGACACGGAGTCTGTGTTGGAGCGGTGTGCACTCTACTGGGAAACACCAGCGAGCCCAGTAATCTGCAATCCAGGGAGGAAGTGGTACGCGTTGACGGAAAGGCGCATGAAGTACAGAGGCACAGGAAAGGGAGGCGTTGATTTCAACCAGGAAAATCAAGAAAGAACTGTGAAGGTTTCTTGGAGCTGAGTCTTGCCATATGGATAAGATGACAAGAAGTAAGTATCCATTTGTGGCTGTGGAGAGGTAAGGCGAAGAACATTCTAGAAAGAAAAATGCAGTGCAAATGAGAAGTGGGAAGGTGTTTGAGTAACTGCTGATAACCTGATGCCACTGTGGCAGATGATGTTCGGAAAGGTGCAGGGCAAGGAACAAATAGCACAGGAAGTTAGGGGCAGGTCCTGGAGGCCACTGAATGCCTCCAGGCGTGTGTTGCGCAGGCCTAGGAAGATGTCAAGATTCGGAGCTGAGGAGAAACACACCAGCGCTGTGTGTGAGGAAGATTGCTCCAGGGCGCTTTATGGAAAGGAGAGAGGGAAGGCTTTCCTCGGAGGGGCTAAGGAGTGAAGAGGACCATGACTCAAGAGAGCTACACACCCTGCAAGTCTCGGTTCTGGAGTGACCTTCATGGTGGCCTTCTGTGCAAATAAGTGGCTGTGGCCAAGCGCTGGCAATCGCATAAGGGTCACTGCTGAGGTTTCCACTAGCCCACAAGCATGAGTGTGGCAGCCATCCTCTCCAGTCTACCGGCGCCCTCTGGGTTCCACCTCTAGTAACAGACCTGGTGCACATCCTGAGTGCCCTGGACAAGCCATTCCTAGCCTGCCTGGTCTCCCCAAAGCCATTCCTCACCTGCCTGGTCTCCCCAAAGCCATTCCTCACCTGCCTGGTCTCCCCAAAGCCGGGTCATTGGTGGGTGAGCTGCTTTTTTGGGAAGCCCACTCCCCTGTTCACGGCCACAGTGTTGGAGGCCCCAGAGCACTCAGAATCTCTCCAGGCCTCCAGCAGCACCATCACTTGTGACCTGGCTCGGGAAGCCACAGGAAGCAGCAGAAGTGGAGGGGCCAGCCTCGCAAAGCCAACCCCGGGCCCCTGGCCTGAGAGGCCACCACCAACCACCAGACTTTCAGAGTCACTAGGCTCTGAAAAGACGCCCCCTCCCCTAGTCCCATCCTGAAGACTGGGTAGGCTGTCTCAAGTACAAGCAGTTGGTTTATTTTTATATCAAAACAGCAAAACACCCAAAAGGAAGTTGAGAGAGCTCCACTCTGCACTCGCATATAAGAAAGCCACACACGAGCGTTCCCTACACCCTGTAACCATGTGCACCAAGTGGAAAATAAAGGCAAGCAGCCAGGAAAAACACACACATGCACACACACACAACCCAGACAGCTGGGTGGGATCCAAATGAGATCCCCACCCAGAAGTGGCCATAGGAAGAGAAGGAAAGCCTGTCAGGTAGAATGGTCAAGGAGTGGGGGTCCAGGAGAGGTAGGAACCAAAGATAATGTGGAGATTTCTAGCTTAGATGGTGGTGAGGATGGAGATGAATTCCATGAGATGTGGAGCAAAGGGCAAATTGGCAAACGTTATTTGTTTTGTTTTAAATTCTTATAGTATTTTAGTTTTGGGATAAAGCAGTTTCTCTTTTGAAAAATGCCCTGGCTGGTGGGGCTCAGTGGGTTGAGTGCCAGTCTGTGAATGAAGGAGTTGCTGGTTCGATTCCTGGTCGAGGGCCCATGCCTAGGTTGTGGACCAGGTCCCTGGTGTGGGGCGTGTGAAAGGCAACTACACATTGATATTTCTCTTCCTCTCTTTCTCCCTCCCTTCTCCTATCTAAAAATAAATAAAATCTTAAAAAAAGAAAAAGAAAAAAAAAAGATCATCAGGCCCTGGCTGGTGTGGCTCAGTGGGTTGAACACTGGCCTGTGAACCCAAAGGTCTCATGTTCGATTCCCAGTCAGGGCACTTGCCTGTGTTGCGGGCCAGGTACCTGGCTGTGGGCATGCGAGAGGCAACCAATAGATGTTTCTCTCGCACATTGGTGTTTCTCTTCCTCTCTTTCTCCCTCCCTTTCCCTCTCTCTAAAAAATAAACAGAATCTTAAAAAGAAAAAAAGATCAGCAGGCAGGAACTATATGTGTTTTGTAGCGCACAGTGCTTGGGTAAATTTTACTCTTTTTGGTCCAAGGACTTGAAAAGAGCTCTTGCTGGCACGTGTGTTCCGAGTCTGTGTTTCTGTGTTTTATAAGGGAACTGAAACCCACCACTTCAGAGTGAATTAGGAGTGAGTTTGTACATGTTTCTGCTTAGTGGAGCTCAAATAGTTTCCCAGGGAATACGTTTTCTGTTATTCCAGCACCTTTCCCTTATTCCCCAAACAGATTGCCGTGCGTCTCTCCTATTTCCCACAGTGTCATCAGAGCGCGAGCATCAGGGAGAGATCAGGCACAGGGCAGGCTAATTTTACACTCGAGACAGTGATATGTAAGATCTGAAGTTTATAAACTCCCAAGGACTCTCGGGTGCAAGGATTCTTTTGTGTTCCAAAGCAAAACCAACAGAGCACGTGGAGTAATCCCTGAAGGTAGCTGGGCTACAGACCCCGCACTGGAAAACTTTTATTGTTCAGCGTTTGGAAACCTCTCATATTGTTTTCCCAGTGCCCAGTTTCACACTTGTAACATATTATAGTTAAAAAGAAAGACTTCGTTAATATTCAACAGCATGAACACTAAGGAAATGTAGATGCAGTTTCTCTTACCTCTCCTTTTAATGCTTTTCTCCCATATTTAAGTCTCATGGGAGTCCCTTCTCTCTCTTCTCCATTTTCTGTCTTATTACCCAACCACCCCAAGAACTCTTAACTTCTCTGAGTGACGACTGAAAGAAATTCCCTGGTCCAAATCCAATACTACTACCCAGAAGAGCTAGCTGATTCATCTCCTTCAGAAGAAGAAGCTTCAGGAGTTATATATACATATATATTTGAAATAAGCCACTTGCATAGTAGGGCTGCAAACTTACATGCGTTATACCCAGATGCACCCAGAAGAATGAGTAACTGGGCTAGTAAGCAGAGGAGGAAAAGTAACCAGAGGTCCAATCCCAGTTAAACCCCAGTCTGATACAATTTAAATATGAAGAGCCCTTTTGGTTATGCTTGCTCTCCATCCTCCTTCTTTATCCTGTGATGGTGTCTGTCTGTCCTGGGAACTTCTGACATGAGTGAGGAGCCCTTGAAGTTTCCTGCGGAGTCCTTGGCCTGTCCCTTAGTTGCTCTGCCTTGTCCTGCAGGTGGCTGCTGCCCCACTGGCAGTCAAGGCTGCCTTATCTGAGACACCATCTCCCTTGCTTGGCCAGAACCCAAAAGCCCTCCATGGGTGTCCTGGTCTCAACTCCAGCCTCAGGCATTTGGGGCATCCGGGTCCCATTCACACTCAGAGCTGCTGAGAAAGCACTACCTGCCACCTGGGTACCATGCCATTTATTTGCGGTGACTGAGTGTAGGGTCTGAAGGGGTGCCATTAGGTACTACTGGTTCACAACACAGTGACTCCGTGACTCGGGGAAAAAGATGGACGCCATGCTGAATAGGAACGTGGGCCTCTGCTCTTCTCATCACACATCAGCAAGTAAGGCAACCATGTCATTTAGTGTCCAAACTGGGACACCTTTGAGACTGAGAGCGGGTGCTGAAATAATAAAAATTACTCAGTATTTTGAAGTACATTTTGTCAAATAATACAGTGGTTTTATTATTTTAATGGCATTATCAAAAAGTTGTGTTAAAATTATTTCAAAATAAAATTCCTTTGAGTTAAAATCAAAATGACATATCTGTGAACAGGTGAAAGTGGGTGCAAATAGCCCCCTATTGGTGAGCCGAGCCTGGGATAATGTTCACATTTTCAAGAAGGTCTCAGCATTGGACCAGGGGCACCCTGGGGTGAGGTCTGCAGAGCCGAAGGACCTCTCTGTGCTGGGGCTGAGCTATTTGCAAAGGGTTTCCTCATCCTGGCCACACTTAGGGATGCAAGGTCATACAGCAGCCTCAATTGCCAATGGAGCAGCAGCCATCTGAAGGACAAAGAGGCAAAGGGGCCAGTGAACCCAGTATTACTGCCTGGCCAGCCTTGAACCCTGTGTTTTATTGAGCAAAGTCTGGAGAGGCTTGGGCTTTGGGTTTTTTGATATCTTTGTAGGGAATTATCAGGGCCAGAAGCCAGAGTTTGGCGAGGAAAGCCCAAGAACAATGCGGGGAGAAGGCAGTAAGGATGAGCGATCCCACAGTCTTTTTCTGCTGGGGGTCTGATGACCTCAGAAGGTGAAGAGCGCTACCTGTGGCTCTTTGGCAGGGGCAGGTCCCTTAAAGGCAGCGAGGGACATTTCAGAGTCAGCGTGACAATCATGACCTAAGAAATGCTGCGTCAACAGGAAACAATGAAAAAGACTGGCTGTGTTGGTATTAAACAAACAAATACAATATTAACTAACATTTATCAGATGAAGGAAGTAAAAGTAGCTTAAATGATTGTTAAATGAGTTGGAATGGTTTTCTGAGTACCATCCTTGGAGACCTAGCTTCAACTTTAACTCTGTTAGAAATAAATAGAGTGTGACTCCTATCTTTCTAAATAAAACTGAAAATGAGAACTTTCAGTTTTCATTAGAGGTCATGCAGAAGTCCTGGGAGAGGGAATTCAGATCACAAAACCCAGCCGAGTTCCATGTGACGGGGTCTTTTGGAAATGGGTCCGTCATCAGTTAGCGGTGACTTGGAGGGAGCTCTTTTTCATCAGACTGGTTCCTGATTCGCTCGTGGAAAATGGCAGCTGGGGCGTGCCTGGATTCGGAAGGTCCTTTCAGCCCTTCCAAGGACCTTGAACACTTTCACTGGGAGAGGATGGAGGGTTATCATAGAGGCTTGAGCAGCACAGGCTGATGAAATTTGGGATTTAGAGGATCACTCTGGCGCCGTTCTGAGGCAGAATAGGGCAATGGCACCAAGCTGATCAATACTTCTGGGATGGTGGCCAGAAAAGCAGTGAGAGTCTCCAGAAAACAGCATTTATTTGAAACCAAAGGGTTGTCCATAACAGAAGAGGCTCCCTGAGGTCAAGTCATACCAAGGTGAGTCTGGCTCTCTGGAGGACATCAAAGAACAGAAGACCGAAGGAGAGGCCAGTGACTTTGCTCGAGCAGAATTTCTCTAGTTAAAGGGATTTCCACCCCTGTTCAGATATACCCCATGCTATTCTGAACTTCTGGTTCATTCTAAAGTTGTTTGGGTTTTTTTTTTCCAAAATGAGAGTCAGTTAAAAAAAATTTAGATGCAAAATTGATATTCTGAACCTCTCAAGCAAACATCAAGATAAATACCTTGAGCTGAATTATTAAAAAAAAAGGAAGCAAGCTATTGTTTTATAGACCTAAAAGTAAAAAATCTGCCAGAAGCAATAATAAGTAATGGATATAATTTTGAAACAATCAGATTACAAAAATGTAAACATTTGCAGACATGTTTCAGCAAATTATGTTTTATCTCCTGGCAAAGTCATTTTCGGTGGAATAGCGATGAGGCCTGGCTTTGTGACTGTGTATTCAGAGAAGCGCTGTTCTCTCCCATTGCCTCCTAATTGCATGCATTTTCCCTAGTCAACCAAAATCCTAAATAGCTGCGCTCACTCTCAGTCATCAGCCGGTATTTAGTACAACTTGCATTCCTACCCTTTGTTGTTGTTTAAAAAAGAGACAAGACAGAAATATCTATCTATCAATCTATCATGTATGGCATGGATTTACTTTAAAACTTGTGCAGGCCACACAGTAGAACTCGGCCAGTGGAGACTTTGCAGTAAGGACGGTTTATCTGAGCAGCCATATTCTGTTCTGGAGTATCTTGTGACGTACTTCAGGATAGTGTCTGTATCCCCCAGAGTGTGGGGCTGCAGCCCTTGGGTTCGACTCTTTGGGGCTGGCTGTCCCTTTATGCTATCCGATGCCAGCTGCAGCGAGCAGTGGGGAGGTATCTTCTCCGCAGCCTGCGGAGGTCAGGGTCTCGGTGAGCTCAGACTCCAGGTCTTATCTGCTCTGTCAGGCGTACTTTATTTGTCTTGTTCGTGCCCCCCACATCTCCCACTTGGGAATCCAGAGAGTCAGGATAACAGCTACAAAGCAGTAGTTTTTTTCACATTTGTTCTGTACCTTCCAAGGGACCTGCAACTCACAGCAGATTGCTTTCTATCAACCCTGGGAGTCCTCAGGGAGTATCTCTGTTCTGCAGTTTTACTCACAAATGTGCCTGACATTTTCCTCCTATCCTGATCTGACCTGCTTCTACAATGTTCCTGTTTCTGGGGAAACTGTATGTGGCCACCCTGCCCCGAGCTATTTCTGACAGCGGTGTCCACTAATGGAGGCCTGAGCATAAGACGCCTCCTATGCCACTGGTGTCCACTGAGGAGCAGGTCTCAGCAGAGGACTCCTCTTCGGTTACCTCACGTGAGTGTTGGTGCCTGTGCTGCAAACACTTTGCTCAGAGTGAGGTACTACTCTCGGACAGGAGACTGACATTTTTATGGCTGTCCCCTTACTCAAGATCTGGGTGTCAGTCATCGAAGACCGCATGACAACCCCTGCTCCCAACCTCTGGGTAGTGTAGTGCTCTGGGCCTCTGGCCCATTGTCTGAGGCAGATGTGATATGTGGTATGTGTGTTTGTGTGTGCATTTGTGTGAGGGTGTGTGGTGGGTGTGGGTGTTCTTGTGTGTGTGAGGGAAGGTCAGAGAGACAGGTGCCCAGGGGCCTGTTAGCCCTGGGCACCTGGAGGATGAGAAACAACAGAGTCTGCATTTTTTCTTACTGTCCTTTTGAATGGTTTGATTTTCACAATAAGCACACGTTACTTTCAAAGTAATAAAAAGACCATTGGTGTGTGTGTGGGGAAGACTGGTTTTCCATACAAATGGCCTGTATTGGCTCATGCTTTGCACTTCCCTGAAATCTCTCACACAAGAAGCATCTGGCCTCAGCATGCCCTGTACCTCTCGCTAAGTGTCCCCAGGCCTGGCATTAGCAGCAGCTGGCCTTAGTTCATAGCTTGGTCTCTCTGGGCATCTCCAAGCCCAGCACAAGTAGCAGCCATCTGCAGATTGCTTTGTAGCTCATGCCAGGTGGCCCTGGGCAGACACAGGTGGTGGCTGACCTTGGCCTGCACCTCCCGGGAGGCCCTGGAGCCAGCACACCCAGAGGACGGCTTTAGACCCTGTTGAAGTATCACCACTTAACCACTTCCACAAGCAACACATGCAAGGGGTGGACTCAGTGGGCACCAGACTCCCAATGAACTAAGTCCTGTTCTATGGGGTGGACCCCTACACAGCTGACCTCCACTGTGCTCAGAGATTAGTGGTTGGTGGTTGCAGCCAGTCCTTGCAGCTGAAATCCCTCTCATTGTTGTGCTAACAGAAATCAAGGCTCAACTACAAGAGGAGGGTGGACACAACCCACCAGGCAGGCACACCTGGGTGCATAGCTTGGTGATCAGGGAGGCCGTGCCACTGGACCCTATAGGACACCTACTATATAAGGCCACTCTACCAAGCCTGGGAGATCTAGCAGCTCTACCTAAACATAGCAACAAACACAGGGAGGCAGCCAAATGAAAGAAAGGAACATAACTTCAGGAAATGAACTGAACAAAATGGATACAAGAGATCTACTGGATCCTAAGTTCAAAACACTGGTTACAAGAATGCTCAATGAACTGAGGGCTAGAATAGATGAACTTAGTGAGAACTTCAATAAAGAGATAGGAAACATAAAAATGGAGCTAGAAAACATTAAAAAAAAGCTAGTAGGAAATGAAGACTACACTAACTGAAATGAAGAATACATGGAATCAACAGTGGAATAGATGAAGTGAGGATCAAATCAGAGATTTGGAAGATAAGGGAGGAAAAATACCCAATCAGAACAGCAAAAAGAAAAATGAATATACAAAAATGAGGATAGTATGAAGAGCCTCTAGAACAACTTCAAGCATGCCAACATTTGCATCATGAGGGGGCCAGAAGAGGAGAGAGAGCAAGGAATTGCAAACCTATGTGAAAAATGATGATGGAAAACTTCCCTAACCTGGTGAAGGAAATAGACATACAAGTCCAGGAGGTGCAGAGAGTCCCAAACAAGATCAGCCCAAGAGGCTCACACCACGACACATTATAACCAAAATGCAAAAGGTTAAAGGCAAAGAGAGGATCTTAAAAGCAGCAAGAGAAAAGCAATTTGTTATCTACAGGGGAGTTCCCATAAGACTGTGAGCTGATTTCTGAACAGAAACTTTGCACGCCAGAAGGGATTGGTAAAAAATATTCAAAGTGATGAAAAGCAAGGACCTACAACAAAGATTACTCTACCCAGGAAAGCTATCCTTTAGAATCAAAGAACAGATAAAGAACAGACGAAGAGTTTACCTGACAAGAAAAAGCTAAAAGATTTAATCACCAATAAATTGATATTATAAGAAATGTTAAAGGATCTTCTTAAGAAGAAAAAAAGAGAGAGAAAATGTATAAAACAAAATGGCAATAAATACATAAATCTATCAATTATTATTTATTTTATTTTATTTTTTGATGAGATAACATATCTTTTTTTAAAGATCTTCTTATTGTTCAAGTACAGTTGTCTCCATTTCCCCCCCCACCTGCTCCCCTCACCCCAGCCATCCCCACCTGCCACCCTCAATCCTACCCACCTTTGGCTTTGTCCATGTGTCCTTCATACATGTTCCTGACAACCCTTCCCCCTTCCCCCCCCCCATTATCCATTCCTACCTCCCCTCTGGTTATTGTCAGTTTTTTTTTTAGTTTCTTTCAGGGATGTCAGAGGAGCAGCTTGGGGACCCTTAAAATAAACCTATTGCTGCTGCTGCCTTGAGTGGAGGAGCTGCCTCCTTCTTCTGTTTGCTCTGCCACCCTGAACACCAACCCATGGCAGGAAATAGTCCAAGAGGGTTTTCTGCTTTACATGTACATGAGCAAAGAGCTGTTCACTTCCACCACAAAGTACCAAGATGGTCCAGCTCCTGACGAGGCAATCTGCATGAAAATGCTCTGCCGATTCTCAAGTATCAATACTAACTTAATGAGTGACAGAGTGGTTTTACATACTTGGTCTCATTTGAGCTTCATGATAGTTCTGAATTGTGGGGACTGCTATCAATCCCATTTTATAGATAAAATAAGAGCACAGGCAAAAATGATAAAATTGAAGCTGTCCTGCTTCGAGCATATCACGAGAATGCAGGGTTCATTTGGAAAAGACAATAATGCCAGGAAAAATAGAAGGTGGCAGGAAAAGAGGAAGAACAAACATGAGATGGACTGACTCCATGAAAAAAGCCATAGGCATGAGTCTGCAGGAGCTGAGCAGGGCTGCTGAGGACAGGGCGTTGGGACCTCACTCCTTCAGAGGGTTGCCAGGAGTCAGAGCCAATGTGACAACGACAAAGGCTTAGAGTTCAAATCCTTGCATAATACAGGTCTTGTGTGTGCTATTTTCCTACGTATCGTAATCACTGTTGAACAAAGGTCGAGATGGGGCAGAGCAGGGAGGGGTATTACAGATCAATAGATGACGTGGAGTGTGAGCAACAGGAAGACCGGGAGCTGGGCTTTCCACTTTGATTAACCTCTGTGTGCAGTCACACCAGCACAGCCAGTGGAGGGCTCTATAAACACCATCTTCCAAGGGGAAGTGGCTCAGGTTCCGGGACACTACCTCAAAACAAAAATTTAGAAAGAGAGAGGATTAAACTGCTGTCTAATTGTTGAGGACACGTCCACAATGTAACAAATGCCCTTAGAGAAGCAATTTGGAAAAGAGTGAGTTGGAAACCTTGGGGGAAAGTCAGAATCTTTAGTCATAAAACACCTGAACAAGACATAATTATTAGCCCCAAGCTTTATTTTAATGATGCATTATGTCTTAAATATAATACCGACCGTTCGCTGAAAGATGCCAGCTGCTCAGAAGGAGCGAAACAAAAGGAAAAGGAGGGCCATTTGTAATGAGTCTGGATCTCTGTACAACCTGTCACTTTGGTCGTCTGATGCTCTGGTCCTCCCAAGGGGCTGACAGAATGTGCTGGCATATGCCGTGGGACATCTGCCGCCAATGCTCTGGGCTGGGAGTGGTGGCCACTTTGATCCTTCACCCGCTGTGTGCCTTGGTGCATTTTCAGCAGGCTGGGGGGTGGGTGGTTTATCCCTGGAGTGGGGTGGTCAATCAGGCATTTTCCTTGGAATTTGGAGACCTGGGTTCAAATTCTGACTCTAAATTTGACCAGTAATTTAGCTCTTTGACCTCCCTCTCAGTTCCTTATCTGCAAAATGGGATTGGACCTAGATCCTGTAAGAGATTATGGTGAGGATTAAGTCAGATTCTCTATGTGAAAGTGATTGGAAAAATAGCAGAAGTCTTTCTGAAGGAAAGGTGATTATCTCAATACCTCCTAGGGAATATCAAATTCCTCATTATCTACTGAATGTTTATATGGACAGTCTTTTCTTTTTATTAGTTACCTTATTCTTTATGTTACAAAAATGTATTCTTCAACCCAAATCACATGAGTGATACCTTTGCCACCTTTGTGATTGGACAGGTAGTTTCATTTAGAGAACATAGCCTAGTTAGCTTCTTTGGTACTTTTCACTTAAAATTAATTTGAATTTGTTCAGTCTCTTGGAAAAGAATGGATGAGATGAGAAATATGTCCTGAGACATAAATATGAATTCAGTACTATTGCCTCCAAGAAGCCGTTCACAACACCTAAGCTGGGTTCACATATTCATTCATTTGCTCCAGGCATTCACCCACACTTCTCTGCTCCCACAGAGCCCACACACACCTCCTCACTGTTCTTCGTATGTCATCAGACAATTAAATTTTTATAGGCTTGATCTCCCCCACTACATTAAGAGCAACTTAAAGTGAAACCTTTGACCTATTTGTCTTCATGTCTGGGCTTGACATGAAGCCAATAGCCCTGGGCTATTTGTCTTCGAGTATAATAGGGCTTGAACAGTGTTGGCCATATTATACTTCCTTGAGTGAGATGTTATTGTCAGCAAGTAACAGACCACGAAACTCAAAATGGCTTGAGCACCAAGGGTTTTTAGTATTCATGTTGTAAGGAGCTAAGAGGGAGGGTGGTTCCAGTGTAGACTGATTCATTAGCTTAATGATGTCATCCTGGATTCAGGTTCTTCACATTTTTCTGCTCTTCAACTCAGGATGCTTTGTGACTACGATGTTTTGAGCACACCAGACATACAGCATCCTGCAGGAAAAGGGGGTTCTGTTGTTATAAAGTAGACTTTAAATATTTAAGTGTCCTGAGGACTGAGTCCATAGTTATCTTCCTTTTTGAATAAACTCCCTTTAGAAGTATTAAAATTTAAAATTCTTAAATTCTTTAGAAGAGCAAACTTTATATTAGGGGAAAACACAGGCAGAAAGCTCCAAAATAATTTACTCATCCACCTGCCAACACCTTATACAGAGTCACTAGAGCTTTGTCCCTTCGGATTTATATACTGGATAACTGATTGGTAGAAACACATTAATCTACGATCAATCATGTACTATTTAGTATCAAATATTTTGGGTAATTTTTTCATAAATAAGCCAAGTGTAAATGTTTGATATGCATCAAGGGGGATGGAAAGATCCCAGGCACAATTAACACAATTAGAGCATTAGGAAGATTTTTTGATTTTCTATTTTTATAGTTCATAAGAACTGGTATTAAATTTGTATATCAAGATTCAAAGATAAGTTTGAGTTGATGTAACCTAAAACACAGGTAGATTGCCCCTCTCTAAAACTCAGAGCTATACTATCTTGCACTAAATCTTTGAATATTTCTGTGGGCATTTGACGCCCCCTCCCCCAAGTGTTTTACCTCTAATGAAGTATTTGATATAATTCTTAGATCATTGAGGTCAATGGCTACTATAAAAGTTTATTGAATAACAGTTTTTTTGGAATCCTTTCACTACATGAAGGTATTCTCCAGTTCTTATAAATCAGTCTAAAACAACATTTCTGCAAATCCTGGTGTAGTATGTTTACTGCTACGAGGGGTAAAGCACTGATATTTGTAATAATAACTAGAATGCATATGACACATAACAGTTTATAAAGTGCAGTCTCACACGTTATGCCTTTTGAAGCTCACAAGAACACTCTAAAGAAGATGAATGAGTATTATTGCTATTGTTAGTATTATCCTCACTTATAGTAGAAGAAGGTCAGGTTCAAAGACAAACTATTTTGGGGCACAAGATATTGGCAATGGACTTCCACTTAAAGGTGACAGATATAATCCAAACATTTACCTGTACTCCCTCCTGCAAGATCCACAGGGGCAAAGCTAGGAAATGGCTGAGGATAAGAGACAATCTCACATTTTTTGAAAATGGAAAACTGGTAGCTGAGAGGTACCTGACTTAGGAGCGTAGAGAAAACTGAAACCTCAGTGCCAGGAGCGGTGACTGCCAAAAAACAAAATGAAAGAGAAAATCAATTTGAGTTCTTTCCCAGAACAGGGGGCACTCGGGACTAGGAGGCTTGAGAGAACAGAGCTGACAACAAGAGACTTGGTTCATGAGGAGAACTTACATCCCTGGTTCCCAGTCTCACCCCACACTTCCTGATCACCATTCCCAGGCCCTGGCAGGAGATATGAAGGTTATTCTCCAGAGAAATTGTTCCAGACTGGATTCAGTCTCTGGCACAACCGAGACTCATGTTGAGGCTCCTTATTGAAAGCAGGGGGCTTTAAATTAAATCTTACTGGCTAAGCTGAGAGACGCCCCGTCCCAAGCCCCTGACTGGTATTAAGTTTGTTAGAAACAAGGCTTTCAGACTTCTGACAAACTAAATAGTAATAAAGAAAATACTTACAGACACCGATGTTTGTGGTTTTCCTAAAAAAAATCGCAAGGTAAACGTATAGTTAATGAACCTTGTCCACTTGCCTAACTTCCAGCTAGTTTTTAGTAATTTATTGACGTGTGAATATAGAATAAGTCCTCATCATACATTTGGTGAAAACCTCTAACGTTAAAGACAGAGACAAAACGACCAGGATGACACAATAATTTGGAGAAGAGATGCGACGCAGGATACAGGAGAAAGCATTCTATCGTCAGAAAGATGAGAGGATACTGCATTCAGGAAACAAGAACAGAATGTGATAAAAGAAATAGAGAAAGAAGAGCTTTAGGAAATTAATGTATATGTACATATATGTTAAATTAAAAATATATTTAAATCTTGGAAAATAATTACAGAATGTCCCAGGAAATAAAAAAAAATAAAGACAAAACTAGAAATAAAAAGAATATTAAAAAAAAGAATAAGAAAATTAGAAAATTATTCCAAGAGTTCCAATGTAAAATGAACAGACATTCCATAGTGAATGAGTGAGTCAGTGAGTGAGTTCTCAGAAAATGGAGAGAAGTAAATTATTAAGCATATAATGCAAAATGATTTTCCAGAATTGAATTCAAATTTTCTGGTTTAAAGGGGTCTGTCATCCTAAGTGATCAGTATTGTGAACAAACAAAAGATCAAAGAAAGGCATGAATGTAACTATAACATTTCAGAACCCTGGGGATAAATAAAACGACCTAAAAGCTCCCAGAGAGGAAAAAACACAGGTTCAATATGGCAGACTGTGAATGAAATAACACTAACCTCTTCAACGATGACAGTGGAAGTCAGGTGACAAGGAAGAACAACTGTCAGAATTATGAGGGAAAATTTCATCTGCCCTCATTATATACCAGGCTATGGCTTAGTATATAGTATATTCTAATTTTGGTAATAAAATAAAAGTACTTTTAGACTTTTTCACAGTTGATACTTTTATTGTAATAATAACAAGTACCATGTGTGAAAAAAAAGTCTCAGGAAATTGGAGGATGTGCTCTGCTAGAATTATGAAATGAACCAAGGGAAAAGAAGATGAAATCTTGGAAACAGGGGATGTCGCGCACAGGAGAGACAATGGCAATTCCCAGGCTGATAGAGGTTTGCAGACCCAGAGCTATGCATCCAGTTCAAAGCATAACCAGTCCCAGTTGGAGCTGGTGGATAAGGGGATTCAGAAGGAAAGAAAGAGAACTTGACATATGAATGTGGAAAATAGCCATGACAGAGACTGGAAAGTCTACAGAGAATTAGTGAAAGAAAAGCATATGAAGAAATAAAGCAGTTACTAACTCAAAGAAAAACAGAAGTTTGCAAAAATAATAGCTAGAATAATGAAAGCAATGGTCTCAGCAGTGATCAGTATATATAATCATAACGTTCTAAGTTAAGTATTTTAATAAGAAGCTGAGTTATAATGTCATTGGAAGGGTGAGGTAGTTGTGTAAGAATGCTAAACCCCTACCTTTGATATAAAGAGTCAATGAAAATAATATCTAGAATTGAACACTCAACATATATATTTTTTATATTATCTGGAAAAATGGAGATAAATGTAAGTAAACTGTTGAAAGTATATGAAATGATTGGTTCTCAGAAAAATTCAGGAATCAGATAGGTGGGCAAAGGAATTCTAATTTTTGTTTCATTAATCTTTGTGATATTCAACTTTTTGGCCTGTATATTCATTTATAGCCTGTCCACAAAAAGTCCAACCATTGTTAATATAATGAGAGTGGCTTGTGAAACACCGATATAACCTGGCAGCCAAGGAGAGTGGACTGGAATGTGCATGTGTGAACAATGACGACTTCACTGTACGAGTCAGGGGGCATGGTAGGTGCTGTTGAGTGAGCAAGTGTACTGTGTGGCCGCACATTCAAAATGACTGAGTGAGTAGAGCAACGAATCTGCATCTAATTTTGTGTTAAGCTTGAACATTCCTCCATGGAAACTATTCAGAGGATTCAGAAGGCTGCAGCTATGGGCAACTGGTGATTGGCAGTTTCATCACGACAACATGCTTGCTCATGTATCACATCTTGTGCAGGGTTTTTTTGCAAAATTTCAAATCACCCAGGTGACTCAGCTCTCCCTACAGCCCAGATTTGGTGCCCTGTGACTTCTGGCTTTTCCCAAAACTAAAACACCTTTGAAAGTGAAGAGATTTCAGACCATCGATGAGATTCAGGAAGCACGATGGGCAGCTGATGGTCACTGGGAGAACTGTGTAAGGTCCCAAGGTGCCTACTTTGAAGGGGACTGAGGCGTCACTGTCCTATGTACAATGTTTCTTGTATCTTCCTTAATAAATATATCTATTTTTCATATTATATGGATGAATACTTTCTGGACAGGGCACTTTACAAATCAATAGAGAAAAACAACTCATGAAAAAAGGCAAAAATTTCACCAAGGAGGAAATCAAATGACTGATTATTTATGTGTAAAAGACTGCTAAATTTTATAGGTAACCAGAAAGCAAACTGACTATTAAAACAACAATAAAATACTATTTCATATCCAAAGACCTAAACTGTGACCCTGCCAAATGTTGAGAAGGGTGTGGGGGAATAGAATCATTATATTTGTGAGCATGGAAATTATAACTTCTATTTGGAGAACAATTTGGCAATATCTTATAATGTGGAAGTCGAGCATACACTATGACTCAGCAATTTCATGTCAAGGTCTATAATGTACTTCTGTCTAGAGTGTTTTTTCCCCCAAACTTCCCTAAGGATAAGAGTCACTCAGAGTAGGTGGGTGGGGGACTTGATAAAACATGTGTCTTCCCTGTCTTCTCCCTGGAGATCATGTTCGAAAAAGACTAAGTTTGAGATTCTGTGTTAAGAAAACGTTTGAAATTGCGTGCAAGGCTGTTGCAACATTGTTTCTAACAGCGATGATTTGCAAATCACTGAACTATCTATTAACAAGTATATGGACAAGTTGTGACACAATGGAATGCTGTTGAAATAAACTACATATTTTAATATATTTGTGTATATCAACATAGAAAATTCTTGGAAGTAGACTATTGAACAAAATCATCAGAAAATAGTAAGTACAGCATGATACTATGTATACAAAGCTCCAAGCACACAAAAACGGTACTGTCTACAGTACTGTTCTATCAGGCAGTGGCGGGCAAGAGTAGGTTCACACTTGCATTCCAAATAAATAATATGATAATTAATAAGTAATAACACAAGAATAAACTCTGTGCTTTGCATATTCACAACTATAAAAGTACTTTTGTCCACCTCTTATGTATAACATAATAAAACATTTTATATATATATATATATATATATATATATATATATATAAATAAAATACTGGAAGAGAATGATACATTTCAAGTTCAGGACAGTGGTTACCCCTAGAAAGAGTAGGAGGCTTTAAATCTGTGTACAGTTTACTTGCTGAATAACAAATACCTGATCAGATATTTGTATCAAGGTGCAGTTTTTGCTTTACCGTCTACATAGTTTGGTGGCTTACCTGAAAAGAACTGCCATGAATATATTCATGTATTTTGATTTGTTTGCTTATTTTTGTAATAGAAAGATTTAAAAAGCCCTGTGATTTCTCCTCTTGCCTGTTTCTATCACCAGAATCACCTAGTACAGTAGATGCTTTTAATAGGGATGTGATTGGAACTGGTCATTTGTCAGAAAATTGAAAAAAATCATGTAAAAATTATTTCCATTATTAAAATTCAAGTTATTAAAAATAAATCACTACATAGATATGCACACCTGTGAATTCATTAGACAGTATGACAGAGGCCAAGGTCTACATTTTGTGTGTGGGTCTGATTGGACCACCTGACATTCCTTGTATACACCACCCCCATTTAGGACCCTTAGTGATTTCCAGTTCGGGATCCATTAAAGTGGAGCAAAAAGATAAAAATTTCTGTAAAGCAATTTGAGAGAGTACATAATTCTCTTCATTTTACTGTTCTTCTCTTTGCTTATATATCTCTCTAATTTGAGAGCAATTTTTAAAGCAAGCCTATATAATTAAGTCTCTTCAAAGTATTCATCTTGGCTTCGAAAAAGGTTTACTTGTTTTAGAACTTGTAGTTTATAGGCTTAGATCATATTTAGCAAAATGAAATAATATGATGACGACTGGGATCATGGCCGAGTTTGTGAATAATCACAACTGACCCTTGGTGGGTGGCACTGCCCGAGAGAGCAGCTAACATCCGGGATGTTCTGCACACGGTTGGCCACCGCTGGCCTGTTTTACAGAGAGACCGGAGAGTGCGGCAAATTTGATAAATTAGTTAATTAGAGGTTGCTTAAAACAGCCTCTATATTTCCATCTGTCTGAGTATAACTACAAATGGGAACTGTGAGCTTTTAACAATTGAGGTGATCAAAGATACACTTTTTCTGAAGTACAGGGAGGCTTGTGTAACTTTGCAGACATAAATGATTTTAAACAAATCTCCACTTTATGCCATATGACAGAGTAGAAATGTTCATAATCGCTTAGAGAAGGAGATAATGCTTTATGTGCCACTGGAGGAAAGTGTAAAACAAATATTTTACAATTTTTCTCTAGTCCATTTATTGTTTTGATTTGACTCAAATAACCTTTTCTTGTTATTGTAATAGACTTCCTAATGCATCTTCTCGCCCGTGTGGGCAGATCCACAGAACTTTATATGCATGAATAATATAAGCTGATGTAGCAATATATTTTCTTTGTTTTCACATTACACATACAGCACAAATCCTAATAAAACTAGACTGGAATATATTACAAATTCATTTGGTTAGTATTCAGCTACTGAGTGAGTGAATAAATATATATGATTTAAATTAAGAATGTGCAGCCCATTACTTACATGCCACCTCTTCTACTTTATTTTGACTTTTGCACTATCATGTTTTATTAACATTTTGAAATTATAAACATGAGCACAGGGAAAGCCATATTAAAAAGTTGAGGTTAGGGGTTTATTATGTGTTGGAATATGAAAGCCCTGGAAGTAACTGGAGAGAAACTTGTTCCCAAGTTCAGGGATTGAGAACATTGCTGGGTTGGCGATGCTCCTGGCTTTTCTTTGTGGATAGTTCGTGTGTGTGTGTGTGTGTGTGTGTGTGTGTTGCTGGTCCAGAGGGTGCACCTCAAAGAGTGGTCAGTAGACCACTGGACCGAATCCATATTCAGTCCTTGTTAAAAATGCCAAAACTTGGGCTCAACTTACACCTGTTAAATCTACTTCTCCGGAGGTAGGGCCAAAGGATGTACATTTAAAACAGACTGTCTTATTGATTCTTATAAGAGATCAAATTTGAGATTTTTTTTTTAGTTCTGGTTCCTTAGGAGCAGAGCCTTCAATAGGGTAGTTGCAACCATGGCACATGATTTATTGAGGAAGTGTTCTTTTAAAATTAGTGAGCTTGAGGGTGAAGCAGGGTAGATGAAGAGGAAAGAGCTGAGCAATGGTGTGGTCTCAAGTAAAAATCTAACCTTGGTCCACAGGGGGTGGACCAAGGTGCTGTCAGGTTTTGAGACAAGCATGGCGATACTTAGGACCCTGATTTCAGCCAGCCATAGGCTGTGGGCTGTAGAGGAGTTGAGGGCACGAGAGATGGATGCGGGCAACTCTGATTAGCAGAGGGCAGTCTTCTTGCCAGGGGTTTAGCTGTGAACCCGTTGGCAGCCAACACTCCCAGTAGCTGGAGGAATGAGTGCTGCAGTCTGATGAAGAGGGTCTGGCTGGGGCATGCAAACTGTGCTCATCAGAGCCTGCCCCTTGCATGGCTCAGGTCCACTTGCTTCTTGTATACAGGTCACTCTAACTGTACGGACCCTATGATCACAGTTCCTGGGGAAACATAAGGGGAGGGTTGGTAGGATAAACTACAGTCCCCACTACTGCATTTGGTGTCCGTGTCCCCACTGATACTGATCATCAGCCTCCTCCTCCACTCATTTCTGATTCCCCCTCACCCTCACGAGCACTTCTGGTGGATCTAGGTAACTTGCTTTTGGGGTTGATAAAAACTTCATCTCTGAGGAGCCTAGGTCTCTGGTTACCATGCCTCTTTGAAATTGGGGTTGCTCTACTTGCCTACTTTTAGTCACAAATGGGCATGGGTGTGTCAAGAGATGCCCCAGCAGATGTGGCAGACATATTTGTTTATGTTCTTATTATGAGGTGGTAGCTCTACTTCCTCACTGTGACCAGGGTTGATTTGCCTTGCTTGTAGGGTTGCCCCTTGTTGAACCTGCTGGACTATTGGCCTAAAAATCCAACGTGACCAATGGCAACCATTGCTTTAAGTTTGTTGGCATTTTGCTGTGTATTTTTGGTAGAAATGTTCCCTGTCTTGTAATTAGGACCCAGACACTATAAATGTAAGTGGGGATGGGAAGCACAAATCGTTCAGTAAATTACTGGAAGTTACGGTGAGTGGGGCTGTTTCCAGCTTCTACTACCTGGTGCTTGGACCTATGTGTTCTATTTGTGGGAGATACAATACCACATGATGGACCTTGGTTCGAGAAATTTACCGAACCCTGCAGGGTAGCACCTAACCTCACGGTTTCATCAAGCTGGTGTCTCAGTTGCATATTCAAGAAGCTGTTTCATTAGTGTATTTGGACAAGAGCTTCTTGCTGATATAAAAAGTGGTAGGACCCTTTGTCCCATGTATATGTGTCCACTGCTGTACCTTTTTGGCCCTAAAGTGGGCCTCTTGACCTGGAGTGATATTATACAGAATTCCATGGCTGTGGAGCAGACATTCTGGTTCTTGGTTAGTGGTACTGGCTGAGAACCTGTGGCAAGAAAGGCAGATGTACACTGTGGGTGTTAATCCTGGTCAGAATGCATCTCTCCCCTCTCCAGGATGGGAGATGTCTGATGCATGCAATTTGCCATTAAGTGGCTGGTCGGTCTTTTGCAGAGGTGGGTGTATGGTCCCAGTAAAGGGGATTTAGGAGAGGCACCAATATTGATTCTACCATAGGGACCCGGTGGCCTTTCTTTCAGGGTACAGTTTAAGACATGCTTAATACAAAGGACCAAATTCGACCATATGTATAGATCAATTTATTGGTTGAATATACACTATTTGATTGAGCCTCAAATATGACTAGATGTTCAAATTGGTTGAATTCATACAGCTCTTTTTCGGTTGTTTGAGTAACCCCAAACTAGACCTGTTATTAGGTTAGGTAATTTGCTAAACACACAAACTAGATTTGGATGTTAGTCAGTGAGGGAAAAAATGGTTCAACTCTTTTGGCTATGTAAAATTTGGCTGCTCTTGACAGTGAAAAAGCTCAGAAACGGGAGCTGCAGAGAGATGGCATGGCTGAACAAGGATTTCTTTCGGACTTTGAAAATGGTGTTTCATAAAATATTTTCTCTTTAAAAAGTTACTGGTCTATAATATTGAAATAGAAGAAAATAATTACTATTTTTTTCAATTAGGAAGTTACTTATACATTTTGAAATACGAAATCATAGAGTTATAGAATAGCAGAATTGGGGGGACTTAGGTCCTCACACACCTCCGTCTTCCCAGTGGAAGAATTCTCTTTATCAAGGGGTGATGGTTAAAGAGCTTCAACAAACGATGTGATAGGACACCTAGTATTTCCCAAGGCAGTCTGCTTAATTTCTTTTAAATATTATGCTTATTTTTGAGTGAGGCAATTTATTAAGCCAGCCTCATTTGTTCTAATGCTCCTTGTTGGCAATTGCCACCTCCCGTGATTCTGTCCAGATCTCTGTCCCTGAGGTGTCAGTTTGCAGCTCCCATCCCAGTCCTTTTCCACCATTTTCAGACCTGCCAGGGCTTGGAGGACTCGAGGGCCACCCTCTTGGAGCCTCTGCTGAAGTGTGCATGACACGGATTCTCTGTGGTCCTCTACAGAGCTTGATCAAGGAGCCCATCCCCACGCTGTCCCGGAGGTCCAGGCGCCGTGCTGTGGAAGAACCCGTTTTGACCATGGGGAGCAAGCCCTTGGCCAGCTTGACAGTGTCCACTCATTCAGGCACTTTCGGCTTCCCGGGCTTTCTGAGGAAGGCAGTGAGGGCTCTGATGAACTCCTGCTGGTTCACCTCTTTTACAGTAACTCCAAACATCCTAAGGCCTCTATGCTTCCAGCCAGAGGAAAAGAGGATCGTATATTTTTAATAATAGAAAAAACGTAGATTCAAAAATAGAAAGTAAAAAAAATCACACAAAAAACTTGTGCTACTAGAATTTAAAAATATTTTATATGCTTTAATTATTGCTCAGAGTGGTTGTAACCATGTTATATAAACAGCTGCATGTCCTGCTATTTTTTTAACTTAAGATTATAGTGAAAGCATTTTTTGTTACAACAGATACCCCTGAAGCATCCTTTGCGATGGTGCATGACATTCCATCCCAGGGTGTGGTTCAGCCATACACTGCTTTAGGGTTAGACAATAGATTGTGTCCCTAGATGAAAGCAAAGGGTGATAGGGATTTACCTGTAGATACTTTAAAAACAGTATCACCCTCCAAGTTATGCTATAATACGGCAGGATGGACAACTAGGTATTTACTCATCTGGGGATCTTAACAAGGTTTATGCTTCAGTTTCAGCTTGCATATAATTCCCCTTTACAGAGACTGTTTATGCAAGATAGACATTGGATAATTTCATTTTCTCTCATGTTAACACGTACTTCAAATGTATGGAGAATCTTATTTTTTAATTGTTGATCAAGTACAGTTGTCTCCTTGTCCCCTGACCACTTGCCCCTACCCCAGCCATTCCCCACCTCCCACCCTCGATCCTCCCCCCTTGGCTTCGTCCATGGGTCCTTCTTGCTCTCGGAAGTGCCAAAATATCAACTATGTGACATGTGGCATTTGTTTTCATACTTTACTTCTGTTCTTCAGGTTTTTTTCATTATATTTGGTTTTTAACAATTGCCAATTATGTTCCTAGGTAACTTTTTCTTTGTATTCATCCTATTTAGATTTTGTTAAGCCTTTTAAATCTGTTGATTGATATTTTTCATCAGATTGGGAACATTGGTAGTCATTTTTTATTCAAACAGTTTTTTATTACAATATTTTCCTCTTCTTTCTCTGTGTCTCCGTGTATGTATTAGACACTTGATAAGGTTCTGTAGGTCACCAAAGCCCTGTCCAGGTTTTGTTCAGATTTTTTCTTCTTTGGCCTTCAGTTTTGATAATCTTTATTGTCCTGTCTTCAGGTCCCCTGTATTTTGCTGTCTTCAGGTCTCCTGTTTTTTCTTTTTTCTCTCTTTTTTTATTTTACTGCTGTCTTTAATCTACTGCTAAGTAGATTAAAAATTTATGTAGTAACTTTTTCATTTTAGTTATTTTTATTTTAGAATTTCTAATTTTTAGTCATTTTTAATTAATGATTTATTGATTATGCTATTACACTTGTAATAGCATAACACTTTGCCCCAACCTCCCCAGTTCCCCCATTTCCATAGTTAATCCCCACACCATTGTCCATGTTCATGGGTCCCTCATATACATTCCTTGACTAGTCCCTTCCCCTTCTTTCAAACAGTCCCACCCCCTCCTCCCCTCCTACCGCTGTCAGTCTATTTCACGATTCCATGCCTCTGCTTCTATTTTGCTCATTAGTTTATTTTGTTCATTAGATTCCTCTTACACATGAGATCATATGGTATTTTTCTTCACTGACTGGCTTATTTCATTTAGCATAATAGTTTCCAGTTCCATCCATGCTGTTGCAAAAAGTAGGAATTCCTTTTTGCTCTCTGCTGTGTGATTTTCCATTGTGTAAATGTACCACAGTTTTTTATCCACTCATCTACTGATGGGCACTTAGGCTGTTTCCAGCACTTGGCTATTGTAAATAATGTTGCTATGAACATTGGGGTGCATAGATTCTTTTGAATTGGTGTTTCAGGATTCTTAAGGTATATTCCCAGAAGTGGAATTGCCACGTCAAAAGACAGTTCTACTTTTAGTTTTCTGAGGAAGTACCATACTGTTTTCCCCAGTGGTTACACCAGTCTGCACTCCCACCAACAGTGTACTAGGGTTCCCTTTTCTCCGCATCCTCACCAGCACTTTTATGCTTTCCATTTCTCTTGATATTGTTCCTATGGACATTCATTATGCCTATCTTTCTTTAAATATGTGTATAGATTTATTTATTTTAAAATAATTTTTGCTAATCCTAATATTTCTGCCATCTCTGAATCTGTTTCTATTCACAGAATTTTTCTTCTGTTTTAGGTCAGTAAATTCTGTGTTTAGGTATCTTTGATTGTGTGCTGAACATTGTAGATGCTCTATTATTGAGACTATGAATTTTACTTTATTACTTTATTTTTTAAAAATATTTTATTTATTTACTTTCAGAGGAAGGGAGGGAGGGAAACATCAATGTGTGGTTGCTCTCACATGGCCCTCAACTGGATACCTGGCCCACAACCCAGCATTTGCCCTGACTGGGAATCAAACCAGTGACCCTTTGGTTCACAGGCCAGTGCTCAATCCACTGAGCCACACCAGCCGAGGCCTACTTTATTACTTTAAAAACTGTTGGGTTTTTATTTTTCCAGGCAGTTAATGTTTTGGTAAATCAGTTAGATCTTATTGATGCTTATTTTTAAGTTTTGTTATGGCATATCTATAGTAGTCCTTACCCTAGGGGTACAGTAGCCCCCTATTCCTTATATGTGGTCTTTCTGGGGACCCAGAATACCTAGAATGTTAATCAAATATTTGCTGACTACAATTTTTTTGATTTAAATTCCAATATCTCTCAGCACTGAGAAGCCTCTAGAATCTCCAGTTAATTCACATCTTTCCAGTAACTCTTATTTTTCCCTCCAGGTTGTTTTTTCAAAGAACCTTATCCCATCTGCACTTAGTAATCGATTAAATTCTTCGAAGGCCCCATGCGGAATTCAGGAACCCCTTCTCTGTGAAGCTTCCTTTTGGCAAATTCCAATGACCTCAGCAGCCCCAAACTCTGATTTCTTCTTCCTCAGTTCAGTGAAGCAGTTGCATGGGCCCCACCTTTCTGCACTATGTTCCAGAAAATGCATCTAGTGAGGGAAATGGGCTGACTGAGGGACTTACTTTGTGTGCGTTCCTCTTCTAATGGGTCACGGTTCTGCATTACTGTTTTTAAGCGAGTGGAAGCAGTTGCTTCATATGGTTTTTGCAGTTTTATAGTTGTTTACATAGGCAGGCTGGTCTAGAATCGTTACATCTGGAAATGGAAGCCTTCATAACACTTTTGCATATTAAGAGACTAGCATTTATCTTCAAAAAATCTCTTCTATTGTATACTGTTTTATTCCTTATCCAATTAATTATTTTAAGCATCCACCCAATGATCTATGTTTTTGATATAAACTTGAAGTTTCTTTTTTTGAAACTATAAATTCTTTTTCATATGTTTGGCATCCTCTAAGATATATAAAATATAAAATTAAATTTATTTAAAAATGAATTTTCTCTTTTCTTAATTGCTAGTCACAAATGTAATCTTCCGGTTTTTTTCTTTTGCTGACATGTTATCCAAAGTTGTTAACCCCTTCTGAGGCCCAGCCTACTTAACCTATAATTCCAGGCAAGATGCCAAACAGCTACTTTTCCTGAACATTAAATAGCTTAAATCTCAGAAGTTGCCTTTGCCATCTCCCAGATGGGATCCAGAGGCATCTTTAAGAAATCCAACCCCACTAGTATTTTCTTCCAAAGTGTGTGTGTGTGTGGCATTTCTTTACCTTTTTAGTTTGCAACCACATAAGGGCAAGGAACTTGTTTTCTATTGATCCATTAGCATATAGAACTGTGTCTGGGCATAGGAGATTTTCATTTGTTTAATAATAATAGAAATACTACTAATAATAGTGAGTGTTAACTGTGCCAGGAACTCTTCTAAAAACACGAGAAATAATAATTTTTACACTTCACACATACTTGATTTACTTGATTTAAAACTTTCTATGGCACATAAAATGTTTCATTCAGTTGATTTCAACTTTGTTCATACTGACTTCAGTGAGTTGTACTTTGGTTTTGTTTGCTTAAGACATTCTTTAATTGCTGCTGATCTAATACCCAAAGGAAGGTCTCATGAGACGTGGCTTGGATCACATTTTAGGGCCCCTGCATAGGCTATTTGATTGTCCTGTCTAGATTAAATGTTCATTGTAAGGTGAAGTCAGGAGCACTTTCCCCATGAACACTTGACTTTCAGACACATGATGGAATTGAGCTGACCCTGCGCAGCCAAGCTTTTGTCTCCAGTGTTACACCCCAGTGTAGAACCACATGATTAAACTGAAGTTTCATAGGTATTTACAGCCTTTTGGGGGGGCATTATTTGATATTGGGTATATCTGAAAGTAGGATTCAGATTCTATACTTCCGTGTGATTTTACTAGGGTGGTAAAAGTTGAAGAGATTCCTCAGTGCAGGAATTCCTGGGTGGGGAGCTGGGAATTGTTTAAGAATATGCTGTTCCTGAAAGCACCGAACCTTTCCAGGGAGGGCAGAGAAGGTTTGAGACAGATGTTAGTCATTGCTAAAACTATTGGTGGGTGCTTCCAGCTACCAGTCCCTAGAGACATTTGTGTGAAATGTGGCATTAGGGTTTGAGTTGTCTTTAGAATAAGCCAGTGATTGTCAAAGTGTGCTTCCTAGACCAGAAGCATCAGAATCATCTGGGAAATTAGCAGAAATACAAAGTCTCAAACTCTGCCCTGACCAAATAGAAACTGCGGATGGGACCCAGTAATCTTATTTTAATAAGCCTTCTAGGGAATCCTCATGTACACTTAAGTTTGAGAACCACTGGGGTATAAGGTTTTGAAGTCTAACAGGAAGAATAGGCTTCAGAGGCAAATAAAGATGCTTAAAAGAAAAATTTCAGGGTCTGGATTAAGAATCACACATGTACTTTGGACTGAATCTTGGTGTCCTCCCAACGTTCATATGTTGAAGCCTAATTCAGGGTGATCATATTTGGAGGTGGAGCTTTTGGGAAATAAGGAACTTTTGGGAATTAGGTCATGACGGGAGAGCCCTTGTGAATGGGATCAGTGCCCTTCTAAGAAGACACACGAGAGCTTCCTTCTCTACTTTCCACCATGTGAAGATACAATGAGAAGATGGCCATTTGTAAGCTAGGAGCAGATCCTCACTGGACCCTCGATCTGTCAGCACCTTAACTTTGGACTTTCTGGTCCTGAAGACTGTGGTAAATAATTGCTGTGGTTTAGGCACCCAAGGTGTAGTATATTTGTTAGAGTAGTCCAGACTGACTAAGACACATGGTGTAAAAGCCACTGACGCTTCCCTCTCTGGAAGAATGTCTGGCAGTACTCACTATCTGGCCACATGTCGTTGCTGGGACTTGTAGAGCAAGCTCCTGACTTGCTCTACAACAAAATAGAAAAGAAAGGTTCTTTCTGTACCTATCGCTATTTGAGAGTCTGCTATAGCAGGCCACTAGATAAGGTGCCATGCAGTGTGGCTTGTAAAATCACATCTTGTTGGTGCAGATTGCAAGGGAAGTTGTTTACAGGTAAGCATCACTGGAGAAGCACAGATTGAGAGAGAAGTTCTCATTAAATGCCTCTTTACTCTCTGCAGTTTTTGCAGTTGATGAAACTGATCTGGGAAGAGGAAAAGATGGAGGTGATAATGGTTAATCTTAGGGAACAAGATTGAACAAAAGTGACAGGTCGAAGTTCCAGCTCAGATCTGAAGAGCTGGAGTTGATACAGGAACAGCTGAGGTCCAGTCCCCCACCTCTACCACTGAGCTACTAAGTAAGAAGGAGTGGGAAAGAGAGGACGACCAGGTGGCCCCAAAGTAGTCCAGGCCCTTTAAAGAGAGGTGATGCCCTCTCTCGTCCTTCTCTTGTGCAGGACTGATCTCAAACAAGACATGTGTAAGTTCATCCCTATCTCCTGCCCCTCAGAAGGACTGAGAAGGTTTGTGTGTGGTAGTTAAGGAAAAGATTGAAAGTGCCTAGGCCTCCCATGAGATGAAAGAATTGTTAGTTTCATATGTAGTTAAAGCAACCATCGTGTTGTAGGTTGTACCTCGCAGGAGGCTCCAAGAAATTAATGTCTGGAAATCAGTGGCAGGAGTGATGAGCTCTTCTGGGTTGAAGAGAGGAGAAGCTCAGGAAACACTTTATACTCTTTCTTAGAAAGATGGTATCTTGTGAGGCTGGGCTCTAGGGGAGGTTTCAGTCCTAAGTGAGTATATGGATCTTCTCACCCACTCCTCAGGGAGAGAATTCTCAGGAGAAGCTGTAGTGAGAGAGCAGAAATGTGACTCCCTGGACTTTCAGGGCTGCTCCCTGTCCCCACAGGGAACGGAGACCATGGTTGACACGGGCCTTTGTTAGGGCTCTGGTTCTCTGAGTGGCTGTGGAGCCGAGACCAGGACAGTGGGCCGGCAAAGGCTCTGGGCAGGGGGGCGATGCTCTCTCTTTCTGTTATCCTTCATGGAGCCAAATTACTCATCTCGCAATTCATGAGTAGGATCAAATTTTCCATGGAAGGTTATACAGGGTCAAACTGAGCTGGCCGACCCGGATGGGAGTGGAAAAAGCAGACAGATTAGAAATTCACAGAAAATGCATGGAGGGTTCTGGGCTCACACAGAAGTGAAATTGGGGGAGCCAACTTCGCTTAACTCTTTGAAGGGAGATGGAGGCCCCAGTGACACCAGGCTTATGTTGGGGTAATAAGATAAGAATTCTGAAGCTGACTTGTTTTTTGTGCTTGCAGTAAACATGATGGAATCCTAGCACCTGGACCATTACATTTTGGGTACTGTGAACTCCAGTAATCATCTTTTTGCATCCTATCCTAAACTTGCCTAAAGAGACGTGGTATTTGGAAAACAGAGTCTCAGGAACATGCTTTTCTAGTCTCAGACCAAGTGAGACCACCAGAAAGCTAATGCATTGACTGTGTCGTCATAGTTCCTGATAAATGACCTTTGACCCACTTTGTGTTTATGTAATAGCCGAGAGTTTTGAGATTTATTGCAAATAAAAGCTATCTGACAAAGAATGCTTCTGCAGTTTTAAACAGATGACAACAATAACAAAACCACTTTTGTTTTGTTGTTATTGAGGAGCTTTGTCCATTCCTCAGAATATTCTGTGTAAAATTCTACTTCAGAACATGATTTAAAGATTGAATGCCCACACATACATCGTTACCTTGAAGAAATTGGTGTTCTTCTTTGAGATAATGAACACGAAATGCCTTATCATGTTTCCTGTCTATCTTGGATCAATAGACACTCAGAGCCACGTTTGTTGACTACCTGCAAGGATGCTATAGTCTCCATAGTTAGCACAACTTGACCGCTGACTGTAATGTTGACTTCCTATTTTTCCATTTTATTAAGCTCCTCTAAATAACTTTTGTTGTAAACCACTACAAATCCTTATTATTATCATAATCTGATCTTTTTGAAATATAAGTCCATTGAGTAAATTAAATTACTAACTATATTAATGATTTGTGGATTAATATATCACATGGTCTCACCAAAATCACTTAACTTTTGCCCACTTAACATCGAGAATAAGTTAATTATTTTAGTACTCAATTTTAAACTCATGTGTTTCCTAACTTCCTTTTGATTACAGAGCTAAAATCAATGACATGAATAGAAAACACGGAAAAATTTACATTGCTTGCCCATATACATGATTTATTACATTCCTTATTTTTCATTTCTTTATTTCTTTTCTTTCTGATGGTTTCCATGTAAACTGATAAATTACATATTGTACTAACCCTTTTCTTCTTTGTTTTTTTTTTGTCCGAAATGGATTCATCTGGTCTGTGAATTCAAGAGTAATTATTTTTCAGTTCAAGGTGACAATTTAATTTATTTCATTATGAACTGAATCAAACTTCCCAGGCAGTGTATTTTTTTAGGGACTTAATGTGCTCCATTGACTGCCAGTATAAGATTCAATAGTTAATTTATTCCTTTTGCTGAGTAGCATGTCTACGGCCTTTGGGGTTGTCAGTGAAATGCTCCCGTAGAAAGGGACGCTGGAGCTGGAATTTCACCATAACATCAATTAGATTGAAAAGTATTGTATAAGCAAAGGTTGTTTGCATAGCTCGCAGCGATGAGAGCATGCGTCATTCTGAAATTCTCTCTTCTGATTTATTCGGCAGACTGCGCGTGGGAATTTGGAGCTCATCCTCCTATTCCCTTCAGGGAAGGAGTGAGGGCGTAGGCTAGATTTAGTGTAGGAATCCCTGAAAATAGGTGGGGTTTTTCCCAAGGATGGTAAAATTGGAAATATTTACAAAAAAATTGATGGAGAAGTAATTTGCCACATTAAAGACTCTCTTGAACAAACTGACAGACCTACAAACCGACAAGAGTACCTGTATTTTGCCGTGTGTAATGCACACATTTTTTTGCCCAGATTTTTGAGGGAAAAATAAGGATGCACATTATACATGGGTATAATGATTACATACCATGGGTATAATAATCCAGTAAATAATGCTCACAAAACCCTGAGTGTGCATCATACACAGGAAAGCATTATACATGGCAAAATACGGTAGCTGCAAGAGGCTATGAGTTTGCCATCCCAACAGGATCTTCTAAGTTTCCTCTACAATTGATATACCTGCATAGTCATGGAAAGTCTTAACCACATAGAACAGGGGTGTCAAACTCATCTTCACCGGGGCTGCATCAGCCTCGCGGTTGCTTTCAAAGGGCTGAATGTAATTTCGACTCCTTAATAGTTAAGGAGTAGTTACATTTATACAATTCTAAGATTATTTCAGCCCTTTGAAGGCAATTGCGAGGCTGATGCAGCCCCCAGTGAAAATGAGTCTGACACCCCTAATGTAGAGTTTTAGCCTCCATTTCTTTGTGTCTCTGTTCCTCTCTTGGTGGAATGAGGATGCAGGGAATGGAATGAATGGATTTCACTGTGATTACAGGCCCATCAGAACCTGCAGCATTTCTGTATTCCGCAGGGACCTCTGGCCCCTTTGCCGTCACACCCCTCTCTGATCAAGATCCCAGTCCTAGGCCCTTTCCACTTAATGGCATAATTGTAGCACTGGTATCTCTAGTATTTCTTGGGTACTTAGAAAAAAGAAATCACTACCTATGCTAATTAGTGTATTAAGTAGGGCTAATTGTAATGGCCTTGCCAGCATGTCTATTGTTGCAAAGAAAAAATCAGTACGGGGACACCAAATATAAATGTAGGCTCCAAAGACCCTGAATTAATATAAAATTGAATTAATTTAGCTGAATATGAAACACAAATACATACCAAACCATATGCCTTTATGAAGCTGTAAAAAGGAGACAGTGGAGCTTGTTTTGTTTCTCACCTGGCCCTCACTGGATCTCCTTTTCCTCTGCTGTTCTTGTAGGCAGCCATGGGAGGGAGAGATGCTTCGTACCCAGAGTAGGAGACCTGGGTTTGAGTCCACCTCTGAAATTCATTATTCACATGACCTTGGGTCTATCACTGAAACTTTCAGCATCTCAGCGTCTCACTTTCCTAACCTGTCCCATGGAGACTAAAACTTTTGGCATCGAATAGCTGAGAAGATTAAAGAGATTAAATGAGATGTTATATGTATACAAGTTTTTAAAGTATAATGTATGCTAGCCCTGTGAAGAATATTAATAAATATTACATATTGGTATTAATTTATATCTTACGAGATATTTTGATACAATTTGGGAGATATTCTGATAAAATTTGGGAGAGCAACCAACCAGATTTATGTCTTTCAAAGGTGTCCTGTGTGGCCATAGTGGTAAATAAGTAATGATGATAATAAATAAATCCAGGAATTAAGTATTTATGTATAATACTTTACAACTTCATTTGGTGGAGCATCTTTCATGCCAACTACATCCCCAAACAGATTACATTCAATAAAGACTTACAGTGATAAGCAATAAATCCTAGCAGTGAGAGGCAGATATTGAGATAAACAGGCAGAGGGAAAGTGCTTTTCAGCCAAATTCTGAAAAGAATGAAGAATTTAGGGGTGAAGAGACTCAGGAGAGATGTCACACTAGGTAGAAACTGTTGGAAATAAAGTTCTCACACTCAGTTTCCTTAGCGCAAGGCCTGAGGCACAAAGAAGCAAGGCCTTGAACCTCGGCCTGGGTCATCTCACTCACGGCATGTCCTCACTGTGGGGGAAAAAAAGAAAGATATTAAGTTCAAGAGAGATAAATTCCAACTCCACGGAGCTATGAGGCGGCGGAAGCTTTGCTCCGATCTCTGTGGAACAGAAAAGCACTGTGTGTTGTTGGCGTTCTGCTCGCTGCGTTGCACCCAAGACACGCCTCCGCGGAGCCCATCTGTGAAAAGCAGCTGGAAATCTGGTTTGCAGTCCAGAGCAAGGATTTTCTAGTTAGTTCAAAATAAATTGACTTTGAAGCCCTCCCTAAGTTTGTCTTTGGTTCAGCCAGTTTAGATGCCACAGAATGTTTCCTTTATAGGTCAATTTCGCTTTTTTGGAGGCCTGTAGATAACACAAGCCCCTGGAGTAACAACGTGTGCTGCATGGCTGGGGGGTGGGGGGGAGTGTTTGAAGGTGGGAGTACGGCACACGGAGGAGGGAAAGAGAAGAGGAAAATGTTACTAATTAAGGTCTAATTGAAGACTAATTTTATTCCACTCTCATTTTTTACCATCAGTTTCCTCATCTATAAAAGGAGGACAAGGCCTCCTACTAGGGTTCTGTGAAGATGAATGAAACAACAACGGGAAACCTTTGAGAGAGAGGGTGCCACAACATACAGAGCTCGTGATAACCATGGGTCCCATCTTCAGTAGCCCGAAGGTGCTATTGCCTGGAACCCCAAATGCATGGGAAGAAATCCCTTTGCTCTCTCTCTTTTTAAAGATTTTATTGATTTATCTTTAGAGAAAGAGGAAGGGAGAGAGAAAGACAGGGAGAGAAACAGCAATGTGTAGTTGCCTCTCACACACCCCCAACTGGGAACCTGGCCTGCAACCCAGGCATGTGCCCTGACTGGGAATCAATCCAGTGATTTCCGTTTGTAGGCCGGAGCTCAATCCACTGAGCAACACCAGCCAGGGCCCGTTTCTTTTTCTTTTAAAAGACTTATTTTTTAGAATTATTTTTTTGTTAAATATTTTTTATTACAGAGCTACATCATTGAAAATCCTTCAAGTAAGCAATTAAAAAATCTCTTCTATTTTGATTTAAAGACATATTGTATGCATTTTTAAAGCACACTTATCTTTGTTAGACTCTTTAGGCTAGCACTAAAGTGACTATTTCTGTAACATACTGACTGAGGTTGGGGGGCAGTAAGAATGGGGGAGGCTAAGGTGTCTCAAAGGCTGAGGAAAGGTTGCTTGTACGAGATTTGATTCAGATCATCTAAAGAATGCAAAGTGAGCATTACTATATTTTATGTTCACAAGGTGTTTTGTTGTGGTTTGTTTGATTTGTCTTAAAGGCAGACTAATGGCCCCTAAAGGAAGATGATCTCACAGATCCGTGGAAACCCTATTACATCCTTTGAGTTGTAGATGTAGTTCAGATCAACAGGACATCTTGGGCCAGCTGGGCATGTATCGACAGTTTTAAGGAGGACCACTAAAGTTTCTTTCACGATACTAAAACTGCCTCAAAACAAGCAATTTAGTTTGGAAAAGCACTTTAAGAGTAAAAAACCAAAAACCCAAATCAAAAAACAACAGCAGCCTGGAAGTGTTGATGTTAGGAGAGACCATAAATGAATGAAGAGATTAGTACCTGAGCACCTACAGGCACAAAGGGATTTCAAAGCTGCTCCATTTACGACCAGTACAGAAAGATGAAGAGTAAAAAGGAGCTAGTCCTGGTCAGGCAGCGGGGAGGGGAGCCATTCCTTCAGTGCAGGGCTCCTGTCTACTTGCACACATGGCATCCCTAGTACCTGGAAGGTGGCAGGTCGGTCCTCACTATTTCTTCCAAAAAAATATATGAATAAATAATATATATTAGGAAAGAGGAGCTTGATTGTTTAAAAAGCAGGCTCTTGATTGTTCGACACCCAAGACAGAGGCTGTCTTTTTATAAAATTTCCTCTATTTCCCACTTGTCTTCGAGGTAGGTATTTCTGTTGGTGGTGCTCTTTGTGAGCTGGTAGGTACAGGAGAGATGCCTTAAGGGACATCTGAAGCTGTTACATTAAAAAGGATCTGGAGTTGTTACATTAAAAAGGTTTCCCAGGCAAGCAAGAAATGGCCTGGAGTCTGCTCCTGGCTACAACTTTAATCATTCCAGGCCAGCTGACTGTGGAAATTCATCTGAATAATGAAGAAAATACCCTAAACTGGACTTCATCTTGTTACTTTTGCAACTTTGGAGTTCTGACTTAAAAACTAAGTGTGGAAGATTTATCTGCAGCTACAGCCTTCTAAATTCCACTAAATCCAAGAGAGGATGCATTGTTTCCTGGAGTGGGTGAGAGAAGGAAAAGGCTCGGTTTGGCAGGGAATTGGGAAAGACAGATTTGGGTGTGTGGGGGTGGGCAGGGAGGAGTTCAGGTCCCAGAAATTTATTTATTTATTTATCATTCAAGTACAGCTGTCTCCATTTTCCCCTCACCACTCCCCCTGCCCCAGCCATCCCTGCCTCCCACTCTTGATCCTACCCCACTTTGGTTTCGTCCATGTGTCCTTTATACATGTTCCTTGATGACCCTTCCCTGTTTTTTCCTGTTATCCCCTCCCCTCTGGTTACTGTCAGTTTGTTCTTTATTTCAATGTCCTTGGTTGTATTTTGCTTGCTTGTTTGTTTTGTTGATTAGGTTCCACTTATAGGTGAGATCATATGGTATTTGTCTTTCACCACATGGCTTATTTCACTTAGCATAATGCTCTCCAGTTCCATCCATGCTGTCACAAAGGGTAGGAGCTCCTTCTTTCTTTCTGCTGCGTAATATTCCATTGTGTAAATGTCCTACAGTTTTTTAATACACTCATTTACTGATGGACACTTAGGTTGCTTCCAACACTTGGCTGTTGTAAATAGTGCTGCTATGAACATTGGGGTGCATAGGTTCTTCTGAGTTAATGTTTCAGGATTCTTAGGGTATATTCCCAGCAGTGGAATCACTGGGTCAAAAGGCAGTTCCATTTTTAGTTTTCTGAGGACATTCCATACTGTTTTCCACAGCGGCTGCACCAGTCTGCATTCATACCAACAGTGTACTAGGGTTCCCTTTTCTCCACATCCTCTCCAACACTTGTTGTTTGTTGATTTATTAATGATGGCCATTCTGACTCATGTGAAGTGGTATCTCATTGTGGTTTTAATTGGCATCTCTTTGATGGCTAGTGATGCTGAGTATCCTTTCATATGTCTCTGGGCCTTCTGTATGTTGTCCTTGGAGAAGTATCTGTTCAGGTCCTTTGCCCATTTTTTAAATTGGGTTGTTTGTCTTCCTGGAGTGGAGTCATGTGAGTTCTTTATATATTTTGGAGATCAAACCCTTGTCTGAGGTATCATTTGGAAATGTATTTTCCCATACAGATGGTTCCCTTTTCATTTTGCTGATGTTTTCTTCAGCAGTGCAGAAGCTTTTTATTTTGATGAGATCCCACTTGTTTATTCTTTCCTTTATGTCCCTTGCTCTAGGGGACATATTGGTGAAAATGTTGCTGTGTGGAATATCTGAGATTTTCCTGACCGTGTTCTGCTCTAGGACTTTTATGGTGTTGTGACTTATATTTAAGTCTTTTATCCACCTTGAGTTTATTTTTGGGTATGGTGTAAGTTGGTGGTCAAGTTTCATTTCTTTGCATGTAGCTGTCCAGATCTCCCAACACCATTTGTTGAAGAGGCTATTTTTGCTCCATTTTATGCTTCTTACCCTCTTTGTTGAATATTAATTAACCATAGAGCCTTGGGTTTATTTCTGGGCTCTCTATTATGTTCCACTGATCTGTGTGTCTGTTCTTGTGCCAGTATCAGACTGTTTTGATTACTGTGGCCTTGTAATATAGTTTGATATCAGGTATTGTGATGCATCCTACTTTGTTATTCTTTATCAAAATTGCTGTAGCTATTTGGGGTTGTTTATGGTCCCATATAAATTTTTGAAATGTTTGTTCTATATCTGTGAAATATGTCATTGGTATTTTAATAGGGATTGTGTTGCATCTATAAATTGCTTTGGGTAGTATGAACATTTTGATGATGTTAATTCTTCCAACCCATGAACATGATACATGCTTCCATTTGTTTGTATCTTCCTTAATTTCTTTCTTCACTGTTGTGTAGTTTTCTGAGTACAGGTCTTTTACCTCCTTGGTTAGGTTTATTCCTAGGTACTTTATTTTCCTTGTTGCTATATCAAATGGGATTATTTTCCTAATTTCTGTTTCTTATATTTTGTTGTTGGTGTACAAAAATGCCTTCGATTTCTGAATATTGATGTTGTATCCCATTGTTTTGCCAAATTCACTTATGATGTTGAATAGTTTTTTGGTGGAGTCTATTGGGTTTTCTATGTACACTATTATGTCATCTGCAAACAATGACTGGTTTGCTTTCTCCTTTCCAATTTGGATGCCTTTTATTCCTTTTTCTTGTCTGATTGCTGTGGCTAGGACTTCCAATACTATGTCGAATAGGAGTGGTGAAAGCAGACATCCTTGTCTTGTTCCTGATCTTAGTGGGAAAGCTCTAAGTTTTTTCCCATTGAGTAAGTATGATGTTGGCTGTAGGTTTTTCGTATATGACCTTTATTATGTTGAGGAATGCTCCCTCTATTCCCACTTTGCTGAGTGTTTTTATCATAAATGGGTGCTGTACCTTATCAAATGCTTTTTCTGCATCTATTGATATGATTATGTGATTTTTGTCTTTCGTTTTATTTATGTGATGTATTACGTTTATTGATTTGCAAATATTGTACCATCCTTGCATCCCTGGGATGAATCCCACTTGGTCATGGTGAATGATCTTTTTAACATATTGCTGGGTGAAATTTGCCAATATTTTGTTGAGGATTTTAGCATCTATGTTCATAAGCCATATTGGCCTGAAGTTTTCTTTCTTTGTTATGTCTTTATCTGGTTTGGGGTTTAGGATGATGCTGGCTTCATAAAAAGAGTTTGGGAGCCTTCCATCTTCTTTGATTTTTTGGAATAGTCTGTGAAGGATAGGGGTTAGCTCTTCTTAAATGCTTTGTAAAATTCTCCTGTGAAACCATCCAGTCCAGGGCTTTTGTGTGTTGGGAGTTTTTTGATTACTGTTTCAATTTTGTCAGCTGTTATTGTTTTTTTCAGGCTTTCTGCTTCTTCTTCATTCAGTTTTGGAAGATTATATTTTTCTAGAAATTTGTCCATTTCATTTAAGTTTTCAAATTTCTTGGCATATAGTTCTTCATAGTAATTTCTTACAATCCTTTGTATTTCTGTGGTATCAGTTGTAATCTCTCCTCTTTCATTTCTGATTGTGTTTATTTGGGTCCTCTCTCTTTTTTTCTTAATGAGTCTCCTTAAAGGCTTGTTGATTTTGTTTATCTTTTCAAAGAACCAGCTCCTGGATTTATTGATCCTTAGAATCGTGCTTTTTAGTCTCTATGTTGTTTAATTCTGCTCTGATCTCAGTTATTTCCTTCCTTTTACTTGCTCTGGGCTGTCTTTGTTGTTGTTCCTCAAGTTCTTGTAGGCGTAGGGTCAGGAAATAAAGCTGACTGGGGGAGTCTGTGGTCTTGGGTACAACAGGAAGCTAAAGCTACAATAGTCATGAAGGAGCTCAGTCCAAATAAGAAAGAACTTGCGGGAAAGACAATGAAGGTAGAGAAGGGACTGGATTCCAGGAACTAGATAGGCCAAGAAAGTGACAGCACCTCTCAGGTACTAGCTTGTGTGATTATTCGTATATAGAAATTATTGAATCTAAAGACTATTTTCTTCTTGCCAGATGTGGGAACTGGTTCCCTAGTATGGAGGCACACACAGGTGGGGATGGATCCTTCCTTCTGAGGCCTGTGTTTAGCTCAGGTGTGGATAGGAAAGTGAGACATTCAGGAGTGTTCTCCTGTGTGTTCTCCTCTGCGCAGATCATCACGTTTCTCAGCTCAAGGGGCATTGAGCAGGGCAGTGGTGGTGGTGTTGGGGGACTGGGAAGCACTGCTTCTGAAAGAGGAGAAATGAGGGAGATGACATTATAGAATAATCTCTTCCAGGGGCTACTCTGGGCTGTATTACAGGAGGATCGTATTTCTTGCCAATAAACATGAAGCCCTTTCAATGTATCTTCCTCTTTAAAAGAAGATAAACTCAATTGATTCTCCCCAATCTTAGACACCAAATAGACCTAGGACAGGTGCCCTGATATTCTGTGAGGAGTTAGCTGGCCATTTTCAGATTTAATGATCCAGGAGTCCAAACGAGTGTGGTATCTCTCTGGGCCCCTGACAGCACTGCGAATGTCCCTCTGTGGGTAGGCTGACCAAGCCGAATGACCCAGAGGTGAAACTACTTCTTTGGTGATGTCTGTAATGCCTGATCCATAATCTTCATCATTTCTGTTATTATTTTTTTAAAGATCTTATGATAACACAGCACATTAGAGTATGCTTAAAGTTTTAAAGCTGTGCTACTGGCTATAATTAAGTTCTTTCAGCCTTTCTGTTATAATTTCTTTTATCCAAGGTTTAATATCTCAGAGATTTCTAATCCCACTGGGTCAAACTTAGTATAGAAATTGTCAGCAGGAATGCAATTTTTTCTGCTCACCCCTAAATATTTCCAAACAAATGTGCCTGTGTTTTCCTCATAGCACAGGTATAAGGAAATATGTTTCAGGCACTTTGGAAAGGCCTAAAGACAAAGCATTGTCTAGGCACAAAACAGAGAGAAATGTACAGGAGCAAACCCCATCCAGTTTTGGGTGGGTAGGTAAATTGAATACTTTCAGTATCAGAGAGTTTTTGCCTTGTGCTCTTTAACCAAACTCAAGATTTAACTGTGAAATAACCTGAAAGCATATTGGTTGTTGGTTTAGACCAGAGGTGTCAAACTCATTTTCACCAGGGGCCATATCAGCCTTGCGGTTGCCTTCAAAGGGCCCAATGTAATTTTAGGACTGTATAAATGTAACTACTCCTTAACTAGGGGCAAGGAGCAGGGCACTGCCTCCAGGTAGAATCGAGGTGCTTGGCCGGATAAAACAAGGTGGAGCGGATTTGGCCCGAGGGCCCTGTGTTTGCCACCTGTGGTTTAGACTTTTGCCTTTTTCAAAAATGAGAAATGTTATTTCTTTTAAAAGATTTTATTTGTTTAATTTAAGAGAGAGGGGAAGGGTGGGAGAGACACATCAATGTGCAAGAGAGACATCAATTGCATGCCTCCAACTGGGGGCCTGGCCTGCAACCTAGGAACGTGCCCTGACTGGGAACCAGACCGGCGCTCTTTCGGTTTGCAGGCCTGTGTTCAATCCACTGAGCCACACCTGCCGGGGCTGTTTGTTATTTCTGTGAAAATTGAAGACAGTCAGTTGATCTGGTATATTTATCTGATATAGTCTCTAACTGAAATGGTTTTTTCTTTGTCTTTCTTCTCTTTGTCTTGAGGTCCACTGAATAAAAATCATTTATGATATTGTTGATCCTAACAAAGTTATTACAATTAAAAAATTATTTTTAATTTTTGTTGGTGAAAAGTACATACCATTAAATGTACCATCTTAGCCATTTCGAAGTGTCTGGTCCAGTAATGTGAAGTATATTCACATTGTTGCACAGCCGATCTCCAGAACTTCTTCATCTTGCAAAACTGAAACTCTGTATCCATTAAGAACAACGACTCCCCGATTTCCCCTCACCCCAGCCTCTGGCAACCGCCATTCTTTCTGTTTCTGTGAATTCGACTACTCGTAAAAATGTCATGTAAGTGGAATCGTGCAGTATTTGTCTTTTTGTAATTGGCTCATTTCACTTAGCATAATGAGCTCGAAGTTCCTGCACAGTGCAGCATGTCAGCATTTCTTTCCTTTTTAAGGCTGAATAGTATGAGAGTTATTATCTGACATTTTGGATGTTTGTTCAGTTTTGTTCTGTTCTTTATTAATCAAAAGATCCAGTTCCTTAAATGGAAGACCCTATTATATCTTTAGTTTCTTTCATCCTTATTAAAATTCCTTTTTGGGGTTTTAACTCTTTAGCTTGAAGCTCCAGGCCTTTGACCTCAGTTATACTACTTAAGAGAAGCTTAGCTATGTAGGCCAAGTTTCCTAGACAGCGGAGGATGTGCCTCTTAAGGTCCCTGGCTGTGGCTGTCCCCCAGGTCAGATTGGTCATAATCATGTGCCCTTTTGTCCTTGCATCTGCCACCACTGTCATTGCACGACCATTCTCCAGTCTGTCTGTGTGGGGAGTTGTCACAGTTGTGAGCATCCCAGCCCCAACGACTCTTCCAAATGTGACTCACACTCTCACCTGCCTCTGAAGTTATTTCCATTGTGTCCTTTAACTTCCCTTTCCTTCCTCCCCGACCCTCCTGCCCCCGTCTCCTAGAGTTTCTCTGATACTTCTTGTTTTCCCAAGAAAAGATTACCTTTTTGTCAAGACATGTGAAACTTCTTTTCTTTCTCACTGAGCTCCAACCACGTGGTAAAAGTCTGTTCAACTCCCCAAATATTTATGGGAAATTTCTGGGTGTCAGACTACAAATGCCAAGAGAAGCAGACACTGCCCGTATCCTCGAGGAGATCACATGCCAATAGGTCAGCTAGATATGAAGATGAACAAAGACGCCATGGGAAATTGGGGTAGAAACCCTGTGGCCTTTGTGAGAGACGGACACAGTGAGGAAGACACTTGTCATCTGTGAGAAAATGGAGTTGGGCCTTAATAACAGGGCATTTAAAATCAGTGTTAAAAAAGGACAACAAATTGGCTAGAAAAAATTACATTTTTGACTTAGTCTCTCTCCTTCTCAATTGTTTGTTTATTTAGTAAAATTCACTTTGGAATCCACAGTCCTCAAATTTCTTCCTACCACAAAGACACATTGGGCAAGACTAGTCAGTAACTTTTGCCGGGGTTGTTATTGTTTGTTGCCCGGGTACCACTGCATTTCCTACAAGGACATTAGGTTTATTTATTTTTGAGGTCCTCTGGGTCTGCTATGTCAAGAATCCTAGAGGAATCTGAAGGGGTGGATCCTGATGAGCTAGCACAGTATAAACTGTTATCAGTCATTTACATGTAGGTGTGAATGAAGCAAAAGGAAGCAGGTTTTGATAGGGGCAGGAAGCTGAGAGGCAACAGAGTAGGAGGAGCTTGAGAAAGAGATGCCTGTAGATTCACAGATTCACTGGTGAAAAGGGAGTAGGGAAGTTGGAGGATAATGATCTTGAACTAGCTAAAGACCCGGTTCTCTCTAGAAGTAGTGCTGTATGCGGAAGCATGGCCTCTGAGTCATAGTTTATTTGAACAATGAATGCCTAAGTCATCTCCAGGGTGGAATTTGATAAGAAGGACCCCTCTTTCCCACCTGGGTTCCAAGCACTGAGAAATAGATCAAGGAGAAAATATAGGATAAAAATGTCCCCTTTGCCACTAGTAGAGTACAAGTGAAATGAAGGAGCTTTAGGTCTGTTACTGTAGTGAACTTGGTGATTTTGAACCCAGAACTGAGCACACTTGGTCCTCATACTCCATCGAAGTAGCACTAGACTGGGGCAGGCCACTCCACAAAGACGGGTGCCGAAACTCCTCCACATTTACCAAACATACATGTCACTCCTCTTATGCCAGACTGCAGTGGTGAAGCTGAGAGAAGCTGGGAGATGCTAACATCCTTACTTCATAGGAAGATAGCTTAAGAAACAAGGAAGAGTTTTTTTGCAATGTATTTGCTGCCAGGATGCAGGTGTTGCAAAAATCACCACTAAATGAAGCCAAAATGGGAAAGGAAAAGACTCACATCAATATTGTGGTCATTGGACATGTAGATTCTGGCAAGTCTACCACTACTGGACAGCTGATCTCCAAATGTGGTGGGATCAACAAAAGAACCACTGAAAAATTTGAGGAGGAGGCTGCTGAGATGGGGAGGGACTCCTTCAAGTGTGCCTGGGTCTTGGATAAACTGAAAGCTGAGCGTGAGCATGGTATCACCACTGATATCGCCCTGTGGAAATTCGAAACCAGCAAGTGTTATGTGACCATCATTGATGCCCCAGGACGCAGAGACTTTATCAAAAACACGATGACAGACACATCTCAGGCTGACTGTGCTGTCCTGATTGCTGCTGCTGGTGTTGGTGGATCTGAAGCAGGGATCTCCAAGAATGCGCAGACCCGTGAGGATGGCCTTCTGGCTTGCACACTGGGTGTGAAACAGCTGATCGTTGGTGTTAACAGAATGGATTCCACTGAGCTGCCCTATAGCCAGAAGAGATACGAGGAAATAGTTAAATAAGTCAGCTTCTACATTAAGAAAATTGGCTACAACCCTGACACAGTAGCATTTGTGCCAGTTTCTGGTTGGAATGGCGATGGCATGCTGGAGCCAAGTGCTAACATGCCCTGGTTCAAGGGATGGAAAGTCACCCGTAAAGATGGCAGTGCCAGTGGAACCGCGCTGCTTGCAGTTCTGGATTGCATCCTGCCACCAATTCATCCAACTGACAAGCTCCTGTGTCTGCGCCTCCAGGATGTTGACAAAATCGGTGGCATTGGAACTGTCCCTGTGGGCCGAGCAGAGACTGGCATTCTCAAACCTGGCATGGTGGTCACCTTTGCTCCAGTCGGTATTACAACAGAAGTAAATACTGTTGAAATGCACCATGAAGCTTTGAGTGAAGTTCTTCCTGGGGACAATGTGGGCTTCAATGTCAAGAATATGTCTGTCAAAGGTGTTTGTCGTGGCGATGTGGCTGGTGACAGCAAAAGTGACTCATCATGGAAGCAGCTGGCTTCACAGCTCAGGTGATTATCCTCAACCATCCAGGCCAACTCAGTGCGGGACATGCACCTGTGCTGGATTGTCACCCAGCTCACGTTGCTCGCAGATTTGCTGAGCTGAAGGCGAAGATTGATTGTTGTTCTGGGAAAAAGCTGGAAGATGGCCCAAAGTTTGTGAAATCTGGTGATGCTACCATCATCGATATGGTTCCTGGCAAGCCTGCTTGTGTTGAGAGCTTCTCTGACCATCCTCCTCTGGGCCGCTTTGCTGTTTGTGACATGAGACAGACAGTTGCTGTGGGTGTCATCAGAGCAGTGGACAAGACAGCAGCTAGTGCTGACAAAGTCACCAAGTTGGCCCAGGAAGCTCAGAAGGCTAAATGAATATTATCCCCAACACCTGCCACCCACGCCAGTCTCAACCAGTGGTGGAAGCTTGGTCTCAGAACTGTTTGTCTCAATTGGCCCCTTAAGTAATAGTAAAGGACTGGTTGATGATTACAGTGCATCAGAAAACCTTCAAAAGGAAAGAAGAATGTTTTGTGGACCATTTTTTTTTGTCAGTGTAGCAGTTTTTAAAAGTTACTATTTTTTAAATCAGTACTTTTTAGTGAAAACAACTTGATCAAAATCTGTCACAGAATTTTGAGACCCATTAAAACAAAGTTAAATGAGGAAAAAAAAAAACAAGACAAGAGCATTCGCCTGCAACAAGTTACTTTCACTTAATTCCTTTCTTTTTTTAAATTGGGACTCTATACATCAGTTTGGATGGTATTGCTTTTAAGTTCTTTTTATTTTTAGTTTTGTTTTGTCCTCTGTTTCTGGCATTGAAATTTTCTAAGCTTTTTCAGCAAAGAGTTTAGATGTGATTAATTTCAATCCCTCTTTGGTTATAGAAATCACATTTGAGTTTTCCCAGTCTTTTTTTTTTTCTTATATGTAAATCTCATTTTTTGAAGCAGAATGCAGAAGAATGTAGAAAGTAGATGCATTTGAGTCCTCGATGCTATTGCCATCTTCTGCTCTGGTACCTTTCAGTTCTCTTTCACAGTCAGAGTAGGTAGGTTGTGCCAGGTGCAAAGCTGATGAGCTCGCAGCTCAGCACAGTGAATGGGAAAGTGATGGCCTACTCACTGCAGTGTACTGAGTTATTAGAAGACACAGAAACGGGCCTTTGTATTTATCTTAGGGAGTCACCTCCCTCACCCTTCAGGTCCCTCTGTATAGCATTGCCTCTGTGAAGCTTATGGGAGCTGCAGGGACTTAAAGAAGCAAATGGCTCTCCAAGGAAATCTCCCTAGGACAGGGGTGTCAAACTCATTTTCAAGGGCCAAAATAATTTTAGGACTGTGTAAATGTAACTACTCCTTAACAGTTAAGGAGTTGAAATTATATGCGGCCCTTTGAAGGCAACCATGAGACTGATGTGGCCCCGGTGAAAATGCGTGTGACACCCCTGCCCTGAGGTGTGACCCACGTGGAACCTGTGAATGTTTGGAGTTTGACTCTCACCATGAAACAAGATCAGTGGCAGATAGAAATGTAATGAAAACAACACTTTGTTCCTGTGGGTAAAGTCAGATTGATGACAACTAGGTATTCTGATAGTCAGGGTTTATAATCTGGATTGATTTCTGGGGAAATGTAAAAATCATCAATCGTTACAAAGCTATGAATATGTAAGACTACCAGGAGAGGGGATTCCAATATAAGTGACAGCCAGGGCCATCAATGCTAATTTGCTTTCTGTTTTGTCCATGACACAACAAAGCAGTTGAAGAAAGCATTTGCTGTAGTTATTGTCACTCAACTTTCAAGTGAAAGGTGATTTCAGCATCACGTTTTAAAAACATAGTTTTGGCATAGGTGGTACGTATTTGGAAAGCACAGAGTGGTGCCTGGCACCTGGTGAGTAATGCGTAACGATTTTTAAAAAATAAATAAAACAGAGTAAATCGAACCACATTTGCCAAAATCCACAATCTTGGTATCGTCGATCATTTGTAGTTCAGATAATTGTCCCTGTGTTTCATGTCTTTTAGGATTAGCAGGTCACTTCCGGTTCTTCTACAACATCAATTAAACCTTACTCACAAATAGCCTTCTTAGAGTTATCCAAACTTAGCAATCATGGTAACCTGAGGAAATTGTGGGGAAGACTAATGAGAGTTCATAAATATATTGACTGATAAAAGAGCATGGTAAATTAACTGAAGACATGGTAATTTAATTATGAACATAAGATGACGTTGCTAATTTGAAGAGAGTCAGCTATAAGAAGAATTAGCATTAGCACCCTATAATACATGTCTCTGTGTAGCGATAGGTAGTTTCTACTCTGTCTCAGGCTCCATATTAGTATCTTAAAAACAGACAAGTGTGAAGAGAGAGGAGATGGTTCATAATCTGCTGTGTTTCACGGAGGTTTTGAAGGTAGTTGGTTTGTACAATGATTCAAAGTTCTTTTTGAAACGTTTTCAGTTAGCATATCTGACTCATTCATTTTAATTTCTTCTTGAGCATCCTGAAGCTTAAGGGGAGTTTTTTTGTTTTCCATAAACAAAGAGTATCTAGGAATCATCTGCAGATGTGTTTAGAAGATTATGAACTAAAGAGGTGGTGGGAGAAAAGACAGAAAAAGGAAGAATCACAGACGTTGGGTCGGAGATTGTCCTGCTGACGAAAGACAACCTTGACCTGGTGAGAGCACAGTTAAGAGGCTCACATTGATTTTGAGACTACTGGACGTATATATAACAAATGCTTAGAGCCATTACTCAGAATAACCTGTAAAGTCCTTTCTTCACATGCTTTACCAAAACGTATTTTGACTTTTTACATCTAAGACAGGGTGTGTCCTCATCCTATACAAGCTTAAAATTGGTTTTTGGACCCATAAACTGACAGAATTTACCACATTTTGCTATGTATAATGCGCACTTTTTTGCCCAAAGTTTTGAGGGAAGAATAAGGATGTGCACTATACATGGGCAGCACTAAAACGTGGGTGCTCATTATACACCACTAAATATGGTAGATCACCCCAATTTATTCCTCCCTAGCTCCACAGTACCTCACATTGTCTGATAGCCCTCTGTTTACACTGGTGTCCATCCCAAAGAAAGGAGGGAAAAAAGCTAAAAATTTTGTCTTCTCTGTGCCTTTTCTTACTTCTACACATATTGTCTCATTAGTCCTTACACCAGCCCTTTGAGGAATGTTTTATTATTTCCATTATGCCTGTGAAGAAACCAAAAGGAAGCTCGTCATTCATTGCCGTACAGTCAGTGGTGGTGATGATGGGAGTCAACATGAGTGGTTAACACTAGACTCAGGATGTGTGTGTGCTCTGTCCACTGTGCCGTGTCTACCACTCGCCAGACCACTTGCCCTTAGCCTCGCCTTCGCCTGGGACCCTGTCACACCTCCAACAAAGATATGAGTCCTGGCTCCCGTTCCTTCGTGCATCTTTTTGTTGGTCCTGGTAAGCAAAACTATGCTGTGGTATTTATTATAGGGTATATTAGTGGCCATCAATTTTTAAAAAAGAAGGCATATTTCTTAATCCTGAAGAGAACCAGTGGCGGAAATGTAAAACTTGTCATCCCTCTTCGCATTGTCTGTACTATGCCTGCAGGTGCGAAAAGGTAGGTTACTGTTTCTTCTAAGAATCTAAGGGTGGAGCACAGTGCAGAGTTCTAATGCCTATAGCAGGCTCGAAGGGCCGTATCGTGCGGAGGACTGAGTGAGTTGATGGGCAGCATTCAGCCTCAGCAGAAGGCAGTTTAAGTGGAATTTCGCTTGTGACATCCTCCTTTTTACTCTTCATGAAGAGCAGTGCCAGCTGTACAAATGTAGGTTTTGAACTAAATAGAGCATTGTAGTACCCGAGGAATCCAATATGAGTGTTCAGAGATTTTTAAACTTTGAGCAACTTATAAAGTCATATTTTCCAGTAGTGAATACATTCTTTTGTCCATAGATGTTTCAAGGGAGGTCGTAGTAAAGATGGTGGCTGAGCCATTTTTACTGCTGGCTGAACCATCTTTACTGCTGGCTGAACGATGGTGGCTGAGCTCAAGCTGTGTCAAACCGCCTGCCTGCCCTGCATTATTTGTGAGTAGAAGTAAGGCTGGGTGATAGTGCAATAAAACACCGATAAAAATGCAATGCAAATGTGTTAAAGCAACATATTTTGTAATGTATGCAGACCTCTTTGAAGAGAAATAATGGTTTTAAGTGAGTTCATAAAGATATTAGCACATCTTTTTAGTGATAAAATTGCAGTGACAATGGAAATTCCTAACCTCATTCAAGAACATAGATTAACTATAAGGTTTATTAATTTTTCAATTTAAGAATAATTTAATAATAACAGTATAGGAAATAAATGGTACAAAGACTGATTTTTGTTGGGTAAATCTCTTTAATATTGGCATGACCTAATAAAGATGCATGTGGCTACGACAAGATTTACACAATGCTAAATATTTTTAGATTGATTTCCACCAGAGAGATTGGAGAGCACTCCTTCAGAAGTCTCAGGAGAACTGTTTTAACATATTTTTGATAAAGACCCCTATGCACACAATAAACAACCTCAAATGTAATATTATTTGAACATTTAATCTGGTTACCTTTTAACCTTCATGAAATGTTAGACCTAGATTTCAAATTTAATAAAGGAGGTAAAGTGTGCGTGTGTGTATGTTTTAACACAATATAATGCAGATCTTAGAGTCTTTCCTTAGAATGACCAATTCCACTTATTCTTACAATGAAGACGAAAAGGAGAAAAACATGATAGATATAAATGGATCACCATTGGTAACTTTAAAAGTATTTAAACAGAAGGTCACTGATCTGTCCATTTGGCAAGGATGTATTTTAGAAAAAATTGTGTTTTGATGGTAGCTTATATACTTTATTTCATTTTTAGGGAACATGGTTGGAGGAATGATACAGGATGGAAAGCTAGATGGAGCTGGCTTTCCCTAAGTCACAAGCTTTTTCATCACTAAAACAACCAAACTATGAGGGCAGCTCTCTTCTGAAGAGAAAAATAAAAAGAACACCAAAGTGTTCTCTCTGGTGGACCAGTTATGACAGTAAATGATGAGTCCCATAAAAACAAAAACAGAATAAATTGTCACTTAATTGAACACAACAATGCAAAGATTGCCAAGGGGCTTGCTTTCCCACAAGAAGTATTTTGTTATAAGCATCCAAGATCACAGCTGAACCCGAAATTTCTATCAACCCTAAATCTTCATTGTGCAATTGCCTTACTACAAGGTAACTAGATTAAGTGGTGAGATAGCTTAACTGGAATATCTAGGGATATATACAACATATTCAATTTCCTTTATTAAACAAATTTATTTCTAGTTGCTTTCTATTTCATTATAACAGCTATAAATTTCTTTTTATACATATTAATGGAAAGATTCCTTTTTCCTGAGGTAAGTTAGTCCCCAAAATACTACATTTAAATTCAGAGAGCAAAGGCCTAGCACTGCTTAGCTAAACAGCAAGTACCTGGTAAAACTTCCTAAAATTTCAGTTACATTGGGTCTCAGGTTTTAACAATTTCTGTAGATCTGATAACTTAGCACAAATGACAGCATTTCCTTGATTTTCAGCTGAGACCATACTGCACTAGACACTATGTTGTTCTTTCTAGAAAGGGGTCTCAAAATGGTCTTAGAATTTTCTAGGCAAAATCTCCCAAAGGCCTCTCTAGTCAAAATATTTACCCATAATGCAAATAATATTAGAAATAAATAAGGAACAGGTAGTTTAAAAAAAAATCTGAAGAATTTCTAAAGAGGCAAGCCAAACTGTAGTTATAAACCATTTAGAGAAAGACAATGGCAAAAACAAAAAAACACTACATATCAAATCTAAGGGATACAGCCAAAACTGTACTTAGGAAATGCTATAGATACAAATGCATCGATTAGGAGATAAAAGTTTGAAAATAAAAGCAAGGTATTCATCTCAAGATGATGGAAAATGAAAAACAAAGCATAGTGAAGAGAGAAAAAATAAAAATCATACGTTTGTCATATAAAATTAAGCCAAACATAATAAAAATGGTACATAATAAATAAAACCTAAATTTAAAAAAATCAGTGAATTATTCAAAAACAGTGAATTTTATCAAGAAATAAAAAGAGAGAAGACAACATCATAATTGAGAAAATATGACAAACTGCAGATGTACAGATTTTAAAGTTTTAAGAGAATTCAGTATAAGTTTAGCAAGGGAATAAAAGTCTCAGAACAAAGACAGGAAAGGCTAGAGCAAGTGCCATCTTCACCTGGGGAACATCAGCAATGTTTAAATTCAGGAACTGGGAAAGGATATCAGTCTCACTCTTAATGTTCAAATTGTACTTGATATCTGATAAAATGTAAGAAAAGAGCAAGATACATGTAAATGTAGATACACATAAAAAGTCGAGATAAAAAGTCTCCATTGAACCTTGGGCAGGTGGCTCAGTTGGTTGGAACATTGTCCTGTACACCAAAAGGTTGCTGGTTCCATCCCCCATTAGGGCAAATACTTAGGCTGCAGGTTCGATCCCCATTTGGGGGGTGTATGGGAGGCAACCAATTGATGTGTCTCACTCACATCCATGTTTCTCCCTCTCCCTCTCTCTCAAATCAATATACATATCCTCAGGTGAGGATTAAAAAATTCTCCATTGATTGAAAAAAAGGCTGTTTACACAAAAAAAACCAGGAGAATTAATTGGTAATGAGAGTGTAATATTTTGGCTAAATACAAAATCAAAAATACAAATGTTTAAAGATTTTACCTACAACAGCAGTAACCAATCAGAAAACTCTGGGCTTTCACTAAAGCACCTCTAATTGTTACTTTCTCCAGTGATCTCTCTCAAAGGAAAACTGTGGCAACCTATTGAAGACAAGGCTACTAAGGACTCAAATTCTGGGACAATTAAGATTCAGGTGACAAAGTGATAACAGAACAGATAGTGGATGGAAGACGTTATGATTGTCAACTTTACCTTGGTGACTAGATAGGGGGCACGAACAAAAGCAGGCATACATATTTTACATTAAATGATAATTTCTCTTTTACCACCCACCCCTGCCTTTAGGAAGGAAACAGGTGGAAGTTAATGAATTAAGATAGGTTCCAGGTGGGTGTATAATTGAATTAAACATTACCCCTTTATGATATCACAACTGATGGGATTACAGGGAATTCCTATTAGAGGATGAGGGTTTCTTCATCTAGAAAAGGCCAAGAATAGATGCTGAGTGGCAACAGGGGTGGACTGGGCTTAGGACCCTCCACCCCGACTCTCCGCCCTCCATTGATCTTTACTTTGCCTGGTGCTTTTTAGGAAGCTTAAATCTGCAGATTGCCCCACCAGCCTCCCTAAACTCTGCCTGATGTTTAGGATTGACTGATGGGTAACACTGGCAGGGAATCAGAAGGTGGGAGGAGATTGGCGACTGTTATGAGGGCAACAGCTGTGTTTCTCTACAGCTACAGCACCTACTGGGCAGTCTTCCTCCATGACTCCACTCTCAGTGGGATCCAATCATGCTAAATCTTTCTCTTTTCCCTTCTGTGACTGGGGTAGACAAGACTCCCTGCTGTCACTGGGTACCTCCATATCTCTGTTTTAATGCTGCCCTTATCTAAGTTTTCCCCCCATTAATAACTATTTAAACCATCTGGCCAAATTATTTTTCTTGATGGGATCTACAAAACATGCACACCTGAAAGCTGGATTTATGTCTAAGGTAGCATTAGACATTAATGATGAAAGGGAAATTATGCAATGTAGTTGACCTTATATATACATAGGCATATTTCTGGGCTCTCTGTTCTGTTCCATTGGTCAATGTGTCTGTTTTTATGCCAGTACCATACTGTTTTGATTAGTGTAGCTTTGTAATATACTTTGAAATAAGGAAGTGTAATGCTTCCAGCATTGCTCTTCTTTATCAAGATTGCTTTGGATATTTGGGGTCTTTTTTGGTTCCATACAGATTTTAGAGTTGCTTCTTTCAATTTTTGTAAAAAAAATAGCATTGGGGGTGGGGAGTGGTGGGGGATAAACACAGGCAACTGTAATTGAACAACAATAAAATAATTTAAAAAATAAATAATAAGACAAAAATAGCATTGAAATTTTGATAGGGATGGCATTGAATCTTTGAATTTTATGGACATTTAAACAACATTAATTTTTCTGATCCATGAACATAAGATATTTCTTCATTTTTAATGTGTCACTTTAATTTCTTTTATCAAAATCCTAATAGTTTTCAGTGTACAGCTATTTCATCTCCTTGTTTAAATCTATTTCTAAGTATTTTATTCTTTTTATGCCATTGTAAATGGGATTGTTTTCTTTATTTCTTTTTCAAATAGATCATTATTAGTGTATAAAATGAAACTGATTTTTGTATGTTGATTTTGTATACTGCAACTTTACTGAATTCATATATTAGTTCTAACAGTTTTTCTTTTTGGTTGAGTTTTTAGGATTTTTAAAAAAATATACAAGCTTATGCAAAGAAGAACTTAATTTCTTCCTTTAATATTTGGATATTCTTTTTCTTTTTATTGCCTAGTTGCTCTGGCTTGGAATTCTAATACTATGTTAAATAAAAGTGGTGAAAGTGGATTCCATGTCTTATTTGTGATTTTAGAGCAAAAGCTTTTAGCTTTTTTACTATTGAGTATGAGGTTATCTGTGGGTTTGTCATATATAGCCTTTATTATGTTGAGGTATGGTTTTCAATACCCAACTTGTATGTGAAATGGTGATTTATTGAGAGGATCTAATAATTTTAAATGTTTAGTCTATTAATGTGGTATATCACATTTATTGATTTGCTTATATTAAACCATCCTTGGATTCCAGGGATAAATCCCACCTGATCATGGTATATCATCTTTTCAATGTGCTCTTGAATTCAATTCGCTAGTATTTTGTTGAAATTTTTTGCGTCTATATTTATCAGATATATTGCCCTGTAATTTCCTTTTTCTGTACTGTTCTTACCTGTCTTTGGTATCAGGGTAATGCTGGCTTCTTAAAATGAGTTCAGAAGTGTTCTCTACTCTTCACTTCCTGCAAAGAGTTTGGGAAGGCTTGGCATTAATTCTTTTTTAAATATTTGTTTGAATTCATCATAAAATCACCTGGTACTAGGCTTTTCTTTTTGGGGGAGGTTTTTGATTATTTCTTCAATGTTCTTAATTATCATCTGTTTAGGTTTTCTATTGCTTCATGAATCAGTCATGGTAGGTTGAATATTTCTAAGAATTTATCCATTTCTTCTAGGTTTTTCAATGTGTTGGTGTATAAATGTTTTTAGTGGCCTCCTATGATCCTTTTCTATGGTGTCATTTGTAAGGTCTCCTCTCTCATTTGTAATTTTGTTTATTTTATTCTTCTGTCTTTTTACATTGTTATGATTAAGAGCTATTTTAAATAATTCTAAACTGTCACAGGCTAATACTTTTATAAAATACAATAGAAATAATGGAAAAATTAAATTATAAAATGACAAACAATAAGCCTGGGTTTTTGTTATTATATCCAATAAATATAAAATTACTCTGCCAGATCATTATAACAGACTTTACATGCCTAGTCTCAAATTCTGTATGTAACTTGCAGTGGCCTGGTGTGGCCTGGTGACAAGTAGATTGCATGTTAATGTGAAGCACTGAGGAAGAGTATTTGGCTCAGAGCCCTGGCTACAATAATTAAAGCTAGCAACAATCTCCATGTAAATGTTTGATTTTATTTTCATTTTTCAAGTTTCCTCTGAAAAACAGACCAAAATGGATTTTCTCCCTTCTTTGAGTACTTGCTTATGTTCAAGCAAGTCTCCTATCCTTCATTGCTGATGCTTGTTTCCCATCAAGGGCTGTCTCACTCTCAGAGGTCAACTCCCAAGGCAGTAGGTCTGGCCTTCTCAGCACCTGCAATGGGGGGCTTGAGGAAGCACTATTCAAAAATACCCTGAAAATGTAAAATGTTGGCTTTAAGAGCACCTTGCAGAAAATTGGAAATTTTTCATTGTAATATGTCAATGTTGAAAATGTACATATATCAACAAAGCAACAATGGTGCATGGCTAGACATGCTAAATTTTATGTCTGACTGTGTCTTTTATTTTGGGATACGACTTTGAATTTGTTTCTTCTTTCGAGTGTTTAGGTTTGCTTTTGTAGTCATTGAGAAGAGAAATATCATGCATGTAGGGAACTCTGTTGATTACTGATTTTAAAAGCTCTATTAAATGTTTCATTAAAACACTGTTGAAAAATAAGAAATTGTTGGGAATCCAAACAAAATAGGATATTTTAGACACTTGTATACATTTTCAAATTTATTTATTAAGATGGAAGGATTGAAAACAAGTGGCTTGGTTTCAATATGACAGGTATATTCACAGTGTTTTCTTAACCTCTTTATTTTTGTGATTTGTTGATAAAATATTAATAAATATTGAACACGGTGCCATCAAAAATCTTTAAAATGTAACTGCTCTTACTATGTGAAAAGCTATTTTCACCTTAGCCAATAAAAGACCTAGGGGAATGGTTGCTTAGTTTGGAGTTCTTGAAACTGTGCTTATTTATAAATTGACATTTAAAGAGCAAACTTTGCTCATGTGTATTATGAAACTTCCTTAGCATTCTGCAAAATTGGAATTTTCCAATTAGCTACCAAAGATGCCATAGTTTTTCTAAATGTATAGTATATCACAGGTTTGTTCTGTGAGTGCTGTTTGTGTTTTATAATAATTTGGTTGACAAATAATTTGGAATTGCATTAACATTGCCATAGCTTACAAATCTCTTCTATTTCTATTTTCAGTTCATATTGATTTGTTATTTTAAGTGTTAATTATAAGTATCATCAGGTTAAAAACACATAAATTGAGAAATTTTCACATTTATCCTGAAAACAATAGTTTTGTTTTTGGTATCATTTGCAATTAGATTACTTTAAAATAATTTTAGCAGACGAGTTTTTTCTTAGAATGATTTCATATTTTATTATATATAATCTACAGTTACTGTATTGCACACTTCACAAATGTCTTGCATAGTGATTAATATACAGGACTAAGTGATAAACATTTGCAAAAGTTAGACTTACTCTTTTAAGTAGAAATTTGCTCAAAGTAAATGCAAAAGTTTTTGACAAGTTGACATATAAGAAGAGACGCCAATAAAAAACTAAAAGATTATATTCATGTATTACAAAAATCAGTTTATATTTTAAAATCGTGTTTGAGGTAAAGAAGAAATACATAATAAAAGATTGACTTTTATTGGGAGAAAAAAGCCAAACACTCGTTTAAAATCATAAATGTCTTTCTGATTCAGATAGCACATAATTTAGGAATGACTTAGTGGTGTAAAAGGAGCTTCTGGCTTGTTTCAGTTGCCCCTCGGTGCTAATAAAGGTGTTGCAAAGTAAAAAAGACAAGGCAAAAGACAAACGTAAGCAGGACACTAAGTTCTTTCAGAAGACTCGAGTTTTGATTCTGAGGGACGAACTGACTCAAGTTATCTATTCCTTTTCATACTGTTGCTCATACGAACAAGAACAGTGTTTTTAAGGGGGCTTGTATCTGGGTACTTTCCTCACTCCTCTTTTTCTTTTGTCTCCTGTCCCCCACCAAATCTGGCACCAATACAGATTGGGGCACTCATTTTCTAAGCTATCATCTTTATCTCGCCAGATGTCCATTTTGATAAGGTCCATAATAATGATCATGGGGATAAAGAATAAGGACTACTCAGACGAGGCTATGTGAAGAATTGGGAAGTGAGGATTTATATCGTATATTTAATCTTTTGTTTATAAATATAAAAAGGAACCTGCTAAATAAATACATGCCTTGGTTATCACATCACACATTACCCCAGAGTTCCATATTCCTTTGAAGACATATCATTGAGCTAAAAATCCTCTGAGAACTAAAGAAACTGATTTCTGACATGTATTTCCAAAATTGAAGAGCATTTTCTTTTTGACAAATAAAAGTTTATCAGGGTGAAACAAAGTAATATTTTTGTATTAAAGTTCGGATGCATTTTCCTTTTGTATTTTCAACATAGCATGCTGGTTTAGGTTTTTCTCTGTTAGTGGTAAGCCTGATGTGCAATTGGTGAGATTTATAAATTGTAGGTGCTCAGCCACTTCCCCATAAGTTTAATATCTCCTCTTGATAAAGAGGCATACTACCCAAACTGAAAGTCATGTTCAATCTGAAGGAAAAAAAGAACAAGTATTCCATCAGCATTCTGACAACTTCTTTGATGTTTATTTTTAAAAGAAAACACAGACTATAAGTGGCAATGCCATTACTCTTTAATCACTGCCCCTTATCTTAGACTAAGTAGGATAAGTAAGCTTGTAGCTTACAGTGTTATCGGCTGAAATTGAAACCCGAAACAGCGGCTATACACAGGCATGTAGGCTGTACACTGCGCGATTCCACGGAGCATCATTTCTACGGATTACAATGTAAGTGGCATTCCCTGAATTTGGAGGAGATGGTACTGTGAACTGGAGCCCTGGGCAGAATGCCCAGTAAGATAGAAGCTTGATTCCTAGAAAAGGCTGCAGAGATAAACTTGTTAGATAGAGCCGCTCACTTTCTTGAGAATAACTGTTATGTATATCAAGGTGGCAAAGTTTACCATTATCATATGCACTTCCACAAACATTAATTGAGCATGTAGTGCATGCCTGGCATTATGTTAAGCAATTTATATTTTTCTTATTTAATCTTCACAATAATGTTATGTGGAAATTGAGGTATAGACAGATAACTGACTTGCTCAAGGTAATAGAGCTGGAAAGTTGCAGGACCTGGAACGAACCCAGCTTTCTCTGACATGGAAGTAGGAGCTCTAATACATCTCACACCATGGTCCCACTATGGCCCATTAAACAATTCCCGCGGGACTGCACTTAAGTTTGCATCATGGACTTTCTGGCCAATAAGTACTCAGACTGTTACTTAGTCTGAAACTTGAGTACTTTTATATGGGCATATTTTGAAAAAAATCAAACTTTAGAAACTTCCTGATAAATAAAAAAAAGCCTTGTTCCTGAATGTCAGAAAAGAATTTCAGGTCAATTTCTGCCTCCTTTTTCCCATTTATTCATTCTTTTTAGATTAAGACTGTAGAATCAGACTCTGAATTTAAAAAGAATAGGCATTTATTGATGGGTTACTGGCATTGCTAGAAGGACGGAGAACCAAGCCCAAAGAACGTTCAGAGAAAAAAGATGTAATGCAGCCAGAACCATAGCCAAAGTCAGGCCCTTGAAAAAATCAGGGCCAGCTAGTGATTGTTATCGAGTGACATTTCGATGGTGATGTCTGTAGCCAGGACTAAGATGAATCACGTGTGGCACTTGCCTGTGGCTCAAAATGTAAGGGGATCTCCCAAACGAATTGAGGCAAATAATATTTCAATACAATATTTAAAAAAAATCTAAATCAGTCCAACAATCCATGATGAACAAATTATCACAATTTTAAATCCAGATAAGACAATGATAAGTAGCGTGAGGCACAGAACTGAAAAGGACGTGTGAGTGTGTGTGTGTGTGTGTGTGTGTTATTAGCAAGTTCAGCTCAAAGCAGGAGGAGTCGGACTTGCCTACAGGACATCCAAAGCTGGGAACTCTGCGTTACAGTTTGAAATGCTGTTCTGGAACTCAAGATGCAGTGGAGCCAAAGATTAGGAGTGTAAGGGTCTCTGCCAAGTAGACGTGACTTGACCTCATGGGGGAAAAAAAAAGAGCTCTGGAAAAATCCAGAGAAGAGAATGGAGGATTCTGCCCACCTCTACTGTGCGGTAGAGGAAGAACAGCCAGGGGAGGAGGAGAAGCTAGGGAGGGAGGCAGGATAAGCGAGAGGGAAGGAGTGCCCTGCTGGAGGCCAGGAGAGGAGACACTCATGACTGGGTGGGGAGGTTGGTGGTGGAAGAAGCTGACAGCATCAGAGGAGTGGCCACGAAGTTAAGCAATTATCATTTATAAGCACTTGTCACATACCGAGTACTGCGTAATACATTGAACATATTTCTCTTAATCCTCACATAAACCCATAAGACAGGTTTTATCCTCATTTTATAGAAGAAGAGATACCAAGGTTTTGGGAGGCAAAGAACTTTCCACCGTCACACAGTGGTGAGCAACAGAGGGACATGGACCCCAGTCAGTCTGAATGCAACGCCCGTGGATAAGGTGTTCCTGCCAGCCTCCGCATTTTCACCTCCTGTTCGGCCATCAGGATGAGCAGTAAAGCTGTAAAATGTGCTGGAGTTGATCCCCCAGCCCGGACAACTCTCATTCTGCTCCTTTTGGAAATGTCTGTGAGACCACAGTTGAGTCACAGCCTCTCTGCAGTCCAACAGCTTTATAAAATAAGGGGTTTGGCCTAGATTATAACTCAATTCATGATTTGTGACAAATGTCTGCACATTTTTTTTCCATACAAAAGTGACTGTAATTTCAGGAGAAGAGATTTCATATTTCTTTGTAGTATAGGCACCATTCATTTCAACAGAAAAGCAGTAGCACAACAGACTCACTGAGAGTATCATTCTCAGGCCCTTAGAATCTGTAACACATGACCTCTGACTAATCACCTGGCATCAGTCCTTCAATGTAAGATAGTGCACGACATACACCCTCTCCTTTATTGTTGTCACTTGATTTGCCAATTGCTGCAAATCACCATTTTGCTCATTAAGGAGAGTACCTGCTTCATTACAGAAAAGAGCAAAAATGGCTTTGAAAGAGCTTTTTAAAAAATTCTCTATTAAATGAAGTTATTATTTAAAGTGTTACTGTTCGGTCTTGACTTTCTTAGTGTAGTTCAAAACGTAGCCTATGTGTAGGCTGCTTCAATGTGCTGCTGGTTTTACCTGACACTAAGCACAGTGTCTTGCACAGAGTAGATGCTCAGTAATAATGAATGTTTGTTGAATGACTATAAAGCAGACAAAAGTGAAAATAATATAGGTGTTATTTATCATGTATGGCATTTACAAGGTACTGAAGAAACTTGATTCCTGAGAATTGTACAGCCAGAGGTAAAATACAACATCATAATGATACTTTACAAATAGAAAAAATGCAAGACTTTAAATGATTTGTGTTTTTCTATATGTGCTATAGATCCCTATGACTTATTAAATAAAAAAATCCATGTATTATAGTATGAGATTAGAGGTTATTGTGTGTGCCAACCAAACAACATCTTAACAATAGAATTACAAATGCAAACTACAAATATTGACTTTTCAGATAAAATGTATTATTACATTTGGGACTGTTTTATTAAACTATGACACTTGGGATCTGTATGTGTCATTTATGGATGGGATTCAAAACACTTTGCAAACACCAAATAGCATTTTGGGTACTAGTGACAAATTACACAATATTAATTTATCCCTATGACAGTGCCCACCAGACCACTTGCATTCAAGGCCTTATTAGACTCAGGCAGGCTCCTTGATTTCAATTACAAGAATAAAGATCACACCAGTCTTGTATGACAATCTCTAGCAAAGACTAATTCCTGTGAGAAAAATTAACAAAGAGTAGCTACTGGAAAATCAGCATCTAAAGTACATTCTTGTTTGGTTTATTGGTATTCTAAGTCTAAATATTAATTATTGGGACAATAAAGTCATACACATTTATCATAAGAACTGTCATTTATTGAGAGCTTATTGTTCTCAGGCACTTTACATATATCTCATTTAGTCTCTACAACAACCACTTAAGGTGGGTTTTATTAATCCTTTATTGCAGAAAGTCAGCTTAATGTCCTATTCAAATTCACAGAGTGATTGAATGGTAGACCCAGAGTTTGAACATACACCTTTCTGACTCCAAAGTCTGGACCTTTAATCCCTGAGACCAATGCATTTCTTTTATTTTTTATATTTTTATTTTAAATCATTTTTTCTTTCAAAGGTATTTTTAATCATCTTTATTGTTATTCTATTACAGTTGTCTCAATTTTTCCCCCTTTGCCCTCCTCCACCCATCCCACCCCGTGCTCCCACTGTGAGTTCCCACACTGTTGTCCATGTCCGTTGGTCAGTCACACATGTTCTTTGTCTAGACCCTTCCCCTTCTTTCCATGATTGTCCCCCTTCTCCCCACTCTGTGGTCACTTTCAGTCTGCTCCATGTTTCCATGTCTGTGGTTCTATTTTGTTTGTTGGTTTAATTCATACGATTCTACTTATAGGTGAGATCACATGGTATTTGTCTTTCACCAACTGACTTATTTCACTTAGCATAATATTCTATAGTTCCATCCATGCTGTCGCAAAAGGTAGGAGTTCCCTTATTTTATTTTCAGTTACAGTTGATATGCATTATTATATTAGTTTCAGGTATAATACCAGTGATTAGACATTGCATAACTTATTAAGTAATCATCCTAATAAGTCTTGCACCCATTTGACACCAGGTATTGATATTAGGACTTTGCTGACTATATTCCTTGTGCTGTACTTCCCATTTCCATGATCATTCTGTAATAGCTAATTTGTACTTCTTAATCCCCTCACTTTTTACACTCATTTCCCCAACCCCCTTCCATCTGTCAACTGTCAAAATGTTCTCTGTATCTATGAGTCTATTTCTGTTCTGCTTATTCATTTATTTTGTTTTTTAGATTCAATTGTTGGTAATATGTATTTATTGCTATTTTATTATTTATGTTTTTGTTTTTTCCCCTTCTTTTAAAAAGAGGACCTTTTATACTTCTTGTAATATTGGTTTGGTGGTGATGAACTCTTTTAGCTTTTTCTTGCCTGGGAAGCTTTTTATCTGTCATTTGATTATAAGTGATGAAAACTTTGCTGGGTAGAGTAATCTTGGTCATAGGTCTTTGCTTTTCATCACTTTGAATATTTCTTGCCGATACCTTTTAGTCTGCAAAGTTTCTGTTGAGATATCAGCTGACAGTCTTATGGGAACTCCCTTGTAGGTAACCAATGGCATTTCTCTTGCAGCTTTTAAGATTCTCTTCATCTTTAACCTTGTAATATTAATTATGATGTGCCTTGGTGTGTGGGCCTCTTTAGGTTCATCTTGATTGGGACTGCCTGTGCTCCCCAAACATGTATGTCTGTTTCCTCACCAGGTTAGGGAAGTAGGTTTTCAATTCCTTGCTCTCTCTCCTCTCTTTTCAGCACCCCCATGATGCTAATGTTGGTATGCCTGAACGTGTCTTAGAGGTTTCTTATAATATCCTCGGTGTTTTTTTGGATTCTTTTTTCTTTTTGCTGTTCTGATTAGGTGTTTTTGTTTCCTTATATTCCAAACCACTGATTTTATTCTCAGCTTCATCTATTCTACTATTGATTCCCTGTAAATTATCCTTCATTTTAGTTAGTTTATCCTTCATTTTGAACTAGTCCTATTTTATGCTGTTAAAATTCTTTTTTAAAAAAATTAATCTTTATTGTACTTTTAAAAAAGATTTTATTTATTTATTTTTACACAGAGGGGAAGGGAGGGAGAGAGGGAAGGAGAGAGAAACATTAATGTGTGGTTGCCTCTCACATGCCCCCCACTGGGGACCCGGCCTGCAACCCAGGCATGTGCCCTGACTGGGAATCGAACCAGTGACCCTTTGTTTCCCAGGCCAGCACTCAATCCACTGAACCATTCCATCCAGGGCTATTGTATTTTTTTTCCCATTACCATTTAGTTCCCTTATATCCCTCTCCTCTCAGCAATCACCACACTGTTGTTCATATCACTGGGTCTTTTTTCCTTTTTGCTCAATCCCTCCACTTTCCTAACCTCCCCTCCTGATTAGCTGTCATCCAGCTCTCCATCTATGAGTTTGTTTCCATTTTCTTTCTTAGTTCAGTTTGTTCATTAGATTCCACATATGAATGAAATCATATGATATTTGTCTTTCTCTGACTGGCTTATTTCACTTAGCATAATGTCTGCAGGTCCATCCATACTGTTGCAAATTGTAAAATTTTCTTCTTTTGTTATGACCAAATAGAATTCCATTGTGTAAATGTCCCATAGTTGTTTTATTCACTTATCTGCTGATAGGCACTTGGGCTGCTTCCGTATCTTGGAGATTGTAAATAATGCTGCAATGAACATAGGAGTGCTTATGTTCTTTTCAATACTGTTTTGGGTTCCTTCAGATATATTCCCAGAAGTGGGATAACTGGACTGAAAGGCAGATCAATTTTTAGTTTTTTGAGGTATCTCCATACTGCTTTCCACAGTGGCTGCACCAATCTCTATTCCCTCCAACAGTACAAAAGGATCCTCCTTTCTCCACATCCTTGCCAGCACTTATTGATAATAGCCATTGATTTATTGATAATAGCCATTCTGACAGGTATGAGATGACATCCCATTATAGTTTTAATTTGCATTTCTCTGACAATTAGTGATGGTTAGCATCTTTCATATGTCTATTGGCCATGTGTATTTTCTCTTTGGAGAAATGTCTATTCAGGTCCTTTGCCCATTTTTTCATTGGGTGGTTTTCATTGGTGTTGGGTTTTGTAAATTCTTTATAAATTTTGGATATTAACCCCTTATCAGATGCATCAGTGAATATGTTCTCCCATTCTTTGGGTTGTCTTTTTATTTTGTTGATGGTCTCCTTTGCTGAGCAAAAACTTTTTAGTTTGATGTAGTCCCACTTGTTTATTTTTTCTTTTTTTCTCCTTGTCTGGGGAGGTATATCCAATAAAATATTGCTATGAGCAGTCTCTGAGATTTTTCTGTCTATGATTTTTTCTATGATTTCTATGGTTTGGGGTCTAACATTTAAGTCTTTAATACATTTTGAATTTATTCTTTGTGTGTGGTGTAAGAAGGTGGTCTAGTTTCATTTTTCTGTTTGTATCTGTCCAATTTCCCCAACACCACTTATTGAATAAACTATGTTAGCCCATTGTTTATGCTTGCTTCCTCTGTCAAATATTAATTGACTATAAAGTTGTGGGTTTATATCCTCATTTTTGGGGTTCTCTATTCTGTTCCATTGATCTATGTATCTGTTTTTATGTCAGTACCATGTTATTTTGATGACTATGGCTTTATAGTATCGTTTGATATTAGGTAGTGTGATTCCTCCAACTTTGTTCTTCTTTCTCAGGATCACTGTTGCTATGTGGGGCCTTTTGTGGTTCCATATACATGTTTGAAATATTTGTTCTAGTCCTGTGAAATATATCATTGAATCTTGATAGGAATTGCATTTAATCTATAGGTTGCTTTGCCTAGTATGGACATTTCAATGATGTCAATTCTTCCTCTCCATGAACACGGTATGTTCTTGCACTTTTTTGTATTTTTTTTAGTTTTTTCTTCAGTGTCTTACCGTTTTCTGCATACAGGTCTTTTACATCCTTGGCTAGGGTTATTCCTAGGTATTTTATTATTTTTGTAGCGATTATGAATGGGGTCATTTTCTAAGTTTTCCTTCTGATAGTTTATTATTGGTATATAAAAATGCAACTGATTTCTAGATATTAATATTGCATCCTGCTACTTTACTCATTTATCACTTCTAGTAGTTTCTTGGTAGAATCTTTGGGGTTCTCTGTGTACAGTATCATGTCATCTGCAAACAATGACAGTTTTACTTCTTCCTTTCCAATTTAGATGCCTTTTATTTCTTCTTCTTATCTGATTGCTGTGGCTACGACTTTCAGTTCTATGTTGAATAAGAGGTGAAAGCAGACATCCCTCTCTTGTTCCTGATCTTAAGGGGAATGCTTGTAGTTTTTGCCTGGTGAATATGATGCAGGCAATTGGTTTGTCATATATGGTCTCTATTATGTTTGGGCATGTTCCCTCTATTCCCATTTTGCTGAGAGTTTTTTATCATAAATGGTTGCTGGATGGTATCAAAGGCTTTTTCTTCATCTGTTGGTAGGATGATGTGGTTTTTATCCTGCGTATTGTTTATGTGGTGTATCACATTTATTGATTTGTAAATGTTGTACTAACCTTTTATTCCCAGTATAAACCCAACTTGATCATGTTGTATGTTCTTTTTGATGAATTGCTATAATTGGTTTGGTAATATTTTGTTGAGGGTTTTAACATCTATGTTCAGCAGGGATATTGGCTTAAAATTTTCTTTCTTTGTAGTGTTTTTATTTGGAATTAGGATAATGCTGGCCTCATAAAATGAGTTTGGGAGCCTTCCTTCCTCTTGAATTTTATGAAATAGTTTGAGGAGAGGTATTAGTTTTCAGAATGTTGGGTAAAATTCACCTGTGAAGCCATCTGGTCCAGGGCTTTTGATTTTTGGGAGTTTTTGGATTAGTACCGAGGTGCAATCTGTCTAATCAGATTCTCTGATTCTTCCTGATTTAGTTTTGGAAGATTGTATGTTTCTAGGAATTTATTTGTTTTATCCACATTGCCCAGTTTGTTGTCATATAGTTATTCATAATATTTTCTTACAATCTTTTGTATTTCTTTGGTGTCAGTGGTTATTTCTCCTCTTTCATTTCTGATTTTATTTATTTGGGTTCTCTCTCTTTATTCTTCTTGAGTCTGGTTAAAGGTTTGTCAATATTGTCTATCTTAAAAAAAAAACAGCTCTTGGATTCATTGATCTTTTGTATCATTTTTCAACTCTATTTTATTTATTTCTGCTATGATCTTTATTGTTTCCTTCCTTCTACTCACATTGGCCTTTGTTTGTTGTTCTTCTTCAAGTTCCTTTATGAGTAAAGTTAAATTGTTTATTTGAGCTTTTTTTCTCTCCCCCAGATAGGCCTGTAATACTATGACTTTCCCTCTTAGGATTGCCTTCCCAGTGTCCCACAGATTTTGGATTGTTGTGTCCTCATTTTCATTTGTTTTATAGCATCTTTTGATTTGTTCCTTGATCTTGTTGTTGACCCATTCATTGTTTAATAACTGTGTTTAATATAGCCTCAAGCTGTAATCAGCCTGCCTAAAGCACCGCAGGGTGGGACAGAGTAATTCCTGCAGGTGAGGCTATCATTTCCCTTCAGGCTGGTGCCATTCATAGAGGAGAGCTCTGCATGAGAAACATGGCTTCTGCAGTATGGGGGATGACTCAGCACAGGGATCCTGGTAGCTGTTCCTTCAGTTCTCTCCCCAGAGCCATGAACCCCAGACTCTCCTCAAGCATCTCTAGTCTACTCTGCCCTTCCTTTGCCAGAGCAGGGTAAGTGGCTGCAAATGAAATTTTGGGTGTGGCCTTTAAGAGGCTCTCTGCATCTCCAACCATCTCTCCCTGGCAGACAGAAACCTTACTGCTTTTCACAGCTAGATGTTATCTGGGTTTCTTTCTGGCTCTGGTGCTGTGGGCTGGGGAGCCCAGCTTGGGGTTTAGACCCCACACTTCTCAGGTTGATGGAGTCCCAGACATGGCATCTGCCTGCTGGCTTTGTGGGGATTGGGCTCATCAAAGTAACAATAGCCTCTGCCAGCACTTTTGTCTGGGAGAAAGCTGCCTCCTTTACTCTTGCCCTGATGCTGGACAATTCAGTTTTTCCCCATATGTCTCTGTTGCCCCAGTGCTGGAGAACTTGGAGGGAATGAGTCCAAATAAGTCTGTGTGCAGGCCCTTTAAGAGGAAGGGTCAGGTACTGTAGAAGCCCTCCATCTCCCTCAGCCTCAATCCTCACTGGTTTTTACAGCCAAAAGTTATGGGGAATTCTCTTCCTGACACTGGATCCCTGGGCTGGGGGGTTTGGTGTGGGGCTGTGACCCCTCGCTCCTAAGGGGGAACTCTGTAGCTCAGATATCCCTTCCAATTTTTATCCTCTACACATGGGTATATAATTAGTCTATTCCCCATTTCTGCACCTCCTACCAGTCTTGATGGGGCTTCTTTAATTCCCTAGTCGTAGGACTTCCATTCAGCCAGATTTCAGGCATTTCTGAATGTTGGTTGTTCTGTAGTTTAGTTGTAATTTTGACATGGTCATGGGAAGAGGCTAGTACCATGTTTACCTACATCGGCATCTTGACTGGAAGTCCTAAAACATGTATCTAAACACACACAAACTATTAACATCCAATGCATTTTTAACTGTATGATTTTACTAGGACTGACTCATATAGTGGTGAGTAGAGTGATGTATAAATTGATGCTAAACCTAGCCAGTTCTGCTGGCAGACCTGAGGCATTAAACAATGATCTAAAACGTCTTCATTGTTTTTAAATTAGTCTAAGGGTCATAATATATTCTTCACATTTTTTAAACTTGGAATATACCAATTTATAAATTATTGAGTACAGTAGATACAATACTGACCATTTCCAAAAATGATGCTACTATCTGGAAAACCTTACATTGTAAACAACTATTGAAAGGACCTGGCAAAGTCTTCATAATGAAATAGAGTATTCTTCGCATTATTTTCTTTTAACACTTTAAAGATGTCACTCCATTGTCTTTTGGCTTGCATATTTTCTTACGAGATGTGTGCTGTTACTTTCCTTTGCTCTTCTCTGTCTGTGTCCTCATTTTCTGATTTCAAGGTCTTGTCTTAATCTTGTTTCTGGGAGTTTCTCTAATCTGTGGTTAGATGTGTTTTACTTTTGGAAAATTCTCAGGTACTTTTCAAATATTAATTCTGCACTGTACTCTCCTTTTCCTTCCACTTGTACAGCAGCCCCATCTTCCTCCTGTGGTCTGCTGCAAGTGAGACAGGGCTAGTTAGTGCCTGTGTCTCCTGGAGATACCTATCTTTCCTTAGATTTTAGAAGTTTGCTCTGCAACTTCTGATCACTTATATATTCAAGAAAAGTTATGATTCAGTAGATTATCTGGCTTCTCTTGTTGTTAGGATGGGAGGAAATTCTTTCCCACTTTGTACCTCCTAGGCTGAAGCTGGAAGTGTGTTTGAGGTATTTTGAAAAGTATGCAATTAAGATATTTTTCTCCAAGTTATCTTAGAAGCCACTATGGGTATTTTGTTATAACTTTTGGTTACTTCTCATGGAGAAAAAAGTTCAGTTGGTGTATTATTCTGGCATATATTATAGCTCCTTACAGATGTTTCTTCTGCGTTGTTATCAATTATATGTCACCAAACCTAGTAGCTAGTAGCTTAGTCATTTTTTCTAAGAAAAGTCCCAAATATTCTTCATGTAGTATATCAAGAAAGCATGATGACTACTTGCTAATTAACTATATAATTTACCCAAAAATATATTTAGTATAGATTATTAACAAAGGTTGACAGCTTGTGAACAGTTTGAGTTCCACTGGCAGTATTTAATGCACCAATTAGCTCTTTTAAAAGAAGAGAATACCACTCCAATAGATATGGAAAAAAGCTGAGTTTATTATAATATATTATTAGTTGCTGTGCAAGAGGAAACTGTACTTGTAGGATACAGTGTGTCTGAACAAAGCTATGAGTGATCTTCTAGTGGGTTTTGAGGAAGCAGGGATCTTAGGGGTTACTGATATTTGGGAGCACTGAAGAGAACTATGACTGGTAGATTTGGGTGACTTTAACAATGTTCTGTGGTTACTAGTTTATAAATTGGAAAAAGGCCAAAGAATAATTAGTCATGTGCTTCCTTGAACTTGGAAAAGACAAACTTTTTATCTTCACTTCATACTCAATTTAAAATAAAAGCAGCTTAATATCATACATGGCAAACTATTTGATTGCATTTCATCAGTTTAAAGAGTTCTTGGAGATGATTGTCATGCAAAAAAATTTGGAGCATGTAGTGATAAAGGACACAGAGCATTACTGTGCCAATGAGGTTTCTTGGCTGCAGTCAACAGAAACCAACTCTGGCTGGTATAGGGGGCAGGGGAAAGGGAGAACAGATTCGAAAGACATGGAAGATCGCAGAATCAATGAGAAGTTAGAGAACTATACTTTAAATTGAGCAGAGACCAAGTTAGTTTCAGAGAGGTCAAGAAGCAGCATATAGAAGTCATGAAACTATCCTCTAGCGAGGACACCCTGCCCGGGATGGGACTGCTTCCACTGGCCTCAGAGAGTTACTTTTTCCCTTCTGATGAGAAATTTTGAGATCTATTTTCTTAGCAACTTCAAAATATACAATATCGTATTGTTCACAGTGGCCACCGTGCTGTACATTACATTCCCAGAACTTACTTATCTTACAGCTGGAAGTTTGTACCTTTAGACCACTTTCATTTCCCTTCCTAGTCTCAGAGAATTCCCTATCACACCAATCACATAGTCTTGGTGAGATACAGTTCCCAAATTAAAATTTTTACTCATTAGCAGTGCTGGCCAGGCCAGTAGGTAGAGGTTCTGCAGCCAGAAGGTCCAGTTCACTTCTTTCCTCCCCTCATGTTCCCTAGAACAAATTCTTGGAATAAACATTATCTCACATGCTCCCAAAATGACTGATGCTATCTCTAGGCTACATTCATTCTGAGAAAGCCACCTGGAAATATCTCCGAATGGATGAACATACTGATGATCATCATATTATAAACTCATTAATTTTTTTAAAAACCAATTTAAAGGATGTTTATAACAAAAAATATGTCCTGGAGGTTCCAACCAGGATGGAGGTGTAGGTAGAAACACTTCATGTCCTTGCAGAACCAAAAGAAGGATAACAACCAATCTAAAAACAGAAAACAACCAGAACTGCCAGAAAATCAAACTGCATGGAAGTCTGGCAACTGAGCAATTAAAGAAGAAACATTCATCCAGACTGTGCCACGAGGCTGCAAAGTGGGTTACCCAGTCCTGACTAATACCTAAGGCTCTGCCCCTTCCAATACAACAGGTGCGCTGAGACAAAGAAATACGGCCCAAATGAAAGAACAGATTAAAACTCCAGAAAAAAGAACTAAGCAACAAGAAGACAGATAGCCTACCAGAGGCAGAGTTCAAAACACTGGTAATCAGGATGCTCACAGAAGTGACTGAGTTCAGTTGCAAGATGAAGGAAGAAAGGAAGGCTGTACAAAGTGAAATATAGGAAAATAAACAGGGAAACAACAGTGAAGGGAAGGAAATTGGGATTCACATCAACAATTTGGAAAAAAGGAAGAAAACATCCAACTAGAACAGAATGAAGAAACAAGAATTCAAAAAAAATGAGAGGCTGAGGAACCTCTGGGACAACTTTAAATGTTTTGACATCTGAATCATAGGGGTGACAGAAGGAGAAGAGGAAGAGTGAGAAATTGAAAACTTATTTGAACAGATAATGAAGGAAAACTTCCCCAACCTGGTGAAGGATCTAGACATGCAAGTCCAGGAAGCTCAGACAGTCCCAAAGAAGTTGGATCCAAGAAGAAACTCACCAAGACACATCGTAATTAAGTTACCCAAGATTAAAGATAAGGAGAGAATCTTAAAAGGAGAGAGTTACCTATAGAGGAGTTCCCATAAGATTATCAGCTGATTTCTCAAAAGAAACCTTATAGGAAAGAAGGGGCGGGAAAGAAGTATTCCAAGTCATGAATACTTCTTTCCTACATCCAAGACGACTCTATCCAGAAAAGCTATCATTTAAAATGGAAGGGCAGATAAAGTGCTTCCCAGATAAGGTCAAGTTAAAGGAGTTTATCATCACCAAGCCCTTATTATATAAAATATTAAAGGGATTTATCCAAGAAAAAAAAGAAGACCAAAAACTATGAATAGTAAGATGACAACAAACTCACAACTATCAACAATTGAACCTAAAAAACAAAACAAAAACTAAGCAAACAACTAGAATAGGAACAGAATCACAGAAATAGAGATCACATGGAAGATTAATAGTGGGTGGGTGGAGGGGGGAAAAGGGGAAAAGGTACAGGGAATAAGAAACATAATAGGTAGGCACAAAATCAACAGGAGAAGGTTAAGAATAGAACAGGAAATGGAGAAGCCAAAGAACTTCTATGTACAACCCAGGCACATGAACTAGGGGGCGGGGGAATGGTGGAGGGTGGGGGCATGCAGGGCAAAGGGTAATAAAGGGAAGAAAAATTGGGATGACTGTAATAGCATAATAAATAAAATATACTTAAAAAAAGAAAAAAATGCCTTAAATGTGTTTTTAAAACAATTGAACTATTTGCGATAATTCTGTTTAGAAGATGAGGCAAAGTAGTATTGGCCCATTTGGAAGGTGATTACTTCCAGAGATTCTGGAGTGCACACTCTCACAAAGCCATAATTCACAGGGCACATGGCTGCTAAAATAACCCAAAGAATGTGCCAGAGCTTCCCTTGGAAAAATCAAAGCATACATGGAAGAAGTTTGATAGAGGAAAGTCATACTATGTCATGATGGCAGCCTCAAAAGAATGTCTAAGTGAACTTTGTTTCATATTCCAGGGTAGGGCAAAAGGCAGTTTACAGTTGTGAGTATACAAAGCACAGAGTTTATTCTTGTATTATTATGTATTAATTATTGTATTATTTTCTATACAAAAAAATATAAACCTACTTTCACCCACCCTGTATTGAAATTAGAGGCAGTCAGTTTTTTAATTTTACTTTCCTCGAGCTTTATTGAGGTATAATTGACAAATAAAATGATAACTTGTTGGTGAGAACCCTTTCACAATATACGAGTATTCTAAATCATGATACAATTTATGACAAATCTATTGGTTTGTGTGACTACAAGACAATATATTGTTATATGTATATAATATATACAGATATATATACTTTATGTAATATGTCATATAAATATGGTTTCTATTCCAATTTTTTTCTCTGTTATCCACTTACTGTGCAATTATTTTCTTTATGGGAGATAATTCTTCTTTATGCAATCTAAATATAGACTCTCCCAGCCAAGCCACTTAAGATTTACTTAAAGACAGTTTCAACTTATTTTTGAAAAACAAAAATGATAATTGTGTATAATGTTCCAGCCAGAGATGGCTAAGCGGCTTGGAGGTGTTTGGGCTAATATTCTGCCTAATGCAATCCTCCTGTTATCAGCTCATCATCAGCTCATCATCCTTTCAATAATGTAATATAAGTGGCTAGCCCCCTAGAGCTGATTGTATCACAAAGGGATTACCCCAGTCCCATTCTGGGAATTAAACCTTCAGACAAAGAGCAGACAGCTGGGCCGCCTGCGTCAATCTGACATCCGTTATTTGCTGCACACAATCTGTTGCCACAGGACACTGTTGTGATCGTTCTGGCTGTATTCTCAAGACCCTGTTTTTAAAATGTTAACACCCATGAATGAGCTTTAAGTGCTCAATAATATAGTTATATTCACAGCAACTGAGGGCAGAGAAGGAAAATGTAATGAAGGTGGAAAGGCTCTGAGTTCTACAAAGATATGTGTGAGTCTGAAAATTGGAGGCAGTGAGCTGAACCTTGGCCGAGAACCGAATGTGTTCTCTATAATCACTCATCAGTGATGCCTTCCCCTACTCAGCTTCTTAAGACCTTTTTTCTTCTTGTCAATTACCTTACCCTTTGGAATACTTGATTCTGCTTGAAACTGGGATCACAGTAAACAATTTCATTATTTCGACTTATATTTCCTGATTGTCTTATAACCATTTGAACAAAAATTTGTATATGAAAGGGTTTGTGCTTTGGAAATAGAATACCCAAGGAGAAGATTTTCAGATGTGATCCAACCTTATTAGATTATCAGAATTTACTGGTTGTAGGTAATTTACATGCTTGCATGCAAATATTAGGGCAGAAATTTTAAGATATTTTTATTGCCCAGTGTGAGAATCTGAACTTACAAAATGCTGTCGATTTAATGCCTTTCCAAGATGTTACATAAATATACATCCTCTAATCATTTTTCTGTCATAGTGCTTCCTGAGAAACTCCTTTGTCAAATGGGATTACATATTCAAAGGGACTACCAGCTTTCCCAAATAACACAATTTCATGGTCCCTATGATGTACCTGGCAGCTAAACAGGAATCTTATTTCAATTGAACTCTGTTTAGGCCCTGGAATCAGGGCGTTACACAATTTGACTTTAACACAATCAGTCAAATTACCCTGTTCCCAAAGGCCAAGGACCGATAGATACTGAGTGAGAGCTAAATTAAAGCATGTTAAGAGTACCAGTGTTAATGAGAACAAAATTATGCTTACAGTTCAAGAATGGATTTAGATATTCTAGGATAAATGTATCTTTAGATATAAAGTAGGTGGTACATATTTTTTGATATTATTGGTGGGCAAAGCAGTAAATATTAAAGGATATGTGAGGCTAATCAAACTTTTCCTGGGACTGAAAATCTTTTGAAAACTAGGTACCCTTAAGGCTAATTTAAGTCCCATATAGAAAGAGGGACACTGAATATTTCATTCAAATTTTGTTACAATTTACCAGCACAGGCAATGAATGTGAAAATAATTTTTCCCCTCAAACTTTAAAGGTAGTGAATTTGATTTAGAATTACAATTTAAGTGACATTCTGGAAAAAGAGACACAAATACGCGCTTCGGTGACAACAAGCTCACACCAATAATATCAAGCACGGTTTGTCTCTTCTTTCCCAGAATTCCTTTACTTTGTCTGGTTTGTAAGGGATAGGCCTCAATTAGTTGTGCTATGTTTTCTCTTGCTTGGTAAGCATTTTTGGTCAAACAAGGAATGGCAGAGTCCCACAATTAGATCAAAAGATCAATCCTAATGTACCATTTCCTCCTCACCCTCCTGCTGTAATAAAGTGGCTGCAGCTCTCCAGGGGACAACTCAAAATCCTAGGACTGATATTTCTAAATTAGCTGGCTCTCTGACCTTGCTGGTAATTGCGTTAGTTTATCAATGTTCAACACAATTTATTACTCTCCAATATGTACCAAAGTGTTTATCTCTCAACACTAACAATATTAAAAAATCTAAACTATCTATTGCAGCACAAAGAGGCCCCTTTCATTAGGGAAAAACATAAATAAGTGGGAACTGTCACATGACCTGCCTTAGTGCAGGAGCATTGCAGCTGCCGCCTTCTCTGATCCGACACTGTGGTGTTTGTAAAATCCGGACACAGAGAAATCAAGTTCTGTTTCCATTTGGGTGTGTGCTACAGGAGTGAAATGGTGCTCTCTGCGTGACTAAAGTAATGGCTTCATTCCAAGAAAAATAAATGGCATTGATAAAGCCTTACCCAAGCGTTTGAAAGCCATGCGGGTACTGATAGCATATCATTTTGACTTTCAACATCGTACACTTTGACAGGGAAGAGGATTAAGGTCATGGGTTTTATTTTGGGATGAAGGAAACCCACCCCATTCATTCAATACATTGATCTCAATCACCTTATTATTCATTTCTTAAACTTTGTGTTTGACTGGGAGAGTGAACAAGCTGTGACAACACTCAGTGTACATTAAATGAACTAAAAGTAATGTCATATTGAAGTTTTGTGGAAGGAATGTGTGACGTTTAACCGACTGTCAGCGAGGAAATGTGGCATGACTGGCTATGAATGATGTTAATAACCTGCTCAAGTAGAAGTGGGCGTGATAAAGATCATGCTGTCCAACTTTAAATAATGGGCTGCCTCTTATCTACTTCTCCCTCCACCCAGAACCAGACTGTTCTCTACTGTTTCTTCACAGAAGGCGCAGAAGTTAAGAAGTATTCAGTCACATTCATCTCCTCGCCTGCCTACTGTTTCCCACTACGCCAAATCCCTGTGCTCATTCCTCACTCATAAGAAAGCTCACACTGGAGTAACACTGGTCTGAAGGCTTGCAAAGAAAACACTTACCTTAAAATCTTGGAGTCCTTAAATTATAGCTCATATTAGTACTGTTACTGCTCTCGAACTTTATTAATAACTGTTTGGCCAACGTTCTTTCCAAAGCAGGTTTGTTTTCATTTCTTTTGTTCACCAGAAGCTCATTTCAGTGCAAAGAATAAAATGCCTTTGGTAAGGGGACTGTTAGGTTGGCCTCCTCTCTTCAATTTACTCTAGAGTTTTCCACAGCACTTTAAAACCCGTACTTGGAAAATTTTATTGTTTTAATTACATGCCAAAGTCGTAGAAATTTTTAGTTTTTAAAAATCCTCCACTTCTCGGACGTCCCTTTAGTGTTTGAGTGCTATTTATGCCACGTCAACACTGCCAGCCCGAGTGAGAACCCCCCGAAGCGTGTCCACTGTACGCGTTGCTCAGGCTAAAAACACACGCAATCTACTGTGTTTTAGATTCAGATTAACTACTCGCTGAGCACCTATGTGAAGCCACATTCCGTTCTACCCATGTCACAGGCACATTTTGTCCTTTCTAATCACTTGAAAAATATGCGTGAATTATTGTTCATTTGAATCTAATATTACTCAGATGTTTTGACTAGCCTCGAAGCATTTTGCTTTAAATAAATGATTACATTATTCATATTCAGGTAGAAGTAAGAGTGATTTTGAGCAATAAACATCTTTGCATCTTATCAATATAGCAGTTTTTATAAGTATAAAATACCTCCTAGGGAAAAGGACGTTGAACATATATTGGCTGCTTACTGTTTGCCCCCAGTTCTTTAAATATTGTCTACTCTCCCCAAATATTAATTGGGTATTTGTAACAGGCACTGGGCTTGTACAGGCTATGTGAAGGTGAATAAAGTAACACTCCGTGCATGTGAGGAGACGTGGAAAATGAGCAAGCCCTTTCTATACAGTGTTCTATTTGATACAAGCGGTGACTACGCTGTTATAGGAACGAACAGAATTGCCAGTCCGCCTTTGTTAGGGAAGGCTATGCAGACAAGGTAGCGTAGCTCCCCTTGTCATCAGGGGATATGTTCCAGGATCCGCTGTGGGGACCTGAAACCAGGATAGTCCCGAACCCCATGTGTACCCTTGGTCTTTTCTATACACACACACCTTTACATATAAAGGAAGCACTTGCCAGCTTCTCTGGGGCACGTCTGGATTGCCAGCATCACTGCTCTCGCGCTTTGTGGCCATTATTACGTAAAATGAGGGTTCCTTGAACGCCAGCACCACAGTTCTGCAACAGTCTGTCTGGTAATGGAGTTTGCTTCTAAGTGACTAATGGTGGGCGCAGAGAGCCTGGAGACGCTGGGCAAAAGGATGAGTCACGTCGGGGCTGGATGGTGGGAGATTTCATCATGTTACCTAAGAACAGTGTGCAATTTAAAACTTGCAAATTGTTTATTTTTGAAACTTTCTGTTTAACATACTGGGCCCAGCACAAATAACATTCCCTTTTTATTATAAAATCTTTTACTTCAAAATCATAAGCATGTCATTCTGTAACTTAACGATATTACACTCAAGCACACAATATGACATTTTAGGTGACATGTTCAAATTGCTGTTCCTCTCATGTGAGACATTCAGGTATCCTACCAACCAAACTCCAGCAAGTGTTGCTTCTGTCGGACCCTGTATTCAGACTAGGGTAACTGAAACCTCAGAAATCGAAGCTGCAGATACGGGGGACTGCTGCAGTACTAACACGGTGGTACTATCTCCTATTTAGCATCCTTCCCTTCACCCTCCTTCCCTCTCTGCCTCCCTCCCTCCCTTTCTCCTTCTCTCTTCCTCCTTTCCCACTTGACAGATTTTTAAAAATTAGAAAAGCATTACCTGATTTTTGTAACACATCTAATAATGCAGGGATACAGAGAGCAAAGGTTAATAAGTGCCTCATTATGGACTCCAAATAATGATAATTCTCTGAGGTAAATATAGAGAACAGATATTACGTATTTTTTTCAAAAAAAAAAATGGGATTGAACTGTACAGATTTTTCTGTAGGTTGCTTTTCTTAAAAAGTCTTAAAACTATTTGTGAGACCATTAAAATTAGAAATCCAAAATAAAAGTTGCTTAGCATTGCTAATGTTTTCATTTGTCCCTGTAATTTTCTTCTTTTCTCCTTTTCCATTTTCTTATATTGGCAGTTAGTTAGTACTATACCCCTGGAACAGCATTTGTGTGTAGTGTACTTTCTCCCCCCCCCCCCCCCCCCCGTTGGAGGAAGTCAGTGAGGGGGTGTGACTGGCAGCTGGACCTGGGCACCAGCAGCTCCTCACTCTTCCCTGCTCTTGGAATGTGTGTCCTGCCCACCGTTGGGCCATCTGGACTGAATTCGTGGCTGAACCCCACTAAGGTCTCTCTGTAACTTTGAGGATTCTGGTGGGCAGGCGTGGAGATTTACTAGTCTTGCAGCCACCCCAGAGGAGCCTTGTAAAATCATTCCCTTGCTTGTTAAAACTGCCGCTTACTAATCTGGAGTGGTCTGCCTCTGTCTTCTGTATCTCCCGTGTTCTGTGCTTGGGGGCCAGTGTGTGAACCAACACCTCCCGCCTTCTCTCCCTGCCTCCTCTCCTTGTGCACTTTCCCTGCATTTTTGTCCATTCTGAATCAGACATCTGTGCTTATACTAAATGACTGACCTACATCCTAACATATGAATTCAAAGATATTACTAGATTTTGTTATTGTAAATTTTATAAAAATTGATTGTATAAACAACATAATACTCCATAATGGATAAAATAAAATTCATTTCACTCTTTCTTATGGGTGAAAGGTCTGGTTGATATCTGATACTACAAAAATCTTGCAACAAATGTCCTTGTACAATACCTCTGTCCTATGTACAATAGTTATTTCTGAAGAATAAATTCCCCCCAATAAAGATTGCTGGGTTGAAGTGCTTGTGTGTACTTGTAGCTTTCTGGCACGGCCACATTGCTCTAAGATTATGGAAATATTGATCAGCAATGCATGAGGCTCTTCCTTTCTGGTGTATTCACCAACACTTCTTGCTGTTTTTAATATTTGCCAATATAATGGGTGAAAAGGAGGTGTCATTCTCATTTAAATTTGAATTTCCTAGCTGTTAGTGAGGGCAGGCATCTTTCCATGTGCCTGTCTGTCTGTCTGTCTGTCTATCTATCTATCAATCTATCAATCATCTATTCAAGTTTTCTATTTATGTCCTTTGCTCACTTTTCTTTGAGTTGTATTATTTTATTTTTTAATTAGTAGAAGCTTCTTCTTGTATATTAACTCTTTGCATTGGTCGGGGCCTTCAGTGGTCACCACGGAAACTGCGGGTTTGGGCCGTCAGCAATTTGTTGAAGACTATTGAGCCCTTCACAGAATCAGTGCCGAGTGCTGAAAAACAGGTTTGAGGCCTGGCTTTCTGGAACGGCACACAGAACAGCATCGAATAACTGGCCCGAGGAGAAATTTTACTACTACAGCTGTGGGCTCTGGGGCCACCTCAGTCCTCCTCACTCCTGCAAAATCAGTTACCTTCGAAAAAGCCTGTATCTTCAGGGGCTTTAGTTCTGGATCTTAAAACTCATGCAGCTGCGTGTAACTGTCTGAACATGGGTCAGCTGGCTGTGGCCCATCTACAAGGGGTGCTGGGAAAGGGCTTTCTGAGTTCCACTGTGTGACGGTGGGTTAAACATGTGGTAAGCAATCAAAATATAGGACAGATATTCAAAAGAGTTTGGGTATCACAAATGAAAGATGTCCCCTGCACATTTTCTCTGTCTTAGGAGTTGCAAATATTTTTTTTGGGTGTGGATTCCTGGGTATGGATTTGAGCTCTAAGACTTACTAGTTGTGGCAATTTACCTACCTCGCTAAGTACTAATTTTCTTCATTTTTCCAAAAATAAGGATCAAATTTAAAAAACAACAACAACTATGGAAGGTTTCAGCATAGTGTTTTGCACCTGATAAGCATTCTTAAATATGTGCACGGAATTTCATGAGGGTGGAGACTTTCTGCCAATTTCTCAAAAAGAATATTCTTTATTTAATTTTAAGATGTAGTTGTGTAAGAAGAAAATTACTCTTTTAATATTATGGTGTTTCTGGAAGTATCTTTCTTCACATAATCCTCTGTCTTTTAAAGAAAATCTAAATTCTTGAATGGTGTTATTTTTTAGTTGTCTATTTTGGACGCTCTTTCTGCCATGTGCATATTCTCTGGGTGGTTCTGAACACTCTCATGGCTTAATTATCATCTTTGCTGATGACTCACAAACAACTCTCTCCCTTATCTTCGGATATATCTGCCTGCTAGATGTTCCCACCAGAGAATCCCACAGGCTCCTCCACTGCAGTGCAACCAGAGTGAACTCAGCATCTCTCCTAAAATGTTCCTCTAAGGTTCTCTTCTCCCAGTGTTACCTGTCACAGGAAATGATGCTGCTGTCCTTGCCCAAAGCAGAAATCCGGAGTTATTTTTGACTTCTCCACTCTTTCTGCCCACCCCCACCTCTAATTCCCAGTTCTAAAATAGTGCTGAAAACAGTCTATTACTACCCATTTCCACTGCCATCTTTGTAGTTTTGGAGAGTATCACTATTAACAAGACCTTTTTTAGTAATGAACTACATTTTTGAAAATGCAAGTCCGATGGCTCAAGCTTACTACTTCGGAATCATTTTATTTTGTCTCAACCCTCCCACTTCGTTCTCAGCCATAGTTACTTCTTGTTTTTGGTTACTTGGACACACTTTGGTTACTTTCTTGCTTCTGCGTCTGTGCATACTGGAATTCCTAACTGGGGCACTTTCCTCATGTTTGTTGACTAACTTACTGCTCTTTGTCCTTCGGACGTCTGCTGAACAAAAACACCAGCAACTATAACGTCAATGGAAACAATGACAGTAATGCTAGCAAACAGTCAATGTGTGCTGACCCTGTGCCAGGCACTCTGATAAATGCTCGCATGGTCTTCCTGGCAACCCTGTGAGATGAGAAGTCTTATCTCATTCTCAGATAAAAAGAACCTGAGGCTCTGAGACTTTAAGTAATTTTCCTGAGGTCACGGAGCCTCTGTGAGGAAGAGTTAGAATTTCAAACTAGGTCTCTCTCCCTCCCGGTAGAGCTAATTTTCTTTAGATGTCATGCGCCCCCAGAAAGCACTCCTCACACAGGTGTCCTTCCTCCTTCCTGTTCCCCTGCACATGACAAGGTCTTTGTGTGTCATAGTCCCTGTGGGCTGCTATAATAAAGTAGCACAGGCCAGGTAGCTTATAAACAACAAACATTTATTTCTCAACGTTCTCAAGGCTGGAAAGTCCAAGGTTGTGTCCCTGGCAGATTCAGTGTCTGGTGAAGACACATTTCCTGGTTCATAGATGGCTGTCTTCACTGTGTCACAGGACAGAGGGGGCTAGAGATCCCTGTCTGGTCTCGTTTATCAGGGCACTAATGCCATTTATGAGGCTGCCACTCTCATGACCTAATTGCTTTCCAAAAGCCCCACATTTTAAAGCCATCATATTGGCATTAGGATTTCAACATGCAAATTTTGGGAGGACGCAAACACTCCAACCACAGCGCTATCCTAACACACCACTCTGGAGTGTAATACTTGTTTCCGCTCTCTGTGTCTCCAACCAGTTTGCAACCACTGTAAAAACAGGGGCTCCTTGTCCTTCTATTTCTACCACCAAGCACAGTACCTAGCACAGAGTAGGTGCTTAATAAGTATTTGATATATAACCCAGATGCCATTGGTGCTTCACTGTCCTAGCTCATCCACGGCCTTTGGAGATTTAGCAGTCTTTCTGCAATTCCTTCTAACTCTAGCCATTATTTACTCATGGTGCCTTCCCTCCGATTCTGCATGGTAGCCTGTCATCTTGGTTAACCCTACGTCCTGTATTTTGCTATGTTCTCTAAAAACTCTGGCCTCATCTGTGATTTCATGAGATGGTTAATTTTACTGAAGTCTTGAGGACTTGAAGGGAGGGACCAGATTACTCACTCACAGACTCCCATCCTTTTTCTTTTTGGTTTTCCCCTTAGGTTCTGCTGCCTTAAAACCTGAGTCCATGGCTTTCCCTGCCATGTTCAGCATCTAAGTAGATATGACTTCTTATGACTTCCTGGAATTCTGATAATAATCAGTTGTCATCCTATCACAGATGAATGAATGAATGATTAAAGGAATGGAGGTGCAAATAAGTCCAGGCTGAAGATCTGAGCTTAGACCTACCTTCTGTGATTTTATGTCACCCCACAAAACTTTCTTTAAGGCTGACTCACTGAATGTATTGATATACCACATCTGGTAAAAAAAACATGTATGTTTATTTTCACAGGCAATTGTATTTAGCTATCTTTTAGGTGCTGCATTGTAAGAGAGAATTGTTTGTTTTGTTCAAGGTGTATGTTCATCTATTTTGGGCTCTGAGACTCTGGGGAGTGTGTCCTGTACTTCTCTGGGTCTGCCATAGGATTTAGCAAAACGCCTTGTGTAGAGTAGGCACTCACTTAATAGAGACTTGATTGATTGAATAATTATTTCACTGATAAACACTTCTGTAGTACATTACCTGATGAGTGTCTGTTTCAATATGACAATGGCTATGACCTTCGTGTAGTTCATTAGCAAATGAAAAGTACGCTCATTTCCATGGGAGGAAATGAGAATATAAAAAATGTGGTTCTATTTGTAGTGCCATTACTGTCTTACTGTTTGATTAAGAACAAATTCTTAACCTTTTAATGCTAGCAGTTACCTATGACTCTGATTTCAAGGGCTACTGCGATACCAAAGTCCTGGGGAGAATAATATAATAACCCTGACCTATTTGAAGGGATAAAAATAGGCCACAAATGAGGGAACTCATTGGCCAGAATTAATCAGTAGTAGAGGGGAGGTGATGTCTCTAGAAACAAACAAGCAAAGAAGCAAACAAGCAGTTTCCCAATCGCATTTTGTAGTCATAACAGTTCCCTGTGTGAATATCACCATTTTGCTGATAAGGACGTTGAGGCTGAGAAATTTTAAGTTATTTGAGTCAAGTCATATAACTCATAACGGGCAGCTATTCTTGGTTCACTGTTATCTCTCCTCCCCCCAACCCCGACATCAACCCGTTATTCATTGTTTTGCCTTCTCAGTTTCGCTATGTCTGTGGTAGAATGCCTAAAGCCATTAATCCCAGCTCATCGAGAAGAGGAAAAGAGGTACCCTGAACTGAAGCAGCAGCTGAAGTCAGAAACCCGTTAATAAATCTTTGAACATTAGCTGATGTCCTGCATCACACGTGCCTACGCCCCTTTTTAGCTCTAGGCATCATGCTGTGTCCTAGGGGTATGCAAAGGGGAGGGAGGCAAACTTGCTGCCTTTGCAAGAGTTCCAGGTTATGAAGGGTGACAGGGTTCCCAGATGGACAAGGGGAGGAAGCACATTCCAAGTAGAGGGAGAAACAGGCACAAAGGCAGAGAAACAGGCACAAAGGCAGAGAAACAGGCAGGTCTTTGCATTTAGGAAATGCTGTGAGCATTTCCACCCAGCTGGAGGGCCGAGGGCCATTGCAGAAGGAAAAGCAAAGGAGAGTGGAGAGACAAATGGAGACACAATCAAGGAAAATCTCGAACTGAGGAATTTGGCTTTACCTGGGCTTTGCTTGCAGACAATGGAGAGCCAGTGAAGAGTTTTATGCATGAGACTCAGAACTGAATTTGCATTTGGGGAACGATTTACTGAGATTAAAGAGGAAAATGGATAAGGAGTAGGCAGTGGGGATGGGAGAAAGAATGGAGACTGCTGGAGTGCAGGAAGCTCTTCCTGTGCATTGGAAGCTGAAGGCAATTTTCTTCTGGCAGTGGAAGATCTTACGTTATTAGTTTTACTCAGCTATTTGACTTGGGTAGTAGACACAGGAAAAGTTGGTTCATTTGATATTTTAAAGTTAACGCTGAGTACTGATTGTAGTTGCTCTTTTTTCTAAATTAAAGCTTACCCAAGTGATTTTATGGCCTTCTTTGTTCTTTGGTTGTGATATTTCTTTGCACTAATGCCTTTTCCTCATCTGCTTCCATTGGCTGTTTAAATCCTTTCCTGTCCATTTACCAATTCTATCATAACCCTCCTGTGTTTGCTTCTAATGTGTTATAATTCTTCATAATCTGGTCTTCGTCTGATCCCGATTCTCTCTAATATTTCTTTTTCCTCCCTTGAGGAAAGTATATCCATTTTGGGTTTCAAATGCTCATCACCTTTTGTAAATATTAAGGCAACGATTCAATTTAATTTAAAAAATAATGTTTTTCTATTTCTTCTTTTGTCAATAAATTACCTTTGTCATCTTTTAAAGCTGTATTGTCTCATAATTTTCTTCTGTGCTCTTGTTGTTCCGTTTTATAGTTCCCCAGAGGATGTAAGAATATATATTGATATAATGAACAATGTGGAAATAAAAAAAAAGAATAATTTAGGGTCTTATACTCTATAGTGTTTACTAGTGATCTATTTCAAAATAAAACATATATTTCAGTCCTGATGAATCAAATATTTAAGAAACACTTTTTTAAGCAGAGAAATGTGCATGGAAACAATCACGACTGACCCTGAGAGGCCTTTTTGAAAGATTCTAGCTGTGGATGATTTAACTTTGTTTTCGGCCCAGCTTCTTCTACCGAGGGTTATCGTTGTGGACATTGCTCACGGGGCTCTGGGAGCACCAACGGGGGTCAGAGATCAAAAAACAGAAGACACAATATTAGATAAAATATTAGCAGCCCAGGAAATATTCACAAAGTCATACATTATGTTAGAGCTATTCATTCCATGTAGGAAAATAAAAATGGAAAACTATACAAGCCACCTTCCTTTTTATTACAGAAATTAAAGGTCTAATTAGAATTGTGAAGATATGTAAATAGCCATTAATACCATTTTATTAGTTCAGGTACTCAGGTTATGAACATATAAATATAACAGAATTTTTAGAGCATCTGCATTAGTGATTAGTAAATACATATATACATGTATATATGTGTGTGTGTATACATATAAATATATATATAAAGAGAGAGAGAGAGGTTTTTAAAGTTTATAGAAGTACAAAGATGCTCTGAGAGACCCTTCAAGTTCATATTAAACATTGTTTATGAAAGGTACTTAATAGTTGCCTTTGCTTCTTCCTCTCTACTACTAACATAGTGCTAGCTGTGATGATGCTAACAGCTATCAGTTCATCGTAACTAACAAGTACTTTTGCACTTTTTGCTATATACATATATATATTGCCCCACTTAACTTCCCAGCCCAGCAGTTTATGCATTATTCCCATTTTACAAATGAAGGAAAATAGGCACAGGAAGATAGAGGGACTCGCCCGAGGTCACGTAAGTATGTGGGACTGTGGATAGAAGTTGTTTCTCCGTGTTGCCAAAGGCTGTGATCTTCTGTTGACCACAGGACATTAGACACGAGGGAGCTCTGAGCGTGGATAGAGGTGGAGTGACTCCCTTTAACTCACAGTAAGATGGGAGCTTTTTCCCACTGGGGTGTCACAAAGAATCCTGATGGCAGCTCTACATAGTGTGTTTCTATGTTATATGATGTGTTATATGTGTTTCTGTGTTATATGACACGGTCATTATGAAGTTCATAAATACCTAAGTCTTGCACAAAATATTACAACCTTGTTCTTTATGATATCCCTTGAGCTTCCTAGACAATTTGTGCCTATGCTGGTAAAAGTAAAGAATTAAATCATGATTGATTCAGTAAACTTGATCATCTACATTATTTAAATTACTTCCTTTCCTTGCTTTAATTTTTACCTTAACAATTGATAAATGTTTGCCCTGACTGGTGTGGCTTAATGGACTGAGCGCCAGCCTGCGAACCAAAGGGTTTGCTGGTTTGATTCCCAGTCAGGGCACATGTCTAGATTATGGGCCTTGTCCCCAGTAGGAGGCACATGAGATGCAACCACACATTGATGTTTCTCTCCCTCTTTTTCTCCCTCCCTTACTCTCTGTCTAAAAATAAAATAAATAAAATCTTAAAAAAATTGATAAATGTAATATATTTGCAAAAGTAACATGCACAAGTTACTTAAGAGAATCAAGAAGAGGAACATCTCTGTACTCACCAAGCCTGCTTACCAAATAGGACAATAGGAACATCTCTGTACTCACCAAGCCTGCTTACCAAATAGGACAATAGGAACATCTCTGTACTCACCAAGCCTGCTTACCAAATAGGACAATAGGAACATCTCTGTACTCACCAAGCCTGCTTACCAAATAGGACAATAGGAACATCTCTAACCTCACCAAGCCTGCTTACCAAATAGGACAATAGGAACATCTCTGTACTCACCAAGCCTGCTTACCAAATGAGGCAATGCCAGCATCTTGAAGCCATGTTTGCTCTTCCTGGAACACCACCTTCACATCCCTCCCAGAGTGAACCATTATCCTGAATCATATGCTTAACACTCCCTTGATTTTCTTCATGATTTTTACTATATGCATAGGTATTTTTATACCTGTACATGTTGTTTTATTTTGGAGTTCAATATAAGGCTTTTTAAGACTCATTCACTTATAATTAAAACATGTTTTTCCAATTACAATCTACATCCCTCATTATTTTGTATTAGTTTCAGGTCTACATCATAGTGGTTAGACAATCATACACTTTACAAAGTATTCCTCCTGATATATGCAGAATTTACCAAGGAGGCATTAGAAAATTTGTTAAAAGTCTCTTCAACTACCTTGTCTGCTGACGATATAAAATTATTGGAAGAGTAGAGATAGAGCTGTTTATGAGAATGTCTTTTTAAGACAAGAGTGCTCTGTACTTTCTGTCCCCTGCTGGGGGAGAGTGTGGGTAAATGCCATTCCCTACACTGCGGCAGGAGGAGACCAGCTTCACTAGGTCTTCCCATAATGCCTACTGCATTGCTCCGGCAGTTGGGTGTGCACTCTGACACACTGCCTTGGAAATCCAAATGGAAGAGAGGGGCCATCGAATGGTTTGCGCAGCAAGTGAAGGAGCACAGCCGCTGGGTAGGATTTAACCTGCACCCCAGAGTTGGTCAGAACACAGGGTGTATATGAATGCGTCCTTTGGGCTGGCCTGGAGCCATTTTAAATGATACTCAATGAAATGCAGAGAATCTAGAAATTGCTTTAAAATATCCCCAGAAAAAAAAAGAGTAGGTAGAAAATTGCTGATAATAATAGTTGAAACTAGATGATTTGTATATAGGGGTTCATTGTATCTTTCTCTCTACTTTGGGAATGCTTGCAAAAGTTCGTGATGAAAACTTTGGAAAACCCTGCTCAAGAGGTCCTCTATGGAAAGGCAATGGAATTTCAACAGTCAGGCATTGCCTTCCAGCAAACTGGGGCTGCGGGAGCACAGTAGTTGCAAGAGTAGAGCACATTGCCCTTGTCGAGAGAACTACGGGACAGATACCCAGTGCTTGGCCCTCTCTGTAGAATGTGTGAAAGTCCCCCCTCCCCAGGGCAAGTCCCCTTTAAACTCTTCTCAGGCCCAGACATTGAGAGGCTATCACTGATAGTACCAGTCAAGTAATAACTAACCTGTTCCCATTCAGACCTGCCAAGGGGAAGAGAAGATAAGTGAGTGAGAGAAAAGAATAGGGGAAGAAGGTAAATAAAGCAAGAGAGATGGGGAACAAGAGGAGAAGGTGAGTGAAGGACAGAGAGAAGCTCCACACCCCATTTCAAAAGGGCCAGGCAGCCTGTGTGCTCAGCTCCAGGTAGTGAAAAGTGGAAACGGTAGGTGGAGAAAGAGAGTGGGAAGGCTGCACCTCTGCTTCCCTGTCCTTCCCTGTCAGGGGCTAGCATGCTGTAGGTTTTGCTGGGCAGAGGAAAAGGTTTTCAATTATAAATCAAAATCATGGTTTTGATGAATTACGGGATTGGTGATTTTAATTACGAAATTGACATTTGGTTGTGGATTAAAGTATCTGCAGGATATTAGCAGTACCCACAGTCATGGGTCTTGCCTTTCATTCAGCGACAGAGGAAGAGCTACCTGTGTCGAGTCCACTAAGTTTTAAGGAGGTGGATTGAACACTAAAAGACAAAAGAGATGCATTTGGTTTACCTTGCAAGCATTCTACTTGCTCAGTCTATTTCACTCATGTACCGTCTCACTTTGACCACATATCAACCCTATGGGTGAGCCTTGGAAGGAACTATTTATTATTTACTGCATTTTACCAGTAAAGGAATTAGAGCTCAAAGAAGTTGAGTGATTTGCCACAATCCCAATATTACTAAATGACTGAAGCAAAGCTAGGACTTGGGTCTTTAGCTACTTTTCTGGCCCAGGAGTTTGCATGTGATCTCCTAAATCCAGGCCAGACCTGGAGATTTAGAGAAACTTTGAGAAATGGGCTAAAAGTGTTAAAGACTCTCTCGTGGGACTGGAGAAGCCCTGGGGGTCCCCTGTGGGTTCTACCCTAGCCTTTGAATCCAGCCTCTCCACGGCCTGAGGTTTCCTCATTTCTCCAGGGATCTTGTGGATTGAGAGTTGCTTCATGTTTTGAGAAAGCAGCTGGAATTGACAAGTGCAGGACTTTATTTCCTGGAATGAAATAAACATCAGAGGAGGTCCTTGGAGGTTGTGATTTTCTTCTGACAGCCCAGGGTCAATTGATTAATCAATCAATCAATCATTCAATGGCTCATCAAGCATTAATTGAACACCTTGTGTATCTAGTATTCTGCTAAGCTCTAAAACGTGTTTGTGGGTGTTCCTTGCCACCTATAATACTGGACAGTATATCAAGTATACTGCCTATACAGTGATTGCCCATCTAACTTATCCATTTGACTCTTGAGGTGGGGATGTGACATGAGTTACTTGAGATACAGATAAGTGATGGATAAATTAATGAGCACCTACAATGTAACATCCTGTGCTTGGCAGTGGAGATGAGATGGCTAGGGGAAGAAAAAGAAAAGTAAAAGAATGAAAAAGGAAGGAAAAGCAGAAACAGTGCAGCCTCTGGCCTCATGGGACTTCCCAGTCTTGGAGGGGTAACAGACATTAATGAAAGACACACACAAAAAGCTAAATATCAGCTTTGATAAGTGCTGGGAAGGTGAGGTACCTGGTGTTATAAGAAGTCAATACAGGGGCTCGTGCCCTAGTTAGCAGAGTCAGGGCAAACTAAAGGGATTTAACATTTAAAAAAAAATTTTATTGTTATTCAATTACAGTTGTATGCCTTTTCTCCCCATCCCTCCACCCCACCCCAGCTGAACCCACCTCCCGCCCCCACCTCTACCCTCCCCCTTGATTTGGTCCATGTGCCCTTTATAGTAGTTCCTGTAATCCCCTCTCCTCACTGTCCCCTCCCCACTCCCCTGACTATTGTTAGATTGTTCTTAACTTCAATGTCTCTGGTTATATTTTGCTTCCTTTTTTCTTCTGTTGATTATGTTCCAGTTAAAGGTGAGATCATATGGGATTTAACATTTTAACAGCAGAGGTTAACTCTGTACCTTCTTTTGGGGTCAGGGAGGGGAAGAGGAGATGGTTTTTTGAGACTTCCCTTCCAGAAGTGTTCTCTTTCTTCCCTGAGAAAAAAACAAGACTATTAACAAAAATGGAATTAAAGTTGAATTAATTTCCATGGGGAGAACATCTTACTTCCACTGATCTAGGAAACATGAAAAATCTGAACTTAGTAATTTTGTAACTTCTGTGCTTTTAATTTTTGTAGAATAAGCTCTTTGTTGTGCTCTAGGCTTTGAGGGAGCAGGAATTAAATCTTAGACTTAATTTGTTTTTAATGAACATCGTGACAAAAAGAAACTTTGGCAGGACTCAGCAGCAGTCTGCCCTTCTGGAGGCAGAGGAGAGGTAGCAGGGAGGACAGGATTGGGAGTCAGGCAGTAAACAGTCCCCCAAGAGCCTCAGCGGGTGGCGCTCTTTGCGAAGAAGACGGCACACAGAAGACCCAGGGTGATAACAGGGCTGTTGGTGACCCAGAGGTAAAAGTCCACAAAGGCTGGGATCTTCATGGCTCCCTCTGGTAGTTGTTCTCATGCCTTAGTGGCACAAAAATGGCTTGAAAAACATGGCTACCGAAGGAATGATACCCCAGACTATTTATTATTCAATGGCTTGAAACTAAGAACTCATGTGACGTGAGGTTCTCAATAGGAAGTAAGAACCTTGGAAAGAAAGGAGAAAGAACAAAGTTGTTAATAGGAGGTCTGAGGCCAGTGGTTGCAACACGCTGAGCGTGCAAATGGTTCCTCAGCTTCTAACCAGGTGCTTGTTGTCCGACACGGATTTGGTTTTAATGTTCAGGTGACTCTGCGAGTGCTACCCTTCTTTCTCAGTGGTATACAAGCGTGACAGTCTTTGGAGACCCAGAAAACCCAGCTCAATCACTTGAGTGGGGAGAGCAGGCCGATAAGTCAGGATGGCTACTGTCAGGTTACTGATGTTGGGAAGGGGCTCTCATGCGCTGCTTTCAAGGAGATGTAGAAGTTTCCAGTGCTTCTGTACTTCAGGTACTGGGAAAAGAGGGGGAAGGACTGTCAAAGGGGAGGAGTTGAAGGCACCCTGTTCTGTTATTTGTTTTGGTAGAAGAAATAATGAATCGGCTCCGTTGCTTTCTTTAAGACTTCCGCACGTACTCACTGTATTTTTAATTATGACTAGCTGTTGTGCAGGGGCAGCCTTCAGTGAAGAATCATGTGTGTACCAAGTCATCATCATGGCATCACATCAGTGACGTTTCGTGCACTTGAGAATATTTATAACTGCACTACCGTCTCATATAAAGTGCAGTAATCAAATTAGAAATATACATTGTGATAAATCAAAAGAAGAATTGCAGAAATAATAATGCAAGTGTGAAAATCAGGGAGAGAACTGTTGCTCATTCAAAAGTTGGCAACAAAATTCAAAGTCTCTCAATTTTCTTTTGTCTTTTAAGAGCATTTTGATGCCTAGAACAGTGTCTGGTATATTTAGGTGCTCAATAAATACTTGATGAATAATGAATGAATTTTCAGGCCCTGACAATACTCATTTTCTGACTTTGTACAAATTAATGGTTATAATTATTTTCTTGGCATAATAATGGACTTATGGAAATGAACCCCTTATTTTTGAATGTGGTTTTGGGCCATATGTGGCTTGCTCTTTAGAAATAAGTGTTGTTCCTCAGAGTGCTGGGTTCTTTATTTGCTCTTATTTTTATTTGGTAGCTTTGTTTAAAATGAGTCTAGGTATGGAGAAAATTTAAATCCATAATATCAAGACAGTTACTTGAATGCATACGTCTGGGTCATTAAGATAAACTACTAGGAATCCCCTGCTCCCAAACCTGGCTGAAGAGCTGCGTGGGTGGGCTCACTCTGTAGGCGCATGCCAGGCTCTTGGGCAGCCTTGCTCTCTATCTGTATCTTACTGTAGCTGAGCTCTGGGGTTCTTGAATTTCTCAGGTGGAGTGAGGGTAGCTACACAGGAAGAAACCTCACAAATTGTCTCCCTTGCTGTGTCCCAAAGGGAACTTCTAGGTAAGTCAGGGGATTTTTGTTTCATTATGGTGATGTAAACCCACTACAGCACGCCCTATCCACTGGGTATAACTAAAAACTCTGAGCAAAATACAAAAAACAGCTATCAAAAACTCAAGTATCAAAATTAACCAAAGTAGGTAGGTTGTGAAAGAGTATTCCATGGGGAAAGATTAGAGAGCTATTCTTTATTTTGTTGTTTGTTTTTGTTTTGTTTTCTCTTATAGCTTTGCCCTGAGGGCAGGCCTTAATTGCAGAGGTACTTGGCTGAAGTGGCTAAAACTCTAGTAAAAACCTTAAAGAAACAGAGATTTGTGGGCCAGAGAATATGAAGGAATCTTGGATAGGAGAGAGCTGTGAGATTCCCACCCTGCCTTTTTTTTTTTTTTCCTGTGTGAATTCACACCAGCCTTAGATTGACTCCTAAGCTCTTCATGTGTAGTTCAGACCCAAACCATTACCGCACAGGCTTGGGAGTTTAAACTGAAGTTTGAACCACTCACTGCTCACAGAAAGTGAGACAATTTATGATGAGCTTAAAACCAATTTAGCAGGTTGATTGCCTGCTAAAACAAAAATGTCGACACTCTTTAGAAGATTATAATAGGACCCAGAACCTACAGGACCTAACACTCACAATGTCAGCATTCAATACAAAGTTACTAAAACAAAACAAAACAAAAAACCCCCCAAACAGGAAGATGTAACCAGTTCTCATGAGAAAGGATAATCAACAGATATCAACCCTAAGATCATTCAGATGTTAAACTATTAAACAAAGACATTAAAAGATTTATTATATCTATGAACAATAAGGTAAAGAAAAACACATTTCAGAAAAATAGAAAGTAAAAAGGAGAACTGAATGGGAAGTTTAGATCTAAAAATTTAATATCTAAAATAAATATCACACTGAGTGGGCTCCATAAAAAAATAAGGATAATAAAAGAAAGATTGAAGATTGATCAATAGAAATTATTGCATTTGAAACAGAGAGCAAAACAGACAGGAAAAAAAAGAACGGACATTCAGACACCCGTGGGACAATATAGAGTTCTGACGTGTGAAAGTGGAATCCCAGGAGCGGACAAAGACTGAGACAAAACATATATTTGAATAAGGAGCAGACAAACACAAATTTGGTGAAAGGCAAAAATGGCCAAAATACAGCTTAATGAGAAGTGAACGAATGAACTCAAAGAAAATTGTGCTTATTCCTGGCCAGGTGGCTGTGTTGGTTGGAACATCGTCCCATACACCAAAATGTTGCAGGTGTGATCCCCGGTCAGGGCACAAACCTAGGTTGAGGGTTCTATCTCTGACTGGGGCGCATACGGGAGGCAACCAATTGATGCTTCTCTCTCATATTGATGTTTTTCTCTCTTTCTCTCTCCCTTCCTCTCTCTCTCTGAAGTCAATAAAAACATAACCTTGGGTGAAGATTTAAAAAACACAAACTACACTTAGAAACATTTTAATTGAACTACGGAAAATCAAACATGATGTCCTAAAACTGGCCAGGCAAAACAGCACCTTGCACACAAGTGGATGATGATTTGACAATGATTTGAATTGCTGTAGATTTCTCATCAGAATTTATGGAGTCCAAAAGACCATAAAACCATTTTTCAGTGCTTAAAAAATTTAAAGTGAAATAAAGATATTTTTGAATTAAAGACACTTGAAAATTTGCCTCCAGCATACCTTCCCTATAAGAAATGCTAAAGGAGGTTGTTCAGGTTGAAGGAAAAATGATACTAGAAGGTAAAATGGACCTCTAGGAATGATGGAAGACCAACGGCAATGGTACATAGCTGCATAATTATAAAAGACTACTCTTTCCCCTCGTAAGTTCTTAAAATATGTGTGACTGATTAAAAAGCAAAAATAACATGTCAGGTAGACTTTTCAGAGTGTATAGATACAATACACATAACAACTTCAGTTAGGGGGTGGTAAAGGGACTATATGATTTCAAGTTCTTTCCATTTATAGGAAGTGGTACAATATTAACTCTATGCAGACTGTGAAAGGCTAGATACATATAATTGCTAGAGATAACCCTACATATAATATAAGAAGATATAGCAAAACAGCTAATAGAGAAATTAAAATGGAATAAAAAAAAGATATTCAACTAACCAAAAAAGGCAATGAAAGAAGAACACAGAAGCAAGATAAAAAGGGACAAGGAGAAAGCAGATAACAATATGGTAGACCTAAGTTCAACCATATCAATAATTATATTAAATGTTAATGGCTGAAACACTAAAATTGACAGGCAGTGATTGATTGAGTGATAAAAAGCAAAGCCCTCCTATATTGCCTACAACAGGTACACATTAATTACCAAGACACAGGTTTAAAGCACATCAAGGAATAATATATACCATGGAAATAATAAACATATCAAGGTTGGAGTGACTCTTTAAAATTTCAGATTAAATAGACTTTAACACTTAGCATGTTATCAAAGATAAAGATAGATAACTTTATAATGATTAAAGTCACAGTTCATCAAGAAGCATAACAATTACAAATGGGTATGCATCTAAAAATATATCTCCAAACGCACTCTTCAAATCACTGGGCTCCCGTGGGGAAGGCAGCGCCCAGTCTGCTTTGTCCGTGCGGCATCCTCAGCGCGGCATCCTCAGCACGGCATCAAGGGTGAGCAGGCCACACGGCCCCCGAGTCTCGGTGTGGTCTAGCACAAGCTTGGGAGGGCTGACATGCTCTCACCCTTGGCTAACTAACATCGGCAGGACACTTTATTTATGACATTGTTCATTTCTACATATTAATTTCTTCCAGGAGATTGATTAAGAGGTATTAAAGGTGCTTTCACTCAGATTAAAGATAATACATGAAAACCTTACCTTCTGGATGAGTCTCCTTTGCATTATCTTATGAATTGACCAGGCTCTTCTCTGTCGTAAATACAGGGCCTAGTGGTATAGAAGCAGGTAATGCAACATTTTTCAACTGAAAACTCCTCTCCAGGTATTATGAATGTTGATGTCCTAACCAACAATAGCTCAGAACGTGCGTATTTGGAGTTAGCATTTCAAAGAGATAATTAAGTTTACATGAACTCATTAGGACTTCCAAATCCAATATGAGTGCTATCTGTATAAGAAGAGCGAACACACAGACACACACAGAGGGAAGACCACCTGAAGGCCCAGGGAGGAGACGGCCATCTGCAAACTAAGGAAAGAAGCCTCAGAAGAAACTGCTTCTGTGGACACCTTGACCTCAGACTTCTAGGTTCTAGAATTGTGAGCAAGTGTGTTTCTGTTGTTGAAGCCTCACAGTCTGCGGTATTTTGTCAGGGCAGCCCTGGCAAACTATTGTATGAGGCCAATGGTGGGGAAGCTGCAGGACTGCCTTGGGTTCCTCCTGGAATAAAGGGACACCCAAACGTCTGTGATAGGGAGCGTTCCCACTCTGAAGGCAGTCGCGCATATCCCAGCACTTTATTGTTAATATTTGTGAAGTTTTTCAATACGCATAGGTACATATTCAGGATGCCTTGTGTGGTGAGAATAATGGAAGCATAATAAATGTTGGAGAGGATGTAATTGTGGCTGAAAGGATGATTTTGTTATACGAGAAAGGATACTCTTGGTTAGAGCCAATTCATTAGACTGCCCTGGCAGCCTGTTGTTATTATTACTATTTCTAGCATTTACTAGATTTCATTCTTTTAGATAAAAACATGCATATCAGCTTTGGAGTTTGATTGCCTTATGGGCATGAAGCTTTGCATCTTTACTGCCCATGAATCATGCCGGTATGTGAAATCCAGAGAAGATTCAATTTTTCCTGCTAGATGCACCTCCAGCCATTTAATTAAAATATGTATTATTAATAAAACTATATTTAAGTCATATTTTTTATAGATAGGGCTGAAACATTAAGTGCAAATTGTTTCATACTTTCATAGTCATTTGCTTTTAACGTTTTGTGCCTTAATCAAGGTAGCACACTAGTCACAGGTTTGTGGGACTGCAGGCTTCTCCATAGCGAAGTTGAGAAAAGCAAGTGGAAAGTGGTGATTAATGAAAAGACATATTTACTTTTCAGGAGGACTCCGTCGTTTTATTGCAAGAGGAATCTGTACCGAATAGGAAATTGCATTAAAGGAAACAGCACAAAAGACCCTGTAGTCCTGATTTCAGGACGTAGCAATGACGCTCGGATGGCAGTTTTCCTCGCGTTTCTGCACCAACACTGTTTCAGCCTGGCTGGCCGCCTTTAGATGTCACAGTTGTTCTTCCACTGAACTGAGCCAGCTCGGCTCTGAGCTCCTGCAGTTCCTCCCCTCTCCGGAAGCCGAGCGCTGTCAGTGACACTGATGAGAGGCACTGTGGATGGCTTACATAACTCTTAAGGACAAATGGATTCTAAATAGTTTTATTAAAATAGGTGGCAATGAGGACGGTTGGGTGACACTGTTAGACACTGTATAGTTTACTGTAAAAATATAGCTATAGTTTATGGAATTTGTTTTATTCAGATGATAAAATTTTTTAACTCTTCTACATGGTCCAAGTGGTGAGAGCAGGGAGTGGGGCAGAGAGAGCCGAAAGGAGAAACTTCAGCGGATAGTGACCACCCACTGTGTGCCAGCCCCTGGGCTAACCCATTTGCTACTTACGTTATGTCATCCCCATGACAAAGCGCCAAGGAAGCAGTGCTGCATGTGTTCCCCATGAGCACAGGTAGGCTCTGAGAAGCCATGTGACCGGCCCAGCCTGTAGCTGGTAGGTGGGTCTGAGTTCACACCTTTGGCTTTAACTCCAAAGCGCAAGTGAGACCACAGTATATTCTCTTGCATATTGGAGACTTTACAAACACGTGCATTTGTTACATCTATCTTCAACTGATTACATGAACTTCCCTCCTGCCACCACTGCATCCCCCACCCCCGACCCACAAGTCTCCAAACAATCAACCCAGCATCTGCCCCTGACCTTGTACTACTGCAGACCTTCATCTGCCTTCCCTTCCCCACTTCTTTCTCCCTCACCCACGCATGGAGACTCTTAAGTTACATGTAGGTGGAATGATGACGAACTTTCTGTTTTGACATACTCTTTAACACAGAATCCATCATGCTATTTACCATTTTCTATTAAATTACATTATAATAGTTCTTTTCTAAGCAACCTAACTGCTAAGATTTAATTTTTAAAATAATTTATATTTGACTCTAAAGCCTGTAATTGTGGAGTTGAGACTGACAAAGCCCCATCCTTTAAAACTAGTTCGATTGGAAGTTATTAGCCCAGCTAAAAAGGGCATTTTTTATGTTTCCTTTTTCTTGGGATAGAAGTCTGTATGTATCTATGATGTGGTGTTGACTCCAAGATATCTACTCAGGCAGCACTGGGCTGGCACATTCTCCTTTAAGAAGAAATAAATGTTTGTAGCTGAACTTAGCCTGAGGAAAAAAATTCCCCACTAAAATGTGTTTATTATAGTATAGGAACCTCTAATGTTAAGTTTACATTGCACAGATACTTAAGTATGCTTTTTTGTGCCTTCAATTTTTCCCATTCTTCCAAATAACTGTAGAAATTGAACTGAGCATCATATTGCTACCAGAAGAATAGATGTTGCTTCTTTCTTTTCCCTAACCAGTGGGAGAGTTGACCTTTGTTTAAAATAATAACAATGACTCTGCTTGAAAACCAAGGGAAGCCATGCAAAATCAGATCTAATTTTCAGTAATTGCCAAAGAAACTCTAGGCGAAGAAACAGAAGGCCCACAAGCCCAGCACAACCTAAGTTCCAAGAACAAGTGGCAGATTCCCAGGTCTGGCTTGGCAGGGTGGGGGCGAGTTTCTGTGCACTGCACATTTTTAAAGTTGTGTCTTGCACTGAGGGTCCCTGGAGAGGCCTCCCCTAGCTTTCCAGGGGAGGTGCTGCCTCCTGACTCCTCAGAGCTCTTGGTGTGTAAATGAACCAGACTCCAAAAGCCCTGGGTGCTCTGGAAAACAAACAAAACACACTCTGAGGGACTTATTATGGGCAACACTCAAATTCCAAACACACTCATGCATGCAAACATGCTCGTGCACACACACACGCACGCTTATGCATATTTCAGAGTGTGATAATCTATCCTGAAAATTTGGTGACTAGGCCCCAAAGCAGCATACTCTGTCTCAAGCCAGCCTGGCACATACGAAGTAGAAAATACCTAAAATAAATACAATTAGCTGTGCACCAGATTTGCACAAACACCGTTCTTCAAAGAAGAAAAGCCTGAGAGGAAATGAAATAGAGAAAGCCAGCAACTCTGGCAGGAATGGGTAATGGAGAAGCCCTTTGTGGAGCGGCAGCTGTTAAAACACCCACTATCCCAGATGGCCCAGTGGAGCGAGGCTTGGCCTCTGAAAGCATTGCTGGGCTAGGTGATAATTTTTCCGATGTGTCACATTCATTTTCAGAATTAGGACATCCCAGGAGAACCTCATGGCAGCAAGATGACTGAGGTCTGCTAGGCAAAGTGTTGTCTGACACTTGCCTCATTATTTCTCATTCTAGTTTTGGAGCCTGGGGAAGCTCAATAAGCCTCATGGATGAGCAGACGTGAATGAGAGAAGCCATTGAAAATTTATTTAAGTGAGTTTCATCCGTTTGGCTTTTGAAATTGCATGTGATTCAATAAAAAAAAATTTCAAATGACTTAGTTGCTTTCTTGTTTTGCCTTGGGAAAGTCAGTCCTATGAGGTTGGACTGTGCTCCTTCTGATCACTCCCTGTTCTTCCTAAGCACTGGTCTAGCGTTGTGTGCCCCTATATAGCTGGCCTAGTGCTGTGTGCGCAGAGGCCAAGCAGCAACCAGACATTATAACGGTGCACCCCTATCTTCTTTCCAGCCTGATGGTTGGAATGTTAATTTTTAGATTGGGATACAATAATGTAAGATTGTGCTTCCATATGCTGGTGCCTTACTTACCTAAAGAGCTGTTTCTGAAAGCTCTCCTTAGTTCTAGCAAGGACCAGGAGAGAAAGGTCCCTGTTAAGTGTCTACTTCTGCCTGGGGCTACTAATAAATACAGTAGTCCCCTGTTAGCCCGAGGCACAGGTTCCAACACCCCAAGTGAATGCCTGAAGCTGCAGATTTTACCGAACCCTGCATATACTCTGTTTTTTCCTGCACATACATCCCAATGACAAAGTCTAATTTGTATATTAGGCGCAGTAAGAGATTAGCAACAATAACTAATAATAAAATAGAACAGTTATAAAAATATACCTTAATAAGAGTTATGTGAATGTGCTCTCTCTCAAAATATCTTACTGCACTCACCCTTCTTCTCCTTGTGTCCCGGGGGAGCAATTCCATGAACATGATGGCTGTCATCCACACTTTCTGGTTCTGTTGCTGGACCACGGCAGATAATTTTTGCTTTTGATTTTGAGAGCATGTGCTTTCTTCCCTCTATTCACGGTGCTTGGATTTATGATATGGCTTGCGGAGTTGCCACACATTACCAGACCTAATCTGCCCTCCCATGTTCTGTGCCCAGTGCCTCATTTGCACCTTTTCGAACATAGCTACTATTGGGCATCTTCTTCTGGAAGCCAACTTTCACTGCAGTTGAGGACTTGCTTTGCAGGGCACTGTTGCTCCTTAGGCGACGACCTCTTTAGCTCTGCTGGAAATGGGGCAGCAGCTCCTTCAAGAGCAGACGTGGCCTCTCCAGTAATTTTTTTATTTTTCGGTCCAAACCTATTCCTGAGTCTATGCAAACATCCCTCGCACGCAGTCAATGGCGTGGTGTCCCTCCTGTCAGGAGATCTCTGGCTGAAGTCTTCACATAGGCTCAGTGTTTTCTGGCACAATCCATTGCCATCAATTGGAACACACTTTCTGTTCATGTCTTCCACCTGCAAATTTAATGTCCTTTCCATCTTAACTAAAATCTTAACGAAGCACTTACCACCCACTGTGGTTGTAACTTCACAGTGTGAGGTGTGACAGCAAGACTAGCATGAATTTTCCCTCTTCACAGTATAAATTTAGGTCACCATTATTTTACAAGTGGTCAAACTTTTTGCTTTTTTGGGTGGGGGGGAAGAATTGTAGAGGTAGAACAAGAAAGGAGAAAAGCAGAGGAAGGAAAAAAAAGGAATTGGAGTAAAGAAGGGTAGTGCCAGCATGCTATGTGGAATCTATAATAAAACAAAATTAATGGAATGAATAGAGAGTCCAGAAATAAACCCATGTCTGTCTCTATGGTCAATTAATATATGACAAAGGGGGCAGAAGCATAAAATAGAGTAAAAATAGCCTCTTCAACAAAAGGTGTTGGGAGATCTGGACAGCTACATGCAAAAAAAATGAAACTCAATCACCAATTTACACCATATAAAAAATAACCTTAAGATGGATAAAAGACTTAAATATAAGTCACACCACCATAAAAGTCCTAGAGGAGAAGATAGCTAGGAAAATCTCAGATATTCCACACAGCAATATTTTCACCTATATGTCCCCTAGAGCAAGGGACATAAAGGAAAGAATAAACAAGTGGGATCTTATCAAAATAAAAAGCTTCTGCACTGCTGAAGAAAACATCAGCAAAATGAAAAGGGAACCATCTGTATGGGGAAATACATTTCCAAATGATACCTCAGACAAGGATTTGATCTCCAAAATATATAAAGAACTCACATGACTCCACTCCAGGAAGACAAACAACCCAATTAAAAAAATGGGCAAAGGACCTGAAAAGTCACTTCTCCAAGGAAGACATACAGAGGGCCCAGAGACATATGAAAGGATGCTCAGCTTCACTAGCCATCAGAGAGATGCCAATTAAAACCACAATGAGGTACCATCTCACACCAGTCAGAGTGGCCAGCATAAACAAATCAACAAACAAATGTTGGAGAGGATGCGGAGAAAAAGGAACCCTAGTACACTGTTGGTGGGAATGCAGACTGGTGCAGCCACTGTGGAAAAAAGTATGGAATTCCCCCAGAAAACTAAAAATGGAACTGCCTTCTGATCCATCAATTCCACTGCTGGTACTACACACTAAGAATCCTGAAACACCAATCCAAAAGAACCTATGCACTCCAAAGTTCATAGCAGCACAATTTATAATAGCTAAGTGCTGGACACAACCTAAGTGCCCATCAGTAAATGAATGGATCAAAAAACTGTGGTACATTTGCACAATGGAATACTATGCAGCACAAAGAAAGAAGGAGCTCCTACCCTTTGTGACAGCATGGATGGAACTGGAGAGCATTAAGCTAAGTGAAATAAGCCAGGCAGTGAAAGACAAATACCATAACATGTCACCTATAAGTGGAACCTAATCAACAAAACAAACAAGCAAGTAAAATATAACCAGAGACATTGAGATTAAGAACACTCTGACAGTAGTAACCAGAGGGGAGGTAGGAGGGGATAAGGGGGGGGAAGGGGGAAGGGTTGTCAGGGACATGTATAAAGGACACATGGACAAAGCCAAAGTGGGGTAGGATTGAGGGTGGTTGGGGTTGGGGGTAGTGGTGGGGGAAAAATGGAGACAACTATACTTGAACCAAAATTAAAAAAAAAAAAAAACAGAGGAAAAAAAAGAGAATATTATATAACTCAAAAACAAAAGAAAGAAAATCTCATGGTAGAATTACCAGTTTCTCCTTATAATGAGAAAAATTTGGTTTTATGTATTTTGAGGCTCTATTGCTGATGTAAAAATATCCAAGTTTGTTATATTTGTAAGATGAACATTTTCTTTTATCTTTAAGTAATATACCTCTCTAGTCATGTGAACATATTTGCCTTAATGTTTATTGTTTTATATTAATATTGTCCAATCAGCTATTTTTAGTGATATATATGTTATGTTTGCAAACATATTTTTAGTATCTTTAATCTCTTTAATGTAGCATGCCAGAGTTTATTGCATTTAAGAATTGTAGCTAAAGGGAAATGCTTATTATCTCCATCTGCTGTGATGCTAGCACTGGAATTAAACTAGTTTTTGTTAATAAAATTATGTAGGGTTGAAGTAGAACTTAAGCTATTGTTTAAAGAAAAAATGTGTATATACATATTACTTAATATTCAATATATTTATGTTACTGCATTTTGCCTTTTCTTTTATAAATAAATTTAGATTTTGATTTTTTAAATTTAATTCAAACACTGTTGAGAGCATCTCTATCTCTCAACCAAGAAGTTTAATCCATTTATGTTTAGTGTGATTACTGATTTAGGGGGATTAATTTATACTGTATTATTTTGTGTTTCGTATTTATGATGCTTTTCATTATTTTCTTTTCCTCCTTTTTATTTTAATTTATTGAGTTTTTGCTTTTATTTTCATTTATATCTCTCAATTTGGAAGTTATACATTCAACTCCAATTCTTCTTGCGGTTACCTTTACATCTTTACTATACACAGTTGATTTAATAACTTCAAGAAGCAGCCAGTATTTCTTTCCTCCTATTGAATGTCAGTGTTCTTAGAATATTTTACTTCCAAGCAACTGCTGATATATTTTATGTTATTGTTGTTCAATATTTTACTTCCAGTTTGTTTATAATGTCTTTGACATACTTGATCATTATTATAAATAGTATTCTTGAATATTCAAAGAGTTATTGCTTTTAAAAATTTACCTACATTTTAATGATTCCTTTATATACTATTTTTCTTGTATACCATTCCTTCCAGGTTTAATTGCTTTTTAATGGAAGTACATTCTTTGAACTTTTTGATTTGTATTCAGTAATGGGTATCTATAAATGGTAAAATGTTTAGTACTTCTTTGTCTTAGATGTCTTTACTTCTGTTCACTTGAAGGTCCTGTTTAAATGTGTTATGGCTTTTATCAGTAATTTGTTTCTTTTTTTTATGGGTAATCTCTTTCCCCCTCCTCTGTTAGTTTGTAAGATTTGCTTCTAGAAATTCTATTTTGTTATTCAGTTATGCTTATTTTCAGGTCATTCTTTTGTTCTTTTTTATCAGTTTCTCATGGTTTTGTGCTTATTGATTTAGGCATACTTTTAACTTTTTTTCCTTTAAGTGTTTTTTACTCGTAGTGCCGGTTCTCATTTGTTCCATCTGCTGATGCACTGCGTGGTGGTTTATTTCCTTAATTTTCTATTGCGAGCTCACATCTGACAAGGCATTTTTTGTTGTTTTCTCGGGAAGTTTCGCGTGCCTTGGGTAGACTATAATTTTCTATGTAGTGCCTATAGAGTATTTGCCAGAATCCCAGCGGTTTTAATTTTCCCACTTGTGATTCCCACAGCATAGGGATCATGTAGATTTACCCTCCATATTTCTGCAGGGTACAAAATAGGAATTTTTCTTTTTATCAACAAATGTTTCCTTCCCTGAAACATAGGGCATATAGTAATCTTCCTTACTGTGTCTACCAGCAAGGAGATGGAGTTTTTCTAGTGTTTTTCACTAACTAGTGAACCTTTAAAGGATCCTGGCTTTATGAAAGCTCTTTCTCTCAGTTTCTCCCCCCAGCTCACTTTGCTTGTCCTTACCTGGGCAGTAAAGCCACGGTCTCCCAACTCCTAGAATCAGAGCTGGGTAGCTGAGCTTTTGATGGAAATGTTGCCCTGCCTTCGAACTACCTGTTCATTCCCGTGTCTGGAGGACTTAGCCTTTCTTTCTTTTTAGCTGGGCTGTATTTTCAAACATAATTTTTAGTATCTTCAATCTAGCATGTCAAATTTTATTACATTTATAAGTTGTAGCTAGAGGGCAATGCCTGTTATCTCAATCTGTCACGGTGCTGGCACTGGAATCCAACTATTTTTTTTAAAGAAAATAAAACAGATTATGCAAACATAGTTCATTAAGATACATTAAGGAAAGCAATAAGTTTTCAGTGCTTTACTTGTGATTCCCCTTTTACTTTGCTGTTTAAATAACCTTTCTCTGACCTGAGTAGTTGCTTAAATTCTTTGCTTTTCTGCACTTTGAACAACTATCTACCTCAAATTAAATGGAAAGACAAAAAAGAATTTGTTGTCTTTAGGATACAAAGGGCTTACCTGAGAGAAATTGTTACACTCTGTCCAGGGAGAAGGAGGGAGTGTGTCATGTTTATATATTTGTTTTCTTATTTTCTAGCTGGTGTTTAAAATGCGTGGCACTATTTACTTTCAGAAACGTTTGCAGAACCTGTTTTCTGACTTAAGCCAGTGATCCTGAGTACATGCCTGGATTCAGGGCTGTGCCCATTGGCTTGCCACTGTGATTCTGGGCTTAGCACAGTCCGAGCACGTGGAAATGCTGAAGACATCTGTCTTAAGTAAACACCAGGGCATGACGAAGTGAATGTGCCCTTGGTAACTCTAGGTACAATAACAGAAGTGTGGCATGTAAGTTAGTTATTGCCAGAAAAATGCTGCTTAAAACATTGGCCCCTCCCAACTCAGTGGTTTAAATCACAATCATTTATTCTTACATTAATGTGGTTTGGTGCACCTAGACTAGGTTCAGTTGGACTCACTCATGCATCTGTGTGTTGAGGACTGAAAATCTAGGCTGGGCTCACTGAAGGAGCTTGGCTCTGCTCCAAGAGTCTCTCTTGGGGCTGTTGGGATCAGTGGACTCGTTCAGGCAAGTTTTCTTAAGGTCAATGGCAGAGGCCAGGAGAGCAGGTTAACTGTTCACAAGTATTTCAAGCCTCTGTCTCACGTTCACTAACATTTCTTTGGCCAAAACATGGATCTTGTCAGGACCAAGATCATTGAAATGGGAAGTACATGCCTCCTAGCAAAGTGAGGGGGGGGGGAGAGAATTTTTCTGAACAATAATTCCATCTACTTCATGTGGTAAAAATTCAAAGTTGGGGAGGAGTGGAGGGGAAAGGCAGAAAACTGTACTTGAACAACAATAAAATTAAAAAAAAAATTCAAAGCATATTGAAGCCTTGTTCTCCAAAGTCCTTTTTCTGTTTAAAGTGTCCCTACTCCTGCAGACGTCACTCACGATTGTGGGAAGTGTGAAACTCTCCTTTAAGGGGACTTGACTCGAAGTGGCGAACATAGAATACACCATACAGATGACGTATTATAGAACTGTACACCTGAGACATATATAATTTTATTAACTGTTACCCCAATAAATTCAATATCAATTTAAAAATACTTTAAAAATGAAAAAACACAAGTTCTAGTAACCTTTCTACCTATTTCACATATACCACATATTTAAAAATATGTGCTATCTATAACTAAAAAGTATAACATTAATCTACAAATAATAAATAAAAAATAAACATCTATACTGTCTTCCTTATTATTGAAAATGGCTACCTGAGAGATACTGTGGGTTTATTTCCAAATCATTACAATAAAGCATTTCAATAAAGCAAAAAAAAAAAAAAAAGGCTACCCTTTAAAAATAATAAAAGTGCTACTCTTCTTTTGAGTGCCTACCTTGTGCTAGGGATTTACATATACTATCAAATTCCAACCTTAAACATCCCAACAAATCTACTGTTTCATTCATCTTTATTTTTCAAATTAAAACCCAAAGTGGCTCAGATTGCTCGAGTCCCTGACTCCAAGTCACACGCCTAGCGAGCAGTAGACTAGGCGTTTAGGTCCAGTTGCCCCTGAAGGTAAAGCCTGTCCTTCGTGCGTTCTCCCGGCGGCCTAACAGCACGACCGGCCCACTCTTAAAGCCCTCGTCCTGCTCTCACCAATGCGGCCTTAAAGCCGCTTCAGGAAGGTGACTTTTGACCTCGGAATAAAAAACTGACATGAAGACAGAATTTATTTTTAGAGGGCTATATTTCCTTAACTACCAAAAAGGGTCCTTAAAAATATAACACCTCCAATTTAACCTAGGTTAGAATCGGATCAACTACTGGACTTTTCTCTAGCTTTTTCAAAGTCGTATCAATTTGTTGCTGCGGTCACTTTCACTTTCTTTTAGCAATATTGTCATTGTATTGAATATTTGTACTTCTGATCACATGTTTTCCTAGAAACCTGGCTTGCATTTTTCACGTATAACTCTATTTTAATTCAGTAGGTCCTGGAACCTCAGGCTTTCAAATGTTTTTAGATGTCAAAATGCATTTATAAATCTTTAAAAGTAATTTCTGAGCATTAAATTATACGGATATTTTCTATGTCCTCAATTTTTTTCCGGTTGAAAACACATCGTCTGAAAGTTTTATAACTTCAGGAGAAGAATAAATAAATGTAACATTGCCAGTTTATCATTTTTTACAATGGTAAAAATCTCAAGTTAATTGATGGTGCTCGAATTGGTGGTGACGTGTGAGTAGAGACATGTGAACTGAGGATGGGTAGGTGTGTGAGTACAGAGCGGTACTTCTAGCTATCTTGGCTCTGCTGCTACCAGGTTTGCCTTCAATTATCTCTATAATCTTAGTAAAGCCACGTTACCCCCTTTGCTCCTCACCCCCCAGCCGTGAACTATCAATTCACAGCCTCTACCCCTTGATCAAACCATCCCGTTGCTTAACTTGACCTTGCCATCACTTCCTAGTTTATTTTCATTAAGAAAAACTTCACGCCGATAGTTTATCTCTTCTTTTTATTCTAGAAAGAGGAAGCTAGGCTGATGGATGGGGAGATTCCGCTGTGGTTTTTCAAAGAGCTTTGTGTATTAGCGGGTGGGAGTGTGAGACATGAGGAGTTTATTGATTTCAAAAATAGGTTTGTGAGATCGTTCTTAGAAAACAACATATCCCTAGCCCCTGTGAGTCCTACTGCATAGCCATCCTCTCTTTTTTCTTGCTAACAGTTCAATTTTATTTGTGCAGCAGTATTGATAATCCCAAGCTTTTGTCTTGCTCAGATCGCTACTCTGTGAGTATGAGAGGCTTAGAACTAAAGCAGCTCTCTTTCTACCTCAAGCACAAACCTGTAGGGGCATCGACTTTGACCTAGCTCCTGACATCACTGAGTTCTGGAAGCAATTCTGGAACCACTCATCTCCAGGCTGATTGTTATGTGAGATAGTTATTTTAGCCTCTATTAGTTTGGCATTTTGATATTTATCACCAAATGCATCTCTAAACACACTGTGGAAAATCCTAATTTCAACTTTGAATAAGTTTATATTCATTTTGGGGGGCAGGGGGCATTCTGAATATATCGTTACTCTTTTCATTTAAATTCACTTATTTGTTTGTGAACTGGTCTTGGCATTGAAAAGAAATTGAGGAGCAATTTTGACTCTCCTGTTCCCTGGTACTGGCAGGAGTGAAACGTGCCATCTTTGTACCATAGTCTTGTTATCAAATAGCATAATCATAGTAAGCGTTTCTAGAATGCACTGAGGACCTTGGATGAAATTATTTGGCTTAGAATAAATGGAAAAAATTCAAACCTGAGTGGATTAAATTTTCCTCAAATCCTTCTACTATTAAAAAAATATATCAAGTATAAAAATTTGTTGAACTATGCAGAGAATGCTCCAGAGCCACAATTTCCAATCAAGCTGTGGTTTGGCGATGTTACTGTCAAGGCCTGTTTGCCTTTGAGGCCACACGCCTGGTCACTTACATCTGCGTGGAACAGACCCCTGCCTCCACGAAACCTGACTACGGAGATGAGCCATGGTGTTTGTCCGACAACTATCTCATTCAGTTGCTGAAAATGTCAATATCTAAGCTAGGTTTTGCTTCAGAAGACTGGACTCGGAAACAACACGTACTAGAATGGCCTTTGTAGAGCCTGAACTATACTAATAGCTAGCATTTTTTCTGTGCCTATAAAATTAATATTAAAAAAGATTCAAGATTTGAATGGAATTCGGAGTAATTATTATGCCTTACCTTAAACTGGTTCTGCATCAGTCAAAACGTATCAGGTGCAGGGTACAGCATCTTCTTTGAAACTCTTGTCACTTTTCCTACATCTGGTGTATTTGAAAGAGCCTGAAATTTGAACGTGGTGTTTATTTGAAGGTTGCCCCAACCAGTTAGGTTTGAAAATTGCAGTTTTGAAAGGATGCTTATATCTGAGGGTTCATACAGTTGATTGTCAGATCTTCTTTTAAAGTTGTGCTTGAATAGCCTACTCTATTTTAGCCATGAAGTGACTAACAAAAAGCTGTCCAGCGGCTGATGCTTTTATGAAGGAACTAACATCAGACATCCATGGCCAAGGTGAATTCAGCTCAGATCCCGAGCAGGAGATTATTCTTTTCATCAAACAAGTTGTTAAGTTCCTTCCTGCTGCTGTATGAGGAACTGTCACCAGTGCCTGGGAGGACACAGGCTGGCCTGCATGCTCGGTTATGAATGCTTGGATTTGGAGAGCGAGACAGGTAGTAATGACATCACAGGGTTGCTCTTTAGACCCTAGCAAAGGTGGTGCCAACACTTTGTAAAGCACATGGGAGAAAATAAAAGTTTTTGGAGAGATGAAATCCTTTCTTGAAATCTGATTGATATAGACCAAATGATTAATGACGGTGCTTTGAATAAGTGCATTAGCAAAGATTAAGACATTTCTGTAGTTTACAACGAGGGGGCAAAAAGCAGATGTCCCAGGGTGGACCAGAGAGGGCAAGAAGCAGTTTGATATCTACAGAAGAGCATCCATATGGAACCGACACTGGCCAAGGGTCATCATATCATTTGTGGGAAGGGACCGGAAACCGGCACCAGACCCCATCACGTGTGTTTCATGTGGTGTGTACATACATCATAAGTGAAGTATAATTATCACCAAAGAGTGTGGGTTCACTTTGCAGGAAGAGGAATGTAATTGTCACCATGGGGGGTGTGTTTCAGCATCTCCTGTTTGTAGAGCACCAAGTAAAAAGACAACCTGGGTATGGTTTAAAGAGTTACTTGGGCTTCCCAGCATTCATTTGTGGGGAATAGGATTCTCAGTCTCACAGGAATTTTAAGGCCTACCTTAAATCTTACTTCTGTTGGCCCAACACCATTTCCAGCTGTCCGCGACAGTGCAACTGTGCGCAGCCGCACACTCCGCCTTGCATTCATGCAATCAGTCTCCTCCCTCTTCAATTTTCGTATCTGTTGCTTAGTGTGCCATTTATGTTTTCATTCACTCATTCAGCTAACACTTCGTGTGGTCCTACTAGGGGTCTGCTTTCAGCTATATGTTGTATGTTCAAAGGACTTCATGGTCCAGTGTGGGGGATAAAAATCCACAAGTAACTATGCCACAGGGTCACAGATCCTGGTTGATGCGTGAGCAGAGCCAGGAAAGCTGCTTAGAGGTAATACCATTGAAACGTTACATGAAGGGATGGTGAGTTTCTTTTTGTTGTTGTTAAGCTAGGTTTTTAAAAATATATTTTATTGATTATGCTATTATAGTTGTCCCATTTTCCCCCCTTTATTCCTTTCTGCCCTGCTCACCACCTCCCACCCACATTCCCTCCCTTTAGTTCATATCCTTGGGTCATACATATAAGTTCTTTGGCTTCTTCATGTCCTATACTATTCTTAACCTCCCCCTGTGTATTTTCTACACACCATTTATGCTACTAATTCCCTGTACCTTTTCCCCCTCTCTCCTTCTCCCACTCCCCTGCTGATAACCCTCCATGTGATACCCATTTCAGCGATTCTGTTCCTGTTCTAGTTGTTTGCTTAGTTTGTTTCGTTTTTGTTTTGTTTTTTTTTTTAGGTTCAGTTGTTAATAGTTGTGAGTTTGTTGTCATTTTACTATTCACATTTTTGATCTTCTTTTTCTTAGATAAGTCCCTTTAACATTTCATACAATAATGACTTTGTGATGACGAACCCCTTTAACTTGATCTTATCTGGGAAGCACTTTATCTGCCCTTCCATTCTAAATGGAAGGTTAGCTTTGCTGGAGAGAGTAATCTTGGATGTAGGTCCTTGCCTTTCATGACTTGGAATACTTCTTTCCAGCCCCTTTTTGCCTGTAAGGTTTCTGTTGAGAAATCAGCTGATAGTCTAATGGGAACTCCTTTGTAGGTGAGTTTCTAAGGGGAACGAGGAGGAGAAAGGGCACTGAGGAAGAGGCAACAGTATTGGCGACAAGAACGGGGAGTTGGAAGTAGCTCTTCCGGCTGTGGGGTGGGCCACCTGTGGGGGCTGCAATGCTGGAGAGGTGGGTTAGACCAGGCTCCTGAGGTCTGACTTGTAGGTGAGGTTGTGGGAGTTAGAATTTTTCTTATACGTGATGGACAGTCCCCAAAGCGTTCTGAGCTGGGAAGAGACATATTTTTACTTGTGTTTTAGAAAGCTGTCTCCGATGGCAGCATGAAGGATTGGAGCTGCAGCAAGCAGAAAAGTTAGGATTGTTTTGTAATTACCGAGACAAGATAAAGGCTTAAAGTAAGACAGTGAAAACAAAGCCGTCCTAGCTGCCATCCCCTGCAATGTAAGGCTGCACTTAATACATACTGAGCATCGTTCTCCCTCCACTGGACCTAGATATCCCTAAACATAAGGATTGCACGTATTTTCTTTATCTTTGTATAATCAGTAATTTATGGTCTATGATTACCTACCTTTTTAAAAATCCAACTGGCTTAAATCCCAATCCCACCTCTACAATAAATATGTGGTCTTAGCTAAGTCATTTTACACTCTCCTCTGTAAAATGGGGATAATGCATTTGCAGAGGAAGGACAATTGTATAAAATGCTGGGCACATAAATGGATTTTATTACATAAAACTATTATTATTCCCGAGACTTACAATTTAAGAAGAATCCAATATGCAACACAGAATTCTTTTTAAATTAGACACATTTTCTTTCTAGTCACAGCATTATTTTGTGTTGGGGTCAGGTGTACGGCATAGTGGTTAGACTGTCAGACGTTACAAAGTGTTCCTCCCAGTATTTCCAGGACGCAGCTGTTACTGTACAGCGGCAGTACAGTATTATTGACTGTACTTCCTGTGCTGTACTTTACACCCCTGTGACTATTCTGTAACTACCGGTTTGTACCTCGTAATCCCTTTGCCTTTTTCACCCAGTGCCCCACATGTGGTTCTACATGTGGTCACCTCCCTGAGTAAGGGAGAACAAGTAGTAGGGTATTTATGCAAAAGCCACCGCCCTTCACACACACACTGTAATTCATCAGAGCACCCTTGTGCCAGTTTTCTCCATAGAAAATGCCTTTTTTCTTCATATCCATCTGCCCAAACTCTGCCTCTCCCTCATTTCCAAATGCAGGTGTCGCTACCACTTTGTCTGGCTAAAGGGCTCTCTCCCTCCTCTGGGCCTCTGTGGCACTTAGCATGTCTTTGCTTTCATGCCTCTTGCTTCTGCCTTAAACTAAGGAGGCATTTAAGAACCAGCCTTGTCTACCTTGTAGCTCTGTAACCTTGAGAGATTTTTCTAAGCTCTTCCATTTCATCTTCTCTTGGTGTCTAAAGTAGTATTCTTGACATAGTAGATATATATTAAGTAAATATGAATGAATGCAAGAATGAACCACCATATCTGAGCAGAGAACAGGGAAAGCCACATTGAGGGGAGATCATTTAGCTGGCCTTGAGGAACGGCTGAGATTTGGGTGGGGAGAGATGGAGAAGACGTTCCAGAACAGGTAGAGTTGCACAGTGCATGGATCTCTATCACGTGGGGCCAGCGCTGAGAAGGGAACTTATAAGGTGTGTCTGGGGAATGGTGCCTAGCAAGGAGCATGGTTCCTGGGGGTACAAGGTGGGAAGGAAAGTGTTTGTGTTAGTTGGGAAAGAGGGGGTCATATCTGGAATGGAGACTGATGTGTTTGGATTCTGTAGTCAAGAAAAAACCTTGAAGGCATGGGCAGGATAGAGTGGGGGTTGGGAAAAACTGGAGGCCAGTCTCGGGATGTTGCTTCTTTATGAAGTCCTGAAAGCTGAACCACATTGACAGGGTAGAAATAAAAAGAAAGGGAAATGTGCCAATGATAATGCAACCTTTGTTAAAAAAGATTTTATTTATTTTTAGACAGAGGAGAAGGAAGGGAGAATGAGAGGGAGAGAAACATCAATCTATGGTTGCCTCTCACGTACCCCCTACTGAGGACCTGGCCTGCAATCCAGGCATGTGCCGTGCCTGGGAATTGAACTAGTGACCCTTTGGTTTGCAGGCCGGTGCTCAATGCATTAAGCCACACCAGCCAGGGCAATAATGCAACTTTTAATAGGAATTGGTGGTATGTGATGCTTGGGTGAAGAGAAAAGGATCGAGGAGTAGAAGTCAGGATGATAGTGTCATCAGGAGAAATAGAGAATTCTCCAGTGGACACTTATTTGGACGAAGCTGATAATTTCTGTTCCCAAGGTTGATTTTGAAACCATCTCGGTAGAAATTGAAAAGTGGTGGTGATCTTGGGAGAGGAATCAATGCTTGACTTGTAGTTTTGAAAATTTTTACATTGACATCATGGTTAAATTGCAGACAGCAAAATGCTCTCAATTCATACACTGGGTTCTCTTGTGGGTTTGTCTGGGGATGGATCGTCCATCAGGGGTGTAAAGTGGGCACAGCTAAAGCACCGTGGCTACTCCTGGACCTTGTACAAGCATTTCTGTATGTTTTTAGCCCCTATATGCTGCTCTACACAGTAAGTTCAGTTGGACTTACCCACTGAAATAAGAAGATGAAAAAATAATTTTTATTTTCACTTCATAGATAGCATTAATAAGGCTACTGAGAGTCAGAAATTATCCTCAACTCCTTTGAGCCTTAGCTTGCAGAATTTAAGTTTTCCACAGATGAAGAAGATGTATTACTTTAGGGTATTCAAAAATTTATAATATGGCTCTCACTTTAAGAATAAATTCCTCTTGCCTCTTTGGTTGTCCCCAGGAAAATACTGCTTAGGTGTATGTGTAAGGTAAAGTTCTCTCTCTTTTTTTTATTGTTGTTCGATTACAGTTGTCTGCATTTTCTCCCCACCCCTCCACCCCACCCCAGCCAAACCCACCTCCTTCCCCTGCCTCCACCCTCCCCCTAGGTTTTGTCCATGTGTCCTTTATAGTAGTTCCTGAAAACCCCTCTTCCCACCATCCCCTCTCCCCTCCCCTCTGGCTATTGTTAGATTGTTCTTAACTTCAATGTTTCTGGTTATGTTTTGTTTGCTTTTTTTCTTTTGTTGATTATTAAGATAAAGTTCTCTTAAAGAGAAGTTGCTGCCCCAGAAATTTTCCTGAGTGGTCCCCAACTCTAATATTTAATACTTAAGCCCTACTGACTATTGCAAATTATGTCTTTGATGCATAAAAATATATTTTGTGGTTTTATTTGAACATAGTGATTATAAATAAATAGTATATGAAATGGCATCTATTAGCAAAAGAATATGAATTGGGTACTAATGCTTGAATTTTGAAGGAATATTCTTTCATTAACGGTTGAGAGAAGGCTTAGTGATTTTAACTTCTCAACATAGGTGGAACTCATTAAGAAAAAAATAAAGTATTGAATCCAAGCTGCACTGATTAAGTAATATTATTATGTTATATTTATGTTTTTGTCTTTTCAAATAAAGTTAAAAATTTTTCATCTTACACTTCTCTCTAAGAAATGTTCTAAAAGATAAAAATAAATAATTTTCAGGTATTAGAAAACATAAAATTCACAATTCTTTTCTTGTGGGATGATTTTTATTTGCCTATTTATTTTTTTGCAAAGGATTTGAGACAGATCAATTTTAGAATCTAAATTTAACTGAAGTTCCCGGCCTCCTTTTCTTCTTCTTTTTCCTCTTCTTTCTCTTCTTTTCTTTTTTCTTCTGTTCTCTTCTTCTTTTTTCTTTCCTTCTTGGCTTGGTAGTGGTTGGGTGTCCATGAGAGGACAGATGCTTTTGAAGTTGCCCACTGTGGGAAGAAGAAAAGTGTTTCACTTGAGAAACTTGGTCCTTGCTCTTTTAACCAATAAAGAGCATAATTGTGGGTACACTAGAGAATATGAGTTCATATATTTGGATAAAACAGTTGTTAGTAGGAAGCAGACGATACTTTCTCTGCCCTTTTAACATTTTAGGTCAAGGCTAAGTGTCGTAAGAACATTGCCCTATGAGTCAGGTGACCTGTGGAATAGTTCTGACCACGGCTCTTAGGTGAAGATTCTCTACTCTCTGCCTCTGTGTTTCCTCCGCGGAAAAAATGCTGAAAAGTGGTCAGATTCAGTGATCTATGATCCTTTCACTCTTAGAGTTTCCGTGGAGCTAGGGTTTCAGGAGAGCTGGAACACTTCAAAAGGTTCCCTTTTCCCTTCAGGCAGTAGCTGTGAACCCATTTACAACTCAGAGAAAAGACCATGGACATTTCCAGGCAAGGCAAGTTTCAGAGCCCCTGCTGAGACGTCGGCACGGCCGAAGCCCTTTGACCCCTGCCAGTATAAACATTGCTGTAACTCGCAGAAGGGAAATTAGTAGCTGGGAAGATCCTTGCAGATTTATTTGGTTATGTCTCCTAGTGTTTACAAACCTGACGTTTGAACAACATATGGATGTTTAGAATCTAAGTTTCTATCTGGTAAAGAACAGTGTCACAATCAGCAACACCATCACGGCAGAGATTGGTAAGCTGTCTTCTCTCGGCGTTCGCTTTTCTCAAACACGCAGCTACTGGAATTTTGAAATGGGTCAAACTGCTTTTAACCTGGCTGGTGTTATTCAATTTTATCAATTCTTTATTTTCTATTAGCAGAAAATCTGTTTCATGACTTCAATATATAGAAGGTAGAAAGATCACAAAGCAGCCCGGGAGCAGATAAATATTGACCAAATCAAGCACACACACTGCGGAGACTTAGAATTACTCGTGCTTTTCGCTTTGGGACTAGGCTGTTCCTGTGTAACTTACCCTCTCGATTTCTCTCACTCACTTCCTCTTTTTGTTTAGTAAACAACTGCTTTCTATTGGATTGTTTTATCCCCTTAACCTTTATAAATGACAATTAAGTCTATCCAGCTTGTCAATAGCATGTCATTTATTTGTTGCTACAGCTGAGCCTGACCTCCATTGATTTTATTGGAGTAATTTGCTGGAAATGATTTTTTAATGTTAGATTTATTACTGAGGCACTTCATTGTCAGATAATTGAAGTAAATTGTAATTTTTTTTCAAAACAAATAGGAGAAGTACAGGAAGGAGATATATTATTTTCAGGGAAGGGACATACTATTTTAAGGAATTGCTTCCTACTGGGATAGAGACATGTATTATACATGATGTCATATACTTCTTAAATTTGCTCACATAAATTGTTTTTGAGTGGTACACATTTTTTCTCCTTTTTGGTTTTTCCTTAAGGATAGCTGAGGGGGTGATAGGAGCTGGTAATTAATTAGTATTCAAAAATGATGTTGCAAATTAGATTAGATATCTACATAAATCTATTGAGTAACTACAATGCCACCCTTTACATAACAAGCCTTGCTGTTTTGACATAACTACAGGTTCAATTATGAATAGACTGATGATACGTAGTTAATCTTACCCTTTACACAAGTAGGATCTTATTCCCCCAGTATTGCTGTTAACAAAGGTTTTATCTTATTGTACTTGTGGATCTCCATAAAATTTGATTGTCTGCCCGGATAAAAATGAGCATTTCAATCCACAAGTGAGGATTTCCTGGTATATGTGTATTTATTCCATTGAAGTGAGGGGTGGTTATGCTCTTGCTATCTATGTGTTTGCAGAATAGGAGCCACTGGGTAAAATGTAAAAAACTACGCATTTTAGAATTTGGAGAGTGCTTGTGCATGTATGGCTCTTTCCTTGATGTGCTATCCCGTCCCAATGTTAGGAGGGCCAGGCCAGCGGAGCTGATGCTCTTTTTCTTCTGGAACTGGATTCTGGCTTGAAAAACAGGAAAAGGACTTTCAAACACAACTTTAAATATTAGCAAATGAAACATGCCATTTCCACACTCCAAATAATGATGCTCTGTTGCATAGGAGGATTTCCAATATATTGGTACTAGTTAAGGGAAGGTGGAGCAGAACTTAAGCCTTATTCTTTAACGAGCATGTCCCTTTTTTTTTTTTTTAACTCTCATGGGAGCAGAATCAAAGCAAGTCATCTTGTAACCAAAGGCAAGGGGAATTCTGGACCATGAATCCCTGGAAGAGTGTTCGCATTGCAGCGGTTTCTCCATTTATTCACAATTGTTTTGAAGCAAAAGAAAAACAAAGTACATAAGAGGATTTTAAGTTTTTAGATATTTTATACACATAAAAGATCTGGAAATGGTGCCCCTATTGTAGTTTATAAACTACAATTATGACAATATGAGTGAATATTGGTGATGTAATAGTTTCCCCTCATGTTACAATGACTTCTCACATTCTGTATTTTAGAGTGAAGTTTAGAGTCAACTTCAATGAAGAACAGCGAGATTATCACATCACCAGGCTTTAAAAATTCACACTTGCTGCATCTTGAAAGATGACAATCTTAGGAATAATTGTTCCAAAGACTATTCATAGAATAAAGTTCAGCAGAGATAGAATTTGCTTTAAAAATGGGAGTCTGATGTAATCATTTCGCAGAGTAAAGAGAATAAGCAAGCAACAGTGTCCTCAACAGATTGGATTCTGAAATCCAATTTTAATATAAGTAGAAATTACTGGGGGAAAAAAACTGGAAAGACTTGAGGGAGAAACTTCTTGATTTTAAATTGTCATGCTTTCTTCCTGTCCCTGTTCCTGTCACTATTATTGATATAAGGAATCTATCAGCATATTTTTATGGGTGATTAAGAAAGGCTGACCTTTCTTTTGCAGGTACAAATAGGTAGTTCTTCAGAGGCTGTAACTGAACGACAAGATAATTCTATCCATTTAATATTGAAGTGATGTTGATAGTATCATTCTTCTCGTGCTGGAAACAGGGCAGTGTGGCGGCCCTTCCTGCCTCTGCCTGTTCTGCCCTGGGTGATGGATTTTCCCTCTGACTAATCGCTGTCACATTAACCTGCACTATTTCATCCTTCAGAGCTGTCAAGATAATGACGATAATCCAAGTGGCTCATTGTAGGTAAAGGAAATTATATGAGCAAAGTAATATCATAAAACAGTGTTTAAATATTTTAATTTCATTTGTCAGGCCTGCCCCAACACTTCATTACACATATAACCATCTCTCATCAGTGGAATTAGTGCATTATTCATTACTGTTAATTATTTTCACATAATGGCTGCCCTGATATATTTAACCTCCACATTATATCTCAGATAATGGGTCTGTAAAATTGAATTGTGTGAAGAGCGGAGTTCTAAAGCTCATTTGCAGAACATCAAAGAACAAAGAAGAGGAAAAGAATTCTAAATGGGACATTTTGCCCAGCTGGGGCCAAACATTTGTTTCTGTCTGATTTGCATACAGAAAATAGGTGGCGTAGAAGTGGCTTAATACTGTATATGCTGTCAGCTCCTATTATACAGCCAATTAGGATTTGTGAATATTGCATTCATCTGAGCAACTGGAGAATTACAGCATGGGAAAATGTAACAGTTAAGAAAGTACTTTTACACAACATGGACAAAATGGAATTTCCTTTTGGAGATCATATGTAATGGCCAGAGGGAGAAAGAGATGGAGGGAGAGGATGGAAGGAGAGGGAAGCAGAGAGGGAGAAAGAACAAGAGTGAGAGAGAGAGAGAGAAGGAAGGGATGTTAGTGAGTTTCAGATTAATTATATATTTTTTATGAATAACTTTAATAATAGACACTAAGTTTTTCAAAGTGGTAAAAGCAAAGAATAACCATCAAACTTTATTTGGAGTTCAGTCATTCACTGCTATCATGGCTAGTACAAAATTTACCTCCTCTATTTATGGTAACACCTTCTCATTAACTTAAAGGCTTTCAACATTCATGCAAACAAATCATTGATTTAGAGTCATTAACAGCCTATGAACACAGGCTAAATTTTATAACAATTGAATTTTTCATGGTTGTGCAACACTATTCTTTAATAGAGCATTTAGCAAGAATAATGGTCTGATTAGCAATGTGAAACACACCTGTACGGAAGTGTATTTTCTTTACATATTTTCAGTGTTGTTAACCGATCCAAAAGGCCAACTGAAATCGGTAGAATGAGTCAGAATCTCCTTAGATGTGTATATATTTGAAAAGCTCCGCAAGTAATTCTGAGGGGCTTCCTGTGTTCAGCAGATTGGCCTTCGGAGTTAGAGGGGTGTGTGGCTCATGACAGGTGAGTCGCCTCCCTTTGTTTTTTCAGCAACTGTCTTATTTTTAAACATGCTCAGCAAGCTCTGCCTTGGGTGAGCTCAGAATGGCAGCCACCATTTCTTCTTGGCTGCTGTCACTGTTATCACAGAGCCAGGTGCAGAGTGCCACTCAGTAATTGCTTGTTAATTTCACCTTGCCTTTCTCAAATTTTCACCGTTATAATTAGAGCGAAGTCAGCTTCTTCGAACCTATAAATTTTCCTTCTTTGGGATTTTTTAGGTCAAGTCCCATGAATGTGATTCATAATTTTTATAACTCTTGGTGTATCTTGTCAAATAGACTTCTAAGAGTCGCACCAATTAATACTTCCATAACAATGTATAAATATAACAAGTTTTATTGCAACCTTGGCAGAATGGGCCATTAAAGTACAGGTTTTGTTAAACTAATAGATGTGGCATCTAACTGGTTTAACATGCATCTTTTTTCTTACTGTTCAGGTTGAACGTTTCCATTTTGATTTATATTTGTGTATGTGTGTGTGAGAGTCATTTCTTAGTTATATTAGTCTTTTGATTATTAATTAATTTATTTCTTAGGATTTTTCCTACCAAATGGAAGATCTCTTTATACAATAAATTTATTATACCTGAATCTGTCTTATTTACCATTAGTATTGTTTACCGTTTGCATTTTTTAGCCTTTTTATACTTGTAGCGAGTCAGTTGATTTTTTTCTAGTGTTTTTTTCCATGTGTCTTCAAGACTTACATTATCACAATGAGCTCTTTTTAAAGATGAATTAGATCAAGTCCTGAAAAGTTTAACAATATGGTGGAGAAAACCTAACTGCAGAGTTGGAAATAAAAACTGGATAACTTACCTTTTAATCTGTTGTGCCATACTTGTACGTGAATGGATTAGGCAAGCGCTCCTTCTGAGCACTCATCGCGACAGTAAACCCAGCTTGTGCGAAATAAGCAGAAGAGAATTTCATCTCTGCCACTGTCTTTCCTCTTGTGTATTATGTGCCATACTGTTGAGTTGCTCTATAGCGTCAATCTATTATGTGAAATAAGGCCTGAGCTGTTGCACTGGATATTCAAATATTCCCTCCCCCCACCCCCAGTTTTTTGGCCTCTATCTACCCGTTTAATTCTTTACCCACTGCCAATGCCTTGTTCATTTACCTAACATATCTCGAGCATCTATCATGTGCCTACAAGGTGCTGAATTAAACAAAGAACCTCATCATGTGCCTGGCTGGAGTGACTCAGTGGATTGAGCATGGGCTGGCGAACTAAAGGGTCACTGGTTGGATTCCCAGTCAGGGCACCTGCCTGGGTTGTGGCCCAGGTCCCCCGTAGGGGGCACAAGAGAGGCAACAACACATTGATGTTTCCCTTTCTTCATCCTTTCCCCTCTCTCTAAAAATAAATAAATAAAATCTTAAAAAAGAAATATATCAGAATATCTTTAAGAAAAACAAACAAATCTTGTAGTGTAGTCAGCCTCCTCCTTTCCTGGAACATTCTTCTAGAACTTGCTTAATTTGCTCATTCTACTTGGATATTCTTAATCCTTAGATACTGCTTCAAAGAACAGCCTATTCTCTAAGGTTCCCCTTCAAATTCTACTTTCTTTAATAAGCCTTATCTGTCACTACACCCCTGTTGGAATGAACCACACTGTCCCAAACATCCCCAGTGAAGGATGTTTTTATCTCTGTTACGGTATTTGATCTTTATGCGCTTTATAATAGAGTTGTTGGTGTACGTCTCTGTCTCCTCCACCAGTTGTGATGCTCATGACACTAGCAATTGGATCTTACCGAACTTTTTGCGTCTTGCTGCACATGAGAAGGCCTGAGCTCATGATAGAAACTAAGCAGACATTTGCAGCTTTTTTCCCTGTTCATTTGATTGAAAACTCAAAGTCCAAGATTTCAGTCAGCTTCTCCAGGATAGAATCACAATTAGTATGACTTTGCCACCCTCAAATTTGTATATTCATGGCAGGACTATAGAAGCTGTGGCTTCTACACAACTCCAGTTTAGAATTCAGTAGGTCTTCAACAACTACTCTTCATTGACAAGCCAAAAGGGTGGCATTAAATCTACATAGAGAACCCGCAAAGAACTTTTATTATCCACTTTGTCTTTCATATATTTCTGTGTTTTGCAACTAAAATATGGCATGAAACATTTAAATTGCTGTCACCTAATGATCCCTCATGCTTACTAAGCCAGATTTTGTGGAAATCTTACGTTAGTTCCATGCAAAGTGTTAATTTATATAGCCTCTGTTTTCATCATTAGCTGAATAGGTTTATATCACAAATACGAAGTGGCAAAGAGTTTTTGGCCCTTTCCATTAAGAATTAATAAAACATCCCATAATACAGATCCCCATCACCCAGCTCATCTGGGAGTTATTTGGAAGACATTCATTTATTTCACTTAAAGTTTGTTACATCCTTCCATTTCTGTGGCAAATCCCAGGGCACCACCACGGCCCAGAAAGGTTGGCGTTCATTTGTTCAGGGACGTAAGAAAGATTACTCGTTGCTGTCAGTGTCAGGAGGTGTCAAAGGAGGGTCCCTCTTTCATTTTTACTTGGCAACCCCAGGTAAATGGAGACAATCTGATGTTTCTAATGAAAGTGACTTTTATAAATAAGCCATCTCCCACTGCTTGCTTTACAAAATAACAAGGCCAACTCTAGCAAAAATTGGGAAGCTTTTTTTTGTTCTTGCTCACATTGTTTTCCGAGCCACTTTGCCTTCTTGAGAAATAACCCTTATTGTTCAGCTTGCCTGTTCCTCCCCTCCGTGCCCTTTCAACTGAGCCCGAGGTTGGGCTCAGTTAAATAAATAATGTTTTCTGATCTGTAAGCACCTAATGTGTATCTCATTCATCAGTCCTCCAAGTAATCACATGAGATGGCTAATTATTGTTACCAATCATTTTACAGATGACATCACTGAATCTTGGTGAGTTTAAAAGATTTACCCAAAGTAGTACAGCAATTGAGGTGGATGGTAATTTTCACAGATGGCTGCAATAAGATCGCTTATCCTGTGATTCTTCCCATTAGGGGTTGGGTCTATATCTCTTCCCTTTGAATCTGGATGAGTTAATGACTACTTTACCTAACAGTAAGGCTGATGCGACATGACTTGGCTTCTGCTTCTCGAACATATAAAGCAATGGAGCTTCTGCTTTGATCACTGAAACACTTGTACTGGGAGCTCTGAACCGCCATGTGTCATGTGTGCTGATTACCCAAGGCTGCTGTCCTGAGAAAAGACAAGTTACACAGAGAGGTCATGTGTAGTCACTTTGGTTGGCAACCTGAGCTTTTGAGTCATTTCATGTCCGGTACCAGACGTGTGACTGAAGCAGTCTCGCACCCTCCTGACCAGCTCCTCTGCTGGCAGAGAATCCCTGAGTGATCTTAGTCAGTGCTCCCAGGAGCAAGAGAATCACCGAGAAGAGAATTTCCAGAAATCTCTGACACACAGAACCTGTGGGCAGAAGGAAATGGTAGTTGTTTTAAGTCATGAGGTGTTGGGGTGGTTTGTTATATAGGAAAAGTGTCTGGAACAGCTTGCGAGTGGTAGACCCAGAAGGTGAGCTGGGCATTCTGGCTCCAGGGCCCTCACGTATAAGCCTGACTCTATACAAAGATGAACTAACCCCCAATAATCTGTGACATGCTTTCTACCCGTGTAACCAAATCATGCCTTTGCTGCAAAGGCTGCCTTCCTAATGGTGAAATTTCTGGCACCATTGGAAGTGTTGGTGGGTTTCCTCAAATCAAATCAAGGTAGTACATGTTACCTATTTCACTTTGGAGAAACAGCCTTTGTCACTGAATATGGAATATAATTTATTTTATTTTCCTATTTATTAGAAAACAAGTTTACTGACTTTTTATTGGGCTATAACACACCTACAGAAAAATGCACAAATTACAATGTATGGTTCAGTGAACTGTCATAAAGTGAACTCCTCCATGTAGTTGCCTCCCAGGGTGAGAGAGAGAACCCTGCAGCCTCCAGAATCCCCCTCTGAACCGCCTCATAATCCCCTTTCTCCTCCTCTTCCTTCCAGCTAACTACTCCTCTGACTTCTAACATAGTAGTTTAGTTTTGGCTTCTTTGAACTTTACATAAATAGACTCACAAAAGGTATTGTTTTGAGTTTGGCATCCTTAATGCCACATTATGTTTCTGAAATTGAGTCATGTTGGTAAAGGCAGGTGTAATTCATTTATTTTTAGTGTATATGTTAATAGTATTCTGTGAAATGAACACATCACAGTCTAGTCTTTGTTTATCCAGTCTATTAATGACATACTTAAGTCAGAAAAAAGCATTTTTTAAAAAAGTTATTTTTTATTAGGTTTTATTTTTTTAAATTGATATATTGACATATAACATATTAGCTTTAGCAACATAATGATTCAATATGTGTATATGTTGTAAAGTAATTAGAATAAGTCATAAGAACACATAGTAACACATTTCTTTTCTTAGGATGAGAATTTTTAAGATTTCTTTTAGCAACTTGCAAATATACAATACAGTATTATTAACTATAGTTCTTTCTTGTCAAGTCACAGATATAGAAGGAATATAACATGTGGAGAGTAACCACCCAATGAAATATCATTTCTATCCATATATCTCCCACAGGCAACGGAGAAGGAAGATGCACAAGCACAGGGGACACCTCCATACACTGAGAGGTTCTGTTAGAGCATGGGTAGCCTCAGACTGCAGAGAGGTTGAGGTTTGGCCTGACAGAGCGTGGGGATGGGGAGAGTAGAGAGTGAGACGGTTGGGGACAGGCCTCCAGAAGGACAGCTGGGTTCAAGTCCTGCATCCAAAGATGGATTTGCAGGCAATGTGAAGATGGGAGATGGAGTTCAATGGGACAGATGGGGACAGTCATCAGCAAAGTCGTTATGCTGGTAGTACTGGGGTCAGGCAGTGCTGTGGTTCTGTGTGATGGGCAGTTTAGCAGAAGGCCCATAGCAGAAATGAAGGCCTGGGACAATGACTGCCAGCTCCAAAACCATGGTTGGGGGATCTGGGAGAGCTGGAAAGGACTCCCAAGCCCCTGTCACAGTGAGTGCAGGCTCAGTGCAGTTCTCCAGAGGTCACCTGGAACTCTAGGCATGGACTATAAAGCAAACAAGGTAGGAGGTAAGGAATAATAGGACTTGGAGATGAAGCGGGTGCCCAAACTTCTCTTCCAGCTCTGCCAGCATTCATTCTGATTGGTTGGTGCTCAGACTATTGCAACCTGGTAATGTTTTGATTATCAGTCCTTTGCCTTCTAGCGGGAAAAATGTGTAGGTGCAATTATTTTAAAAAATAATATTGCTGTGATCTCAAATGGAGAAAATTCGAAATAGATTCTTGCTTTTCTTTTTTGCCTTCAACTTTTCCTTTGATATGAATTGGCTTTGAATGAGAACTGGCAGAAAAAAACAAAACCTTCCTGGGAGTCAGGATGCCTGGGTCTGGTTTTATTTCTGCCATACTTTTAGCTTATGTGGGAGAATTTTCAGATGAACAAACAGAAAATCTGGATTTCACTGGATCTTTCTCATGGGGTCACCAGGATGTGCGTGTTTGACTGAAGTGCTGGTGTCGGGCCAGTCCTTCAGTCTCGAGACCTGTGGAGAACGAGGTGCCCGATTGCCTGGGAGTTGCAATTGATCGTTTCAACTACCAATCTCTGCACAAACATCCAAATTCACATTAGCCAAAAAAATGCATATTTTAAGGTATCTCAGGGGAGACGTGATTCCATTAAGAGTTACTGAGGCATCATGGTTCAATAGGATGAGCAAAGAGCTGGGATAGCAGGACAATGGTTAGTCACGTCTCTGCCATTACTCACTGCGGCACAGATGTGGTCTGATCTCTCTCAGCTCTTCCAATACAGAAGACAAAACTTGTTCATCTTCCTCATTATGATAGTATATACAATAGAAATATATTAGATACTTTGTCTAAAAGAAATATGATGCGATACACACCTCAATTGAATGTTACATTTCCACGAGAAATACTTGATCTGCATTTATATTTTCAAAAATTATGTTGGAAAAATTTGCCCAAGTTGCATCAAGAATATTTTAAAGATTTTTAATCAGTGAAATATCTTCTTTGAATTTCACTCAAAAATAAGTAAAGCAAAGAAATGAGTTCTTCAGTCATATCAGCGACATTTCAAGTGCTCGAGAGCCACGTGTGGCAGTACCTGTGCTGGACAGCGCAGGTCTAGGAGCCCTGTATGAATACTAATGCGTGCAGCACGGAAGTTCGTAGGAATAAAAATGTCAGCCATGCTCTAGGGGACACATCAGTGAAAATATTGCTGTGTGGAATATCTGAGATTTTCCTGTCTGTGTTCTCTTCTAGGACTTTAATGGTGTCACGACTTATATTTAAATCTTTTATCCACCTTGAATTTATTTTTGTGTGTGGTGTAAGTTGGTGCTGAGTTTCATTCATTTGCATATAGCTGTCCAGCTCTCGCAACTCCATTTGTTGTTATAATAGCCAAGTGCTGGAAGCAACCTAAGTGCCCATCAGCAAATGAGTGGATCAAAAAACTGTGGTACATTTACACAATGGAATTCTTTGCAACAGAAAGAAAGAAGGAGCTCCTATCCTTTGCAACAGCATGGATGGAACTGGAGAGCATTATGCTAAGTGAAATAAGCCAGGCAGTGAAAGACAAATACCATATGATCTCACCTTTAACAGGAACCTAATCAACAAAACGAACAAGCAAGCAGAATATAACCAAAGACAATGAAATTGAGAACAGGCTGACAGTGACCAGAGGGGAGAAGGGAGGGAATTTCAGGGGAAAAGAGTAAAGGGTTTGCAGAAACAATTATACAGGACACATGGCAATAACAAGGAGGGGTAGAAACAGCAGAGGGAGGTGGGGAGGCCTGGGGTGGTGGGGAGGCATGCAGGGAAAAGGCGGAAAACTGTACTTGAACAACAATAAAAAAAAGTTTAAAAAACATAAATAAATAAAAATAATCCTCTTCAAAAAAAAAGTCAGCTATGCAAACATATAGGGAATATACTGTTTTTTCTTTTCTCCCATTATTTTCTCCTGTGCAGTTTGGTGTTTCTCTTAAGCACCAAAATTTCTTCTAATACTAGATAGACTCTTTCTAACATCACACATTTTTCTGACTTCTTAAATGCAGAACATTAAACATAAAAAAACCTCTTGCTGAGCCAAGGCCATAATTATGAACATTAATTATGATCTTGTGTTTTAATACAGCATGGCCTTCAGAGCTCATCAGCCTGGGGTTGGCAAACTATGTCTAGGAACCAAAGGTGGCCCTCCACCTGCTGTGTAGATGAGGCCTCATTGGAACATCGTTACCCCATTTATTTGTGTACAGGCTGTGCCTGCCTTCGTGCTAGAGGTGAATAGTTGTGGTAGATACTATATGACCTGCAAAACCTGAAATATTTACGACCTGGCTTTTATAAAGTTATTTGATTCACAGAATAGACTATACTAAATGACCCAAACCGGAGAGTGTTTAGGCTTTAAACCTGCTTTTTATCATCCCCCTTATTCCCATATTAATAAGATGTTATCTCTTTGTTGCTGTCAAGGTCCCTACAATGCCTATAACAACTTACTTGTGGATTTAAACCACTATGGATTTGGCAAACGAATAACAAGCTGTGTTAGATGTTGTTTATACCAGAAGCGAATTGACCGTCATATATTCGGTGTTGGGATTTGTGATGTCTACTTGGCTGTGTTGGAACTTTTATCTTTATTTCCAAATTCTCGGACATATGGGCCTTGGCTCGGCCCTTTTACCTCCTCATCCACTGGCTGCCGCCTCGAGGGTGCCCTCATCGCACACCTTGCGTATTTATGAACTCCTTTGTCTATCGTGATTTTCCCTTTTGGACAACCTGCTGTTGCTTCTTGAGCACGTTAATGCTACTCCATCGTTCTCATCTGTAGAAGATCTTCTTTGACCTCTCACCAGCCCCTGCTCCAAGCTCCCAATGACACCAGCACCTGGTACTGCCTGCCTCCACAGGACCTCCTGAAAACACATGATTATCTCAATTACAATCTTTTTCATACTGTCTTGCAATTATCTTTACCCATTTCTACCTGCCAAAGAAAGTTTGAGCTTCTACAGGACAGGCCTTACCTAGCATGCTTCCTGACACATAATAGGAATCGATATAAATCTATTGAACAGCCGAGTAACTCCAAATAAAAGTGTATCCTTTTCTATAAATAAATCACAAATTCTAGAATAATTGTTAGGTAATGAGACCCTTAACTCAAGCATTTTTTTAGATAGTCTACAACTAAAAAATCTGCTTAATTTAATTAGCTGAAACATCAGACTAAACGTTGTCTACAGCATATTAATGCAAAACCACCATACTTTCTTCTCCACTAGAGCAGATCAAATATTAATGTGGTAGAAAGAGATGTAACAATGGGAATCTTTTATTTCTTTTGGTGTGTAATATGTATATAGAAATTTAATCAACCTGTGAGAATAATATATAGGAATATTTAAACAAGGTCACATTTCCACTAATAGTGAAATTATAATGATTTGGTGGCCCCACTTCCCAATACAGATACTCAAAACATTTCCACATTTCCCCACATCTCACTGTCTCCTCTGGAAACAGTTCCTCCTTCAGCCTTGGACTCACAGGTACAGATTTCCTGACAGCTACTGATCGTCATGCATAATCTCCTTGCCACTTCCCCCTCCCTCTGCTCCCTCCTCCACCCCCTCTCCCTCCCACCTTACCTCTGTCCCTCCCAGACTCCCAGAACAGACACAGAGAAGTCCCAACTCCCACTGAGACAGTGAGCATTTCTCTGAAGGAAACCTAACCTGCAGAGATCCAGTGGTGTTTATACTTAAAGGCAACTCTCAGTTACCACCCAGAGTAGTTTAGCTCTTCGAAGCCAGTAGCCTCAAATATCTCCATTGCAGGAGATCATCTTTCCTTTTCATTTGAAAACTGAAATGATTATTTGGATGATTTTCCCAGAACTCAAGAAATAGTCTGCCCCCCAAAGAGTATTCAAAATATATTAAATGGTGCTAATAGCACCATTTAATGACAGATCTCCAAGCTACTTTATTCAAGATTTCAAACATCTTTAGGGCCCAGTTTTAGCAAGGACTTCCCCAATTCCCTGTGGGGAAGAGTGAAACATTGTGTAACATGTCCATTCCCAAAAGTCTTTCTTCTATTTTACTATGAATATTTCCTAGACTATTCCCAGGAAACATTAGTGGAAGAACATAAAATAATCCCTTGGTAATTTTGTCAAAAATTCACATTGAATTAAACTTGTAATAAATTCACTTATTTCTTGGCATGGAGACAAAATTCCATCCATATGGGAAAATGAAACCTCAAGGTACAGGGAAAACATGCATCACAATAGCAAATGGAGATCACGAAGTTGTAAGACAGGTTCATTTCCATGACCAGAGCCCCGAGTGTCTTCTGCCCAGAGAGGGCAGCTTCTATGAGTGGATTTTAGGATTCCCTCCAAATAGGTAGTCTTCTCCTCCCTAAACCTCTACATGTGGTTGAGGGTCAAAGTCAGCTCAGTGAGGAGGCTTGTGGTCTGAATACCACCATTTTCTGGTAATAAATGATTCCTTATTTAGATCGAAAATGTAATAGAACAAAAAGGTTAGAACTGCTGAGCTCTATAATCGGACACAAAGGAAAACCTCATTCTTCAATCTGTTGCTCACCCGTCTTTCAGATGAAGCTTGAAAAGATGCTGTTTGCAAAAAGCTGTTGAGAGGTGATAAGGTCATCCCGAGCTATAAAGCTCCTTAGAGCTTTCAAAGTACTTAACCATTCCCTGAAAGTGCTCTTTCCCTGGGAGCGTTCAAAGTCTCTCCAGAAGATGCTTCAATATTTCTTTTTCTACAGTCAAATTAGGCTCATTGTTTAGGAAAAAATGGATTGGATGAGGGTCTTTGAACTATATTTTGAATGTCCTATGAAGTCAGATGGCCTTAAACAGACATATACAAGCAATTTACAGTGAAAGAGGGATTAAAATGGTAGCTATCATGATGGGGGGATGTGGTTGAAGAGGAGGTGTATTATGTTAGTGAGCAAGCAAACGTCTTCTTGAGAGAGCTAGATTTCAAGGGTTTTATGCTGTGTTTTCGACATATAGCCTGACTCTTGGCCATAGGCCAACTCGGCCTTTTTGAAGTATTGCTATTTAATTCATGGTAGCTCTTAGGTTGTAATAGCTACATGGACAGAGTAGAGATTTAAAGTGGTATCAGGACTAGTGGGGACAAAAGATCCACTGCTTTCAAATAATTAGTAAGCATTTATTGAGTGCAAACCACGTGTGAAGCAATAGTGTGCTTCGTGGCCTTGTTTCTCTAAATCAAAGTTGACTTTATGTTTTCCAAGGCTTGACAAAAGCAAAATGTGTCTCAGATATCTATCATTAGAGGCAAACTGGTCCAATTTCTTTGCAAGCCAGTTTTCACAGGGCTGAATCAGACCAGTGAACAGTGTTTATACCTGTAGCCGCAGAGGGTACAAGTAATGCCTTTTCGGTGAAATGATATAATTCAGAAAATCTTCGTCCTCTCCTATGTTGCTTAAATTAGTGTTGATACCTACAGTTTAGAGCTCCAGGTATTACAAGTAAAAGGAAAATATAAAATTGACAAGAGCAAATTTTAAGTGAATCCCTATCTGTAATTTTAGCCATTGCAGATAAAAAGCTCTTTTATCTTTCCAAGAAGCCTAAATACAGTTTTATACATACTTACCTATTTTCAACTTTCCCCGCCCTGCTGAGCAGATCTTACTCCATGTGTGTAGATAGGAACAATGTGCATGCACACACATATGCATATACACTCACCCTCATGCACAGGCACATACTTGTTCTCACCATTTGCCATGAAGGCAGGAGAGGGCAGGGAAGATCAGGGGCTAGCTGCAGACTTATCAAGCAAGCAATCATTTGTCTGGACTGTCATTTTGTTGATGAGATCTCCGAAGTCTGAATTGTGCAGGAGCAGTTAGTTATCTAGGGGCAGAACTAAAGCCAGACCCAGTATCCTGACTCCCAGTTACGTCTTATTTTTTCTCTGCCACTTCTTCAAACTCACTTTACACCAAAGGCAAAAGTTGAAGGCAAATAAAAGCAAGAGCCTATTTCTAACTTTCTCCAGTTCAAGATCAACTCTTCCAATGGTGCCAGAAATTTCACTATTACTAATTCAGCTTTTGTGGTTAAGGCAGGATTCTATTATATGCAAATATTGGAAAGTGTGGCACAGATTTTTGGGGGGTTAGTTCATCCTTATGTAGTGCCAGGCTTAAGTGGGAGAGCTCTGGAGTCAGAATGCCCAGCTCACTTTCTGGTTCTACCATTTACTAGCTGTTCCATTAGTGCCAACACGCACAGACTGATGACCCTTTGAGAAACAGCCAAGAAGACCTAGATTTGGTCTTGCAAATTGTTCACATAAGCAAAATTTATGAAAGCAAGACCCATTTTTGCTGTCATTGTAGATGAGTGAAAAAAACCCACGATTTTACCCTACCTTTCTTTTCTTCCTACTAGTGCCTTTTAGTCACAACTATGGTGATTCAGTATTTCTGTGCTACCGTCAATAACCTGTGAATTTTTCCTGTGTCGTGTTGCAAGTGTGACAAGCAGAAACATGGTTAAGTGTACCCCAATTTTATAAGGAGACAAATTTCATCATAATCTAAATAATAATGATAATAACAATAACAATAAAGTGCCACAAATTTTCCATGTGATAAAATCCCTCCATAAGAACAGAATCAAGGGGGAGGGTAGAGGTGGGGGAGGGAGGTGGGACTGGCTGGGGTGGGGTGGAGGGATGGGGAGAAAATGCAGACAATTATAACTGAATAAAAAAAAAATCCCTCCATATATTTCTCCTGAAGTATTTGCTCACTTTTTAATTTAATATTGTGCCAAGGCATACAAGAACATTTTGAAATATGCTTGAGTTGGTAGCACAACCTGTCTCTCTCAAACCACACTCCACCCCCCCAAACTGTCAGAAGCAAGTGTGTGAGTTATTGCTTGGAAATCTTTCCAACTTCCTTCCTCATATGAAGCCTTTTCATGGGGAAAGGCAGATATATAGATATATAGTGGTTAAACTTAAATCTGAAAGCGACTTTCAGAATTTTTACTCCCCTTTCATTTTATCTTCACCACATGTGAGGTAGTACAGGAATGTTGGGAGCAGAGAATGGTAGAAGCCCCTTCCCACCTCACTAGTGTGTCCTTCTGAGGTAGTTAAGACTGAAGGAAGGGACACTGTGGGAATGAGACGTGGGTTGAGTAGACGTTTGACTTCAGATTAATTGGTTGAGAAAAAATAAAGAGAAAACATGACTGAGAGTCATATTAGCCAAGATTCAGTTAAAATGTATTATCATTAAAAAGATACTTATTTTGAATAGCTTTTGCTGACTTAAAAATTACAAATGCTCATCTTATATTATTTTTAAAATATAGAGAAGTGTGAAGAAAAAAATAAAAATCACTGGCAAGTTCCATTGAGCTAATCACTGTAGACATTTCAAGATATTCTTAAAAATCTTTTTTCTTCACTGTTTTTAAACGAATTTTTTTCCCTCATACAATGATACATTCATTGATTTGAAAGAGAGAGAGAGAGAGAGAGAGAGAGAAATCGATAAGAGAAACATTGATCAGTTGCATCCACATACACCCTGACAGGATCAAACTCGCAACCTTTTGGCGTACAGGATAACTCTCCAACTAAGCAACCTGGCAGGTCTTCACTTTTATATACAAAATATATGTGTGTCCTTTACTGAAATGAAGTCAGAGACTATACAGTTTTATATCCTGCTTTTTCTTTTACTACACATATCCTGAGCATTTTCCCTGTATTATTAAATATTTCTTAAAATATGATTTTTATTTGTTATATTTTCTATTCTATGGGATTTTATAATTCAACCTTTTTCTATATCAATTAAAGGGAGTCTTCCACTGAAAATACCTTAATGTGGGGATGCTCTGCCCACAGGCCCCCCCCCCCCCCCCCCCCCGTGGCCACCATGGATGAGAATAAGTCTACCAAGACATGATCTGTTTGGGGAGGAAAGGTAGCCAATCTCTCAAAGAAGAAGGGTCAGGAGCCTTTTCCTCAATGGGCTTTTATTCGTTTCAATTTGCACAAGAATACAGATAAAGCTCATCAGTCATTGTCAGGCAGTAAGGATCAAACAATAGATAACAAAGAACTCTGAGGGCTTATTCTGAGTCAGGGTCAGTTAGCTAAAGGGCTATAAGATTTTGGGAAACAAACTCATTTCAGGCTTGGACCCTTAGTATTTAAAGTGAGGGTATTAGCAAAGCAGGTTTCACAGGATTTTATGCATTCTTTCTTAGGCCTGATTGCCCCAGGGAATCTGCCCTTTCCAGCACAGGACTACACTGCCCTCTGTCACTGTTTCAGGCTTAGTCAGGCAGGGGAAGTAAGGCAGCCAAGAGATTAGGAGACTTCTTGCAGACAGAATGAGGACTCAGGCTATGTCAAAGCTGAGGGGCGAGGGTTCATCACCCCCTTTTTCTATAGCCCCCTGAGTCCTTCCCTGTGGGCCTCTTCGTGACCATGCCAGGTCGTCCCTCCCTTGAGGAATCTTACCCATCATTGGCTAACTGGTCAGGCTCAGGGCCAAGCAGGGTAAAGTAAAGGGGGCAGGGGTAGCGCCCCTGCCAGGGAGATAAGCTTTGTCTCCTTAGTGACTTATGGTCCCAAGGTCTCTGACTCAGCCTTAGCCATGGGGGATTACAGCTTCTGAAACCAGGCAGGGCGGTTCCCAACACCTTAATTAGTCAATGGTTGGTATCTAATTTACAAAGGTACTGCACTCAAGTGTTGGTTTTCAGTACCAGGGCTCAAGGGTCCCTACTGACCCATCCAGAAGGGGAATTGGTGGCAGAGATGCAGGTAGAGCCATCAGCTGGGGATAAAAATAAGTAAGCCTTCACAATGGTGACCCAAATCTTAGTTCTTTCTGATGGGATGTATAAGCCTTATCTGCCCCAACTGAAACTTCGAAATCTTTCTTCAGAGTACCCTTACTTATTTATCCACCAATTCTTTTTCCTTTTTGAGCCATGATAGAATATCCCCTACACCCACATCCTAAGTTTCCTGGTTACTTTCTTACCTCATTCAAACAAGCATCCCACATCCTACCTCAGTCTAGACAGTTCCCCAAATTCCTGAAATTGTTGAGAATTTGCTGAAATATTCCTTGCTAGTGCACAAAACCAGTTTCCTTTTGATATTCACAATGTAAATTATGGTTGCAATATTTATATATTCCTCTAATATGTCTTCATTTGTGTTCATTTTAATGTTCTGTGTTTGATGTATCAGCAAAAACAGGGCCTGCATACTGTAGAGTGGGCGGATTTGTGCTAGATGAGAACACTGCTCTGCACTGGTGTGTGCCCATGTGAGTGCATGACAGAAGCTCCTTCCCTTTCCTTCATTTCCCCCAAATACCCTTTATAGTTATTTGGGCTCCAATGCATTCTGTGAAGTCTTCTCTGTGTTGGAAGTAAGCGGGGGTGAGGCTGAGGCTGAGGCTAACCATAGGCATTGACCTTGGAGCCCAGTTTGGACTGTAAGGGAAATGCCTTACTTGATTCAGCAGACATTGCAGGACACGGATGCTTCACTCTGGAAATGAATATTTGTCTGTGCAGTGTAACCATATGACCAAACCACTTTGGAATGATGTTGGCTGAAGTTGTTGAATAAATTTATTGGACTTCCTCAATGGACACATTATATTATATGCTATGCCTGGGTTGCTAGCAAGAAGAGGTTTGGGGATAGGCTCTTAAGATACAGTCATTGTCCTCAAGGAGTTTACAAGATATAAACATATGAGATTTTTCTGGGAGAAAAATACATGCATCATTTATAGATGAAAAACCCTTAATATACAGAGAATTCCTATACATTAAATGTAAAAAAGTGGGAAGAAACTATGAAAGGCATTTCTTACCAGCAGAAATGCAAATAACAATGAAGAGACTTGACTTCATTAGAAGATAGAGAAACGCAAAACAAAACTGTAAGAATTGCATTTTTTTTGTTCTAACCCAGATCTCAATCTTTTTATCTTAGTAAATATTAAAAAAAGTCAATAATTTCCAGGGCCATCAAGAGTGTGAGGAAACAGACATTCAAATATATTAATGGTGGAAGAATGACTTACTAAGATATTTTGAAAAAGTAAACCAGAGGTATCTTTAATGATTAAATTTTGCAAAATAACCTTTAGCTCAGTAATTCTACTTTGAGAATCTACAAAGACATAAAATCATAAGTATAAATTGACATAGACAGACTTACTTATTGTAATATTGGTTAACATGTTGGAATAAATGGCAGCAAAGGAAATGACTGAGTAAATGGTGGTACTATCACACAATGGAATTATATTCAGCTATTAGAGAAAATGCACTGGACATGTGTGTATGGTTGTATTAAACATCAGTCAGAGAAGAAAGTGTATAATAAACAGAAAAACATCCTCATGTATTTTAGACTATATGTGTATATGTTTTGTAGGAACCTTGGAACATGTGTGGATGTTGGAGGAGGAATGGGTGGCCCTCGCTATCAATCCCTGGCTGGGCAAAAATGACTTGGTATCAACTCGGCCAAAGAGCAATTGCAGAAAGTTCTAATGTGCGTAAAGCTGTGCTGGGCCTTGGGGAAACAGAGACACATGAGATGTAGTTACTGACGTCAAATAGAATTTAAATCTAGTTAAGAAGGACATGAGCACATATCAAACAACATGAACAGGACATGAGGGTATATAATTACATGTTTGTTTATTTGGTACAGCTCCAGGTACAATGCAAATGTGAAGGAGAGGTTGACCCACAGCAATGGAGGTGGGGAAGAGGTGGACAAAGCTAATAGTGAAAAAGGACTTGGATTATGTCTAGAAAGCCTACTGCTTGCGTATTCTCTCTTTCTCTCTCTTTCTCTCCTGCCTTCCTTTATATTAGGATTCACTGCTTATGACCCGATTATTTGCCCTTGACTCCATCTTTGTTAGTACTTCATATTTTGGACCCTGAGTAACTTGGACCTCAGTTAATTCTCAATGGTGTCTTTGAAACTGTTTTCCTCCTTAGTCTCTCAGAAGACACATGAAATGAATTTGAGTTAACTACCCCAGCCCAGTCAATCTCCATCTTTCCTGACATGGGCAAACATGACAAGTGCCATAACATTTAGTTGTCATGGCTCATCTGCAGGATGGAAATCCGGGTCTGGACCCTGTAGGGCTTGTTTAGTTTCTGCCTCCTAGACTGTTAAAATGAGCGAGGTGAGCCATGCTGGTCAAATTTCGCCGTTCTACATCCAGTTCATTACAATTACACAGACCCAGCCTCAATTAAGTACTGTTTTCTCCAGTGGGAGGGGGTCATTTTGTGAGTGAATTTGAATGTCTGCATAGATCAGCATTATTGTTAATCACAACTGCACTTACATATATTTATATGCACACTCACAAGTGCAAAGATGCAGTTTCAAACTTAATTAAAAATAGAAGGCAACCTAAAGTGTGCTAGTATTTCCCCTGACTTCAGCATGATCTACCACTTTGACAAAATTTCATAAATCTCCTGCAATAGAAAATCTACCACACAGAACCCTTTTATGCAGCAATATAAGTACTTAAAATATTCAACAACTTTCATCATGTTTTGCCTCTTGGTACATGGGATTTTTATGCATTTAATAGTTACATATGTTATATATTTTAAACAGTATTTTTTACTAATGGTCCCCCACAGTACATTTTTCTGAAACTCTAACATCTGTGTTTTGTTCTTGCAGCTCATGATGATAATCTTAAATCGAGCACCGCCAACCGCAGAGGACAGATTTGTTGGCTATTTTTTTAAGGTGGCTGGATCCAGTGATGTAGGCGTCAAAAGTTATTGGGTCCTGGTGACAGAAATGCCTCCCCCCCTCACTTTTTGAAGAGCAATTCTGAATCTGGCACCCGGGCGGCCCCTGCTGCTGCCAGGCCTGTGGCAGGTACACAACATTTCCGAGGAGAGGAGCCGTGGGGAGTGTTCATTTGTTATTTATTTATAAACTTGCCATGCCACATCATGTAAAATTAACACCTTTCATGGGCTCCTGCCTCAGTTGCTTGAAGGACGGGCTTCCACCAGCCAAGGCCGCCCGCCGGCTCCCAGGCAGCATTGCTGTGTGTTTGCTTTGGGCCACTCGCTGTATGTACGGAGTCTACTTGCTGCCATCATCCTGCGCTAAGCCGGTCAGCAAAGGTCTGTCCCATTAGAGACAATGTTCAGGAAGCACAGTCTTCGGGGCTTTGAGGCTGCAGAGATGAGTGACTACTTTGGAGCATAAATTCCTTTCTCTATCTAGTTAATGAAGAGATTTACTCTAACATTCATTTATTATAAATTGGGGGGATGGCTTCTCCCATGTGCCAGCATCCAGAGGGTCCCTTTCCTGTAAGAGTTCATAAATAATCAATGTTTACAATGAAAAGGTTTTGTAAGCATTATCTTCTCTTGTCACAAAAATTTCCTCATGCTTTTAAGGGAAGACCAGTATGATTTGCAGACAGATTCTGCAACTGAGAGGGCTTTCTGCATAGGGAGTAGATGTAAGTGTTTGGGAATTTTGAAGAAAGATCTCACCTCCCATCCACCTGCCTCACTGCTCCTGCTTCAATGCCTAAAATTTCCATCTAATTTTTTAGCATTGTTCAAATACAAATGGTGTCTGGGAGGAAGGGATAGGTTAAGTCATTCAACAAACATCTGTGAGCTTACTATGTGTTGAGTGTTACACTTGGTAGATATACAGGCTCCTGCTGAGTTCATGCTCTAATGGGAGAGAGAAACAAGTGACAGATAATTAAAAGCCAACTTAAAGTATGGTAGTTAAGGTGAGTGCTGAATCCTACAGAAATGCAAGGAAGGAGGAATGACTAGTATCTGAACCAATCAGAAAAGGTTTCACAGAAACAGTGACATTTGAACATGAAGAATGAATAAGCATTTATCAGGATAAGAAGAAAAAATAATTCCAGACAATTTTTGAGGGGGCAACATGGGCACAGGCATAACAGTGACTTGTATTTGAAGGCCTGCCAGATGCCATTTGCTGTGAAAAGTGCCTAGTACTATGTGGTGTGCTTTAGACCTGCCATTTAGCCCAATTCTTACAAGGAGGACATCTTATCGTTGGTGTTTTTTATTTTGTGAGAAAACAGGGGAAGCTCTGAGAGGTTAAATGGCTTGCCCAGTCGTGGGGTTCAAACAGGTCTGTCTGGGGTACTAAGCCGCTGCCCTGGCTCTGACCTTGCGGCGTTCGTGGCTGTCCTTTGCACAGCCACAGGAGCGTGACCTGTTGATGGGAGGGTGAGGTTTAATTAAGGTTGTGAGGTGAGAGGGAAGGGGCTCAAGGAAGTCAGGTTGTGGCCAGATCGTGATAAGCAGTGAATGCTGGGTAAGAAGTTTGAAATTTACTTTATATCCTATAGGCAATGGGAAGCGAGTCATTGAGCCGTTGGATGTTTGCATGTGTGTGGTGGGGTGGTGGGGGGCATGTGGCAGATGAACTATAGAGCAGGGTAGTGATTATGAGTGGGTGGGGTGGGGAGGACAATCCTTCTATGAGATATTTTTTTAAAGATTTTATTTATTTTTTAGAGGGGAAGGGAGGGAAAAAGAGAGGGAGAGAAGCACTAATGTGTGGTTGCCTCTTGCATGCCCCCCACTGAGGACCTGGCCTGCAACCCAGGCGTGTACCCTGACTGGGAATTGAACCAGCGACCCTTTGGTTTGCAGACTGGCACTCAACCCACTGAGCCACACCCGCCAGGGCCTTCCATGAGATATTATATAGGCCTAAACATAGGGCTTCCATTAATAACAGGATGGAAAAGTTGTTCAAATTAGCATGTAAGAGGATTTAGACTTTGCAGGTGCGCAGACCTGCAACTTACTCTCTGTGGGGCCTGAGGCACATAATTTAACCTCCCTTTACAGCCACAGTCCAAGCTTCAGTCGTACTCATATATAAAAAAGATACTCATTTCTTCCTTATCAGATTGCTATGGAGATTAAATAGGATAATAATCCACATAACACATTTGTCCAGTGCTTGGCTCATTGCAAATTCCTAACTGTTGATGGGTTTTACTCTATGAGCACCCTCCAAGGACAGTTACTTTATCAGACAATTTTGAGAGTTACCCATAGGGAACCTTAATAAACAGGACTTACTGAGTACTCATAGATGCATGCAGTGAGGTGGCAGGCAGAATGGAGGATAGAGTAAGGAAAGTCAAGGGCATTTTCCCAGAGTGAGAGGTGGACCTGCAAGCTGTAGAGTGATGCCCAGACTGGGGTGGGAAAGAGGAAACCAAAGGAAGTTCGAGGGCAAGCAAACCTTCCCACAGTGGCAGTTGAGATGAACTTTGCGCATAGGTGAATATTTACATTTTAATGGTGCTATATTTATTTTAACAGCAATAATGGAATCTGCCTTTCCCTGGGTTCATTTGCTATGATGGTATGGAGTGGGTCTACTGAAAGATGAATATCAAATAAATAATAGGGCAGGTGATAGGTACATATAGGAAAAACTGTTAGTATGGTTTGAAGCTGGGGACTCGTGGCACTGTTGAATGGGCCTTTTCCAGTGCAGAGGCCTATTTGTTTTACCAAATGACATGCCCTGCTAGTGCTTTGGGAGAACTTTGCTGACTTTTAGCATCAACCCTAGTGTGCTTCCGTCATCTTAGAAATAGTCTCTTGTTCTCTCTGCCCCAAAACAGGGCATTTATGCTAACAATATGGATTCAAAACTCTTGAATTTCTTATTATGTACTTGTTGGATCTACATTAAATGGATGAAGGAGATGTGTGATACTGTGTATAGTATTCGGCAGGATCACAATAAATAAGTAGGAGCCCAGGCTTAGAATCACACAGGGTTCAAGTCCCTGCTCTACCTATTAGTAGTCACTGAATCTTGGGTAAACCATGTAACCACTCTGAGGATGAGGTTCCTCATCTGTAAAGTGGTGATCTGATAATAATAGTGCTGAAGTCATAGGCCTGGTATGAACACAGATAACATAAATGATGCAAAGGACTGGGCGTAGGGCTGGTCAGAGATAGTTAATAAATACTTTGTGTACTTAACCCTCACCCAAGGACATTTTTTCACTGCTTTGTTGGGGGCAGGGAGAGAAACAAAGAGAGAAACATCATTTGGTTGCCTCTTGTATATGGCACTCCAACTGAGACCGAACCTATGATCCAGGTGTGTGCCGTGACTGGGAATCGAACCAGCAACCTTTCGGTTTATAGGGCAACACTCCAACCCATTGAGCCACACTGGCTGGGCTTAATAAATATTATCACATTATCATCACGCTAGCTATGGTCACTGGAAGGTAGAGGGATTTGTAGGTGCAGTACATAGTTTATGTCTGTTCTGGGAGAGAGCTAGAGCTCATGGTTCATCTGTTGCCTAGCAAGGGGCCTGGCACGTAAGTGTTTGCTAAATGAATGGGTAGATGAATAAGTCTTGGAAGAAGTGAGTTGATTTGGTGCAATTTGAAGACATTTTGGCACATGTGCTTATAAAGCTTTACAGGCAAGATATTTTGCTAGGGCAAAAGTAAATGGTCACTCTCCTTCATAAGGTGGTAGTCTGGTCAACGTGCACATTAGCCAGAATCACTTCTGTTTTTGCATGAACATGGGGATCTCAGGGGGAACCAAGACAGGTCGAGGCTCCTCCTAAGCAAAAAGCACTCACACAACACAGGGCTTGGCACTTGTAGCACAGCTCACAGTGTTGTAGCTCCAGAGTCTGAGCAGCTGAATTCTTCTCCTGGCCTTAGAAAAGCAATACTTCCCTCTAAGTGTGCTGCCTCAAAGAATGCCATTGCTCAAACGACTGGAAGTAGGTTTTGACCAAGATCTCCTTAATGTTGCCCTCAGTTTGATTAAACCTGAGTCAGACTTCTTCCTGACTAGGCCCCACCTTCCCTTATCTTAGAGCATTTACTTTAAAAAAACTTGCAGTTGTCCATTCTTTCTCTGCCTCTTTGAGATGAAATCTTCTATAACCCAGAAAAGTCTTTCTTAAGGACCTGGGATCCAGATCTTTGAACTCATTAGCAGGAGAGAGCACCCCTATCTCCCAGTCTCTGTGGCAAGGTAAGAGCCTAATTTCAATGAAGGCCAATTAGCAAACACAGATGTCCTAATCACACTGAACGACCTCCCTGCTGAAAGTCCTCCAGTGCTTTCTCATTAGCTCAACTCAGGGTGAAAAAAAATCCTAATTAAAAAAAAAATCCTAACCTGAGGATATGTTTATTAATTTGAGAAAGAGAGAAAGGAAGAAAGAGGAAGAAAGAGAGAGGAGGGGGTGGGGAGAGAGAGAGAGAGAGAAACATCTATGTGAGAGTGAATTATTGATCAGTTGCCTCCCATAAGCACCCTGATCAGGGATGGAATCCACAACTTAAGCATGTGCCCTGACCAAGGATCAAACCTGCAACCTTTTGGTGTATGGGGCAATGCTGAAACACCAGCCAACTGAGCCACCCAGCCAGGGCAATCCTCCTACCTTTTATTTCAGCAGACGTGGTCAATCTCTCTCCCCTATTGCAGTAGTTTTGAATAAAGTCTTCCTTGCCATTTTTAACATGTGTGTGGTAATTTTTTTTTTTTTACAGCTCAATGAATTAAAAGGAGGAAGTGAAGAACACAGCCCTGTGAATTTACTGGCTGTCATTATAAGTGGGTATGATACCCATTATAATCAATCAACCAGGTTCCTAAATGCCCCAAACTTTCTCTCTTTTTCTTAAAGATTTTATTTACTTATTTTTAGAGAGAGGGGAAAGGAGGGAGAGAGACAGAAAAACATCTGTTGGTTGCCTCTCTCACATGTCCCAACCAGGTCCACAACCCAGACGTCTGTCCTGACTGAGCATTGAACCAGAGACCTTTCGCTTTTTTAGGATGATGCTCAACTGAGTCATACCAGTCAGGGCCCCAAAGCCTTCTGAGGCTGAAGTTCATGATCAATTATGCATAGGATATGGATTGCTTGGTTTTAATCCACACTAAAGATGGTGGTGATGAGCCACAGGCTGAAGACCCAGCACTGGACGGGCAGCCAATACAGTACTAATGTCGATCAACTTCCTCAATGAGGGCTTGATGAATGTGTTAATTTTTTACATGCACACTCTGTGAAAGAGTTAAGTTAATGGAGAGTTAAGTTAATTGGCACTCAGAAGATCTGAGCAGAAACTGAAGGTGGAGAATCTGGGGTCTCTTTACCAAGTTGGGCTCAGTGAATTCTGGAAATTAGATAATTGGTTTTACCCATTTGTTTTTATCATACTATTCAGATACAATTTCTTGCTGAAATTATTTAAATTGAGATGTCACTGGCATGTCACATTGTGTTCGTTTCAGGTGTATGACATAATGATTTGATATCTGTATACGTTGTGAAGTGATGACCATAATAAATCTAGTTAACATCCATCACCATACACAGTTACCATTTTTTTCTTGGGATGAGAACTTGTGAGTCTGCTCTTTCAGACGGTAGTCACCATGCTGTATGTTATATCCCGGGTCTCGTGGATCTTATAACTGGAAGTTTGTGCCTTTGGACCACCTTCACCCACTTTTGCCCATCCCCCATCCCCTAGCCTCTGGCCACCAGCCATCTGTTCTCTAAAATAACTTCGATCTTGAGGGTCATGTCACTCTCTCCTTAGAACCCTCTGGTAGATAGACAACTCTCGGCCTTCGTAACAGCATCATGGCCTTGCCTCTGTCTACACCCTCATGTTACTCCTTTCCTTCTCACGCCTGGTGATCCTGCCATGTCGACCTGCCTCGGGTCCTCTGCGCAGGCTGGGAGCTTTGCCCCAGGACAGCACTGCTATGGGTTCTGTCTTCAAGATTCCTCCACTGTTCCTCCCCTAGGTAACAGAGCTCATCCTCTTGGAAGCCTCCCTTGATCTCACAGAACAGGATTCAGTTCCCATTTTTTGTGTCCTTAAACTATCCTGCTCATATCCCTGTGACATGAGATTCATAAAATGTGTCATTGTTGCCTTTTTATTCGTCCAGGTGCTTCCCCAGGGCAGGGACTCTGCCTTGGACATTCTGTATATCCCCAGCAGAGTTGCCTGACCCAGGAGAAGTGCTAGATAATATTTTCCAAAGTAACTTACATGTGGGAACTGCCAAAAATTCAGGCTGAATCTACAAACAAGAAAAAAAATGGGTTTGCTTCTAGTGCTAGCACATTAGATATAACATTAGATATAAAATTAATATCTAATGCTAGCAGCAACAACAAAAGTAGCAATCTTTGAAGGGCTTCTTGACTTTAGTTATGTTTCTGCAAGATTTCTCTTCAACAAATAAAAAAAGGAATTTTCTAGATGCAGTTTGGGGGTATGAGAGGACGAATGGACTTTGTTGAGCATAAGCACCTTGAGAGCACCTAGAAAATGTGTGTAGAGGGAGACGTGACTTGGGACGGCATTGGGAAATTTATAACAAATCTTGTTTGTTATTTGGCATAGAATTATCTTTAATTTTTTTCATCAAAGCTATAAAATATTTCTTGCAGTTTAAAATTTTTTGATAAACACCAATACCATTTTTAATTTTGTTTTTAGCCAAGAGTTTTAAGGTATTTTAAAGATATTAAGGAGTGTTTATTCCTTGTTGTTGATTTTGAACATTTTAAAATGGTTCATTTTTTAAAGTTTTTGTTTGACAATAGCTCCTTCAGAACAAATCACTCAAGAGTGCCTCTCACATAAATATTTATACCCTAAGGTCTCAACATGACAACATTAAGCTCTGTATTCTTATGTCTTAAAAGACCAAAACATATTTATAGATTGCTTTTAATGCACTTTTTCCCATTTGAATTCACTATGATTAAAAGTTCACAGCCTTGGTTACATTGTATAATTTGAGAAATAACCAACAATGTCCCTAGTGATTAAATATTCAAGTTTGCAATTATTTTGTAACTTTTGTTCTGCTCTTCGCTCACTCTAAAAATTATCATAAAATTTTGAAAGATGTCCTCAGTGTAGAATATGTCCATAAAATATTAAATATTCAATTTTCCTCTATCATGGCTTGAAAAATTCATAATTACATGATGATCCACATAATAACTCATTCTGAAAAGTCATATATGGCACTCCCTCTGTGACTGAGTTAATAATTTACTGCTGTGTGGGATTTTCACTCTGCACTGTTAGTCTTGGGAACATTTATTAAGCAAATGTTCATTTGCAAAGATCAGGATGTGAATGAAGAGGGTAAGAATTTAATGAGGAGTGACAGACAGGTGAACTGATTTCATATAGAACTTTAGTAGATGGGAAAGCAGGGAGCTTTATCTTCCATTGCCTCGTTAGACACCTGAAATGAAATACAGAAAACAGAGGGAGAAGGAAAAAAATGACGCTTTCCTGCAGGGGCCAACGCAGGGATAAATCAAGGGAAGTGAGGAATACATTTCAGGCCATTTGAAAAGATGCCATTGAATGGGACACTTTGAGCTCACAGAGCAAAGGGGATGCCGACTTTTTATTTTACAGATATGAACTGCTGTCAAAAAGAATGTTTCGTGTCTTCTCTTTTTCCCAATTTTGGAAAATGTGGTATTCCAAATTTTCACTGACAATAGCTTGAGTGACCAAAACATAAAATTAAATCAGTAAACAGAGAGAGAAAATTTTGCCAGGACTGGTTATTTTAGGGCTTGGAATTGCTTACCGATTTTTGGGAAAAGCATGCCATTGAAATGAAGGCCTAAAATTGTTATGTAACACCTAGGAATAAACTTTAGAAGTGAATGATCCATATTCTCTTTTTTGGGTCAGTTTTGTAGAGAGATAAGCACTGTGAGTGAAACAAGCAGTTTGGGTTCGAATTACTGAATGCTTGTGTTATGTGGTAACCGCGACTTCACCTTCCTCTGTTGTCTTGGGCAAATCTTGGATTATTTACAGCAGCAATAGGTCATCAGATGGAACCAGAGAGGAAAACTGCCCGGTTACCTTATCACAGTCTTTCGGCTGGACAAAGGAGGTATGGAGCCCAGGCATAGGTCACTTCTATGCCATCTTAATTTCTTTTTGAAATTAAGTAAATGCATAAAAGAATAAAACTAAAATAAACTTATTATAAAAATAAGAGGCCACACTTCACACATAGAACTTGAAATTTATTAAAGATTTATCTGTGGTCACGTTTGATCTCCACCATTCAATTTTTTCATCAGTAGTAAGTTATGAAAACCAGACTGGGCAACTGAGGAGAATGTAAAGAGGGACCACATTTTGTCGACCATCCCTAGAAAGGCTCAACTTTCGACACTGGTGATAGATTAATTTGGTTTGTTTCCCCACAAAAACAAAGGTTACATTTGATATCTTGGACAGTGCTGAACTTTGCGTCAGCCCCTGCTCCTAAAAAATGGCAGATGTCTCCAAATGGAAAGCTATACACAGATATAAGTAGATCCTGGTTCAAGTCCTGGCTTTGTCATTTGTTGGCTGTGTGACCTTGGACACTCCACAACAACTCCTGGTACCCTCACGTGTGAAAATGTGCACAGAGATTATGGAGAATCTTTTCAGAATTCTTATAGCTCTAAAATTCCATGGTTAGAGATGATGCTGGTGTTTCCATATAGCTTGATAGGGACAATTATAAAATCCTTTTTCTTTTTTGCCTTCCCATTTATTCATTTAGGGACCTATACTGATAGGCATTCATGTCTAATGTTTTGTTTTAACTCTTTTTATCCATATGGAAAGGCTATGGATTCTTGAATTTGAGCATTTTTTCTGAGGGTAAGCCAGAAATATTTGTGTTAAAATGTATCTTTGTATTTCCTTTTTATTGCCCGGAGATGTTTGCCATTTTGACCAATAATAAATGCAAGAGGTTTTCCTCCTGTGCAGTTCCTGGGAGCAGAGGGTTTGGGTGAGGAGGAGGGGGCTTCAGATTTATGTAACGGCTTTGGTGCAATGCCAAGGTGTTATCGTATCAAATACCCAGCTACTTTGAACGGACTTATCTTCAATGTTCTTTTTTTCATGGAGGTGTGAATAGAAACTGGTCCTAAGTAGCAGTCAGCAAGCAATCAATACAATATTTCTTTAAGGTGTAAAGAAAGATTTGACTTCTGATTTTAACTTAGGCCCAGCTTTTAAAATCGGGTTCTTCCCCTTTTATAGATAGAGAATAGTAATTTTTGCAGTAGTATCTGTTACAGGTATTTTGCATAGGACAGGGATCCTGTGTTCTATTTTGCATGCCCTTGGGGGATGTCATATATTAATGGCTACATTCTAGGTGGATTTGTTTAAGAGAAACATGTTTGATAATGTTTAAGAGCCAAAATGAATCATCTTTTCTTTTTAATCTCCTGGCTTTGTCCTCATTCCTATTCTCAGTCTTCACTTTCAAAAAGTATAAACCCTAAACTCTAGCTTATCTTTGCTGAAACTCGCGCTGCACCAATGGACAGTTTACCCGTGTTCATTACAGCAGAGTTGCCGTCCGCAGGAAGGCTCAGTTTTCAAGACCGACAGAGACTGGAAAAGGATTTATAACCAAGTTCTTTGAATCATAATGTCAATTTCCTCATCAAAAATATTAGTTACCAAGGTCTAAATGAGGTCATTTTCAAATGCCACGTAGAAACACAGTAGCAATTCCTCTAACTATAAATTTCAAAATGAAGCTAGGCAGAATTTTTCAATCATAGCACTGAGAAAACTAAAACTGATTGTAGGTTTACTTAAAAATAGCATTTAAAACAATAGCAACAACGGATATGGGAGAAAAATGTTTCTCCCATACCCAGGACACTGAGTTCATCATTAATATGTTCTTGACTGGTAATGCCAAAAGCATGCATATATATTTTATGTGTATAATATATATATATATGTATATATGTGTGTATAATATATATTCCCCCATGTATATCATTAAAAGTTACCAACAATATAAAATATAAGATTTTGCAAATGCAATGGAAATATTTTGTAGGCTATGTAAACTGGAGCCTCCACCGAGTTGCTCAAAAATTATTTGGTTAAAGGGTAAATACACCTTGTACATCATAATGAAAGTCTTATAGGTAGGGGCGGAGATTAACACTTCAGGCTGTCTCCAGAATATTAATAAAATTCAATATATTTTCTAAAAGGTATAATTTATATTTTGTGGAAATGAGACCCTTTTCTAATAAAATTCTTCTGTCCTTCATTCTGTTCATATAATTTTGCTATAAATCATCCTGTAGGAATTTCCCCCCCTAAATATTCATCTCAGGGAGAACCTATTTAAATAAGCCCTCTTAGCAAGATCTTTCAGAATTAAAATTACACCACGAGCGATACTCATCCAATATGTCTCCTTGTATAAAATTTTCTTTGGCCTAAAATAATATTTTTGTTAAATTACATTCTGTTAAAATTGCTGATTTGAGGTGACTGTGATAGTAAAGAAACACTGTGTTAAAAGATCAACAAATTATCTTGGCCTCTTTAATTGTACCATCTCTGTCTGTACCATTGCAGCCCCTTTCTGCTCCCTATCTACATACATAGTGAGAAAAACCCAAGGGCATTATTCTCAGCTTCGCCACAAAGAAAGAATAAGAAGGAAGAAAAATTGCTGCTGGATATACTAGGTTTCCTTGGTTTCTGGTAAGCCAGAGCGTTATGCTCTTTCATAGTCGTCTGAAGCTAATTTTACTCTACTGTCTGGTAGTCATTCGAATAAATTCTTCTGTTTTATTTATGATAGGGATATAAGTAATTTGAGTTTTTAGGGTGTGAGATAAAATATGGAGAGTAGGCAGACATGGCAGGCATTCACACACACACACATACTCTCTTTCTCTCACACACACACACACACGTTGGGTCCTGTGCAAGGTCTCACAGTGAGGGGTGTCCCTCTTGGGCATTACAGGAGAGTTCCATGGGTCGGACAGACTGACTCTGCAGGCCTCAGAGAAGTTTTTTGGTGGAGAAATTAGCAAATCTCTTGTTTTTGTAAAGTGTCAAGTGCTTGACAAATGAATGGTCACATGCTTTCCTTCATCTATTTCTTATCTCTCTGCTATGAAGTAGGTGAAGCAGGCTTATCACCCCATTTTCCATATGGAAATGGGTTTTGTGGGGTTAAGTGACTTTCTAAGATTACAAAGCTCCTAGTACTGTTTTTTCAAGCAGAGTCCAGGAATATTTTCCTTTGTTTGGTCAAGATCATAAGGAGGAAGATCGCATCTCCATGTATAACATTGTGAGCTATGTACCAGTGGGGTGTGCTGCCTTAGAAATGGGACTTGGAAGGGTTCAAGGACAAGGTGGGATTCTCTCAGGGCTGAATGCAGTGTGCTTTAAGGCACCTTCACGGGTCTAAGAATTGATTTAACTTTCTCAATAAGGAACTTGTTCAGTTGTGGGTCTTTTCCCTCTGAAATTAAGAGGTGGAATGATTTGCTCCAGAGCTCAAATCCGGTGAATGATCTGGGGTTTTATGCCCATGAGGGTTACTAATCACAGTTGCTTGTTAGGCAGATTGCTGACCTTGGACCAACAGATAGAACATCACCTGGGAGCAAGTGAGAAATGCAGAGCCCTGGCCCACGCCCAGAGATTCCAGGGAGGAATCTGTGCGCCCCTTGAAGTGGGAGAAGCACTGAGTTAGACACTTGGGGAGGGAACCCCGGTAACTCAACTCAGAGCGAAGGAGAGAACCCAGATCTGGGAGACTTGAGTTCTTGGAGCCGGAACAGCTGGCTCCTGCTCAGCCCTCTCTCAGGACAAATGCCCCAAACCTCACAGTGAACCAGGGTTTGTTTTGGGTCAAAATCAGTGGTGCCCATTGTAAGGACAAATGCAAATTAAAAAGTGAGAGGCTTATTTCCTGTTGAAAATAATAAGAGAAAATAAGGAAAATAATGGCTTCCCCTCCTTTTTCTTAGAGCATTTACCTTAGGAAACTTATTACTTGTATTTTCTCATCTCTTCGAAATACAGTTGGCCCTTGAAAAACACCAGTTTGAACTGCATAGGTTTGTTTATTCAGGGAATTTTTTTTTCAATAAACACACAGTCTGCCCTCCATACCCTGGGTTTTGTATCTGTGGATTCAACAAACTGCAGATGGGAGACAGTATTTTCAGTTCCCGATGGGGAATCTGTGGATGTAGAGGGCCTGCCCTACGCATTGTTCTATGCCATCTTATATAAGGGCTTCAATCTCTGTGGATTTGGTATCCTCTGGAAGGCAGCCAGTCCTGGAGCCCACCCCCCTTGGATGCTGAGGGACAATTAAGTTTGGTGGGAGTCAGAAGCTATACACAAAATTTCAACTGCATGGGGGTTGCGCCCCTAACCCCTGCACTGTTCAGGGATTAACTGTATATATAAATCCTTTTGTCAGCTTTCCGACATGGGAATGCCATTCTTAAGGACTGGGGAGTCATCTCTTCAACAAAATGTAAATGTGAAGAAAGATAGTACCCATGTGTCCCAGTTTCCGTGGGAGGGTGGAGCCTGATTTGGGTGAATGCCTGATCCAAGTTGCAAAACTACTCTCTGTTGTAAAGCTGTGATGTATTAAAGATATAAAGATATAGTGTAATAGTATTATCTACCTATCTATCAATTATCTTTCAAGAGCCATTTTATTTGTCCTCTTTGGGATGGGAAGAACATTCATTTGAATATTATGACAAATCCATGTACTAATAAACCTGGGAAATACAAATTATTACCATTGTTCATTTCCAAGGTATCGTTCTTTGGTTATAAAACATACCCAAAGAGCATATTAGTAAAATAGTCTATTTAAAAGTACTCATTAAAGAAAAACACAAAACCTCTACAATGACTTAAGCAAGTGTATTATAATTGTTTCTATTGCTACAATACAGGAACTGATGAGCCAATGTGGCCCCCAAAGTCTTTGGTGGGAGAAAGTTCTTGGGAGAAACTGCCTCGCTTAACTCAAAATCTGCACACCATTTATGTCCCTGGACTTTTTAATAAGCGATAGCAGCAGTGTTCCTGATGGAACATTTCCCTCCGTTGGTATCAATACATACTTAACCTTTTGAAGCCAAAATGCACATTTGAGGTAAACAATGAAATAACACTTAATTCTCTGAGAAGGCTTAGGCCCTGAAATTGTTTGCACAATACTGTGACAATTTCTGAACCTTTTCCACCCCTGACATTTGACCTCGTTTGTGCCAGAGAGCCATGAAGCAACTTCTGACTTAAAAATAAATGCAAACAAAAATCTCACATTTTGCATAACCACAGATATCATTTCGCATTAGACAGCACTATTTAGTTCTACTGAAAAAAAAATCTTTTTTTTTTTTTACCACAAATTCAAAGCTCTCCAGTGTTACTTTTCTTAATTAAGCTGGGCTGCTCTCACAATTCAAAAAGCTACATTTTTTTCTGCTTAAATTAAACTCCCTGTGCAATGCAGTGACCAAAACAAATAATCTATGACCTACAAACAAGACACTTGCATTCCCTGAAGAATTACGTTCTTGTTTTCTCTAGGTTATACATCTTTGAACCTCTCTTTGCTGTAACAACCTTCTGGTGCTCATTAGCATGCTGATTACCATTAACACAGCCATAATGCAGCAATTTTCTTGGTGTATGTCGAGGAGAAACGCTCATCTGAATGCAGTCAGGGGACAAAATTAACTGCATAAATCTACAGCGCAAACTGGATCTCGTCCAACTTTGCACGAGTCGCCTTTCCTCTCCTGGTTGTGACATCATCCTCCAGATTCCCACTGATGGCTTAATAACTATCTCAGGGTTTCATATTTAATTTCCTCTCATCTCTGTATATTACATTTCAACTTAATTTCAGGAGTGCCTGACCACCTTATTACCATGTCTCATAATATATATTTACCTTTCATCCTTTAGCTCTGTCCCTTAATGGCTCTTTCATGAGATTCATATCTACTTTACTTTTTACATCTTTTTTTTTCCACATTTATACCTTTTTTAAAAACATTGGCTAATAGAGTAGGATTTCACTACACTTGTATATGGATACATTTATGGAGCTAAGAACAAGACTGAGATGTGAAAGCCATGTGTATTTTAGGAGCGAGGCATAAATGTGACTCTTTTGCAAGATAGAATGGTATGACCAGTCATGAGCGGAAATGGAGTTTTGGGGCAGGAACAAGGGCCGTGTGAGACCTGGGTTTTTGTTGCCACTGTCACAGACATTTCATACTTTGACGACACTGTTCTCCAAGCACACCTTAAGGACTGAGAACTCTCAGCTGATGGGTGGAGGAGTTGACAGGAAATCTAACGTGACCCTCTGACATTTTTGTTCGGGATTGTTCTTTGAGGATGGTATTTCAAATATTCTAGCCAGTAAGCAAATGGCATCAAGGAGATTATAAAATACGGGTTCTTCAGTGTTTACATAACTGGGATGATAAGATGTATGTCAGAATCAAAATCACTATTAAAATAAGATTTGATGTGGTTACAAAATAAACCACAGTATGAATAATCACTCTAAAAAAGGAAGAAAAAGCTATGCATTTTATAATCAAGAATTGGCTAACATTCAGATTTATATTCTTTAAAAACAGGAAGCTGTGGGTGTTTTTATTTTTAAAACACAAAATAGATTCTACTGTGTGCTTTTCCAGTTTAAGGAAGCAGATTGAGAAGCATTCATATGCTGCCTCAGGGTGATTAGACTCCATGGTAATTCCCCCTCCCCCAACCTACTCATCCCACCCCCCAACTTCCCTGCCCTTCCCAGCTGGGGGGAGCTGATGAAGGGTGGGGTAGGAAAAATAAACTAGCCTGCCATTTCTAATACACTCGGATCCATTCTGTGTTAGTGATGTAGACAACGTGCTGTGGATGTTTACAGAGGGAGAGATTAATTCTGACTCTTCCCAGTGGGAACAGGGTTGAGGGACAGGGCAGAGAGGCTGTGGAGCAGTGTCAAGGGAAAAGAAGATACGTGAGTTTTGTCCATGAGTAGACTTCCATCAGACTGAGAAGGGCGGAGGACAGGGCCCTCGCTTCTCACTTGGACCACGACAACTACGGACCTAGAGTCACTGAAGGCAGAGGGGAGGCCGACGTTCCGTGATCGGCTCTCTACCGTCGCCCCTCCGATTTACAGGTGTGGGAGGCCCCACTTCTCTCTGCAGCCCGGCCCTGTTTGTGTGACAGCCGATGGGCCGTTAGGTTTGTAAATACCTCGTGAATGCAAAGAATGCTAGGGAACTTTGTAATATTCCCAATTTATGCTGTTATATACAAATAAAAAATGTGTCAGTGACGATCTAAGAAACTTGTATGTCTCACATAAAATACTTTAATTTAGTACATATGAGCACTGATTTTCCTGTAAGTTTCCTCAGTAAGATCGAAGTTTTGCTTTGAATGCGATTCTTTAGGTACATCTTGTAATAACCATTGCTCTAAAATCAATGGCTTAATCGAACAGATTCTCTAGGTACAACGCATTCCTCCTGCATTTATGCTCTCAAGGCACGATTTCTTTGATAAAAGCAGTAACCTGAAAAGGTTACTATAGCTTCCCAGCATTCCCAACTGGTTGCCAAAGAGAAACTTATATTCTTAAGCAAAATAGCTCAATAAGGCTCACGGAACTCTACACACTGTCCAGAACACACAGCTGAATTCTCTGCAGCCAAGAGACTTTGCTGCATGGAAGTCAGAGATAGTTTGCCCCACACCAAAACTCTGTGAACGGGTGTGTGTCTGGATCGTGAAAATTCGGCTGGAAATGCTTGTCTTTCTATCTATGTATAATTATTCAGTCACTCATTTGACATCCAGCATCCAGCTTTTGGATTTCTGTCTACTATACTCCAGTCACTCTGCTCCATACTAGAGTTATAAAGGCATGTCTTGAACAGTTCGTATGGAGGAAGCATAGTATTATAGGGAAAAAAGCCAGGATTTAAGTGCTGGCTCTGGTATTTAACAGCAGTATTCATTTGCTCAGGCCGCTGTAACAAAATACTATCGACTAAGCGGCATAAAAAACAGAAATTTATTTTCTCACAGATATGGAGGCTGAAAGTCTTAGATTAGAAATTAGGGCACCGGCACAGCGGGCTTCTGAGGTGCACTCTCTTCCAGGCTCACAGACGGCCATCTCCTAGCTGTGACCTCACAGAGTGAAAAGAGCAAGCTCTCCTACATCTCTTCTAATAAGGACACTAATCCCATCAGGAGGGCCCCGCCCTTGTGGCCTCATCTGAACCTAGCTACCTCCCAAAGGCCCCATCTCCAAACGTTATCACACAGGGGCTCAGGACTTCAACACGAATTTTTGTGGGGAACACAATTCAGTCCATAGCAACAGCTGTGCTACTTTGATAAAGTGTCATAACCTCTCTGATAGTTTACTTCTTCTGTTATACAGTGAAGATAAAACTCTATGTATTTTAGGTGGTTATTTGATAACATAAAACAGTATAAATAAAAGCACCTATTATATATAGTGCCTGATGAACAGTAGGGCTGAGTACATATTAGTGAGTGTTATGTCCCTTTCCTTCCAGCCCTTACCCCACTAAAATCTCCCAATTGTAGGAGGAGATTAAGAGCAGGGCAGGGAGAAATAAACCAGCAAGCCGCCTATCATAATGCTTTCTGACTCATTGTATATTAGCCACACAAAAAAAGTGCTGTAGATGCTCATTGAGGGGAGAAATTAGTTCTGATTCTGCCCTCTGGGAATGGTGGGGAACACGGCAAAGGGCTGTGGAGAAATGACCAGGAAAGAGGAGATGTTGGGAAGGTTTTAAAGATGGAGCAGAACTACTCTAGGCTGAGCAGGTGGGAGAGAACTTCCACGCTGAGCAAAGACACGGGTGATGATTGGGCACATTTCTTGTAGGGGATCAGCTGTGGCATGACTGTGAGCACTTGTCTAAGAAATTCAGCGTGCTTTAGGGTGACTTACTTTTTTTTTTCCTTCGAAAGCTCCTCTATTATTTCATCTTCTCATCTTAACTGTATATCACCTATAGGTATGGAACACCTGTGCCGTCTATCACTGAGTACTAACTGGGAAGATTGCAGCACCCTGGGTTTTGGAGCTGCAGGTGCACATGGCTTCCCAGGGACTTGCAAACACAAGGAGGCACTTGTGGGACGGCTCAACCTCCTGCAGGGCCTGACTGAGCCTCTGAGCAGCTGCTACTCCATGTCCTTGAAAAGATGTTTGATAAGAAACATCCTTTTGCACACAGTCCTAAATGCTGAAAGTTTCTCTTTTCTGATTAAAAAAACAAAACAAAACCATCTTTAATTTCACAGATAGGGATCAAAGTAATAGAGGCACATAGAGTAACACTTAGGGAACCAGATTTTTCTTCTCCAAAGAAAACAAAATAAAATCTTCCTTTCTTGTTATCATGGTCATGTACACTCACTTTATTTATTTTATTTATTTTATTTTTTATTTTTAAAATTTTTATTGTTATTCAAGTATACTCACTTTAAAAACTACAAAATACATGACCCATGGCTGGGAACAGCAGTGTGGGGACTGACTGGAAATGGAGGGCAGGCTGTGGGGGCAAAGGGGGGAAACTGGGACAACTGTAATAGCATAATCAATTAAAAAAGTAAAAAAATATAAAAAATAAAACTACAAAATACAGGTAAACAAAGGAAAACAAAAGAAGTCATTCATCTTTCTATTACCTAGATAGTATCAGTCAATGTTTAAATTCTAAAGAATTGTACACTCTTTAATCTTTATTTTATGAACATAAAATTTTCTTTATAGCTTTTAATCTGTCTTTATCAGATTTTATCAGAAATAAAATACCAATTTAATTATGAGGGCTCCTAGTACTTTAATGTAAGGTCCTATCATAATTTGTTTTAACCAATTTCATATTATTGTTCATTTAATTTGTTTTTTTATACTCTTTTTTTTATCCTCACTGGAGGACATTTTTCCACTGCTTATAGAGAGAAGGTAAGGGAGAAAGAGAAACATTGGTTGGTTGCCCTCTGTATGTGCCAGGGTCAGGGATCGAACCTGCAACTTAGGTATGTGCCCAACTGGGAATCAAAGGTGTAACCCTTTGGTTATGGGACAATGCTTCAGCCAACTGAGCCACACTGGCCAGGGCTCTGTGATATTTTCTTATAGTTTATACATTTAGCATAAGTTATTACTTCTTAGGATAAAGTTCTACAAGTGAAATATTCCAATTTACAAATATACACATATACATTTTAAAGGCAGTTGATTAAGTGTTACAAGTTGCTAACCACAAAGTATAGACCAGTATAAAAATTCACCAAACCTTCATAAGACTTTTACGTGTCTGTATTTTTTTGCTAACACTGGACACTAGTATTTTTTTAATTGTCTATATCTTTATTTTTTAAGAATAGTTTTAATGGGGTGGCACTACTTGAGCATTACAAGAATGAAAACTGGGGAGAGAGGAAGTCCAGAGAGAAAGGAGGTCCCCGAGAGTCGGAGGCTGTGCCTTGACTAGCTTGTTTTTGCCTGGGGCTGGCCCTGAGTTGCAAGATGTGTATTCTGCATTTTATCCAAGAGGTCCTGACATACTTATTTGGAGTTTTGGGTTTTTTTTTTTTTTGAATAACCAACTTTGAAAACTTTCTCCATTTCTCTACAAATATGACTTTTCTTTCTCCTCGGAGTTACCTCCTCCAATGCAGCAATTAAGGGCAAGTATCAAAGGTCAGGCTCAGGTCTCTGCAAGAGTTGTCCGCACCCTCTACACAAACCACTGCGGAACAGGCCCGTGTAGACGCTGCTCTGCAGGAATAATCAGCTCTTGGATTTTTTAGATGTTAATTTTTTACCTATTTGAGGACACACGAAAAATGGGAGTTTCCACATGGTGAATTATTAAAATGGTCATGGAAATAAAACCAGAGGCGGCCACCCCAAAGTGTGAAGAAAACTATCCATATTCCTACAGACACCTGAGGTGATGTTAATTAACATAGTGAATGTCGAAAATGGGTTTTAATGGATGAAATTAGTGGCTTGGTATCTGCCATGCTTAAGGTCAGGAGCGCGTCCTCACCGTACAGTTAAAGAGTGTGAAACGTGGCAACTGGCACAAACATTTGTAGGAAGTCCCTGCCTTCCTCTGTTTCTCTCGTACAGACGGGGACTGAAAATCCAGCAGTTTGTACCCAGAACCTCTAGGCACAGGGCACAAGCCCCAGATGGCCCTGAACATGGGCACTGGCTTAGGAGGGGACAACTGCCCACCTGACACCAAGAGGAAAGGTAATGGAAGTCTAGTTCTAGAATATGGTCACAGTTCATGGTTGCCCAAGGGGCCACCGAGTCCCCAGAACAGACTGTGCGAACGTGTGAAGAATACTGGGGCTTACCTGCTGAGAAATCATTTAATAAATGTCTCAATATATGGAAGAATTGGGCTTGAGTGGTTTTTGTTGACAAAGCTGTTTGTGCAGAAGTAGAAATGGAATCCTCACCCACCTCGCATTTCTTCATGGGCTACTGTTGCCCACCAAAGGGTCATGCGTGGCCAAACTGGCTGATGTAAAATTCACAACACACTGGCTTCCTTTGTGTAGTGGCCTCTTTATTACTTCCTCTGATTTTTTGGAGAAGATTCCATTTGTTCTGGAATGTTTAGAGCAGATTATATAGGTCATTCTACCATCCCTATTAACATTGCTGTTATGTTAAATTTTTAAAAATTTGGATATTGCATTTTCTTTCCCAAGTGTACTAGACCCACTAATGTTTGGTTATGATGAATGAGGAATATGTTGCTTTCAATTTTTCCCAAAGGAAATATTGGTAAAGGAGGAGAAATGGCCTCCCCTCTGTGCACAAATGCTGTGGTGCCGGATAAAGCCTTTCCTATGGCCCCAAACGGGAGCACGACCACGGCAGGCATCAGAGGGGGGTAAAAGGAAAATGCTGCAATTAACGGTCATTGCTTTTATAGTGACTATTTACTGAACTTAACATGTGCGAGGTGACGTGATAAACTTTCAGCACAGGTTGTGATAGAGTTATTTAAAATCTCTATGAGCTGTTTATTATTATCCTCATTTCACAGAAGAGAGAACTGAGACTCCGGGATGTTCAGCCACCTGCTCATAAGTGGTGGCGACAAAAATCAAACCTGGGGCTTTCAGACTCCAAAACGTGAGGCTCTGCTACCCGGGCATCCAAAAACGTTCCTTCGAGCTCTCCAGAATTTCTTTATTTCCAGTCCAGTATACAGGTTACTACTTACTTTTGAGACAATTCTATACACTTTTACATAGACATTTCTCTTTATTTTATACTCTTTAAGTAATTTGATTAATGAACTTACACTTGTTTCTGCTGATACTTGTAAAGATTCTGTAACCTGGGAAAACAAAAGAATTAAGTCTCTCATTTTTCCTGTGACCCTTATAATAACACCTTAGCACAATTTTGAATATTTTGGGTGGGCTCCTACTTGTAGAAATGTTAAGAGCAGATTGTGTAGATCATTCCACCATCTCAGGAGTAGATCAAAGTGTTCCCTTTTCTTTATTTTTTTCAAAGAAAAATGAGAAATCTATGCTTATAATAGCGATATTAGAAAACATGGACAAGCAAGAGAAAAATAAGTCAATAATAATACTATCAGAGAACACCATTGTTACATTTTTGGAATCTACACTGTTTAGGGCCCCCCCCCCCCAATGCATATACAGTAGCAAAAGAGAGTCATATTATGGAAACTATTTTGCAACCTTTCTCTTATTAACAACATATTATAAGCATCTTTCTATTTTGTTACATTTTGTACTGAGACGGGGGTCAATATGGCCATAGATCGCAGCCCGGGCACTTTGGCAGCAGCAAAATCAATGCTGCTTTGCATTTCCTTTGTCGATGGGCACTGGAGCACCATTCAGACCCAGCTCTGCACTCACGTCCTAGGAAACATTTCTCCAAAAAGGGGGTAGTAACTCATTGGTATGCGGTAGAAGTGACTGGCAGCATGTCTGTCCCACCACCAAAATGAGAGAATTACGAACTGTCTATAAAAATGTCATGGTTTTGTTCCTTAGATCTCTGTGATTTTCTACCCTCCTCCCTCTTTTTGTCCACCTGATACAGGTTACAATTGTTAATCTTGAGAAATCAATAGGGAGATAGAGGTATACCCACATTACAGTTTTTTTTAAATTGCAGTTCTTTAAATGAGGTTACTCAAATAAGAAATAAGACAGGTAGTCATACAAAAACGTAAACAGAAACAGGAGCTAACTCCAAGTCAAATAAGAACACCAAAAAGAATTCAAAGGTTTTTATCCCCCAATTTAAGAGAGCAAGATGAAGCCCGTGGTCGATCTTGCTTTTGCTGCTGTTCAGTCTCTCAGGCCCTCCTCCGGGTTCTGATCTCAGAGCCACCAGAGGGAAATAGGAAGTTGAAACCTATTAATATGTCAAAGTGTGGAAAGGTGAGTCTCAGAATTTCCCATGTGGCTGTGTTTTGATTTCATGTCGATTTGCTTGTTTTCTCTCACCTGGAGCTTCAGAGGCTAACCCTGGAGGACTGACGATCCTGACTGAAATGCTAAATTTCTCTTCCCGCGGCTATGATTTAATGTCAGCCTGGTCGTCCAGCGTTCAGTGCGTCCGTGGTGGCGGGCAGTGTCTTTATTTATATGTTTGTCTTTAATCCCACATCTATCACAGACTGAATTTGGTGAAATACAACATTATTATGTCCTTGGGTGTCATGACAATGGCATGCTATAAAAGTTTGATACGCTTGTTCTCAATTTCTGAACAAATAACAAACAAAGTAGTATGCACTGGTCTCGTGGACTGAGCATTAGCTTGAAAGTTTAGACGCTAGCATCTCTATTGGATGCTAAAAAGTTCAAATGACCCACTTAGATTATCTAAGTTTTTTAGGATGCTCTTCTTTCGGGGTTTAAGTTTCTCGGCTGTTTCAGGATCATATGAGATGTTAGATGCTAAACAGCTTGGATTAAAAATGTTTCAAGCGCTGCAGATACCTTGACGGGAGAACGTGTTACCAGCCCCTTTGATCACCAGGGGCAAGGCACCTATTTCAACGTTTCCTGGGGAAGTTCACTTCTTAACTGAGCTTCTGGGAGGAACCGTAAGAATAGGTAACATAAGACTAAGAATACATACATTCTCTCTCTCTCTCTCTCCTGCACGTGTGTGCACACGCACACACAATATATAGCCATCACAGATATGTTTAACCTTTGGAGAGAATTGGTGCAGGAAACCCGAATGGATCCAAAGAACGTGAGATTGACTGTTTTCTTTTAAATTCTTGTACGTTTCTTTCAGAGGAAATGAATTTTTTCACACCAGAAGCGGCTTGAGGAATCATGCTCACTTTGGCAGGTATCTAATTTTTCTTCTTACTCTGGGGCAAGGCCCATTGGAAGGGAGAGGTATGGCTTGGAAGAAATGGCTGGATTATATGTGTAGTTTGCGGTGAAAAATGTTTTTAGAACTGGGTAAAACGCTAATGCATCTGAAAACTTTTTGAGCTCATCTCCAAGGTGGGATTATAAATTTATGAAATGTTTATAAATATGTTGCTCCTGGGGAGTTCGACTCCTAAGCGCCATCGCGCTTCCTCGTCCCAGCTTTCGTGCGTTCTGCAAACGGGCAGGGAGCTTGCCTATGCTGAGTCAAGAAAAAAGGTGAGCAGATCCCATCCAAAGGCGTCAGCAGCCAAACAGATGTGGTAAGAATGATGTTTCTGATGTGACAAGGCACCTGGCTACTGCTTTCCAGATGCAGGAAAACTGTACCCAGAGAGTTCCTCTGGAAAGGACTCAACTGATCCATGACGGGAAAAGCTGATTTACTCATCTAAATTTAGGCAGGTGCTATTGAAACTAACCCACGCATCTATTTCCATAGTATCTTTCCCTTTATTAATTTATCCAAGCAGTATGTGCTTTTTGGCCCAATGGAGCCCATCTAGCAGACGTTTTAATTGAGCTGTTCATAATGTTGCCTAGATCTTTGTCATGAAAGGTGCCAGCTAATCTAGAGCCCGTCAGACCCTTAGCGTGTGGGAACTTCAAACCGTCTTTTATAGTTCGCACTACTTTGCGATGAACTACTTGGGGGTGGAGTGGCCATGCACCACCCAAGCAATTTCTCTTTCTGTTTCTCCCAGAATACCATGGAATCATCCAGTGTTCGGCATGCCTTAAAATAGTGCCGTGATGGTTAAACTCTTTGGCCAAATTTCAATTCTTCTTTCAGGACTTACATTTTCAGAATTTGACTATCAAAACCATAAGGTTTTAATTTCAAGGAAAAGTTACATTTGAAGACTTTTTCTTTTCTTTATTTCAAAAATATTTACCTGAGAAATGCCTTGGAAGAGTTCTATCAATCTCCAAAGAATGAAGAAAATCATAATGTATGAAACCCTGTATAGAGGAAATTTATTTTAATAGTCAATGAAACCAAATGGATTCCAAAATGGGAAACCACATCAAGTAATTCTACATATATTTGAATCTAGTAAACACTGATTTTCTTTATAGTTTATGATTTGAAACTTCTTGAAGTGAGTTGTTTTTTTGATTTTTAAAAATATTCTTCATCAATAATTTGCAGAATTTAAAACTGAGAGCAATGTGTAGGATTTATCCTGCTGAGAGAGGTTTAATTTAAGTTTTTATAAAGGAGGGAGAATTATGTCCTGTGATATGATGATGTTTTTGGAGGGGGGGAACTGTAAATGGCTATCATTCATTTTTAAAAAATTTTTATTGTTATTCAAGTATAGTTGTCTGCATTTTCCCCCACCCCTCCTCCTACCTTTGTGTGTATTTTAAAAAATTTTAAGTGAAAATCAACCATAATGTTGGCTTTTCTAGAATGCAGAATATTTAGATTAGTTATAAGGCTAACCTACTAATTAAGCCGATTATTGTTTCAATCTTAATTTGAGAATATTTCAATGCTATGTAGAAAATAATTCAGGATTTTTCAAAATCATACTGTGGTTGTCAGAGAGATAAATTCGTACTCTACATGGAGAAATGGAATTTGGCTATGGTTCTATTGGCCACCGCCTCCAGCACACACCCACCCCTGTGTTCCAATGCCAGCTGGGTTCTTTGCTTTGGCTCATTGTCATAAAATTATGTAAAATAAAAAAAAGTAAACATTTATTGTATGATGACTTTGACTTAGTTAAATCCGACTAAGGATTTCAATAAAATATTGACAGTGCTAATATACTATATTTAATATATTTATATTATTATGAATCACTGTTCATATGATATAAAACAACCAACCATTTTTATTTTGAGAGTACCTTTTCCAGGTGACGGGTCAATAGGAATCACTTGATTCTTTATCTTTGGACTCTTACAAATGATTTAGACTTGACAGTGGCAGAAGAAAGTCATTAATACTGCATGTGCAATGACATACAGTGCCAAGAATCCAAGGGTACTCCCCAAGTTCAGATGTCCCTGTGTTGTCACTGGGGACTGTGATTGCCAAGGATGATCAAATGAGAAGTTGTTTATTGGCCAAAGTTCCTCTTAGAGGATAAAAGCTGAATATCATGCTCAATTGGCTGTTTAATAAATGATTTTGGTGATAATGATATGGGTTTTACATGGGAGTGACACCATTTTTAAAGTCAACTTGAGTATGCAATTTGCCTACTCCCGTCTTTCTGATGTTATCAATTACTTCAAGAGCCCTGGACACTCTCACGCTCCCTGGAGAGCTATTGGTGTTCACTGGTGACCCTTGTTACAAAGGAACTAGCAACAAAGAGGAAGATGTAAAGTGACCTTTCAATGATTCAGTTATTTGAACAAATATCTAGGCTGTGATTTACATAATATCTGTTCACACACGTTTCCCCAACTCCAAACTGTGGAATTAAGAAGTAGAGCAGGACCTAGGAATCCGTCGTTTCAACAGTGAATGCAAATAAATATTCAATGCCTCATCTGTAACAAACCAGAAATATAGACCCATAGAAGTTTCATGTTTTTAGCAGTCATTTGAGGATAAAATTATTTTTAATCTGTTTTATTAATGATGTGCAAAAATGTAGGTTACTCATAAATTTTGTTTTAAGGATAAAGGCATCAACATGGAGAACCAGCCGTTGCCATAGAAAACTAAACATCTGATGCCTGTGTGGGGTTAGGGAGAGAGAGACACAATTGTCTGATCCCTTTCTTCTTGGTCCAAGGACCTTAGTTATTACATTTGGAACACCTTAGTAGTCTCTGGAGTATGTCATCATTCATTTATCTCAGCACAAAGGTCTATAGAACAAACTACAACAGCACGTATTTCATACATGGAGCAGAAATAAATTACCTAGCATAAACTGGTAAGGTCTAATTATAGAAAGGAAAAATGAAGAACAAGACGAGTAAATCTGATATACTGCTAAAGTAAAAAAATCAAGAATGAAAAGAATATAATAAGGAAGACAAAAAGTTTTCAGATTGGAAAGACATATTTTTTCTTTTTTAAAGTTTTTTATTGTTCAATTACAGTTGTCCCCATTTCCCCCATTGCTCTCCCTCGCCCTATTCACTCCCCACCTCCCACATTCTACCCTCCCCCCACCCCACCCCGTTATCTTTGTCCATGGGTCCTTTATACACGTTCCTTGACTTGAACTGTCCCCTCCTTTCCCCCATTCAATAGTTAGGTTTTGTTCATTAGAAAAGAAGGTAAAGCTGACCAGATAAGTGTAATGGAGGTAATATTTCAATACTATCTTGTGTGTGAGAGTTTATATGTGCATACATTTTTTTCAATTTTTAAATTATTTAACTGTTGTTCAATTACAGCGGTCTGCATTTTCTCCCCACCTCTCCACCCCACAAACAAACCGACCTCCCTTCCCTGCTTCCACCCTCCGCCTTGGTTTTGACCATGTGTCCTTTATAGTAGTTCCTGAAAACCCTTCCCCCCACTGTCCCCTCCCCCCTTCCCTCTGGTTATTGTTAGATTGTTCTTAACTTCAATGTCTCTGGTTATATTTTGTTTGCGTTTTTCTTCTGTTGATTATGTTTCAGTTAAAGGTGAGATCATATGGTATTTGTCCCTCACCGCGTGGCTTATTTCACTTAGCATAATGCTCTCCAGTTCCATCCATGCTGTTGCAAAGGGTAGAAGCTCCTTCTTTCTCTCTGATGCATAGAATTCCATTGTGTAAATGTACCATAGTTTTTAGATCCACTCATTTGCTGATGGGCACTTAGGTTGCTTCCAGTACTTGGCTATTGTAAATTGTGCTGCTATGAACATTGGGGTGCATAGGTTCTTTTGGATTGGTGTTTCAGGGCTCTTAGGGTGCATACATTTATGTAACTATTTTTTTTATCAATTTGATTGAGGTATAATTTACATATAGGAAAATGCACATTTGTTAAGTATAGAGTTTAATGAGTTTTGAAAGTGCATGTCCCATGTTATCCCCATACAATACAGATACTACAGAACATTTATTTTTACTTTAGGATCCTTTCCCTTGTTTCAGGACACATCCACAGCAGACATCGTCATGACAGTAAGAAGAGGAGCAATAAAGTATAAACTCTTCAAGTAGAGTTCTAAAGTTTTAACAGATGCTATTGGTTAAGGAAGGATGTTAGGCTCAAAATCTTGGGCATTGGAGTATGGGAGCCAGAGTTTCACTTAGTTAAACAGTAGACATGGGAAGAATGCTGGATGAGCTTTCTACAAGAATCCCATCCTCTCTTTGTCTTGTTTCAATTTAATCTTTACTATATATTTTTTCCATCACAATTTAGTCCCTTTATACCTACCTCCCCCCAGCAATCATCACACTGCTATCCATGTCCATGAGTCCTCTTTCCTTTTTGGTCAGTCCTTTCACCCCCTAATGTCCTCTCACCAGCTGTGCTTTTGCTCTCCACCTATGAGTCTGTCCCCATTGTCCTTGTTAGTTTAGTTAGTTCATTAGCTTCCACGTATGAGTGAAATCATATGATATTTGTCTTTCTCTGACTGGCTTATTTCACTTAGCATAATGTTCTCTGTGTCCATCCATACTGTCGCAAAATGTAAAATTTTCTTCTTTTTTATGGCCGAGTAGTATTCCATTGTGTAAATGTCCCATAGTTGTTTTATCCGCTTATCTACTGATGGACACTTGGGCTACTTCCATACCTTGGCAATTGTAAATAACGCTGCAATGAACATAGGGGTGCTTATGTTCTTTTGAATTAGTGTTTTGGGTTCTTTTGGATATATTCCCAGAAGTGGGATTACTGGGTCAAAAGGCAGATCCATTTTTAATTTTTTGAGGTATCTCCATACTGTTTTTCACAGTGGCTGTGCCAGTCTGCATTCCCACCAACAGTGCAGAAGGGTTCCCCTTTCTCCACATCCTCACCAGCACTTGTTGATTTATGGCTGATGGCCATTTATGACAGGTGTGAGATGATCTCTCATTGTGGTTTTCATTTGCATTTCTCTGATGATCAGCGACATTGAGTGTCTTTTCATACGTCTTATTGGCCATCTGTATGTCCTCTTTGGAGAAGTGTCTATTCAGGTCCCTTATCCATTTTTTAATTGGATTGTTTGGTTTTTTGATGTTGAGTTTTATAAGTTCTTTATGAATTTTGGATATTAACCCCTTATCAGATGTATTGGCAAATATGTTCTCCCATTCTGTGAGTTGTCTTTTTATTTTGTTGATGATTTCCTTTGTTGTGCAAAAACTTTTTAGTTTGTTTATTTTTAAATTTATTTATTTATTTTTTCTTTTGTTTCTCCTTGCCTGAGAAGATATATCAGAAAAAATATTGCTACAAGCAATGTCTGAGATTTTTTGGCCTATGTTTTCTTTTATAATTTTTATGGTTTCAGGTCTAATGTTTAAGTCATTGATCCATTTTAAATTTATTCTTTTGTGTGGTGTAAGAATGTGGTCTAGTTTCATTTTTCTGTATGTATCTGTCCAATTTTCCTAACACCATTTATTGAATAAACTATCTTTAGCCTATTGTATGTGCTTGCTCCCTCTGTCAAATATTAATTGACTATAAAAGTGTGGGTATATTTCTGAGCTTTCTATTCTGTTCCATTGATCTATGTGTCTGTTTTTATGCCAGTACCATGCTGTTTTGACTACTATGGCCTTATCGTATAGTTTGATATTAGATAGTGTGATTCCCCGATCCTTTCTTTGTCTTGCTAAAAATTTCCTTGAAACCCTGGCTATGTGGCTGGGTTGGTTGAATAGTCATCCCATAGTACATCAGAAAGGTCATGGGTTCAATCCCCAGTCAGGGTATATACCTAGTTGTGGGTTTGATCCCTCGTTAGTGCACATATGGGGGGGAACCAATATTTCTCTCTCTCTTCCTCTTTCTCTCTAAAATCAATACAAATATCCTCAGGTGAGGATTAAAAAAAATTTCCTTGGACTATGGAGATGGAATGAGTCAGAAAAGCAAAGATCTAGCTTGTTTGCTCCAGTGTTGTAGAACACTAGTGTGCTGGAAATAGTAATATGCACACAGAGCTAGTTTCTCTAGCAGCCCGTGGGGTGGTATATTAAGACATCCAAAATATTCCCATCACTTCAAATGACAGAGTGGCAGAGAGAGATTTGGGAGTCTGAACTAGAAAACACAGAGTTTACAGGCCATTGGCTGGAGGCTGATGGGAGCTCAGGCATCATCAATGGGTTCAAAACAAGGGTGATGTCAGCTAACAATCAGGAGTCTCTCTCCTACCTTCTCTCCCAGTAGCCTAGCTTTGATAAAAAAAATTCCCAGAAAGTAAATGAGCCCTAGGAAAAATGAAGAAGAGGAATTCTTGAAATGTCAGAAAACACCAATTTGTCCAAAATTAAGCCCTCTGTTAATTGGTGGAATGGGTTCATAGCAGAGATTTTAATAAGCTGTAGAAAATAAAGTTATATTCTCTTTTTATGCATACTAAATTCTGAGAAATTTGTACCTATATAAGCAGAATAAATAAATCCACATCATATTAAAAACTAAAATTAGTAATGAATGAACATTGCTCAACTACATGAAGTAACTGCATTTGTACAGCACTTGAGAGTTGACAAGTGGTTTTATGTTCTTAATATCATTTGCACACTCAACAGCCTGCAAGGTGAGCAAGCCAAAGACATAAAAATTTAGACAGCTATGAAATACCTTCCCTGAATATTCATTCATTGAATTAATCGAAGAATCAGTGGAATGCCACTACTTGTCACTTACCTGACATTCCATTTTTCTTGGAGTGCATTTCCAAGAGACTGTGAGGGATACAGAAGCTCAAAAAAGCATCAAGAGTTGGAATAATCCTTGGCATGGCCAAAGAGTGACTGTGCCTGTGAACAGTAGATGTGGAGGGTGAAAAGGATAGAATAAGGAGTTCTTAAAATTTGTGTTAGCATTGAAGAAAAGAAGGAGACCTTGTGAGTGACATCTTAACCCCTGCTGGAGGTCATTTAGAAGGTATGGAGGAGGAGCAAAGGGTGGAATGGCCTCAGTTATCTAACTCATGAGATTGGTGAGGACGAGCCTGGGCAAGGTAAAAAGAAAGGGGAGCTTGGAGAAATGAAACTGGCAGAAGGTATAGCATCCTTGCACCCGGTCAGTAGCTGGATAAGTCCAGACATGAAGACCTGGACAAGCCTTTTCTTATTGGGGAGCAGATAAAATCAAAGCCTGCCAGGGGGCTGCCGAGACCACCCACACCATAGGCTCAGCCCATGGCTGGGAAGTGGAGATTCGTTCAAGAAGCTCAGAGAGTAGAACAGAGTTTCTGTTCCAGCTGCAAGTGGAGGCCTGGAGGGAAATCAAGGCAGGAATCCAGTCTGTGGTTTGAGCCAAAGGAGAGAGGGGGGAGCAGGGGAAGGAATGGAGATGAGATTTGGGACAACAGGACCCCTTCCCTGCCACTGTGGGTTGATACTGTTGCTGGCCTTCTGACTGAGTCAGCATGACTGTGGAACTCAAGGGACCCTCGATTACAAATGGAGGTCATTGGCAATTCCAGTGGGCGAATCTGGAGAAGATAGGGATTGAATGTGATGGCACCCACAAAGCTAGAATTGGAGCTACACTGTCAAGGAAAGCCCAGCCTGAGAGAATAAACCAGACATCCACTTGGCACACTGCCAAAATATAAGCTCTAATTAGAAATAATGACTTGACCAGTAAGCTATCCATTAAAAAAAGTCTAAAATAAGTTTAACCAGATAGCCAAAGGATTTTGGTAGCAATTTGTAATTTTAACATGGTTTAGGCATAGGAAACAGTTTCAAGAACGACAGCAGGAAATGTACCATTTTCTAAGCTAGAATCAGGAATGACATGAATAGCAAAATCATTTCTGATTATTTTTATCATGTGTAGAAAAATATGACTCATTTGACTGTTAATCTCATTAGCCTGGTTTGGTGGAGAAATAGCCAGACCAGTCCCATAATTCTGATTTGTCCCCTAAGTCCTTAGATCCTGCAAGTCAGTTTTAACAGGGTCCTGAGTGGGGCATTCAGTAGCAACTGGTTTTGTCTTCCTTCCTCCCGCCCTCCCTCCCTTCCTTTTTCTTTACTTGGAGACTGTTCATTCTGTATGTGCACAGGGCAAAATGTATTAATCTTGGAAGAATAGGAGCAAGCTCTTACCCATGGGTAACGCCTGCAGCACCTAGCTAGAGTCACTACAGAGCTTTAGGAGCACCCAATGTACAAGATGATGGATTTTTAACTTTACTTATCCTATTTTTTGGAGCACCTTGCACTATTCTTTGTGTCTTGTTTCCTCCCACACAGCAGAAACAGTAATGATAATAGAAGAATGCACACCTGTGGGGTATGTGCTGTGTGCTAGGTACCATTTGAAGGGCTTTGCGAGGATTATTTCATTTTGTCTTCACAGCAAGCCTATGAGGCCAGTACTGTTATTACCCCCATTTTCCTGGAATCTAGAGAAACATGTATTTACAGAATTTGAGATCTGAAAGACAAATATGTTAATAAACACGTAGCCCTGTTTCCCAATTAGCTGCCGTGCCTCACCAGTGCTGCACGTGTGAGTAAGAACGAATGAGACACCAGCGTCTTACACAAAGAAGGCACTGAAGCCCAGATCAGTTAAATCAGCTGCCCAAGGGCACGCTTCTGTTATAATACAGATCTGAGATAAATGTAGGTTATTTCACATTCATTTACCTTTCAACTATACCATATCTTCTCTTAATTATAATTAAGACAGAAAACTAGTATTCCTTAGAAATGCAAATATATAAAATAAATGAGGTCTTGTACAACCACCAAGATTAAGTAAATAAAATTCCGTGGAAGCTGCAGTGTGTGCGTGTGTGTATGAACATGCATATATTTTTTGACACGTTACCTTTAACAAAACATCAGAAAAGGAAATAAAAGAGTACATGGAAATCCAAAATCCTTGAAAGCTTTGCCAGACTTCCTGATGACCAAGTTGGTGTCAATGGTTTGGAGCCACTTTGATCTCAGCTCCTACAAAAGATCCGAAGAAGGGACCTATTAAAATTTTATAGGTCATAATTAATGATTCCTCTCATACAATTTGCCTCTAATATCTCTGGCTTTAGATAGACAGCTTACCTGCAGGGAGAATTTTCTTTGCAGCGGCACATGGAAGATCATAAATTGGCCTGGTTCAGTAATTTAGTGGGTCTTGGAGCTAAAACCTCCATCTTTCTAAATTAATGATTCCAAAATAAGTTTACTGCTACAAGAAAATTAGAGCTTGTTATACACCTGCGTTCTAAATCTACTACCATGGCCTGATATTTTTGAGAATTCAAGGAACTTTTAATGTCCACCTCCTGTTGCTATTTTCCTGCATCCACGCCCGTATGTCTATGCATCATGCTTACACAGCTGTAAGGGTACACGTTGTGAGCACAAGAAAAACCTGCTCTTTGATGCCTCTGCTCCAAGCAGCGTAGTGTGAGGAACCGGGAGCAAGTGCATATTTGCTGGACCATGGAGGCCCTTTGTTTCACCTATTTAGTCCTCCTCCTCCTCTGTTTCTCCTCTCTTTTGTTTCCTCCACCTCTATTATTCCACCACAAAAAGCCCCCACTCTGTCCCAACAATTCCTTGTCAGTGTACAACTGAGCCAAGAAAAGCATTTCATCACCATGCATGCTTCCTTTGACCTCCCCCCCCACACCGTGTTTTTTGGTCTTCCCTCCACTGTTAGTGGAAATGACGTACATGGGTAATGCATTGGTTTGACTATGCTTCTCAAACACCTATCAACGTAACTATTTGTTGTTGGAATGTATAAAGGGGATTCTCTTAAAAGTAAAAATATGTCACATTTTAAATGCAAAAATAAGGCTCATTGGCCCATGTGACATTTCTGATTATCTGTGCCAATTATCTTCCATTAAGGATTGTTGACGAAACCTAGTATTTTATCTGAAATAGTTTTTACCTCCTTCATAGGCTTTTTGATGGCAATGAAATGAAAGCTATTAGTTGGCAGAACAGGGACTCATTGAATTTGCTTCAAATAATAGACTCAAGTGATAAACCATATCAAAAATGTTGACCTAGTTTTCTAGACCTCATGGCAATAGGCCAAGGGAGAGAAAGAGAAGGATGTTAAGCGCACGTGTGAAGATATAATTTATACTTGGTATTAACTTAACCAATGTTGTCAACAGTGTATTTTTCCTTTGCCTTGGGGCTAGCTGGAAATGATAAAATTATCACCAATCCAATCAACTGGCATCTGCCATTCACAGTGTGAATAATACCATGCTTAAAACTTGATAGAACAACGCATCTCGGATAGATTTTGAACCGTCACTACTTGGAAATTACATCTCAAGAAACCAGAATCAAATATGACACATCAACCGAAAGTAGGGAAGGGTCAATAGCCCATTAGCGGTTCCCCAGAGAATTTGTGTTATAAGTGACCTTCCATTTCTGCTGCCACTCGTACCCAACTGCATCAAAGCTGCTTGGGGAAGAGACAGACTAATCACTTGCATATACTAAATTTGCTGCAGGCCATTGTGTGATGAATTGTCCAATTTCACTAAGCAAGGTAGCTTGGAAAAAGAAAATTCGGTCTCACAGAGTATAAAGTTATTGTATGGTCAGGCCTTTGGCTGTAATGCAGGAATTAAAATATCTGTGTTTTCTGGCAACCTCTTAAACTTACTGGGGGTGTGGAACATGGAGGGTGTGAATGTTATGAAGATTTATCCATAATAAAACAGTTGCCCGATGGGTCTCTCTGGCCAGAAGGGCTTGAAATTTTTTAACTGATAATGTCGTCTCATTGATTTGGGGTTGCGTTTTTATAATTTCACTCTTTCAAGAAACTGAAGCATGGAGTATGAGGTCAACCCTAAGACTGAGGTCACTTTGGAGTATACTATATGACTAGTCAACCTGACAACCTCTGAAACATCTTTCATTGACTTTAAAATGTGAATGATAATCTGGGTTATAGCAATTTGGGTATTGGAAATGATGACATAATAAACTTTACTGCCTGATCTAAGATTTAAATAGGCTAGGCAAATTCTACTGGTATTCTGGCTTCCACAGGCACACAATCCCAAAACACGTGTACGTTTACATTTGGTCATCAATTTGGTCCTAGCAGGCCTAGGCAGTGATGTTAAGGATACCAATTTTTCTGTTGGCTAATTCCACATAGACGGTGAGTGGGATGTTAAGTGGGGTTAGAAAATAGGGTGATCATGTCTCTTGTCCCTTTCTGGGTGACCTTGGCTCTTGTTTGCTGCCCTGGTCATCTCAAATGTTAGTTCCTTTCATATCTGGAGTACCCTAGCCAGCCTTTCCCAAAGGGTATGCCTCCCAAACTGGTTACACTATATGCAAATAGGTGCTGCTCCCAAGAGTGATATTGAATTGATGGGGAAACTCTGGGTTAAGGGCAGGGAAACGGGGTCGTTTCTGCAGACTTCTCAGAGCTTCAGTGTGCTAATGTGCGTTGTGGCTAACCAAGAGGGATAGAGGGTATTTAGCAAATTTATTTGTCCAGATATTTCTTGTAATATCAGAGGACTGTGTGGAAATGGTTCGCATGTAGCATACTTTGCCAAACACCTATTTTGCCCCATTTCAAATGCATGCAGTCCTTAAAAATGATCTGCAACGTCTAACACAGTGAACCTACCACACAAATACAAATACAATTGGGAGAGCAGCAGGGTACAAAAGTAAAACTTCAGCGTGAACTACCATCATAGAGTATTTTTGGAAAAGTCCCAGAAAATAATACTGAACCTGGAAGAAGAAAAGTGACAACAGCTTAGCGGGTTTCTGCTGACAGGCCTATTTGTAGCCTTTGGGCTGGAGTGTTCCTGCGGAAATTCAAGGAAGAAAAGAACATTATTATTGCCTCCTCCTGCCCTCACCCTCCACAGATTTCCTGGTTAGCTTTCAGGGATGGCATGAGATTAAGAGAGTCCCCACAACTGTGGAAATTGGGGGAGCATGACATTCCTGGAATTTTCATTCTTTTTGTAACAAAGCAGGTCCTGGGAATTGTGAGTGAGAATGAAGGAGAAACTCACCAGGGAAGAAATGTGGCCACGGGGACATTTTGTTGAGATGACACTTTACTCTGCAGGGGGCATTCATAGCCCTGGAAAGCCCCTTCTCTCTGGGTCACACCTAACAAGACTCTCTTTTCCTCTGGGGCCAGACACACCCATGGCCAAGTAGAATTGCCCTTAACCTGGTTTGTCTGGGTATAAGGAAAATGCATGAAACTCTAGTTTGTTATAATTTCTAGGTTAACAGGAACAATTTGAAAAGCTACATAATTAAAATGCTCCAGAAAGCAGTAGAACCTAATTTGTTATTTATTAACTTATTATTTTGTTTATTTTAAAGACCTATTTCCACAATTACAGCTATGTTATAATCCTTGACCTCTTTCTTTCCATATTTTCTGTTTCTCACCTTCCCTTCATGTCCCTTCATGTGCTTCCAGTCCCCAAAACACAGCATTGATGGATTTGTAACAAAAATCCCTAATATCTTCACTAATCTTGTTAACACAAGAACACAAATAAGTCCCCAATCAAATATATATACATATATATGTATATATAAACATTTTGAAGTGTGAGATGACTCAAAGAGAAAGAGAAAAATTTACTGAGGCATTTTCTGCTTCCTTGGGGAATAAAGACCCTACATCCCAGGGCTCTGCTGCACTTGGAGAAGAAATTTCCAATGCTCAGTTCTCTGAAAATCAAGCTGATACACATTTACAACTAAAAACACAGATAAAACAGCTACAGCAATGTTGGCAAATGCACACTTTTCCCCAAGTTAAGTAACATTCCATTTTAAAGCGTGATTGTATCCATGAGCAAGTAATGGAGTAGGGTTTACTTGCATTTAAGCAGAAACGTCTATATTTCTGAATTTTATAACTAAATCAAATTATTGTGTTTTTATTTTTGCTTATCTAGTTGAATATAAACATGTCTTCTCCAAAACTTTCTTGTTTTCTATTTACTGTAGCAATGGGCAAGTCCTTAAGTTGCAGTGAGCCTTGTGAGAACGGAGTAAGTACTATTTTCCCTGTTGTAGAGGTCAAGGAATAAAACTTTTAGATTTTCTTTGCACAAAATCCAGGATTCTATCTATCAATATATGCTGCCACTTCAAAATATCTAATGCTTTTAAAGCCAGAAGCATTTTGTGTATTCATCACTTCTCACCAAATATACAAACTGCCACAGAAATGCCTAGCTTTTAAAATTCCACAGTAGAATTAAATAAGCTCAAGACTAAGCAGAAAATAAGAATACTGAAGCTAGAAGGAGAAAAATGAAAACAGGCTAGCTTGTTTCTGCTGACAAGCCCATTCGTAGTCCTCTCTTTAAGCTAGAGTGTTCCTGCATGGCTACATGCTTTCAGCAGCTGCACTGGAGTCTCCAGCTTTGATCATTGGATTGTCTCACCGCTGAGCACATCCACCCAGCCTGAAGAATGCAAGAAATACCAGCTCTCATTCTCTCCAGACAACTGAGGTACCATGACAAACAGTCAGTAGGAGAACCACTCATAGAGTACCATGACAAACACTCAGTAAGAGAACCACTCATACTGGTCAGTACCGTGACAAATACTCAGTAAGCCAAAGCTCTTCTCCACCTCATCATTCCATGACAGAGGGGAATGAAGTCAGGTTGTCAGGACTCTTGTCAAAACTAGCCTTCGGTTCCCCGACATGGGTCTTGTTCAGGGCTCTGCCATGCTATTGCATGGGGGTCTCTGCTGGTGGGGCTAACTGTGCTGATTTTTTGAAGACAATCCTTGCTGCCTCTATTCAAAATAGCCCGCTAAATGTTCTTAAATTATTTTATGGAGAAATCAAACTCAAAATGCTGAGGATACAGGTGGTGAGAGGAAAGTGTAGAGACATCACTTCTTGTCTCAAGCCAGGTGGGACACTGTTCCAGAGTGGGAACAGCATCCAGTCCTTAAGAGAAGGACCTGCACAGTGGGAAAGCTAGAGTGGAGGGAGGAGTTGCTAAGGCTTGCAAAGGCCTTAGAAAGGTGACACTATATTCTGGGAACAAAAGATCAATCCAAAGGGAACTTCCATAAGAAGTGCTGATTTTGATATCTAAGTTTTTCTGATAAAACCATTCTAGATTGCACAGGTGACTTAGCAAATTCCAGAGGCCTGAATTATGTCTAAGAAATCAGTTTTCAAAAAAGGAACTCATCAAGAATAAGAAACTCTTTCTAAAAGATAAAAGTGTCTAGGTAAACTAAGAATATTCACTAATAAGTCAGCAATTTCACACAATGTCTATTTGATGTCTCCCTGCTCATACTCTGTGTCCAGAGCTTCTTGAAGAGCAAAGAGGCAGGGTTTATTAGATCCAGTATATAAGTAGTTTCTATCGCCTTCGCCCTTAGACCTTTTTACCATTTATTATTATTATTATTATTATTATTATTATTATTATTAAGAGACAGCAACTATTTTTAATACAATTGCTTCCTACTATTCAGTGAAGACACCTTTGGAGTCATGATCCTTTCAAGCAGATGGGGAAGGTGAGACCCAATGAGATCAAATGATTTATCATCAAAATCAAAAGTGACTCTTCAACTGGGCTGGGATAAACCACAGGTCCTTACTCACATGAAGTATTTATACTTCTTAAAGATTTTAAATAAAAATTTTTTTGCTTCTCTCTACAATATTCATTAGTTCTAATCATATTATGGTCCCAATGTAGCTATTTTAAAGTGAAATTAAAAGGCAGCCTAGCTTTGGAGAGTAAGAGTTATTGAAAGAGGTGTCTGGAGAGCCATTTAAAATTTTCAAGTGAAAAAAAAAAAGAGTGTGTGTGTGAGAGCTGTTCTTTTCCTTTTAAAAATTAAGAAATCAAATATAGGAATAGTCTAATTTACATTAATGATCTGCAATCTATGAAACAATTTTTAACCATTTTAAAGTGAAAGGCTGGTGATTATGTGGGTGAGTGGATGGCTATAAAAACCATAAATCTTTGCGAGCCGCGGATGTGCTAGGTAATAGTATGTAAAAATGAGGTTGGCTAGGTTCCTGGTCTGATAACTTTCCTAAGAAAAGCCGATGAGAGGGTGGAACTTTCTTGTTCTACTTGTCCTTTCACGTCAAGGTTTGATCTCTCTCTTCCTGATATCCCAAGCACCCCTATACACATTGGGTACGATACAGCTATGTCCCCAAATGAGTACTGGCCCTTCTTAGCCTCCCCCTCCCAGGGAGAGTAGGACCAAGGGAGGCTCAGGAAATGGGAATGCTGGCTGTGCACGACAAAAGCCCTGCAGAGCTGCCACCGTCCTAGGCAGACTCCACGGGAGAATTTGCCTTTCCTGTTGCACCAGCTGAGAGCTCTCATCCTGAGACGTACCACAAAAGTATGCTGTGCATCAGCTGCTCAAGTTTTTTTTCCTTCTGCTAGGCCCAGTCTCTTGGAGAGAAGTAAATACTACCGCTGCTGGCACATAAAAGACTAAGAATAGAGGGTAGAGGAATGGAAGAGGGAAGTGGAGAAGGAGATATTCCTGAACCCACAGTGAATAGAACAAACCTCAGGTTATGTACAGAGAGAACACCAGTGTCCACCAAATTATTCAGCAAAAAAGCAGCAGAGGCAGTTATGATATGTGCCAACTGCCCAGGGAAATAATGCTTGAAGTAGAGGCTCGCCTGAAAATGGAGTCTACTTGCTCCGTTTCCCAGTTCTAGATCCCACATTGTCACTGGGAAAGAACCTCGTGGCAACTGACATGTAAGGCACAGTTGGTAACCAACTGATTTTAAGCACACTCAGTGGTACTTTCAGATATGCCATGAACAAGCTTTCAAAGAGTTCTCCAATCACTGGACTAGGAACGCCTAAGTGCAATGAAAAGTATGCTTGATTGTGCTACAATAAATAGTTATGTGTTTCTTAACAATTTTAACACCTCAGATACCACCCCACGTCACTGAAGATAGTTAGTTAAAGGCTGTTCTGTATAAATGTCATGCTTTAAGGGAGGTCTGGAGCATGGATTTGGTTTTATCTGACAGGTCAACACAAGGGGAAGAATTTCAACTTTCAACCATATTTTTAAAGATAAAAATGGGCTTTTTTAAAAGTCTGCAGAGAACGGGTCCTAGCCATTCCATTATGTGTTATACATATTAGAGGGGAGGGCAAGGCATGTACTCAGAGAGTTTTAGAGGAAATTATAAGGCTACAAATGATCCCCTTTCTTGAACCCTGAAAAATTCCACTTTGATTTAGCACCAGTGGAATTGTTAATAGAAATTTCTTTGCACATTGTGTATAAACAGCACAGGCTGGCCTGTATCAACTTTATGCTCCAATAAACAAGACAATAATGACAAATTATCAAAGCAGGCCTCAGATGTGACCCTCAATTGGGAGAGCAGGAATTTAATGAAGACAAAAGCTAGGTGAAAGCTGCTAATATCATTTACTGATAAACAGATTTTCTCGGGAGGCTCCTAGCTGAATCCCCTAAGGACCCATAAACCTGCATAATTCCATTTAAAATATTGTGCAATTCACTAAATTAGTCTTTGAACATCCTTACTATCCAATTACGAAGCCCCAGCATGGACAGAATAATGAAATTTTTCAAACTGTGGAATGCATGTGGTCTTAACAAACTTATGACAAACACCAAAATTAGCTTTCAATTTTGAGGCCAATGTAGCTCCCTTTAATACCTCAAGTCAGAGTGGCAACAATAAAACACTATTGCAGGGCTAAGCAGAACAGGAGAAAAATAAATCTCAACTTACTCAGGATTCCGAACACGGTCTACCTTCAGGAAAAAAAAAAATCATAAGAAGTTGAATGATGTTTTGCATTTGCAAGCTATTTGGTCGCTTAAAATCTAGTAAAAGCTTTACTGAATAAAGGGTACAAAATACCTCCTGGACAGTTCTATCTTCCAGGCAGGCAGAAAAAGGCAAGAGTTTAAGGAAGTGAAATTTATTTCTGTTCAAGCATTGCAAGCTGCATTATTAAAGTCATTTGTCATGGTTTGAATATTTCTGCCTGATTCACCATTAAATTGGCCTTCTAATTACCAACTTTGTCATGAAAAGTGGTCTGGCTGTTTCATTCACCAGAAAACTTCAATTCTTTAATCATCACTTGCTTCATGTATATAAAAAGAAAAGAAGAGAAAAAAAAAGAAAACAACAAACCATATATCTTATCCTTAAATCTTAAAATAAATATCAACACAATTATGCTTAAATGATCACATAGCCATATATTTTTAAGATGTTGAGAAGAACTTAGAAAAGTGAGTTTGTCATTTCGCCTTTATAAAGGAACTTGCCAACATTAACCTATCATCTGGCTGCATAACTCAGTCTTGCTGTTGACCACATAAACTTTTGCTCTTGTTACGGCTTCAGAACCAACAGGTAGCAAATGCAATCTTAATGTGCCAGGTGAGCTATTTCTCCTTCTTATATTTTCTAGCTTCTTGGGTTCTTAGTTGCTGTAGTTATTTTTATTCACAGAAAAGGATCTAGAATCCATGGCTTCTCCATATTACCTAGTAAAATTGTTGACAAGTTGTTTGCCCCTGGTTCACATTTCCAGGTAGGTAAGGGGATTGTGGCTGACAATCACATTGCTACTGTATCTTCCTTCCTATATTTCTGTCTGTTGGCTATGAGAATGGTCCAACATGTACTCACATTTTAGACTACACAGTGTAGCTTCCTTCAGGGGGGAAGTGCTAATCTACGAACATTGTTAAGAGAAGTCCATCACAGGCATAGTAACACAGCCACGCTTGTGAAACGTCCATACAACAGAACAGAGACGGGCAAAACTGTTTTGCCCCCAAGTACCAGATTGTGAGGTATTTTACAGTTTACAGATGAGGAAACTAAAGCGTAAAGGGATTTTGCAAGTTTTCCCCCAGGTCACGCAGCTAAGAACAGCCAAGCAGACCATCTGGAGCACACCCAGGTAACCACCTCTCCACGTGCATGGGAATCACTTAGTGCAACTCCCTGTGTGGTGTGTGCATCATATCTCTGGGCTAACATGTTTTTATGTTTATACCATCTTTGAAAAGTGTATAGCTTTAGACATTTTCATTCGGGGGCACCCCTCAGTTACAGAAGTTCAGTTCCATGCCAGTGCAATAAAGCAAATACCACAATAAAACCAGTCACAATTATTTTTTTCCCAGTGCATATAAAAGTTATACTTACACTATACTATAGTCAATTAAGTGTGCAATAGCATTTTGTCTAGAAAATAATGTATATACATTAATTAAAAATACTTTTTTGCTAAACAGTGCTAACCATCATCTGAGTTTGTCAGAAAAATGGCACCAATGGACTTGCTTGATGCAGGTTTGCCAAGAACCTTCAGTTTGTAAAAACTGTAATAGCTGCAAAGCACAACAAAGCGAAGTCCATGAAATGAGGTTTGCCTGTAAAGAGCTCCATGCCTTAACCGCTACAAAGGAGACTGACGATGAATCTGGAAAACTTGAAGACTACATCACTGAGATGTTTACATTAGCATTCGATGATCACCCTTATAATGCCTTCTGTTACAAAAATGATCTTTGAATATGCATTTTCTATTGACCTATATGAGCCGTAAAAAAATGAGTAAACATCTGGGTAAACTTTATGAGTATTGGAAGCTTATTTTTATATATTCTTTTGTTTAGTTGCTACCTTTACTTGCAGGAAAGTTGCATCTGATAATGAGAGGCTCACTCATAGAATAATTATGTCATAGCATCAAGATGATCCTGTACATTTCCTGATTTATTTTTTAGATTGTATATAAGTTAATTCACTGGTTTCATCATGTCTTCTGACATTGAACCAAAGTGGAAAAACTTGGTTAAAAATGTTGAATATCATAAAGTATGAAATTAGATAATCTAATCTACCTTAAAAATAAAACGAGAACACTTTTGAGAATAAAAGAGGTGGTACTAATAATTATGCCAAAGCCACAGGGAGAAACCGAGACTGTTATAAACAAAGTAGGTAATTTTTCATCCTAGTATTAGAAAGTTTATATTCTGGATTTTTTTCTTGTTTTAGTCTCAATTTCTTCTGAATTATAACCTGCAATAGCTTCCTCTAAAATGTTGATAGTAGATAAAATTTTCAGACTCCTGGAGTATCAAAATGTGTATTTACTCTACTCTTGGACCCAATTTAGAATGTTGATAACATGGAATTTTGTTTCTAAAGCCATTTTTCTTAGAATTTTGAAACCAACTTTTCTACTTTTTCTAGTTTTCAATTTTTCTTTTGAGAAATCAGGTGTCATTTTGAATCTGTGTTACTTATATGTCATCTGTTGCTTTAATCTTTTGCTTTTTTTCTTATTCTCTTTCCCCTTTTTTTCTTTCCTTCTTATTTGAAGTGCTTAAGATTTTGTGTTAACCTTCAGTGTTGTAAAAATTCATAATGATGTGCCTTGGTTTGGTCTTTTCATAAAATTTATTGGACTGGGTACTTACAGTATCTTATTAGCTGGAGGCAAATGCCCTCCGTTTTGAGTGTTTTTCTTGTGTTATGTTTTAGGTAATTTCCTTTGCTCCAACTCTTCCTATTCTTTCTAGATCTTTTATTAATAAAACATTGTATCTTTGCAACAACTAATTTCTTTTTATTCTTCCATTTTTCATTTCTTTGTCTTTTCAGTATATACGCTGGAAAATTTTCTTGTCTTTATCAACCTTTGTATTAAATTGATATTTTGGCTATCCTGTTCTTAATTCTTTCTTGTTCTTAATTGTTCGTTTCCATAGCATCCTGTTTTTGTTTTCAGAACATAATATCTTTTCTTCACTCTCTAAGGATGTTATTATTATTTTTAAAAGTTTCTTCTTTACATTGTCGGTCTGCTCTGAAGTCCTTTGTTTGTGTGATTATTTTTGTACTCTTTTTCATATTGGAGTCTTTACTCAAACGCCTGGTGATCCCTTGCTGACTGTTAACATTTATGAGGGAGGCACTAAAAAGCAAATCAGAGGCTGCATATGTGTGCAGGAATTTTCCACTTAAGGACTTCGCTGTGGGCTCATCAGAAAGCGAGAAGACATTTTCCTCAGATCTCTAAAAATCAGTTCAGTTTCCCCACAGAAGGTCCCTTGGGTTCCTGCTTTCGCGTTGGGGACAAGCATTCTGTGACCCTGCTTCCCCTTAACCAAATCACTCTGGATTCAGCTCCACATCTTGACCCTTTTGACTTTTGTGCCTTTTTTTCATTTATTGGGCTGGGTACTTACAATATCCTATAACCTGGAGACAAATGCCCCCAGAATATTTGCTGCGCAGTTTCTCCCAGAAAATAAAACTCTAGTCGTCTTGGGACACTCAATGACTGTACAAAAACTTTTAGCCTACTCATGTCTTTTTGACTTTGCACGCAGCAGACATCTGAGGTCTCCAAGTGCAGAACCTCTCAGGCATACACAGGACAAAACAGCTCACCTGTAATGCTCTTCCACCTCTGCCAGGGTTTACGTTTGAACTTCCTCCACTCTGCTAAATCCATTACTATCCTTCCACTGGCTAGTTCTCTTTCAAAAATCTGACAAAAACTGCAGTTTTACAATTTCTCTCAGTGGAACTCACATCTGCTCTAAAAATCAGCTCTTGGTCTGATTACTAAATTCAGCTCACAGTGAAATGGGTTATGTGCTGATGCCCCAAATTCAGCAATTCTTTCAGAGGCTACTGGAAACCTAGAGATCAGGCAAAAATCCAGATCAGAGATCTGAAGCCAAAGAACTCCAGCTTCACAAGACCCCTGCTGAAGTATCAAAGCAGGCAGCCTCCAGCAAATAGGGAGTTGCTGCTCTTAAATCAGAAAAGGAATTGGAAAAGAAGTGGTGAGTTTGCAGAGAAAAAATTAAGTAAAACGGAGTTACCGGCAGTGTTAGCAGTTGACATTAAAAAAAAAAAATTAAATGATGAGCTTCTGGCTTTAATATCATGACTCTATCCAACCCTCTGAACCCTTTTATCATACCTAAATAATTGTTCATTCATCTTTCAGGAATACATTAGAGCAAAAGAGTTTTCCCATAGGCAAACGCATTATACATATTTGCAAATGTCTTACATAATGATGCAAATACTATGCACAGGGATGTTTTGAGGAAAAGTAGAAACAATGCAGCAATTTCCATTCTGTTTCATTAGCTATCGTACTCCCAAGGAAAGGGAGTTTTCTTTGTTGTTTCTGCTTTTTCAGATGTGAAAAAAAGGCGGGTATGTAGACTTCATGGTTTGGCAGTAAATAGGAAAGCTAGTGGTTATGTAATGGAAAATGTTTCTTAATTCAGCTGTTCTGTCTCACACTCCTATTTCTGGTCGTTATTACCAAAAACATTTAAAATACATGCTTATTTAGGAAATAAGACCAATTTCTTTTTATTGGGATTCAAAAGTATTTTCAATAAGTTTTTTCAATGGAGGAAAAAAATAAAACTAAATTCCAACGACAGGTACAAAATAAATTTTTTCAATTTAACTCGTTATGGTCAACCAAGGTTTAAAATTTTACTTTTGTGACAGGAGCTTAAATACCATGACTTATATTAGGATTTAGTTGTTACTGTAAAAAAATAAACAGAGGTCCCAGCAGTTTTGTGCCTGCTCTGCATCTACATAAGAATTCCCCTTTCATTCTGCTCCAGTTACAGGCGGCTTATTATGGCCATTGTTTAATTTGTGCTCTGTTTTTACAAATGACACTTGTACAGGCCTCTTGGGGCTGCTGTGAGAAGCCAGGCCCCTCTCTTTCCCTTGTGTCAATTCTTTTGTGCACCTTTATAATTAGCCACTTAACAAATTGAGGGAAATGAACCTTTAGCTGCAAAGTGTATCCTGAAGTTAAGTCAACCATATGACAGGCAAAACCGATACATGAAAATCTCCTTAACTCAATTGTTGAGTTGCCTGGAGGGTTAAGAGGCATTCTGCTGGCAATAGCCTAAATGAGGAGCCTTCGAAGGGATGGTTTTGATGCTTCACTATGGAAGTGCCTGTTAGTCTTTCCAAGAAACAGCACACACTAGAAAAAGCACACATTTCAAAGCATTATAGTTACTTCTTTTCAAATCTTTTGTTTTACAGGAGAAAAATGTCCAAAGTCAGACTCTGAAAAAAAAAAAAATCTCCAGGCTTCAAATTTACAGATTAAATGTAAAATAAAACAAAACAAAAAATAAAGAGAAAAAGAAAGAAAGAAAAAAAAGAACGATCAAGCTTATATCTTTTGGGCTGAAGTACAGAAAATAATACCATGTGTATTAAGATATAAATTAATTTGTTTTTAGACTCTATAATAGGGACCTAAGAGCAGGGTGTATTATTACCAATTTTTCCTTTTTTATTACTAATTAGACTTCTAAATGTGAGTGTAAATGTACCTCAGAGAGTATGGATTAAAAGTTACATATGCATAAAAGATCATTTCAAATTCATCTTCCAACAAAAACTAGAACTTGATATTTTCTCATGTTCCCACTTATACCGCATTAACACAGATTTTAGTACTTAATTGCTAAATTCCATTGCGATCGTTCTATCAAGGTATTTACTTTTGGGAACTGTCTTGATATCTTAATCCCCAGTTTCCTAGCCAGTAGTCAAGTATTATCAATTTGATGTATCCTGTTTTCAGTGATTCTTTTTCAAGTTAAATGTGTATTGCCTCTGATGCATACAATAAAATGTATCTGGTTTAGTGGCTTATCCAAATCAAAGCTGCCTATGCCATCTTTTCCACAGAGCTGGGGAGAAATAAATGGAGTTTATATTTAATGAGGTTTTAGAATATTATATTATTAGAAGATGAGAAATTTGAAGACACTGTAACATATCAATATATGAGAATCCTTTATACTTGGGAGTAACATTCCGTTGTGGTCAGTGAGGTAAAATATGACAGGTTTCACTTCATATAAGTTCAAAGTGTTATTATAGATAGAAATGTTGGTTTTACTATAATATATGTCCCAAATTAAAGTCTTACAGCACCCTGCCATTGGTTTCAAACACTGTTAAATTGCCTGTACAGTCTGTTGAACTAGTGGCTGACAGCATTGCTCATTTAAGGCCATGTCTATACAGGGTTTGCTAGCCCACCCATGCCTACCTTCTTTTTAGCTTTATTGACGTATAAAAATTGTGAAATTTAAAGTGTACAACTTGGTGTTTATATATATACACACACAAATATACATGCACATATATACGTATATATATATATATATATTGAATAATCACCACAATCAAGCCAATTAACATAGCTATCACCTCACATAGAGTTGTTCCCTCTTATCTGAGGAGGATGTGTTCTAGGACCCCCAGTGGATGCCTGAAACCACGGATAGCACCCAACCCCATATACTGTGTTTTTTCCACACATAAATCAGGCACTGTAAGAAGTTAAGAATAGCTAATAATAAAATAGAACAATTATAACAATATCCTGTAATAAAAGTTATATGAATGTGGTTTCTCTCCCCTTCTGTCTCTCAAAATGCCTTATTGTGCTGTGCTCACCATTTCACTTCCAGGAAGCACTTCATGCCTTCTCTGTGGCATATCTGAATTGCCAGCAAGACTACTCTGGCACTTTGTAACCATTGTTAAGTAAAATAAGGATGATACCACCACAGTCTGTCTGATAAGCAAGACAGCTACTAAGTGACTAATGGGCAGGGAGCACACACTGTGTGGGTACGCTGGACTAGAGGATGATTCGTGTCTCGGGTGGAACAGAATAGAATGGCACGAAATTTCATCAAGCCACTCAGAATGGCATATGATTTACAACTTACGAACTGTTTATTTCTGGAGTTTTTAATTTACTATCTTCAGACCATGGTGGACCACAGATAACTGAAACTGTAGAAAGCAAAATTGCAGATACAAAATCGCAGTAACTACTGTAGTTACTCTTTTCTTTTTTCCTTTCTTTTCTTTTCTTCTCTTTTCTCTTCTTGTGGTGAGAACACTTAAGACCTACCCTCTTAGCCAATTTCCAGTAAACAATGTAGTGTTGTTCACTGTGGTGACAGTGCTGTACATGAGACCATCAGACCTTACTCGGTCTTGCTTCGTTGATATTTTGTACCCTTTGATCAACATCTCCCCAGGTGTCCTTCCCCTTAGTCCCTAGCAACCGCCACTGTACTCTCTGCTTCCATGACTTTAACGAATTTACAATCCACATTGAAGATCGTGTGGTATTTGTCTGTGTCTGGCTTCCTTCACTTAGCATGATGTCCTCCTGGATCAATCATGTTGTTGCACATGACAGGATTTCCTCCTTTTTGAAGGCTGAATAATATTCCATTGTATATGTATACCACATTTTCTTTATCCATTCATCCATCAATAGACATTTAAGTTGTTTCCATATCTTGGCTATTGTAAATAATGCTGCAATGCACATATAATTCAATAGCAAAACACCAAAAAAAAAAAAAGTGGGCAGAGACCCTAAATAGACATCTCTCAATGAAGACATAAGTAACCAACAGGTAAATAAAACAGTGCTTGACATCACTAATCATCAGGAAAATGCAATTCAACAGCCACAATCAGATATCACCTCATACCTGTTAGAATGGCTGTCATAAGAAAGATAAATGATAACAAATGTTGGGAGGATGTGGAGAAGAAGCGACCCTTGTGCACTTTTGATACCATGGTAAATTGGTACAACCACTGTGAAAACAGTATGCAGGCTCCTCAAAAATTAAAGTAGAACTACCTTTTGATCCAGCAATCCCACTTCTGGGCAGATATCCAAAGGAAGTGAAATCAGGAGTTTGAAGAGATGGCTTCACTCCCATGCCTACCTCTTTAAATGATGGAGCAGTGAGAGCCAACCCTTACTATATGACTGAAAGTGTGCCAGGCACTGTTGTGGGCACAGTGCATATATTAATTAATATAATCCTCATTTCAAATGTATGAGTAAGTAATCCTACCCTCCCTACTCTACAGATGAGGAGACTAAGACCAGTGTGGGTAACAATGTCACATGTGCAGGAAGTGGCAGAATTGGGATGTGAACCTAACTGCCTGGCTCAAATCTGTGCTCTTCACCACCAGGCTATGGGCATTTGTTCCCCTGACTTGCCACCTGTCCAGCTCTATTGACCAGACTGACTAGTTTTTTAGTATCATGTAACTAGCTCAAGAAAACCCAGTAGCAGTTCTCCTTGGTTAGATGTCAACCTACTAGAAATCCTTCTTTCCCAAATTGTTAATGGATTTAAAGACCTATTATTTAAGGCTGATGTCAGCTCGTATTAAAGTGACCATATAATTTATTGGGTCAGTGGGCCATTTCAGAGAAAGTAACTAGGCGCTATTAATAATGACATACTTGAACTACCTGGCAAAACCTGGGCTGATCCAGGCAAAACCTGAAGCTCAGCCTCTTATGGCTCAGACAAGAAAACAGCTAGCAATTCTTGCCAACTCTCTCCATGCTCTTGGAAAATGAGAGCAAATAATATATGCAGATGGAGTCACCTCACTAGACTTCTGCTATGTACATTGGAGCCTCATTGCACAATCAGTTCGTGAGACCTAGATAAGCCTATCATTGAGAAATTGCCAAAATGTTCCAAGACTCTGGCCTACCTTAAAAGCAGTCTTAGCCTCCCAGATTACTAATTGAAAAACAGCTCATAGTCTTTGCAGGTCAGGGGTGTGGGGGAGCTTTGCTGCAGAGCCCCCCATCTGCCACGGGTGAAAATAAATCTACCAAGACATGATCTGCTTGGGGAGGAAAGGTGGCCATTCTCTCAAAAGAGAAGGACCAAGTGCCTTTTCCTCAATGGGCTTTTATTGGGTTCAATTTGCACAGGAATACAGGTAAAGCTCATCAATCATTGTCAGGCAGTAAGGATCAAACAATAGATAACAAACAAAGAACTCTGAGGGCTTACTCTGAGTCAGGGTCAGTTAGCTAAAGGGCTATAAGGTTTTGGGAAACAAACTCACTTCAGGCTTGGACCCTTATTATTTAAAGTGAGAGTATTAGCAAAGCAGGTTTCACAGGATTTTATGCATTCTTTCTTAGGCCTGATTGCCCCAGGGAATCTGCCCTTTCCAGCACAGGGCTGCACCGCCCTCTGTCATTGTTTCAGGCTTAAATCAAGCAGGGGAAGTAAGACAGCCAAGAGATTAGGAGACTTCTTGCAGACAGAATGAGAACTCAGTCTATGTCAAAGCCGAAGGGTGAGGGTCCATCACCCCCTTTTAATATAGCCCCCCAAGTCCTTCCCTGCGGGCCTCTTCATGATCATGCCTGTCTTAGGTCGTTCCTCCCTTGAGAAATCTTACCCATCATTGGCTGGCTAGTCAGCCTCAGGGCCAAGCAGGGTAAAGTGGGCAGATGTGGCACCCCTACCGGGGATATAAGCTATGTCTCTTTAATGGCTTATGGTCCCAAGGTCTCTGACTCAGCCTTAGCCATGGGGGTTTATAGCTTCTGAAACCAGGCAGGGCGGTTCCCAACATGGGGTTAGTGTTTTGGCCAATAAATGCCCTCTGCTATCTCCTCCTTACCACCACCACCATCCACCAGGTGCTGGTGATAGCCTCAGATGGTGCCTGAGTCCCTAATGCCATCATAGTCACTAGGTAATGAAGAATACTAAGCAGCATTCTCTCAACTCATTGAAATTGCTTATGACTGATCATAATATGCACTACACCAGGGGTGTCAAAGTCAGGTTCACTGGGGGCCACATCAGCCTCAGTCACCTTCAAAGGGGTGAATGTAATTTTAGGACTGTATAAATGTAACTACTTCTTAACACTTAAGTGAGAGCTCAGCGCTGCTGCTGAGTAGAAACAAGGTGCCAGGCCAGATAAAACAAGGTAGAGGGCTGGATTCAGCCTGTAGGCCTTGTGTTTGCCACCTGTGTGCTACACAGTAGGTGCTTAATCCAGATTGCTGAATGAATGAATTAATGAATGAGTGAATGAACATGGGAAAAGACTGTTGCTTCCTTGGCATTTTTAATGGTAGCAACACATTACAGTGCTAACGGGATTGCAGGTAGCATTTTCTCAGGCCTTCATGTTTTAGGGAATAGGTTATAAAATATTCTAACTGAAAGTCAGGTGGCCTATAAAAAATGGAAAATCCACAATCTTTATGCCTGAGTGGCCTATTAGACTAGATTAACTCTGGTGGTACAGCTGCTAAGATACCTATAATTTGATGATAATGTTCCTCATGTTCAAAATATTGTTCCAACTTTGATGGCTGGAATTAGGAAAAGTGCAATTTTGTAAACATGTGAGCCAGCCTACAGTGTTTCCACTTTCTAACTTGTGTTGGTTCTTTCCTGCTTAGGATGTCCTGGACCCCATCCCATCTGTCTAAGACCTGCCTTTTTTTTTGAAGTCTGGTCAAGTTTAAGTTCTTTTGGTATGGATTCCTCTACCGCCACAATCCATGGTGAAGTCTTGTCCACCAGAATCCTGTAATGCATTCTGTCTGTTCCATTGTAAAAGACACAGTATGTGCTGTTTGGGTTGGCGTGCACACATTTATTTACATAATAAATTACGTATAATGTTTTTACAGAGTAGAAAATAAGTTTTTTTGTCCCTACTTACCGATAGATATTTTATGTGGTGCAGAATTAATTCTCAGACTTGCTTTTTCTCTTACATACCATTAAGTAGCAAAATTTGGAAGGAGAAGAATTTGAGCCCTCACCTACTTCTAACTATTAGAAGGTATGTGTATTTACCCAAAAGGACCTATTAATTTTAAATGCCCAATAGGCTTAGATCAGTAACAAAAGTATTAATAAAAGGAGTGGGGACTTAAGTGTTATAATTTTCTTATTAATCATAGTATGTAATTGCTTGATTTAGCGTGAATGCTATAGGTAATTTTTATTAATGAGTGACTGGACAGGTGCATAAATGACATATTTGCGGCATTTATTATATATATAAATGCAATTGTGCATAGCAGTTCAAGGAGGCACATGAGTAGTTAATCAGAATGACACGGATAACAGGTGCTATAGGGTTCAGGTGAGGGATCACTATAAATTTTGAAGGTCTTTCCTAGTACTAAAACAACTCCTAAGAATATAACAACTTTCTTCAAATACCCACTTCACGCTGAGGATGAGTTATTTCATATTGATTATAGTGCACTAAATACAGCCCTAGTGTTCTAAAAGAGTTAAAGCATCCTTATGTGAGCTCACCACACACCAAAACTCAAGTGTAAATAACCCTTTGGTTTCCCTCCCCCCGCTCCTTGGTTCTCCAGCTCTACTAGGTGAGAAGGAAAAGAAGGATAAACTCAGGCGCAAAGTTACTCCATTCAGGGAGGCTCTCTGAGTCCCGGGTCAGTGTCTTCTTTAATGTGTTACCTACTGAATATACACTTCCGATGGCTGAGTTACACCGAGGGTGTTAGCAGGAGGATGGACCTCCATGATTCCCCTTCTCGGTCCCCTGTCTGGTAACTGTCCCACCACTGGTGATAGCACCACTTAAAGTAGTATGGTGATAGTGAATGTTATTCCAGTTCCTCTGGAATCATCTCCACTTTTCACTAATCAAGAATTCATATTTTTAAAAAAGTGATTTGGAAAGGTGAGGGTGAAAAGCACTTTCTCTAATTTTTCTGAATGATGCTGCAGGATACCATGAGAAAGCATTCCATCAGGGCCCAGAGAAGCAGTCTCTTTGGAACTGGTAGAGAACACAGGTGGGCAGGCATGCTGGGTAACCAAGCTAATGCAAATGGGTAAAGTAGCCCAAGTATTTCATGTCCATGGGAAAACCAGGATGCAGGGATGTGTTACAGCTTTTAAAAACATCATGCCCATATAACATTTTTTTACAATTCTTCTCCCAATTTTACATACTATTCTTTCAAGTGACAAGTTGAGATTACTGTTTTTAACTACATGATCATAACGAATAGAAACAAATTAGACATATTACTCTATGTAGCAGCCAGTATTGACCAGTTCTAAAATGCATTATCAGACCAGTTTTTTAAAGAGAAGAATCAAAGTAATTGATTGGTGGCTGTGGGAATGTTGCTCCCATCAATAATTAAGTGTATTTTGAACTCTCTGTATGCAGTTAAGCAAACCTAACTGAAGTCATGAAAGCATGATATTTGATGCAGCAAAAAACAAAGAAGATATTCTGAAGGGTTAAAATTTAAAGTCACATTAATTCATTCAAATAAAAATCAAAGTCCTTCTTTACATTAGCTTAAGACATTTTTTTCATTTTTAAAAAATAATTTGAAAACTAGGTTATCTCACTTTGACAAAAGTGTATTTTAGAAAAGTCTCCAACATAAGATTTTTTAAAAAAGTTATTGAAATTTCAGGGTGACATTGCTGAATAAAATTATATAGGTTTAAGGTGCACAGTTCTATAATATGCCCTCTGTGTATTGTATCATGTGTTCACCACTGGAAGTCAAGTTTCCTTCCACCACCATTTATTCCCCCCTTTGCCCTCTTCTACCTCCCCCACCCCCTTTACCTCTGGTAATCACCATACTGTTGTCTATGTGAGATATATATATATAAATGTATATATATATATACACATTTTTTTTGCTTAATTCCTTCTCCTATTTCACCCAGCTCCCAACACCACCTTTCCACTGACAAATGTCAGTTTTCTATATCTATGAGTCTGTTTCTATTTTGCTTGTTTGTTTATTTTGTTCACTAGATTCTATATATGAGTGAAATCATATGGTACTTGTCTTTCTGTGACTGGCTTATTTCACCGAGCATAGTACTCTTCATAGGTGCATCTATGCTGTCACAAAAGGTAAGATTTCCTTCCTTTTTTATGGTCAAATAGTATATTCCACCATTTAAATGCACCACAGCTTTTTACCCACCATGTACTGATGGACACATGGGCTGCTTCCTAATCTTAGCTGTTGTAAATAACACTGCAATGAACATAGAGGTGCATATATTGTTTCAAATTAGTGTTTCAAGTTTCTTTGAATAAATTTCCAGAAGTGGAGTCACTGGGTCATAAGGCGGTTCTATTTTTAATTTTTTGAGGTAGTTTCATACTGCTTTCCACAGTGGCTGCACCAGTCTGCATTCCCACCAACAGTGCACAAGGGTTCCCTTTCTCCACATCCTCACCAGCAGTTGTTGTATATACAGTATTGCTATCTCAGCTTTTCTTTTTTCATTTCCATTTGTGTGAAATAACTTTTTCCATGCTTTTACTTTTAATCTGTATGTATCTTTCATTCTGAGGCGAGTCTCTTGTAGACAGTCTCTATATAGGTCTTTTTTCTTATCCATTCAGCTACCCTATGTGTTTTTATTGGAGCATTTAAGCCATTTACATTTAAAGTGATTATTGATAGGTATACACGTATTGCCATATTATTCTTTTAACAATCTTACTCTCTTTCTTCTTCTTCTTCTTCCTCCTTTTCTTCTTCTCCTTCTCCCTCTCTTTATTCTCCTTCCCCTTCTTCTTCAAGCAGGCCCTTAATATCTCTTCTACTACTGGTTTGGGGGTAATGAACTTCTTTGGCTTTGTCTGGTCTGGGAAGTTCTTTATTTCTCCTTCAATTTTAAATGATAGGCTTGCTGGGTAAAGTAGTTTTCATATTGTAGGTCCTTGCTTTTCATCACTTTGAGTATTTTATGTCAGTCTCTTCTGGCCTGAAATGTTTCTGTTAAGAAATCAAATGACAATCTTATAGGCGCTTCTTTGTAGGTAACTAACTGTCTTTCTCTTGCTGCTTTTTCAGATTCTCTCTTTGTCTTTAACCTTTGCTATTTTATCTATGATATACATTAGTAGGGGCCTCTTTTGCTCCATCTTGTTTGGTACTCTGTGCTTCCTGGACTTGTGTGTCTTTTCTCTTCACCACATTAAGGAAGTCTTCAGTCATTATTACTTCAGATAGGTTCTTGATCCCTTGCTCTCCTTCTTCCTTTTCTGGTACTGCTGTGATGTGGATGTTGTTACACTTCATGTTGTCCCAAAATTCCCTTAATCTGTCCTGATTTTTAAAAATTCTTTTTTATTTTGCTGCTCCAATTGGATATATTTTTTCTACCTTTTCTTCCAAATTACTGACTCAGCCCTCTGCTTCATCCAACCTACTGTTTATCCTTCTAGTGTACTCTTCAGTTCAGATATTGTATTCTACATTTCTGACTGGTATTTTTTTTATGGTGTCTAAGTCTTTTTTCATGCTGCATCCTTATAACCATTACTTTGAACTCTATATCTGATAAATTGCTTGCCTCTGTTTTATTTAGCTCTTTTCTTGAGATTTCTCCTGTTCTTTCATTTGGAGCTGGTTTCTTTGTCTCCCCACTTTGGTTGCCTCTTTTTGTTTGTTTGCATATGGGGGATAGATCTGCTGTGACTTCCAGTCCTTGTGGTGTGGACTTATGTAGGAGGTGTTCTGTGGGGACTAGTGGCACAGTCTCCTTAGTCACCTAAGCTGGGTGCCTCAGGAATGTCTCTTGTATGGGTTATAGAGGCCCTCCTGTTGTAATTGAATCTTGATTGCTATTGGCCCATTTGTGTGTGGGATTAATCCTCAGGCTGGCTGACTGTGAGGCTCAATCTTGACCACGGTGTGCAATACTGACATACAATACTGACAATATTCTGGTATATATATCTTAATTTCCTTATGATTCATAAATTACTGTTGCTTACAAGTAATTAAGCAATATCATCCTAATTTCAGTTTATCATTTCTTTTGGCTGAAACCAAGTGAAGAGAAAATCAAAACACATCTACTTGCATGTGTTCAGTTTTTTATCCAGTGGGACACATAATATCATGAGGTCAATAGAGAAATGAAATCAAACTTCACACGAATTGCATTAAACATTTAGGAAATTCTCCTCTAATGAAAATTCACCCATTATTGTTACTGGGCCTTGCTTCCCACTTGCCCCTATATTATTTTCATGGTTGAGAAAAACTCATCTTCTTAAGCAGATTTGGGGGTGCACAGAGCACAGAGCAACACCATCATCATACTAGTCTATTTGTTGATCTCTAAAAGCTCAGTGAGTTCTGATGGGAGTCATCAAAACTGTTCTCCATCTTTCACTTAACAAGCATAATAATAAATATTTAAAGCAGCAGCAAATATATTAACTGGAAACAGATAGGTTTCCTTTATAAAAAGTGCACACAGGTTAATTAAACAAGAAAAGCTTTTGTGGTAAGACAGGTCTCCCTGATGCTGTTCAGGCAGGTGTCGTTAAGGGGAAATGGAGCTCTATAGGATAATTATTAAGTACCAGCATGCTCTCTTGTTGGTTAACAAAGTGCTGTCCACAATTTGCCTGAACTTATGAACCATCATCTGTGATCCTCGACAGCAATTAAGTGACGAACATCTCCTCATCGGAGACTTGGGCAAACAAAAGAGACATGATTATATTTAAGCAGCCAGATGGGTATTTTTGAATGTCAGCTTGGAAGTCCAGTTATTGAACAGAGCACTAGACAGAAACATATTTGGTACTGTATGAGAGAGGAAATACCGTGCTATTTAAAAAAAATTTAAATGGGTATATTGAAAAATTGAAGCAGTAGATATTTGAACAGCTTTTGGTTCTAAGCTCTTGGAGTATTTAGCAGACTTAATGAAATATGGATACCTAACTCATTTCCTTATAGTGCTGTCGAGTCACTTTTTTCCTGCTATTCTAACTGCCCACCCACACTTGAGGAGGGGCTGTGCGGAACATGGTGGAAGTTCCCTCACAGTAGGAGGCTGTGAGTAGAACCAATATGCAGCTGTTTCTCCAGGGCTTGAGTTACTAATTAGTTCTACAGAAAAAAAATTAGCTTATTACTGAAAATGATATATCAGCACAAAAAAGTAATTTTAGACCTAGATATCTCCTTCTATCATAAACTAATTGATCTAGAAGTTTTAAGGATGTAACGTTTAAAATGCTCTGTAAGCACAGCAATAGTTCCAGGAGCTATAAACCTTACAAAGGCACCATTGAGTTGGTTCAATTAATTGTCTGGTTGGAAGAATCTCCAAAACTTGCAGAAGCTCTTGTTTTTATAGTTAAAAATCTTCTGGGCATTTAGTTGCCTACATTAAACACTGTTGCCTAATTGGTTTGCATAATTGCTGGAGCTAAAAGGCTATTCTACAACATTAAAAATATAGTTATAAATGTATGAGTTTTCCTCAGTCAGAAGGTACTGACTTTTTTCCCAATGCCAAAACAACAGCATTTACAAATGTTTTCAAGAACAGTGAGGAAGCTACTGCTCAGTGTGTTCTAATGCAGAATTAGCTCAGCAAGTCCCTTGAAAGAACAAAACCAACCCAGGGCCAAACAGGCAGGCCAGCATAATTAAACACTCCAGAGTAAGAAAAGCACTCCGAAAACTATGATGGACTCGACCCCTGCTTTGTACTTCACTAGGTTTCCCTATATCTTTGTCATTTTCCTCTGGATTCATTATTTTTTAATGAATTATTTAAACATGGCCATTTCACATCTACAATTAGTTTTCAAAGAAGAGGCAACAGGAGAAAATAATCACAAGTTAAACAACTTGAGAATGGCTCCAGTTTTGGCAGAGGGTCCAAGGTCTGTCCCTGTATCAGAGCCCACCCTTGGCAGTGGCTTCCCAGGCCCCCTTTTGTTTTAAGTCCTTAGATTCAGTCTACATAGCCGCCCAAACCCCTATTTCCAACAGGGAGGACATGCAAATATTACAGAGTTACTTTTCTGGGTTTCTTTTATGTACGGGAATGGGAATTGATGGTCATCATTTCAATAATAGGGAAAAAATAGCTTACAGAGAATGGGACATTTTTCATTATCATTAAGGAGCAACAATCTATTGAAAAAATAGAAATATTAGTAACATTAACCACTTGCAAAAATGAAAGTTCTTAACAGTTGTTTTATCCTAATTATCCTTTCCCCTCAGCACACAGCACTCAGTTCTGTCTTAGCAGGGAATGGCCTCCAAAAATCACAGAATCGTTCAGCTGGAATAGACAGCAAGAGATCATCAAATTCATCCTTCTGCCCTCAGGTATGGCTACACTCTGCTGGAACTCACCCTACTGTAATATAATACAAAGTAAAGCGTTCCATCTGCCAGGCTGAAAACTTTTCCAGGGTAGGAGCTGAGGCACGGCCATTTGTTATTCTCAGGGCCAGGCATATGACACATCCCCCAGAATATCTGTACAGGAAAGGATTAAAAACCTCAATGTGCAAAATATATCTTTCTTGAAAAATCTTTGGGGGAAAAAGGACTTTAAAATTCACTCACCAATTCTTTCTGCCTGTTGATGTTTCACAATACCTCCTCTGGGAATATTCTGTGTAACTATGGAATATTCTATGTAGCTAAACAGCAATTTCTACTTCATTGCTATCAGCCCAATGGAAAAATTATCTTGAAAATCAAATTTTCTAAAATGCATGTGGACTCAATAGTGCCACTTATGTTTAATATCAGGAAAAGGTCATTAATCTTTTATATGGGTTAAAAGTAAGCTGCCAAAATGCATGACTTGGAAAAGTTGTATTTGATGTAACATTAGAGCTATTTAAGATTATAAATTTGCACTTATTGAAGAGTGACAATTTGCCAGGTCCTCAATAAGAGATGATTACCAAAACTCGGACAACAATATTAATACAAAGTAAATTTTGTCATCCCCAATGACAAATGCGCATCCTGCAACTCAAGCCAGATGGCATCCCCAAGTTCACGCAGCAAGGAAGGAGAGGGATTGGAGGGGCCAGGATACAGAAGCCACCCTGACGTCTATTGTCTGGCCCTAGGTCTGGACCATTGCCCCAGTTTCTCTTCTGCGATTGAGTGAACTATGAATTCGGGTTAGACTTTTCTTCCCCAAATTCACAGTGCCTAGTGGCCATGGCCATGTTCACTAGAATTGGGAAGGCTAGCATCAGTCCCACAGCAGCACCACCTCACCCATAATACAGTCAAGTCCCCATGATACACTGGAGCAGGGCCACATGAGCATGAAAGGAGATGAGCAAGATCCCAGGCACTTTGGGTTCTTCATGAGGAGGACTCCATGGGACTCTTTCTTCGGTGCCTTGAGGATGACTTGTGGCCCATGACAAGGGAGATAGTCCTGCCCCTACCATGTGCCACCATGGAGCCATGGTGTGAGGCACTGTCACTCCTTTCCAACTTCTCCCTGATGCTGACCAATCCTGATCAATCATCAGTCCTCACACAGGAGGTTGTAATAGGAGAGGGAAATAAAATACAACAGCCTTAATTAAAAATTCCCCTACTTGCTAGTAAAGCAGAATGGGAATGATGTTTTTAAAACTGAATTTTAAAACCAGCAGCTTATGTGACAATTTCATGGAATACTAGTTGTAACTTAACCTTTACTGTCATTTTATGCTTTGACAATATAAGACAGAAATCTTGTGTGTTAGCGGAAGCTATCTGAAAGCACTTGCTAGAAGACCTGAATCTTTACATGAAATTCTGGGAAGACCAGAGGCTTCTGGTCAGTGTGTGTGGACTAAAGGGAGAGCAGCAGCCCACCAACTGTGTCAGTCACAAGAAGCCAGAGCTGCAGGTGCATCGTGGCTTCCTTGTTGGCCACCCTGTCGTCTCTGTTGTCTCTGAGCTGGCCAGTCGGAGAATGAAGTGCTTTTCCCATTCTTTGAAGCCCACTGATTACACATGCTTCAATTAGGGGGCCTCTGTCTGACCCATCTCTCTCGGGTTGGCCTCTTTATGCACAGAAGATGAACAAGAAATGAGAGTAAGATAGGGTAAAGGTAAGACCCAAGCATAGCAACCTCAGCTCAAAACCCTTCCATGGCTCCAGATTTCTCTCAGAGGAGAGGCCATAGTCCTTACATGATTCATCTCCCTCCCTGCCCACAATTTCTCCATAAATCCAACCTAATTCCTCTCCCTGTCCCAGCCGATCTACCAAAGGCATTGACTTGCTGTGGCTGAAACATACCAAATATGCTCCTACCTTAGGGTTTTCCACTGGCCCTTCCCTCTGCCAGGAATGCCCTTCTGCACAGCATCTGAAGGACTCACTCGCTCCTCCCCCTCCAGTCTTTGCTCAATTTCTCCCTGAGCAAACCTATGTAAATTGCAACCCTGACCAACATCCACCTAGCCCTTCCAGGGCCTCTTAAACTGCTCTAACTTCTTTTCCATAGCAGTAGCACCTTCTAGAATACTACAAATTTTTCTTATTTATTTTGTTTGTTATTTTGTCTGTTTCCTCCCTCATCCCTCTCATGCACTAAAATTTAAGCTTCTTGTGGGCAGAATTTTGGTCTGTTTGGCTTACTGGTGGATCCCAGCACTTAGAGAAGAGTGCTTTGCACTCAGAAGGCCCTCGGTAAATATTTGTTGAGTAAATAAATGAATAAATGCTCTGATCAAAAGCCATTCATTCATTCACTGAATGTTAGTGTGAAGACTGTATGCTAAACACCTTGGAAATGCAAGTTGTTCAAGACCTGCAGGGAGAACTCGTAAGTAGTGATTTCGACCCGCACAAACACACCATTTTAAAGGGGAAGAAGTAGCAATTCCTCAAGAGAAGTGCAGCACATTGAGATTTTTATAGGACTGTATTCAAGAGCAGATTCTTCAAAATGAAGTGTATGGGAATTAAGAGGGGTTAAGATTATGTCCGATTAGGGGGAGTTAGTAGAGACCTCAAAGAGAAGGTAGTAATTGAGTGGAGGCTTGAGGAGGGCTGGATTTGTCCATGCTGCACGGGGGTGGGTGCGGGAGTGAGAGAGATTTTTGTAGGGGGAAGGCACAGCATCGATGAAATCATACATGGATATAGGACATAGGAGCAAGCTGTTTGTTTTCTCTGAAGTATAAGGAATACGAAGGGCAAGCTGGTTTCAGTTTAGTGAGAGCTTCAAATGACAGAGCAGTTTGAGCACAAGACAGACACAGTCTTGAGCAAAGTAGTCTGTCGGGGCTGCCACGCAGAGGGTGGACCAGAGAGGGGCAGGTCAGACACAGATGAGAAAACTTTTGCTAATAATCCAGGAAGGAGGGAAGGGAGGCAGTGGGGCCTGGTGAAAGGTAGTAACAGTGGAAATGCAAAAAAAAATAAGTGAACAAAAATTATGGAAATCAATTTTTAAAAATAACTAATTGGGTGGAATGTATAGAAGGTAAGACAAGAAGAGGAAATACAATAGTAGCTCAAATGCTTTGATTATTAACCCCCCCCATCACTTTTTGATTTATTTAGTTCATTCCAAGACCTACAGGTACTCCTATATTTCAAGTCAAGTCATTCATTTACTTTCCTACTCTTTAGTCTCTCTTTCCTAAAGTAACTGAGGCCCACAGAGTTGTGGGATGACGAAGGACCATTTAAATCCCTTATAGGGCACGCGGTAGAGGCTAAAAGTGAACAGAAAAAGATTACTGATGTGTCATTATTATCTGCATTTTTCACACAAGGCGACTGAGCCTTGAGTGACTAAGTAACTTGCCTGAACTCGCGTAGCTGGAAAGTAGCAGCTTGCGGATTCAAATGCAAATTTTGACTCCAAAGCCTGTGGGTGTTTTCTGTATTAGAGAAACCTGTTATTTCTTTAACTACCGAATACATTTTTCTAGAGCAGTCTCATCTCCCCCCGTCCATGTTCTTTCCTCAGTGTCCTCTAGGAACTCCTGACCAAGTGTTGTACACACAGTAGGTGCTTTGACTGAATGACATATATTCTTTGAGAAAATCTAAACTGCCTTGAGTATTTTTTCCTTGTTGACCCTTATAATAAAAATATATTTAAGAAATAATGATAATATGTGAATTTATACAGTAGAATTTATATTCCATACAAGATAGCTTTCAAACACCATGAAATAAAATACTACAGTACAGAACTAGAGTCCATTAGCCTAATTAGTGTACTAAGTATGAATATAAATGATCATAATATATGAGGAAAAATAATTGAAAATAATGGCTAACTACATTTCAGAATTGCACAAATGAAACAATTATTTTCTCTTATAAATGTTAAGATGGCAGGAATATTGTTAAGTAAATGTGTTAGAAAGATGGGTTTTAGGGAATTCTGTGATTTCAATATTACCTGCTAGGACTGTGCACGAGGCTTTGAATACAGTTTAAATCGGCTACTTTGGGCTTGGCTAGGGAAATGTACAGTTTGCCTTACATTGCACTGCAGTTCATTTCAAATACAGTGTCCTTCTGCTAGCTTGATAATGGCAGCAAGCTTGGGAGTTCCAGGGAGAGGTTAAGAAGCACAAATAAATACAGGGCAGACCAAGTACAGCTTACAGTGATCTTTAAACGTGGCTCAAGTTCAAATGTAAAAAACAAAAAGAAAAAAGCTACAGAGACCACAGGACAGAGATGCCCTGTAAGAGTGGAAATCACACTTTTTTCATCATGCGTGCCTCAGGCTAGCACAGCATATGGCCTAAAACAGTTACTTGGTGAGGGAACAGTCAACACATAACTAAAGGAATTGTAAAGGGAGACTGAGCAGAAAGGATCCTTCCAATATACAAACTTAAGCATGATCCCTCGCACAGGTGGCAAACACAAGGCCCGCGGGCCAGCCCTCCACCTTGTTTTATCAGGGCCGGCACCTCGTTTCTACCCAGTAGCAGCGCTGAGCTCTCACTTAACTGTTAAGGAGTAGTTACATTTATACAGCCCTAAAATTACATTTGGCCCTTTAAAGGCAACTGTGAGGCTGATGTGGCCCCCGGTGAAAATGAGTCTGACACCCCTGCATGCCTCCCCATTGGGGCAAACAGGGTCTGACCCAGCCTCTGCCTGTTGTGCAGTCACACCCTCACCAGTGAGCTGGTGGCCCACAAGAGCAGGTCCTTGGGAGACCCCATCACAAACTGCATAGCCCTCAATGTCTTTAATGTCCCTCCAACCCTGGCCTCTCTGGTACACTTCTGTTCCCTTGTCACAACTCCCTGAAGTCATCCATGTTATCATTTTCTCCCTGCATTTTCCCATTATCATCGCACTTATTAAATACACTTTACTAGAATTCTCTGTGTGTGTCTTAGACTGGGAGCTGAGTCTGTCCTCTGAACACCCAGCCATTCACACAGCGTACTGCAAATGGGACGCCAGTAAAGATCTTTGGATGAAAGAAGCAGCAAATTGCGGAAAGAAGAGAAGAGACAGTGTGAAGCTCAAATCAGAAAGGAAGCTGATTTGCAAGCTGAGTGTACCGAAGACAGCTGAAAAGATGTGGTTGTCAAATTCCATCATCAACATCTGAAGCTGAGTGTATCTGAGATGAAAATAGCTTGATTTTTTAAAAAAGAAAATTATTTATTGATTTGAGAGACAGAGAAAAGGAGGGAGGGAGGGGAGAGAGAGAGAAAGATTTGACTAGGGATCGAACTTGCAACTTTGTCATATCAGGATGATACGCTAACCAACTGAGCTACCAGGCCAGAGCAAACAACTTGCTCTTTGATTAAAAAGAATGAGAGTTCTCTGTTAATTGGCACTATGTGAACCGAAAGAAATGACAGTTTCATTAAATTTACCAATTTTTAAATGTCTTTCTATGAAAATGTCAGATTTGTAGAAAGATTACAGGAATAATACAAAGATTTCTTATATATACAATTCTTTAAATAATTTCAGGCAAATTGCAGAGAGTAAGCCCCTTTACATCTAAGTACTCAAGTTTGTGTTTCCTAAAAACAAGGGAATTTGTTAATTCTACTAAAGTAGAATTAACAAAATTAGGAGGCTAACAATGAGACAATACTATTATCTAATCTATAAATCTTTGTTTAGATTTTTTCCAATGGACTTAACATCTTTTATAAGAAAGAGAATTCAAAGCAATGCACTTCATTCAAGTCACTGTACCCCCAGTCTTCTTTAATCTGGAGCGTGTTTGAGACTTCTGCGTATTTCTTGACACTGCCTTTTTTTTTTTTTTTTTTTTTTTTTTTTTAGTGCAAACCAATGATCTTATAGAATGCCCCTCATTTTGGGTTGGTCTGTTTCACCATAAATTTGCATTCAGGCTTTGTGCTTTTGGCAAGAATATCACAGAAGTGATGCTAAATTCTTCTCAGTGCTTCATGTCAGGAAGCACCATACTTGATTTGTGCATTTGTAGGTGATGTTACCTTTGATTCCCTGGTTAAGAGGGTATTTACCAAGTGTGTCCCCTTTCAAGTTCCTACTTTACACTTTTTAATGAATTACTATTTTGTGAGAGATGCCAGGAGATTATATAAAAAACCCTTCTCAAACTTTCACCCACTACCTTCAGTGTCCATTAATGACACTTCCATGAATCAGTTATGATGGTGGGTGACAAATGATGATATTTTCACTTCATGATTCCTTCATCTTTCTTAGTTGCCTTTCCACTGTAAAGGAAAGGTATGCCTTCTCACTCATTTGTTTATATATTCATATTAGCATGAACTCATGGGGGGTTTACCCTATTAGATAAGTTACAAACGCTTACTCTTATGATTTATTTTGATTCTCAGTGGGTCCCAATGTGGCTGATGGTAGTCACTGAAGCTGGCCCCTGAGATTCACTGGTTTTTAATCTGTTTTCAAGTGGTTCTCTTTGCATCACACATTTAACCTCACACTTGGGTCTCACTGTACTTTTTGTGGGAGTACTCTTTACAACCTCATTGTAGATGATACTATTCTTCACAATCCAATTTTACATAAAGCAAATCCCAGTATCTAGTCATGACCATGATTTGGCACAAGACTAACAGCTGCATTTAGCTTTTGAAAGTAAGCCTGCATTTTCTTTTTTTCTAACTACTCTTTCATTGATCCTTTTATTTGTAGATTCAGAAATGGTTCAATTTGCAAAATATTTGAGTTTCTGTCAACATAGGCAAAGTGAAATAGCAAGTTGAAGACATCATCTGGATCATTCCAGTAAAACTTTACTTCCTTCTGTGGTAAAAGTGTTACTAGCTTCCTGCTTTGTTTCTAAGGCTAAGGGTATCTGTAGGGGAAAGTGGTGAATGAAAGCGGGCCGGGAGGTGATGCAGTATCGAGTTGCCTGAAGTCTCTATTGATAAAGTGTAAAGTGCAATTATTCAGTTAGTCTTATTCTGCCTATATAAATAAAATCGCCTCTATATAGGCATATTTACAAATACAGGATTTCAAGGTTTCTAGGGCTAATTTTGATTAAGACATACAAACTCCTAACCAATGTACATGGAAAAAGTGCTTTTCTTTTTTCGCTCATCTTTTCAAACACTATCACACAAGTATGCAACCACAGCAGCCACCTGTGTAAAATGGATGGTCGTGGGTCCCCCAAAAGTCCTACAGCTAGGACACCCTGGTATGGTGGCACAGGTATGTCATCACCGAGCTCACCTGTCTGAAGATTCCCAAGGCCATGACACCGTCATTGATCCGAGTTTGAAAAATTGAAATGATGGAGGAATTCTGGCAGAATGTAATTCCCACGTCATCATGTGGCCACAGTGGTGTGTTAACACTTGGTCTGCAATTAGCTTGCAGGTTTGCTTGTTGTTTCGCAGCTCTGCCGGCCTGCTGACATCTTCCCCGTCTGTGCTGGTGTCTGGCTTATCACACACCATCACAGCTGGTCAAGCTTAGAAAGCAAACTCAAAGTTTCAAGCTGAGCAGCCACAGCAGTACATTTATGGATCGTGTTCTCATTCCAGTACAGTTCCCAGGGGCGAGCGTAAACGGCACAAGTAACCTACGGGCTGTTTCCCTTCAGTGTAAGTTTTGATGGAAGAGAAACGCTCCAGTCCTTAAACAATGTGAGTGCCTGTCATGCACATGGCAACCAGAAGGTGGCATGGTCTTAACATTGACCAAGGCCTGTCAGCTCCAAGCCGATTTATTTGTGAAAATAAAGGCTTCTTGCACTGTGCTCCTTCACGCTTGTGTTTCTGTCTGTCCACACTACACGCACACAAACCCCTGCCTATGCCTGGAAACAGAACCCTTTGCTTGTTTCTGTTCTCTTCTTATCCCTCCCCCTTTTTAACTGATACTGTTTTGCTTTATGTTTTAGAAGACTAACTGGTTGCCCTGTGCTTTTCTTCCTGTTGGAAACATTTGGTTAATAAAAATCTAAATGGAGTCCCATGCTTTGAATCTTACTTAAATTTTATTTGTACCTGATTTCCATCACACGAAGATCTTAATTTTATATTCATTCATGGAACCAGCTTAGTTCAAATGATACTTCATTCTTCATAAAAGTTAGCAAACCAAATTACTCACAGGAAGTGACATGTGTGTGCATAATTTAAAAGGGCATTCTAAATTTTAGATATGTTAAACATCACATTTGTAGCTCACATTCCATTTTAAAGAAAGGAATTGGCTGTGAAATTCACTAGTATTTTTCTTTCAAAAAAAGATAAGAGACAGGCCTTTGTTTTTTTTTATGAAACTGGTTTTATAAAAATGCATCACCAGCCTTAATAGTAAAAACGAGCAATGTTTAAACTTGTCAGCAATATTTCACAACAACCTGTGAATGACGGCGAATGGGCACCATTTTGATGCTCATAAAAGTGCCCTTCTCCGGAGGCTTCGTGCGCTCTCGAGGATGGCCCGCCTTCATTGGTGAGTAAAACAAATTCACATCTTCCTGTGCACTCTTCCGGTTATTATCTCCTTCCCGGTCTTTTGTGAAAGATCTCCAGTGAAAATGGCTTCCTGTTTTCCAATACTCTTCTGTACTCTCTACTTATTGCCCCTCTGGGCTTCCCCTCTCACACCCTCCCCACAGATGGGAATTTCTCTCTAAGCGGTTTCTTTTCCTTGGCCTTGCAGGCATTCCCTCCTTCTGCCCCCACCATCTGGCAGCCTCCCTGCCCCTGCTCAATTTCCTCCCCTCTTCTTCCAAATCTGCCTGTCAGATGCTTGTTGGGACATGTGGCTCTCTCTGATGGGGAAGCTTGCTTAGCCTGACATAATAGGTAGCCTCTAAAATTCATTGGGCTGAACTCTACTCAATCTTGTGGAGTCCAAAAGCAGCACAGGGAAATATATGTATATACATATAATTATATATATATGTATCTCATATATATGTATCATATGTATGTATTATATATATAATAACAGCATAAATTCTGAAGCCACGACACATTCCTGTGAGCATCTCTTCTAACCAAGCCCCGCCCCCCACAAATTACCCATGTGGATGAATAGAGTGAGAAGGTACACATTTCCTGTTATAAAATAAATGTGGGGATACGATGTACAGTGTGGTGACTATAGTTAATTCTGTATTGCATATTTGAAAGTTGCTAAGAGAGATCTTAAAAGTTATCATCACAAGAAAAAAAATGTAACTACCGTGGTGACAGATGAGTTTGGAGAAAGTAGGCTGAAGTGAAGCCAAGTGGGTGAAATGGGTAACTGCAGCAGCTATTTCATTGTTGGCAGCTTTTTAAAACCTACTTTATACATATAAACAGATCATACCTCAGAGAGCCCGAAAGCTTTATCTTATGTGTCCTAATCTCAACCCACTAGATTCAACGATGGCATTTTGTACTTTTCCTCTGGTTCCATTTCCACTCACACCATTAAGAAGAGCAAGGGAAGCTTTGCCTCAGACTGGCTCCATGCCATTTTGACTCTCCTCTCAAGACCCTGGGCCACCCCAGCACATGCCCACTCTGGCAGAGCGCAGAGAACAGCAGGCTCAGGGCCCACGGTGTGGCCGATGGCCTGCACGTCACACTGGGACTTGCTGCGGCTTCAGGTACCTCCAGCCAGGCTGAGATCTGGTCTTGGTCTCAAGGGCCAGAACTGGATTCTAAGAGGCCCTTTGGGGATGAAAGTCCAGTCCCCGAAGGGCTGAGAATAGTTACCTCAGTATGGAAATGTTTCAAGAGTCTATGTTCATTGAGCTGAATTGTCGTTCTGTCATGTAAATCATGTATAGCCCTTTGCTGCTCTAGGATGAGCTGTGAAGTAAAGACTATTTACTGCCCTGTCTGGTGGGGCTCAGTTGGTTGGGTATGTCTGGCAGAGTGAAGGGTCACTGGTTCGGTTCCTGGTCAGGCAAGTGATCTTGTTTCTCCCTCTTTTTTTCTCCTTCCCTTCTCCTCTCTCTAAAATTAAATAAAAATATTTTTTTTAAAAAGGCCATTTACTATTTTAAAATTAATTTTTAAAATTTAAGTAGAGTTCATATATACAGTGTTAAATTGGTTACATTAGTTTCAGGCTTACAATATAGTGATTTGACATTTTTATACCTTAAAATATGATCGCCCCACTAATTCTGGTACTCATCTGTCACAGTGTAAACCTATCACAATATTGTTGACTATATACCTCTTTACTTTTCACCTATTTCCCACCCCGCCTTTCTGCTAACCCTCTTTTTGGTCACGGTTTCTATAAAAGAAGGGAGCCGATGTTTTGTTTTTATAAAAGCAAAAGGGAGACAATGCCCCACTCCTTGCTGGCATAACCTGGGGCTCTTTAGGACCCAGGAAGTTTTCTTCCCAACTGCAAAACCCCAGTAGATGCAGAGCCCCTAATAGATGAAGGGTACAGTTTCAGGATTCTCCTCCTGACAAACAGGGGGTGCTCAATAATTTTAAAGTGAACAAATAAACTCTCAGTTTCCTTCAAGTTAAAGAAGGAGGGGAAATTTCATCCTAAAGCTTCTCTTCTGCTACTTCCTCTCTTTCCCCTCATCTTGTACATTCTGACTTTCTGTGTGACTTGTGTCTGTGTCAGAGGTCACCGGTCTCCCTTTTGGAGGTGAGGTGGGGTTTGGGACCCTGGCTCACAACAAAGGTCAAATGAGGTATCATATTGTTTTTTTCTTTAAATTAAATTTAACCATTCAAATCAACTAAATTTAAACATCAGAATAGCCTAGTATGACCACTTATATAGGGGTAAACTAAAGAAGACAAAGTGGATACAGAAGAAAGAAGTCAGAGTAGAATAAAAAATAGAAAAACTGTTAGGATAAGAAAGCAAGAAAGAGACAGAGGGAGAATGAACTGGGATAACTGTACTGAAGAAAAACATGATTATAAGGCCAGGGATTTTTTTAAATTTAAAAATATTTTTATTTTTTGCTTTATTTTCCAGTTTTATTGAGCTATACCTGATACATAACATTGTATTAGTCTTAGGTACACAGTATAATGATGTGATATACATATATATTGTGAAATGATTACCACAGTACATTTAATTAACATCTGTCATCACCAGTGATTTTTTTTTTTTCAGGATTGCCTTCCAGTCTGGGCTTGAGTCCCCTCACTGGTAAATGTGCGCCTCCTTCTGAAAACTGTTGCAGAGATTATGAGTTACAGGTGAAAACACCTTGGATTGACCTCTGGCATATGGTAAGCTTCACGAAGGTGAGCTGTTATTTTCTTTTTCCTTGTGGGCAAATCAATATTACAAAACTGTCATATCTTTACAAATTAATTGTTAACAAATTTGTTTTTAGATTTAAGAAAATTATGACAAAGATCCCAGTGGGATTTGGGGTGCAGATAAATTAATCAAGTTATTGAGTTAATCTAAAAGAATAAAAATAATGAAGAACATTTCAAAAACAATAGCTCAGGGACTTTTTTACTTGTTATGAGACAAACCACTAAAACAGCAGCAGTAGAAGAGGGAGCTACGGAAAATTCAGCAAATTGCCTGTGCAGGGTTTCAGCAGACTTAGCAGACCTTCCTTCACCATGAGGGTGCATCCCATACCAAGTGCTGTTTACAAATACTTACTTGGAAAGGCCCCGGTGCCCTTTTTGGTCACTTGCTATGTACTCAGCATTATATGAAGCATCGTTTCTCCCACAACACTGTCCCACAACCACAGGTATGAAATGGATTGGTGAATTAAATGTAAAATCTAAAACCAAAATATCCTAGAAGAAAATATAGGTGGCTATTTAATTTATCTCAGGCATGTAAAGGGGCTTTTAATATATCACCACCCCCCAGATTTATGGAGATATCATTGACGTATAACACATGCAAGTTTAAGATGTACAATGTGATAATTTGGTAACTGTATATATTGCAAAATGATTATTGCAATAAGGTTAATTAATGCCTCTCTCCTCTAACTAATTACAATTGTAAAGGGCTTTTAAGCATAAAAGAAAGGGAAAGCAAAATTGATGAGCTATGCTAAGTGTAAAAAGTCATATTAAAAAGGCCTTTGACAAATTGGGAGACATAGGTGCAGCAAATATAATAGACACCGAACAACTAACCCAAAGGTATAAGGGGGTTTTCTACTAGAGAAATCTTCATATGACAATAGGAAAGTAGTAAACAAATATTAACAATTGAGAAAGAAAAGAAGAAATACAATGGAAAATAAACATATGAAAAATATGTAGCCTCAGTAATAATCAAACAAATACAAATGAAAACAGAATTTTAAACTTTCCAATTATTACAGATTTCTAAAATTTGTAATGCAGGTGAAATAGCCATGCATTCTGCTGCTCAGCAGGCAAGGTGATCAGAGTGGACTTTATAAATGCAATATGGCAGTGTATGTTACCAAAAATTTTTTAATGTTCTTTTTTAAAAAAGGTTCTATTTATTTATTTTTAGAGCGAGGGGGAGGGAGAGAAACATTGAAGTGAGAGAGAAACATTGATCAGTTGCCTCTCATACACACCCTGACTAGGACCTAACCAGCAACCCAGGCCACATGCCCTGACCGGGAATCGAACCAGCGACCCTTCACTGTGTGATGCCCAACCAACTGAGCCACAGTGGTCAGGGCAATTTCTTTAATGTTCTTGATTTTTGAGCCAGTAATTTTACTTTGAGAAACCTACTCCAAGAAACCAGTTAAATTTTAGGGGAAAGATTTTTTTATAAAGTGAAAAAGAAATTATTTCATTTCAGTATCTATACATAAGGAAAATTCTAACTAATATTTATACAACCATAGGTCAAATATTATATATCCACTAAAAATCATGTTTTTCAAAATAATTTAAAATAATTTTCAGAATGATCATAAGATAAGGTTCAGTCACTATAGGTGGACTTAAAGTTATGTGTGGGACACACCAATTATGAAATTTAAAAAAAAGACTAGAGCACTTATATTTTCTACACAGAGTTTTTTTTGTGGGCTTACTTTTTCTACTTCCTAAAACTCCACACATTTTAAGATACAAAATATGTACAGAGACAAAAAATAAAGATAAATAAAATTAAAAATAAATAAGATTAAAATATAAAGATGGTCAAGAGATTACTGGAGATCTTTAGCATGGGAAGGACAGGAACACATTTATTATGAAGCGTGGAAGGGAAGAGAAAAAGGAGAAGAGAGAGACAGACACAAACTGCTTTGATGTGAGTGAAATTCCGGGGTCACGCCCCAAATCCAGGCTGCAGAAGGCATCCAGTTAGAGTGACTAGGTTACCATTTTGCTCTCTGGTTATTTAAGTCCTCACACCTTAAAACTGGAAGCTGCACTCTGAGTGGACTTTGTAGAGCAGCAAAAAGGCAAGAATGCTCCTGTTTGCAGCAGCCACACCAAAGGGCAATCACCCTGAGGGCGAGAGGGAGCCAGCGCAGGGCTTCCCCGGCCAGAGGTCTCCGCCTGCGTCAACATTAATTCCTCATCTCTGACAGGAGACTGCTCTGTCCTGAAACCGCTGACCCGAAAATCATCCCTGCGGAGCCCCTCGTTCAGGCGCTGCTCTGACAGCGTATGGGCAGCTTCTGCCGTTCTTGGCAAATGGTGGTCACCTGGGGACCGGGAGCCAGGTGCCCACTCCAACCAGTAGCTGCTCCCAGCTAGGGCTGCGGCTTCTCTGTTGGAACGTGAACTCAGTGTCGTCTGATCTCCTAATTTGTTGTTGTTGTTGTTTAAGAATGAGCTAAAAATCTGAATTTTTAAGATGATAAATTGCCCTTATTTTTCAAATGGGCAATTAATTACAAATATTTTAGACCTGCGCTGGGCAACTCTTGGTGCACTGAACAGACCATGCCTGCGGGTCTCATCCAACCAAAGGGCTGCAATTGAGACTTCTGTTGTATGGTGCAGGGTGGGACTAACCGGCCCTATCCCAGAAATAATGTGCCAGGCTCTCTGAGGGACCAGAGGTGTAAAAATGGATAAAACAGGCGCTGTGCTTTTAAGGAGTTTCATGTATGATGTAAGAGACAGACCTTTAAGGAGGTAAATCAAAATACAGCAGTGTCGTGTTACTACAGAACAAAGAACAGAACAAAGTACTACTTAACACAAGAGGTAGTTTTGTCTGAAAGGAATCAGGGAAGGCTTAATGGAGGAGGTGGCACTAGGCCTGGGAGGGTTTGATAATTCTTCATCAGAAAGGATCGTAGCATTTGGTTTATTTCCTGAGGGAAAGAGGGCATTTGAACACAGCCACAAAGTCAAGTATTTTCTGGTAAATGACAGTTTTCTTAGAGCAGAAAAAACAGTTCCATCCTGTACAAATGAAAACAGAAAGCAAGGAAACAGTGAACAGAAGTGGAAAATGTTCAGAAGATAGAAAACAATGATAAAAAAAAGAAAAGAAAGTATGATAGGAGGAGAAGCTACAGGAAGCAAAATCTGCATGAGAGGAAATTCAGTGAAATGAAAAGTGACTTCATACTGACTTTCAAACAACGTCCTAAAACCGCAGCATTATCTGGACATTCGGTTCCTTGTGGAGGAAGGGCAGGCAATGGGACCGGTGAAGGGCGACTCAGACTCATCTACCTACGTCTAGCCAGGAGAAACTGGTGATCAAAACTGTTAGTATCTACAGAGCTTTTTCCTAGGCTGCAGACTGGTTAGAATTAGTGGTGCGCTGCAAACTCTAAAGGCTTAATAAGTGTGGCTATAATGTTATCTCGTTTCCCATGTTGAGCTATTTTGAGGACAGACTTTTCACTTAATGCCCTAATTAAGTATTCCCAATCAAATATTTGTGGCATTAATCCTCGGGTCTCTCTAGCGGTGGTCCGGGAGGCGTATTGCCTCTGACTGCTCCGGCCTGTGTGCTGCACACAGCAGAGAGGAAAAAAGATTCCGACGAACAGAAGCAGTTACTCTCTTCTTACATACAATTAGCTCATCATTATTCTTCAAAGCAAATACGATTACCCTTTTCATTCCATACATAATTCTTAGGTTGAATATTGCCAAGTGGGGACCCAGTTCCATTTTAAGGCTTCCCTTGGTGCCAATTTTCACCTGAATTCATCTGGATAAAAACATCGGTTTGACAAGGAAGGGGCACGCAGCATGATTTTCCCTGAACACCACCCCATCCAGAAGAGAAAATGCTAGTACCTGGGGGTATCATGCTGGTGGGGATGAACTCAGTTATGCGGCAGTAACAAATAATCCTAATACCTTGATGGCTTAATGTGGCAGAAGTGTATTTTTTACTCACATTTCATGTGACAAAGGCTCCATTCACACATACCTGCCCGAGCTCTGCCACGAGGGGAAGGGGAGGGGTGAATTGTGCACTGCCTCTTAGAGCTTCTTTCCAGAGATCTTCCAATCACTTCTGTTTTCATTGGTTAAATCAAGTCATGCTGACCTGGCTTCAAAATAGACGGGGAAGTGCATCCCTGTAATATACCTAGAAGGAGAGAAGAACTGGAATACTTATAAACAGCTCAAACGGCTATCATAGGCATAAGCCCCAGTGAAAGAAATGTCCTCTTTCGGTTCCTTCAAAGCACAGATATAAGCTAATAGCTACTAAGAGATGAGATGGGTCGTTTGAGCCAAGCCTCAAGTCATTACTCAAGAGGAGACAGGACTTAGGGGTACACGAATGAAAACATTATTCTTTTTCTCAAGTTTGCAGGCCAGTGGCAGGGAGGAAGATTATGATATGCATATAATAATCACAATATTTTATAGTAACTGCTGGATGGAGGAAAGCATAAGAAGCAATGGGATCATGGAAAAGGGAAAGGATTTTAGAAAGGTATAAGCAGGGGTGTCAAACTCATTTTCACCAGGGGCCACATCAGCCTCACAGTTGCCTTCAAAGGGCCGAGTGTAACTTTAGGACTGTATAAATGTAACTACTCCTTAACTAGGGACAAGGTGCTCGGTGCTGCCACCAGGTAGAAACAAGCTCCGGGGCCAGATAAAACGAGGTGGAGGGCTGGATTTGGCCCAAGGGCCTTGTGTTTGCCACCTGTGGTATAGAGGTTATATCTGCAAGCAGTTGGTGACTGGTTAATTATTGAGCTAAAAGAGACAAATCTTGGGTGATTCCCAGGTTTCTGATTTGGTTAACTGAATAGATATTGGTACATTAATCAAGAAAAGAATCACAGTGTTAAGAAAAATCTCAGGCAGTAGTAAGGAGAATGTATGGATTTTGTTTGATCTAAATTATGCTCAAGTACGGAAGATATTTGAGCAGAAATGTCCAGTAAGTGTTTAAACAGAGAGGTCTGGACTAAAAAGAGTTGTTTACATTTAGTTGAGCAACTATGTATTGAGTGACCACTATATGAAGGACTTTGCAAAGCACTATGAATACATAATATAAATATAAATAATATAAATAAACCATAATCCCTGTTACTGAGGAGTCACATCTAGTGAGAGCTAAAGACACATCAACAGATGATTGCCCTGCAAGATGGTCACTGTTATCACAGATGTGTTGAGTGCTCTGGGGGACCAGCAGAGAGGCTTTGGACCAAGGATAAAAGGGTGATGGTGTTCAAGGAAGTCTTCCTGGAGGTGGTACCCAAACCAAAGTTGGATAGAAGCACTTGGAGCCTAGTTGAGCATGGTTGTATGCACTTTCCATAGTTTCAATTCCTGAATTTAGATCCTAGGCCAACTATTTTCTTGTTATTTAGTTTTGTAATCTTTAAATTGATGATAATAATAGGTCTACAATAGCTATCTTCAAGTAGTTCTGTGGATTACATGCAATAATGGAATGTACAAGAGCAAGGTACAACTTCAAACACATAGTAAATACTCAATAAACATTATTAGCAAGCTTTTAGTATAACAGACAACATAGTTAGGAAAACAAGTGTTTAGGAAATCACAAAAGCTGGGTTATTTTTGGTATCTATAAGCAGTTGACTATTGCTGGAGTTTAAAGTGGGCAACAGGGAATGTCAAGAAAGGAACCAAGAGAGGCTGTCAGATAGGAGGTAACACAGTGTTGGGACTTACGACACAAAGTAACAGCTATTAATGGGTTTTTAAAAAATGAGCGATGATTATATTTCTGTTGTCAAGAACTCTTTGCAGCAGCTGTTTGGAACTGTAGGGAAGAGAACGGTGGCTGAAACACTCAGGAATCTATTGCAGTTTTTTAGGTCAGAAATGGATTAAGGCAATTAAGCAAAATAGTAGGGATAGAGCAGAGAGGATGGATTCAATACTTAGGAAGTGACACCAGAACATCTTTGTGATTGCATAGGGACAGGGTGAGAGAGAGGAATGATTCTCTCAAGTTTCTACCTTGGGTACCAGGAGGATGATAGTACCACCAACTATGCTAAAAGAAAAGAGAAAGACCAGGTTTGGGGATGTGTGCTGTATTTGTGAGACTTCTAAGGGGAAATACTCAATTGGAGCTTGGGAGTTACAGATAAATCATTCAGATGTCAACAGCATTAGTGTCTACAGAAAACTTCAGTAGGTGATCTCCAGGAGCATGCGTGGAGAGGGAAGACCAGTGAGCTGAGGATAACGTTCTGGTAAGCCTCAGAAATTAAAAGGTGGGAAAAGAAAGAGGACCCCATAGAGGAAACCTAAAAAAAAATGGCTAAAAGATTTTTTTTTGAATAGTAAAATCTGATCATGTGGGTGCTAAGGGAGTAGTCATTCATTTATTCAAATGACAAATATATTAAGCACCTACTCTGCACAGGACTATGGCCAGCAGAGACATATTCAAAGAAAAGTATCAATAAGATGGATTGAAATTGTTCATTAGACTTAGTCATAAGGAGTTTTTCCAGTGACCAGAATTGGAGCAATTTCTGTGGAGTACTGAAAGCAAAAGTCTAAGAGCAGTAGTATAAAGTATGAACGATAGGTGTGGAGAAACAGATCATACGGTAGATAATTGTACACAAGCTCACGTATGAAAATATGTAGGGAAAAAAGAAGAAAGCCAAGGACTAAGTAAGGGAGTGTAGAAGAGCAGGTAGCAAGACAGAAAAGGATTGATCAGATTTGGATTGAAAATGTGAAAGGGGTTGCATAGTAAAAGGCAAAGGGAGAGGTTAAAAAAATAAGCAATGCACATTGATTTCAGGTATTATAATTTTTAGTCTAAATTTTTCATTTACAATTTCTATTTTTCTCCTGAGAACTTCTAACTTCCCATTCACTTCGAGAGTGTTTCCTCTTACCTTATGGGACATCCATACAATAGGTGCTTTAAAGTCTCTACCTGATCATTCTGACATCTGGGGCATCTCACCTGGCACTTGTCATTCTCCTACGAGTTAGTCACATCTTCCAAGTTCCTTGTACATTGAATAATTTTCTATTGTACCCCACACCCTTTTAATATTCTGCTGTTTAGAGTCTAGATCTTGTTAAAATCTTTGAGAGAATATTGACTTTTTGTCATTCTGTTTGTTTCTTTAGGAGGCACTCAATCCAGTGATGGTCAGATTTCATTTTCTGTCTTACTTTCTGGGGGTGATGGTTCCAAGGTGAGTTCAATTGTCAAAGCTTATGAGATGCTACTTTGGTTCTGAGATGAGCGCGTGCCACTCAGGGGTAACCTGAGGCCTGGGTGGTGGTTCAGTGAGACTGTAGGGTGGAGAGGCAGTGGGGAGGGCCACTGCAGTTTGTAGTGCTAACCTAAAAACGAAAGGTATCCATTCTACTAGCTGCATAGTTTCTTGCCTTATTGGAGACTTTCACCCCTAATCCACATGTACAACCCACTGCCGTGGCTCTACTCTGAGGTTACTATACCTGGTGGTTACATAGGCTTGACCACCTGGGGGTTACTAAGGATGAGAGTTACTAGGGATCAGATCAAACCAGGGAGAGAGGTTACCCTCAAGGTTATTCAGAGAGTTACAGACTCATAGAGAAAAGAGAAATCAGTGGTTAGTAAGAAAACTTGGGTTTCTAGACCAGGAGGAAATTAATCAACCCCCAAACAAGTGCTTAGATGGAAGCATAAATGGATGATGAGTTGAAAGACTATAAAAAATCAGGTCAGGAGCTTAAAACTGAAAAGTGATGAGTGAAGGACAAGTAGAAGGTACAAAACCTAAATGAATGGGGCTCCAGTTGGTCATTCTTTCTACATAAACTACCATACAGTGTGAAAATGGACGCTTACAAATAACAAAGAACCAGCAATTCATCTGGACCTCTAAAATCAAATTGTAGTATTCTGCTCTCTGGCTATCATCTATTATCCTTCACTGTTATGTTTTCCATTCATTTTCATCAATTATATATTTTAATCCCACGACTTAATCTCACATTGTTTTCAATTGATCAGCCCAGTTCAATAGATTTGACAGCTCTTGTTGTGTTCCCATCCTGAAATACTGGCCTTTCATTTAAACCTCTCTTCCTTGGCACCCACAACATTCTTACTCTATTTCTTTCTTTATATCTGTCCTGAAACCACCCCTTTTCCCTCTTGGATCAGTCCAGTCCTCTGACCCCTCCCCTCCTACTCAAACTATTGGGCTCAGCTGAAATGCCTCCAACATATATCACCAGGTGGGGCCATTACTCACGTCTGCCACCTGAGCACTTACTTCAAAGCACCACCTTCTCTCTCCAGAGTCACCTCAGCAGCCTCCTCATGAGCCTCCCTCCTTCTGCTCTTGACCATCACTGTCTCCTACAGTCAATTCTCAACCACAATAGCCAGAGTGAACTCCATAAACAAATTCGTTTACACCCCTTGCCTGTTTTACCCTTACAGGATTGCCATTTCTGTTAGGACTCTGTCCTACTTTAGCTCATGAGTGGCACTGCCCAGCCCTTTCACAGCCATACTAATTTCCTCCTCCCTTCTGCCTCTCCCCCCACACTACTCTTCTTGCCATTTCCTGCAAATGACAGCCCCACCTCAGGGCTGTCACACTTGCTGTTCTCTCTGCCCAGGTCTCCACTCATCTTCTTCATCTCAGATAGGTCAAGCTCAACGTCACTTCTTTGACCCTCTGTAAAATGGCCCTCCCCCCTTCATTACTGTCTTTGCCTTTCCCTGTGGGGTTCTTTTTTTTCACAGTGCTTATCATGCTAGACCAGCCCACACTAGACCAGGACTCCTCAAAGGTCAGACCTTAAAACTATCTTATTTGGCTGCCGGATCCGTGACACATAAAGCAGCGTCTAGCATACAGTAGACACATGGTCAATGCTTTCAGATTTGTTGAATGATCAGCATGAAGTTAAAACCTCCCAGGATAATGGTGAGAGTCAGGGTAGGAATGAGGGTCCATAGCACATGATAAGCGGAATGGAGGGAAACGTTACCATTTCCCTAGAGAAAGATTGAACTTTACCATGCCAAGAGTGGCTTCTTCATTTAAAAATTGGGGGGGCAAGGAATCTATATTAAAATATGCTGTATATTTGAGTTTAGAGTTGCAGGTCAGTGCGGACCATTAACAGGGCTTGCAAGTATCATTTGTGTCATCCTCAGTTTTGCAAGGAGAATGTTTTACTATTACAAGATGAGTGTAAGTAGCATAAGCAGAAGTAATTAGGTATATTTTTCACCCTCTGGGATCCAGATCTGGAATGGTTACTAAGCGTGTGAAATTAGTGATGAGGGAAAAAATGTAGAGATATAGCTGATGCAACAAACATCAAAAAATATTTTGGTCTGTGCAGTGCTCATCATTTTAACCCATTCCACATATCCCAATGGGAAATGTCCAAAATTTATTATGTCTTCTCTGTGTTTTAGAAGAAAAGAACGAGAATTTAGCTGGTATAAGGAGGTTGACTGTTGAAATTAGAATGTAAATGGAAAATGAAAGAGCTGAGCTAAGACAAATAACCTCAGCGTTTTTAATTATAAAACATTCGTATTTAACTAGATGATCTTGAAGAACCTTTCAAACTCTAGTTGTCCAAGCATATGGATGTTTTATGCAGGGGGGGAGTGGATCAGCTGCCACCTTCCCACTGACGTCAGGCAAATGTTTATTAGATCGGCTTGATAAGGAAGACAAAGTGACTATCATTTGTCTCATTAACAAGAGGATTATTGATTGGGCTAGTTCTGGAGATCCACAGCTAAGATACACCCCCCAAGTATAAGCTTTGGAGTTCCCTAAGTGTGGTCCCCAGACCAGCGACATCTGGCCACTTGTTAGAAAGGCAAATTCTTGGACCCTACTGCAGACCAACTGAATCAGAAACTCTAAAGGTGGAACAGAAGATTGTTTCAACAAACCCTCCAGGTTGTGAGCATGTGTACTGATATTTGAGAATATTGATGTAAATGAATAATATCAGCATTTCAAGTGCTGAAATGGAGATCTTAACAAAGCACAAAAAGAATACAGAGGAGAAAGAAAGGACGAACTCTCTGGGACATTTGGACCTTCTCTCATGAGCAAGAGTTCAAAGCGGGGAAGAATTTCCAGACAGAAGCAGCAGCACGTGCGAAGGTCAGGGAGGTGGGGAAGACCAGGCTGATCCTGTGACTTACGGTGGCTGGGGGAGGGAGCATGAGTATCAGGGTACCATCTCTTCCCCAGGCAGCCTTCCTCCCCTCTGCTGCATAGTGCCAACACCTGAGGCTGGTGATGAAGAGGACAGAGTGATGGTGAAGATAAAAATAAAAATTAGGGCCTGTAAATTGGCAGCCTATGAGCCAAATTTTGCTTGCAGATGAGTTTTATTTGGTAGACACAGTATGATAAAAATAAACGTGAGTTGACATTTAATGATTACTAGTTTAGACTTTTAAAAAAAAAGTCTGTATCTTTGGTTACTCTTAAAGCATTGGACTATTTGGTCACATTTCACCCATGTTTCTCCGCAGCAACAATTTGCTGATGCTGGTTTTTGTTGAGTCAGGTTTTCTCCATTTCTTCACAGACCCCAACACTCCTTTTTATGTCCCCAGTAATCATTACCCTGGGACAGTTCTTCATAAGGAAATTATTCTCTCTTTTCATGTCCCAGTCAAAGGTGAGAAAATCAAAGGAGGACCAAGGCAGCCATCTCTTTCAGAACGAATGGGAAAGACCACACTTAAAGGGAGAGGGAAACTATTTCTACATATTCCTTAGTAATTGCAAAGAAACTTATAAACAAAGTTTAATAAGAGTGCAAATAAAACGGTGATAGACTCTTGTTGTGGTAAGAGTTCACAAATGAGAGCTATTTCTTCACAAGCAGAAAAGGCTTTGAAGAATGAGTAGGAGTTTTCCAGATGAGAATGAACCTCTTTGATAGTCATTCAATAAAATGTGGGGTCTAAGGCAATTCATTATTTTGGAAGTGTGCACCTTTTTCTGTAATTAAAATAAATCAATAATCTCATCACAGGGCCACATATCATATGGCCATATTATTCAAGGCTGTGTTTTAATTACCCTGGCCCGAGGCCCTCTTGGAGCCCAGGGGTACCTGGAAGTTCTTTTTAATAAGGAGTTAATGCTCGAGGCTCAATGCAAAGCCAGAGCCACTCATTTGAAAATGAGGAGTGGAGATACATTCCATAAATCAAAAGCCTGAGGAAAAAATTGTTAACCCAATATGTCCTGAGCTTTTCCATGCTTCCTTGAGGGTGTCCATTATAAATGAATACTGTGCTAGGGCACTGAAATATTTAAAGGTGAGAAGCAAAAACCATGAGAATCTAACCTCGTATGCATGTATATATGTGTTTTCCGAACAAGCACATTCCTTGAAATGGCTAACACTAGGTAGCCTTCCTTCAGCATCCTGGCTGGCTACCTAAACAGAGGCAGAGGGAGCAGACAGCCGTGTGGTTAGCTAAGTGAGCAAGTCCTTCAGTTCCAGCAGGGGCTTGCGGTCCAGTGGTGGGGATGGCAGTCCAGATTTGGGTGGAGACGAATTTCTCACAGGGATGCCCAATTATGGGTCCCAACAGCCTGTGCCAAGTATGGCACAGGTGAGTTAGTGTACACCTGCTGGAGAGGCCCCTGTGCCAGGGACATGCTCACAGTGCCACTCAGCCTGGTCTGTTTGTGCGTTTGTCGTCGAGTGCTTTGCGACTAGACAGGGAGAGTGTAATGGCGTCCCCTCATAGCTGGAGGCCTGGAAAGAGGATGTAAGTGTGATTACTGCTGACAGCTAATGGAGCATCACCGTCAGAGCCAGTAGTGGAGACGCTGCTTTTGGATGTCAGCTACTTTGGTTCCCATCCCAGAAAATTTCTCATAGGGAACTGATTGATCTTTCAACAAAATGACTGAATCAGCCAAGTTGTTTCTACCTCTTTCATTTCAGTTCCCCATCCTTAACCTGCAAAGACAGTTGAGAGGTGAAATGTTTGCTGGCCGACAGAGAGGAGGGGAGGGAATGCCCAAGGTCTTCGCCACCAGTCCTCTTCTGCAGAGAAAGCCGTGACTGGCTGCAAGAGGGGGGAGGAGAGGAAAACATGAAAGCTGTCACATATGATTTGCATGCATCTGAATACATATTGGCTTTGGAGATTTACACAAACTCAGCTCAAGGTGCTTCGTGAGAAATGCTCATTAACTTATGATTGCATCTGTATTTTATAAGGTCAATGGAGACCACTGGAAATAGATTCAAGAAAAATATAAGAACGTAAAAATAAAATAAAAAATTAAAAATGAGACATGATGTAGCCCATTTGGCTGCATCTCCTACCATCTTGCACTTTCCCTCCTGGGCCATGCATGCTCGCAGTTCCCTTATGCTCCCTTGGACTGCAAATTCAAGCTCCATACTTAAGCCTTTATTTATAAAAAGAAATTGTTTTAATCCTCAACTGAGGACATGCTTACTGATTTTAGAGAGAGGGGAAGGGAGGGAGAAAGAGAGAGAGGCATCGATGTGAGAGAAACATCAACTGGCTGCCTCTCTTTCGGGATCTGACAGGGAACCAAACCCACTAGCCAGGCGCATGCCCTGAATCAAACCTGGAACCTCTTGGCCTACAGAACAACACTCCAACCAACTGAGCCACAGCAGCTAGGGCAAGCCTTTATTTAGCCATTTAGCTCCGGTCTCCCTCAGGAAACTTGTCTCTGAGTATCTGCAATGTACTGCAATGATTGTATGGTAATTATCCAAGTATGTAAACTGACGCCTCAACAGTGAACTTCCTTTCTTCCCCCCCATCTATTCAACAAATATTTATTGAGCAGTAATGTGCCATATAATATTCTGAGTACAAGGGATACAGAGGTAGAGGGAGGAAGTAGGAAACAAATAAACAAAGGAACTGATTATTTTAAATATCAGTAGGTACTGTGCTATAGTATTTAATCATTTAGAGGTGAAGCAGAGGCCAAGGAGGCATCAGAAAACTGAGAAATACTGCCCAACAGGTAAGCGCATTCTAGAGAGAAAGTGTTCTGAGAAGGAAGGGTGCTCAGTGTTAACAGTTGCCTCTGCCATTTGTTTTGGCCCGGGGAAGTCATCGGGGCCCTTACTCAGAATACATTAGTGGGACGGTGGGATCAAACACCCTCCTGGAGGAAAGGTGCAAAAAACAGAAAGATGCGCATTCTGTTTCATTCATCCTTGCACCCTTCTTGTACCTCCAGTGTCTAGCACATAGAAGGCTCTTAATATTGAGGGAAAACAAATTTTCTGGTCCTCTGCTCCAGTCCATAAAGGTTTTTTTTTTTTTTTTTAAAGATTTTATTCGTTTATTTTTAGAGAGAGGGGAAGGGAGGGAGAAAGAGAGGGAGAGAAACATCAGTTGGTTGCCTCTTGTACCAGTCCCAACCAGGGACCAAACCTGCAGCCCAGGCATGTGCCCTTACCCAGAATCGAACTGGCAACCTTTCGCTTTGCAGAATGACGCTCAGCCAACTGAGCCACACTGGCCAGGGACCATGTAGACTTGAATTTCATTTTGGTCCCCGTCATGTCCTACATCAGAATCTCTCACAGCAGTGGCATTTTGCAGCATTAATTAGTTTGTGTGTACGTCTCCCCCTACCGAACAATGTATTCCATGAGGGAAGGGGTTTTGTCACAGTCATTTTTGTGTCCTGAGAATATAGGACACTGGTTCTGGAATATAGCAGTCATTTGGTTAATAAATATTGGATAAAGGAGTATTTTTCAGATAACAACAATATTTGCCTTATTTTTTTCCTAAAAATAGCTAAAAATTTCACTCCAAACTAAAGAATAACCTAAGCAGAGGTCATCTAGAAGGGGGATTTTAAACAGAACTAGGCCTTGGATCATACAATAAGAAACTCACAAATGAGAGATATAGAGGAACAAAGTTTAGACATCTTACTCTTAGGAATCAAATTTATAAAGTGATATTTATCAGAACAACAGCAACTAACATTTATGAAATGCTTATTATTTGACAGACACTGTGCTAAATGATACAGTACTTATAGACACAAATGTGTTTAATTTTCAGAACAATTTTACCAGGTAGATAATATTATTACTCCCCTTCTACAGATGAGGAAATTTAAACTTGCCAGAGGTCATACAGATTTAAATCCCTACGCGACCTGAGAACTCAATCTTTGCCCCTGTGCTGCCTTTAGGTGGAACTTTGCGATATGATTGGTAATGACGTGGGTGGAGGAAATCTGCACCTAAGTCCCCATTCAAACTGTAACAAACTTCGGTTTTATGATCTGGACATTGCAACGCCACAATGATAAGAGAGCCACCAGTCACTGTGGACTTCCTGACCACAGCACACTGGGCTAGGCGCTCACCTCTATCACCTTGAGTCCTGGAAGGATGGGGACCGTCACCCCAATCTCAGAAGAGCAAGCCGAGGCCCTGGGAAGTTCCGCGTGTTGCCCGATGTCGAAGAGATAATTTGTGGGGAGGGAATTTTCATGCCCAAATCTAAGGTGTTTCTGACAGCTCCATCATCTTCCCTTGCGTTCAAATATAGTACCACAAGTACCAAAACCAAAACAAACACAACCAAACCCAATACTTTCTTAACTTGGGTAAATAACACCAAACAAAACTAAGGGCCAGCCCGCTAAGGAAGTCCAGAGGCTATTTTTAAGCAATTCGTTCTGCAAAGGTGCTCAGGGTACCCAAGAAGTCTTAAATCCAGAAACAATCCAGAAAAGTCACTTTACATATAAAGCTCTCTCTCTCTCAGCCTCCCTCCCCGCTCTCTGACAACCCGCTCAGCTGGGTCATTTATTTTCCACGTCCTGGCCACCTTGGATGAGCCGCCCGGCACTGACTCCAAGGAGCGGACCTTCGCTGGGGCCCGGTCCTCGGCAGCTGCTGCAGCTCTGCTTTGCCTCCAGCGCTGCGCCAGCTGTCCCCGCCTGCATCACACCACAGTAATGTGAACAACTGGAAGCAATAATGTGTCTCCCCGTTTGCCTAACAATACCAACAAGGACAATAACTCAGAAGACTGAAGATTTGTGCTGTAATTTAATAAACCCCATGCACATTTCTACAATTGAGTATCACATCTGTGCAATGGATCCTAGAAGTATAATATTCTTTTATAAGGGACCATTAACCAATCTTAAGTTTATCGGCTTCCTTAAATCTTTTTCATCAGCTGTTAAACTACAGTAAAGAGAAAATTGCCTCTTATGAGACAGGGGATAGTAAAATACAAAGACTGTGATTAAACGTCAATCAATTAAGGATTATAATATAATAAAATGCTGACTGATGATTAAAATGAGCACCTTCTAGGAGAATTGTATAAGCGATATTAAGAAGTATCTCTAAAAGTCAGTAGAATAAACTTCAAGGAGGTCACATTTTCTTATGAGTCTTTTGCTCTATAAGTAAAAACGGTTTGTAAGAATTACTCCTCAGGTACCAAGGTCTCAAAATTGGCATTGAACTTCTATGTTAAAAAGTATTATTTTAGCTTCTCATTTTACTACTCCCCAGCCTCCAGAATTGTAAATTCTTCTCTGAACAGAATAAGCAACGACATTTTCCTTTCAGCTAGTTTCCCACCAGTGTGTGCAGCTGGGCAGTAGTTTTGGAAAACGGGCTGTGCAGTAAAACCACCAAACAAACAACATTGCAACTGAGCCAACGCAACACTGACTAGGACTTCAGGCCCCAGACAGGAGCCCTGGGCCTGTCTGTAAAACCTCGCAATCGAAGCCTCCTAAAATGGTCCCGTATAGAATTTCTTTCTCTGAAGATCAGAGCACTTTTCTGTCTAGGAAGAGATTGCCCCAAAGTGTTACAAGTAGCCCAAAGTGACCCACTGTGTTTCTCCCTTCCATCGGCCACACATCTTCTCCATCGGCTTCTTCGTTTGGGCTACAGTGATTGCTGATGGGAGACCTGAGCTGACTACATCAGGTTTGGCAGCCTGGCCCACCAACAAAGACTGAGGGGCTTCTTCCTCTTTGCTCTTCCTGTCATATTTTGCCCCCCAAGTATATTATTGGCAGGAGGCCATTTTTTCCTGTGCTGAGCTACTCCTTCCTCAGACCGTCTCTTCCACATTGCTTTCCCAGAGCAATTTTCCTGCTGCACTGCTTGTACCTGGTCCCGCTGGAGCTCTGAAGGCACTCAGACTCCTGCCAGTTTGCAGGGAGCATTTTGAAGCTTGTTGCAACAGCTGGCTTATATGAGCCTTGAAGGAAAAGCATGCATACACGTGGTAGCGCATTGGAAGCACTAAAGCAGCTGGCAAAGTAAGCAGAGACCAAAAGGTGTGGGTAGCTCACAGCTTTGCAAGAAACTGTGCTGAAGGAGCCTTGCTCGGAAGATGGAAGCATAATTAATGGATAAATCCCAGCGCAGCCTGGCTTTTGCCCTTATCACTCTATGGAAACTACGCTGGTGAAGGCCACCAATGACCTTCTAATTACCCAATTAGACGGACGCTTTTCAGTCAATGTTTTCCTAGGCATCTCAGCTGAATTGGGCAGGGCATTGGAGTGGCATGAAGAACATCACACACTAAGTAACAAAGCTGAAATTTGAACCAGGCAGATCTTAAACTCAAGATCTGCTCTTTGAACTTAATTACCTTAATTGTTCAATGTTTCACAGATATTATAAAGAAAGGGTGAGTGGAAGAAAATGACAACTTGATTGTATGCTCTTACTTTCTCTCCCTTGTGGAACACACCCAACAAGGCAGTGATGGTGGTTTAAGATGGTGTAAAGCCAGAAGGACAGAAGGCAGTGGAGGACAAGAGAGTTTGAGAGATTTTTGAAAGACAGAAAGAGAAAAATGCCCAAAGTACATGCAGGGATCAGAAGAAACCCTTTAAAAATCCATGATCATTAGCTAAGGTATCTCTACATCTCTATCTATCTGACTATCGTCTAAAGAATATAAAAGAAACAAACCCACTTTCCCAGCAGAACAAAGTCGAAGGACACCAAGTCCTGAGGGAAGTCTAGGTTGGACTTGGATGAAGAAAATGCAGGATGTGTTGGAAGCCTATAGGTAAAGGAGCAGCTGCCCTGGATCACCGCGCCTTCCCTGTAAAACAAAGTCACTATCCTCCACTATCCCAAGAGGAAGATAGAAAGCTTGGTTACTGAAAAAAAATCTAACCAGGAAAACTTCAGACTTGGGGCACAGAGATGTGTTAAGTGAAGCTGAGACCTGAAAAGAAGAAGTGGAATTCGGTGCCATCGAAGGTGGAACTTCTAGCCTCTTCATCCTGTTTGGCAGTCCTTCTGCTAGAGCCTCTGTATTCATGCATAAACTGGTCCCTCCCCTCTGACAGAAAACTAGATTTTCCCTGCAGAGCTGAAATGAGAGCTTGCTCAATTTACTTCCTTCCCTACTACTACCTTTTCATTTTTTAGAATCTTTATAAAACCTGCGAACTTACAAAAAATGTCATATGATAGCAAAGAACCTCAATATCAACTGTGTCAAATGTATCATAGAGCATTATGAACGTGTAAGCATACGTATTTATAACCACATATTTTATACCGTTATAAACATGGACACATCTGCATTGACAGACATATGTAAAGTGTAATAAAATACACATTACATGAAGTAATGTATGAGTATTAGAAGACACAATCTAAAAGAAGAGTGGGTGATAGAGCCCCAGATCTGATACCCACCTGCTGTTCAACCTTGAGCTAGTACCTTCTCTCTCTGGACTTCACTTTTCTCATTCCTACTGTGAAACCCACCAAGCCGATCTCTGAAAGTGGTTTTTTAATCTAATGAAACATGTGAAAATGTGTTGTAAACAATAAAGCACAATGAAAATCTACTGCATTATCATTTTCTAAAGCTTCAAGGAGAGAAAAAGAGATTCAAGGCCCGCATACGATTAATAATACAACACTGTAGAGTCTCCCCAGATGACTTCTTCTTATTGGACTCATGGGCCAACAGCAGAGTAAGAATCAAGTCCTGTATCTGAGGCCTCCTGAACTTTAGATCTGAGGCAGAACTGTAGTTGAGAGAATTCAATGCAGGCATGAAGAGGTTCACACTGGACCCTCTTCGTGCTGTACAATCTCATAGTGTCAGACAGTCTTTCCTAATTTTTTGAATCATATTTTTCCCACTCACTTTACCTTCTGCATAAAATTTAAGTACCTAACCAATGTATTTTTTGCATATTCTAAGTAAATCGCAGTGGGACACCGCTGTTCCTTCCATGTTGCAACCCCCTGCGGTCAGGGTTCGCGCGCGCACGTTTTGCTTTGTCCCGTGCCTAACAGAGCGCTGCATACTAGGAATGACCTAGTGAGGCCACGGGGTTAGAGAGCTGATGGACTGTGAGGGCCCCCCCGGGGTAGAACGAACACCAGCGCCCTCTGCTGGTGTAGAGAGATGGTAGGAGAAGAGGAGACACTGTTTTGGACAGGGTCTCCAGGAGGGACTGCGGAGTATGTAAGATTTGAAAAGAGACCTGCATGGTGAGAGGGAAAAGAGCCATTACGTATTTTGAGTCTATGTTACCAGGAGCATCCATATATCATTTATTTAAAATTATACATGCTATTTTTCACATGATCAATATTTACTTATATATAGATGTAGATGTAGATAGAGAAGGTATTTAATGCCATTCCAATCCAGGGTAATCTCATTTTAAGATCTTTAATTTTATCTGCAAAGACCTTTACTTCAAATAAGGCCACATTCTAAAGTTCCAGGCAGATACGTATTTTGGGGGGCAGCAGTAAACCCACTAGAGTAACGTAAGAAACACGTAATGTTGATACTGCTTCAGCTGTTAATAAATGATGTGAGTGGCACTACAAGATCATAGTTGCTTCATACAATTGCCCTCATATGAAATTATATTCATCACAGAATTACCCTTTTGAGATAACCCACTTGTCTACAAAGTTACTCTTTTATAAATCATATAAATTACCTTAAACTGTTACCCACACTTGTACTTGAACTTTATGTTCAAAGCAAAATTATGCCACGATGGTCTATTCCAGACTATAAGGGCTGGGTTATGTTCACTGACTGTGTTGTAGGTGCCGTGGAAGCATTTTCAATAATAACGTTCCAATCCATGAAACAGACCCAAGCATCCGATGGATGGTGTGGAGTGAGTTCTCCTCAGTTTAAGTTTCCATCTTTCAGAATGTGAGGAAAGTTAAGTAATCAATACCCTTGACCTATCAGCTCTGCTAAACTCTGACGGCTGCCTGCCCCTAGAGAGAGGCCATTGCCCTTGCATTGGAAGATTTGCAAAGCGCCTGGACCTCAGTGAGTAGAATCGCCCTCATTCACAAAAGGCCTCGGCGAGCAGATTAAAAACCAATTCCCTTCCTTTTCATCGGACTCTTGTGGTCATTTCTGCTGATGTCAGCTCCACTCTCCCCAGCTATCACTGTCGTGTTCCTACAGAGATGGATGGCTGAGTGGACTGCCGGAGTAGCTATCCATCACCCGTGCCTATGAATAATCAAGGCCGTGTCTGTGGCTCCAGTAAGTGAAGCCTGCATCCAGCACACAGCCCTCTCGTGCCACCCACAGAGAATCAGGGAACCTGAAAGATTTTCTACTTATTTCAGAGTGCTGCTAACTGCTCACCTACTGAGATCAAAAGGCAGAAGCAAAGATGAGATGAAAAGTGAAAAGGAGATGAAAAAACTGAATAAAGATATTCAGGAACTGAGACAATGGGATCTAGAGGGTCCTTGGGCTCGCTGATTTTGCTCAAGGAGAGCAGTTTGCTACGTGGGCCAAGGCTTAGTATACAAATAATCATGCCTTTGTGAGGTCAAGGGAGCTGGAGGCACTGAATGAGGCACACACCTGGGTGGACTGCTGTTCACAGAGGTAGGGGAGAACGTGTTTCTGGGTGGTCCTCCGATATTAAATACCTAGATGTAGTGAGAGCTTAATAAACATTACAGAGGGACCTGGTTTCCCCTCTTGAGCTTTTCGTTCATCCGGCTTTATCAGGCAGGCCTTAGTACTGATTCACCTGTGAAGAGGTGCAGTGCATGCAGCGTGCAGTCCTGTGTTAAGGACTATTTCAGAACAAGGATTCAGGTTTCTAGCGCAACTCACTTAAGACCCAGATTTAAAAAACAGAAAAAGGAATGGTGACAACAGATTAAACTGTCCTGCGACACCAAACTCATGGATCCGCATTTTCGTTTCCTTTGGACATACACAGATTTACGCCTGCTTCCCATTCTCTAAGCTGAGAACGTATATATCATGTATTGAAGTAGTCCAAGTCATGTCTGCTTCAGAGATCTTTGTATTTACTGGACTCGTGACAGAAGAAGATAGTTGAAATGCTATCTTCTGTTGAGGAAAACCAACAGTATTGCACTATGAACACAGTTAGTACCATTTTTCATTCAATATAATGCTGTTCTGATTGGAAATTCATCGTCTGCTGTTAACTCTGAGACTTTCTCTCCAAACAGTGGACAAAGCAGATGATTTTTTCCCCTTTAGAACTACTCTTCTCTGGTGCCTCAGATCCTGAAATGTGCCAAGTTTAGCTCTTGACTTTGCATCACAATGCATTGTGCCTGCAAGAATGTTGCAAAGTTTAAAAGCTCAGAGTAGAGGAGCAGTCTTTCCAAAGCTGCCTGCAATCCGCAGTCCCAGGAATTTACATTGCTGCTGCTGCTGCTCACTGCTCTGCACGCTCTCTTACCTGAGAGGAGGGATCTCCTCTAGCTTTTTACCATCCCAGGTCAGCTGGACACCGATTAGCCCAATAAATCCTAAAATTAGGTAAAGTAATCATTGGCATTGTCTCGGTTGCACCTATGGGACTTGGGAATTCAAGGCACCTAGCTGAGAGGTCAGTGGGGGCTGGCACCCAGCCCACCTTTTGGTCATCAAGCTGTGTGCTGCACCCCGGAATGAGGCTGAATCCACTCAGAAGAAAACACAGCGCATTCTGATTTGCCTGAAGACACCAGATCGGCTGCCAGTCACCCGATTTGTGTGGCAGGATCCACACAGACCAGGTTCAGGGGCCCAATTCAGCCTTCATTCTTCTTAATATTCCCTGCTTCCCTAAGCATCGTAGCTCTCCCTCGCCATTCGTGGGAACAGGGCTCAGACAAATCCTTGACACCTTTTAATTTCAACTTGTTTGTTGGAGGGTAAGAAGTTGTTTTTATGTTTGTCTTGCACTTCGAAGTATTGTTGACGATCTGAATGTGTTGCTGTGCTATGGCATGCCTTGTCCATACTCGGTGGCATCGCAGTTTGGGGGACGTGAGGCATTACGGCTCTCACTAGGTTAGATTCTATGAGGAAGGAAAAAAGAATTGTGGGGATGTGAGTTTATTTACGTTGCATAGGTGTGTGTGTGCACATTTAGAAGTTTTTGTTTGCGTTTTTGCTCAACTGGGAGTCTACCTTGGATACTTAGAACATCTTTTCTATCACTTTAATTTGCTGCATAATGAATTATTTATTCTTCAAGGCCCAACTTCAGTGTCACCTCTGTGAAGTCTTCCCACCATCAGACACTGGCTACATGTTCCCGTGTCACTGCGTACATTTACTGCAGTCTTAAAACTACTAGTAGTTTGTATTCACCTGCTCTTTTGGGCCAGCCTGGCTATGAAGGAGTTCTTTGAAGAGAAAGACCACACTGTAGCTCCAGAGTCAGGGAGGAGGGGCCTGGACATCTCGGTGGTTCCTAACACGCTGAGTCCAGGGTGACGTAATTCCTGCAGTGTGACCAGTAATCTCTGAGGGTTATGACTTCTTTGAAAATGCTACATCCTCTCTCCTGAGGCGGGGGGAAAGTGCATGTATGCACACGCACATTTTGCATAACATGTTGAGCTGCTCTTTGGCCCTCTGAAACCCTCTACGGACCTCCCTATGAGTTCACAGATCGCAGATTAAGAACCACTTGCTAAAGGAAGTAGACAACACCTTTGGTAAAGTAAAGCACTAAGCATTTCCCTGCTATTTCCTTCACTCAGATTACTTATCGTGCTGGATACGGGGGTGCTCGGATGGCTATCGCACAAGGACTCAGCGCTCAGCGGGAGAGACCGACAGATGAGTCGGTGAAGGCACTAGGACATGGTGAGTGCCCCTGGAGCGATGCACACAGAATGACGGCCTTGGGGACGTGGCTTTCGGCTTCATGTTCTCACGGACCAGGAATTTTCAAACAAATGTTGGGAAACTGATACGAACGCTCAAGTTTTTATCGCAAATCAGTACTACCCCAAAAGAAAGAAAATGTGTAATTTTGGAAGAAAGAGCAGTCTTTTCATTGATCACATCTCATTTTGTGAGAATAATTCTTTTCTCATTCAGTTGTGGACCTCTGAAGTCTTCTCAGACATTGGCACCAGGGCACCGAGTATCTGAACCTCGCTACTATAGGGAGTTACTGAAGGCTTCCCAGAAGAACTGTCCAAGCTAAATCCTAAGGGACTGGTGAGAAGCTAGAATGGGGGCAGAAGCCGAGGGAGGGGCTTATTTCAGGAAGGTGAAATAATAGTTGAAAGGCTCAGAGACTAAGTATGTATAACATGTACATAGGGTAGTAATGGAGGTGGGCTCAAGTTAGCGGCAAAAGCTTCGTGGAAAAGGCAAAATGGGCAAGGGTTGGAAATTCCTAGGAACTGGACTTATGCAGAGGAAGGGCATCATCTCGTGCTGGTCGGATGCAGAGGCCAGCACAGAGGGAAGCTGTAAGAAGGTTGGGGCCCCTGTCTGAAAACTGGCTCACCCTGAATCCACGTGTAAGAGCAAATTAGCCAGCAAGATGTTCCCACTGGCAGTGTAAGAGGAGAGCAGGTAGGATTGGAAGGCAACGAGGCGAGCCTGGGAGTCTGTGCAGGACGAGACTAAGGGAGGGCTGGCTGCAGAGTGGCATTTGCACCAGAGACTGATGGGAGGATGGAGCAGCTAGAGTCAAGGCAAGCACCCAGAAAGTTGTTCAGTTGTTAAGGTCAAGAGGGCCTTTATTATTTATTTATTTTTTTGCTAGATAAAGATGGAAATAGAATGTAATATACAGAAAGAAACAGATGCAATAGACAGAAAGAAATAGAAGAACCTGGGTAGATCCATATCCACAGATATATTATCTTATTTTTAAAATAATTTAAAGGTATTGTCTTCTCTATATGCCATGATTTTCTTTAATTGACATATTTGGCTAATCAAACCCTAGTAAATACATATTTCACTTTTAAGATATTTCTCACAATTGTATTAATGCTATTGGGTAGTGTTTGTTGATGATGGGTTTTTTTTTTTTTAAGTTTCAGCTTTGCAAGGGTTTATAAACAGATTACTCAGATAGTAAAGCTAATTTACAGTAATTAAAAGTGTTATGTATCCCAAATTCATTTTTTCAGTTAAAAGGTCAGCATGTGTTCCTCAGCTAACCCATGGCTAGTGTCACTAAATAATCCTCTATTGAGAAAACTAAGCCTTCAATGAAAGGTACAGTTAATATTTCTGGGCATGTTCCCATTGAGAGAATATCGCATGTTATCCACAGCTCACTCTCAGATGCTTTTTCCTGTACTTGTGGCAGGTAAATATTTAAAAGCCATCTTTCTCCTGAATCACTATTTCCTAGCAGCCTTTCCTCCACCTGAGATTATCCTTTCGAATCTGTAACCAATAATTTTTAGACACATTTCTTATTATAGCACAAACATCTCCTTTTCCCTTTCTCCCGCCATGTGTACACATAATGGACTTTCTTATTAAATATACATGCAATTCCTCGTTGCATATAAATGTACCTCATCAAAGAATAAGGGAGACCCTGCAACTCTGCTATCGATTGGTCATAAAGACAGGCTAATATCTTGGGCTTCTCTTAAAAAAAAAAAAACAAGCTGAAAGAATCATGTGACTTCAGCAAGCAGCACAGGAGCTCTAATGTGGTTCCCTTCTTACATATTTATTAGGCTGCTTTATCACATGCTTTGGAGACCACGGAAAGTGGAACTGCTTCCTTCTTTCTGAAGAGAATTTACAGAAGTCACGGGTTTTGTCTTCATGGAGCAATACTCTTGTCTTTGGGGAAGCTGCCAGTCTGAAGAAAGTCATACTATGGGTGTGGGGCAGAGAATCCTATTAAAATGAATCAGTAGTGAAATACTTTCTGGAAGTTCACGTTTACCTCAAAGGAAACACCATGCAGTGCCATAGATGATCCTTTGAACAAGAAAAGATGCAGAATATGTCTTATATCCAAACAATTTCATTTTAACATTAGATGCAAATGATTTGAAATTCACAAGCAGGTTACACAGGGAAGGAGGAAATCAGGAGCCTTATTAGGGAATAATGCAGTAAGGACTCGGAAGAGCAGTCTATTGTTCGGTAGAAGGTGCAAGCTTCCTCAGAAAGCTCTTCTCCCTCTGGTTGGGGGGTGCTAAATTACACTGTTGGAAAACACACCAGGATGGGTGACTTCCGCCAGGTCTGCACTCGCTGGGTGAAAAGTATCTATTGACTTACAAGCTGGAGCATGTATCAAAATACAATCGGGTATTTTTGTAATAATAGCTAGCAGTCATGGCTGTAAATTATTTATGGAGAGTATTCAGTGCAAACAGGTTAGTGCACACATCCTCTTCAGCTTGGCTGCCCTGGTTTTACATCACGCAGACATTCAACTCCTTGGAGATGTGCTCTTATCACTGCAAATCCTAAAAGGGGCCCCAACTGCAGTCAGTCCAACAACTCACAGCAGCCGGGCCTCTTGCTAAAGCTCTGCCTCAAGGTTCAGTGAGTAAACACGGACCCTCTGCCCCCTCTCTCACACCCGCCTGGCCCGGGTGATGTAAGGTAATCTCAGACACGAAGGCGGATCGATCACCGGAGCAGAGGCATGGCGGTGATGCGCTATCTTTGTGCAGGAACATGGAAGAATGTGCACAGAAAAGGCCACTGGTGATCTTAACGCAAGCTGACATTTCGCTAATGCCATGTTTCGGAGGCCAGAAAGAGGTGGCTAGCCAGCGAACCCTAGGTTGAAATTTAAATAAGCGTGGCGCCTCCATGGCAATGCAGGGCACAGGTTTCTCCTTCTGCCCCGAACTGTTTCAGCCACGGCCCCCTTTCCAATTTCTTCTCAGTGATCAATGCAGGCAGATGGACTTCTCTGCACTGCTGCGTAGATGGCCAGAAAGGTTATGGCATCTTTTACATTTTAAGAATTAGAGCCATGAGGGAGAGCAAAGTCTCTGTTAATATTTCAGGAAAGCTATTGGGCCTCCCCACGGAACAGGCAATTAACGCGATATGGACCTCAGATGTCCCTGGTCAGGTAACTATACATTGCACTGTACCTTCTTTGTCCTTTGCGATGAAAAGTTATTACACACTTTCTACTGCTTAATATTTTGTCATTAGAGATCACATTTTCTATTTGTGGGGTTAGAACAAGAAGTGGGTTAAGCTATCTGCTAATTTATAAGCAGCACGAAAGAGATGTTAGCACAACTGTTGGAACAAAACTTGGAAATACAATAGGCACTGTAAAATGGAAAGGGCGGAAAATAAACTCCGTGGGTTCTAGAATCAGCTTTCTTTAGGATTTGACAGCAACAGTTTCTTTCCCCAGGTGTGTTTCCCCAGAGTGTTAGAAGGCAATAGATAAAACATTCCCATAGCCCAAGGTCACAGGACCAGAAACAGAAGCCCTGGGTGGGCCGTGTAAACGCCTGCCTGACTTAAGAACATTCAGTTAGCCTCTCTGAGAGCCGGTTTCTCCATCTATGAAATTCTGGAAATAAAATCCTTCCTGAGAATCATTTTGTTGTAAGGACAAAATGACATCATATGAGGAAAGAGGGTTATTGGAACAGGTTGAATGGTGACACCTCCAAAAAGAAAAATTTGACCATTTCTAAATGTTTGGAAGCTGTGAATGTTACCTTAGTTTGAAAAAAAAACCCAAATGTATTTTTCATTTTTAAAAGTATATTTTATTGATGATGCTATTACAGTTGTCCCATTTTTCTGCCTTTATTCCCCTCTGACCTGCACACCTCCTCCCACCTGCATTCCCCACCCACTCCTCACCTTAGTTCATGTCCATGGGTCGTACATGTAAGTTCTTTGGCTTCTACATTTCCTATACTATTCCTAACCTCCCCCCTGTCTATTGTCCACCTACCATTTATGCTTCTTATTCCATGTGCCTTTTCCCCCATTCTCCTCTCCCCTTCCCCACTGATAACCCTCCATGTGATCTCCATTTCTGTGATTCTGTTCCTCTTCTAGTTGTTTGCTTAGTTCATTTTTGTGTTTGTTGTGTTTAGGTTTGGTTGTTGATAGTTGTGAATTTGTTGTCATTTTACTGTTTGTAGTTTTCTTCTTTTTCTTAGATAAGTCCCTTTAACATTTCATATAAAAAGGGCTTGGTGATGATCAACTCCTTTAACGTGACCTTATCTGGGAAGCACTCCATTTGCCCTTCCATTCTAAATGATAGCTTTGCTGGATAAAGTAATCTTGGATGTAGGTCCTTGCCTTTCATGACTTTGAATACTTCTTCCCAGCCCCTTTTTGCCTGTGAAGTTTCTTTCAAGAAATCAGCTGACAGCCTTATTAGAACTCTTTTGTAGGTAACTATCTCCTTTTCTCTTGCTGCTTTTAAGATTCTCTCCTTATTTTTAATCTTGGCTAATGTAATTATGATGTGCCTTGATGTGTGCTTCCTTGAGTCCAACTTCTTTGGGACTCTCTGAGCTTCCTGGACTTCCTGGAAGTCTATTTCCTTTGCCAGATTGGGGAAGTTCTCCTTCATTATCTTTTCAAATAAGTTTTCAATTTCTTGCTCCTCCTCTTCTCCTTCTGGCACCCCTATGATTTGGATGTTGTAACATTTAGTTGTCCCAGAGGTTCCTAAACCTCTCCTCATTTTTTTAAATTCTTGTCGCTTCATTCTATTCTGGTTGAATGTTTATTTCTTCCTTCTGGTCCAAATTGTTGATTTGAGTCCTGGTTTCCTTCCCATCACTGTTGGTTCCCTGTACATTTTCCTTTATTTCACTTGTCATAGCCTTCACTATTTCCTCTATTTTGCTCAACCATACTCAACCATTTCTGTGAGCATCCTGATTACCAGTGTTTTGAAATCTGCATCTGATAGGTTGTCTACCTCTTCATCCCTTAGTTGTATTTTTTTCTGGAACATTGATCTGTTCTTGCATTTGGCCATGTTTTTTGTCTTGATGCACCTGTTAAGTAGTAAGGGGTGGAGCCTTAGGTGTTCACCAGTGTGGGGCAACCCACGTCACTGTGTTGTGGCACTGTGTGTAGGGGAGGGGTCTGAGAGGGAACAGTGTCACTTGTTCAGCTCTCTGCCAGCTTTCAGTCACTTTCACTGCCACCCACAAGGAAATTGGCCCCTTCTGGTGCTAATTCTCAGATGGGTGGGTTTGTGTGCATTCTAAGACCCTGTGGGCCTCCCCAACAAACTCTCCTGTAAGGCCGGGAGTTTCTCCCACCACTGTAACCCCCCACAGGATTTTTCAGTCAGAGGTTTTGAGGCTTTATTTCCCCATGCTGGAACCCTGGGTTGCTCAGTCTGTCTTGCTCCCCAGTTGTTCCTCCCAGTTTATCCACATGAAAATGTGGGACCACCTGGTCCACCAGCTGCCACCTCACCTGGTCCACAAGCCACCATCTTGCTGCGAGTCCTCACTGCCCAGCTGCCCTTCTCCACCCCTCCTATAGGTATGGATGAATGTTTCTTCTTAACTCCTTGATTGTCAGACTTTCATACAGTTCGATTTTCTGTCAGTTCTGGTTGTTGTCCTTCTTTTGGTTGTTAGAGGAGGCACAGTGTATCTACCTACAACTCCATCTTGCCTAGAAGTCCCAAATGTATTTTTCAATGATTTGATTAATTTAAAGGGCTTGAGATGGAGATCATCCTGGGTTGTCTGAATGGTCTCCAAATTCAAAGTGTTCTAAGAACACAAAGAAGTGAAGACAGAGGCAGAAGAGAAGACCTCCTGGAGGAGGAGGCAGAGACTGAAGTCATGCAGCCACGAGGTGAGGAAGCCGGCAGCCACCAGAAGCTGGAAGAAGGTAGGATGGATTCTCCCCAGAGCATCAAAAGGAGAGTGTCCCTGCCAACTCTTAGATTTTGGACTCTAGGAGAGAATTCATTTTTATCTGTTTTATCCAAGCCACTAATTTTGTGGTGATTTGTCCCAGCAGCCACAGGAAACTAGTATAATGATGTTCAGAGTGGGAGCTAGAAGGGGAAGGTGTGAAAGGCTCTCACATCTGCCATAAACTTTAAAGGGCCCTCCCACTCAGTGACCGACAGAAATAATGTTTAAGGCAACATTTAGAAAAATCAAAATCAATGCCAAAAAAAATCCACGACAAGATAAATATTAAAATTTCTAGGTGGTAAAGGAATTGCCTTTGGTGGTAAAGAAGTCCCTTCATATTTTTACAATAATTAAAAGAAAACAGATGAGGTGAGGCACCGTGTTTCTGTCGGAGCATCTGACTGAGGAGGCTCAGTCTGCAAGCCAGTCTGCAGTTGCATTGTGCTTTGGAGATTGGTAATTTGAAAGCCACAGCAAATGACAATAGAAGACCCTCAGAGTCAAACAGAATGCTAGTCACAAAGAAAATCTTCACGTATCAAACTGTGGTTCTAGTCTCTGGCTGCATATCAGAATTGCCTGGGAAGATTTAAAAAATTCCAGTGCCCGGGCTGCATCCCAGACAAATTATATCAGAATCCCTAGGCATGGGACCCAGGCACCAGACTTGAGGTGCCCTAGGAGATTCCAATGGCAGCCAAGGCTGGGAACCACACTGCGGGAGATAAAAGTGTGTGTCTGGGCATTTGGGAGGCTGAGTTCTGTGAACCGAACTTCGGTATGTCATTTAAATGATAAATGATAAGGGGCAATTTTGAACCATGTCTACGATTATGCATCAATCAGGGTGTACTTTTCTTGAGAACAGTTCAGGTTCTTCAGAGGGTTGTCCGTGGTAATTCACAGGAGATGATACTAGTGACTGTGGAGGCGCTTGCGTAGCGTTTTAGTGTTTGCCAAGCGCTTAGCCATCTTCCCCGCAGTCCCCAGTGCGAGCCCTCAAACACGGTTGTGTGTTTCCCACATACATTTCTTGAATGCTTTTTTACTGAGTTATGGTAAATGGTACCCTCTGCCCTCAAAAAATATACATCTACCTGGATCCTATTTGGAATGAAAAGGTCTCTGCAGATATAATTAAGTGAAGGACCTTCAGGTGAGGAGATCATCCTGGATTATCCAGGTGGTCCTTAAATCCAATGACAAGCGTCCTTATAACAGACCCACAGAGGAGAAGACAGACACAGACACAGAGGAGAAGGAGACACCATGAGAAGAGATTATGCAGCCACAAGGCAAGGAAGCCTACAGCCACCAGCAACCACAAGAGGCAAGAATGGATTCTCCCCTAGAGCCTTTGGAGAGAGCTTGTTTCAGCCCACCCTTTGATCTGGGACTTCTCACCTCCAGAAGTGCAAGACAATAAATTTCTTGTTGTTTTAAGCTACCAAGTTTAAGCCACTCACTAATTTTTGTGAGAATTCAAAGTACCTGCTACTCAGAAGCACCTCATGATCTGGCCCACAGCTGTCTGTCTGCTCTTACCTCCTGTCAGTGCCTCTCCCGTCCTACCTGAGCCACCTCACTTCTCCAGCTCCCCTGTGCCCATGCCATGGGGGACCAGCATGGCTGCACCTTTCCACGTTTGCACTTGCAGTTCCCACCCCCAACAGACCCCCTTCCATGGCCGTATGTCTGGTGGATGCCTCATCAACACTCAGCCCAACACACAGGCTGTGAACCCCCGTAAACCTCCTGGCCATCTGACCCTCCTTGATCTGTTCTCTAACTGCCTTTTATTTACCTATTGCGCCTTTTATTACAGCACAGGCCACCTGCTACTGGAGTCATTTGTTTACCAGATATTTCCTTTACACAACTCTGAACTCCTTGAAGGGAGAGTCACATTCAGCTTGATTTTCCAGTACTTAACAAAATGTCTGACTTCTCACCAATGCTCAGTAATCTCTGGCTAAATTAATTTGTTCATTAATAATTTATTTTAACATGAATTAGTTTATCTTTGGTTAAATCAACTAGTTTACTGATAATGTCTTTTAACATGCACTATTTCATCTAATATTTTAAACATCAGGTGAAAAGCAGACTACTATTACATTTTTTACAGAAGAGAAAATTGAGTAACAAAGTGGTGAATTAAATTGTTAGAATTCAAATCTAGGAACTTGATTTCAAAATAGTACATTGTATATACACACACACACATATGTTGAACCATAGATATTTAACTATACGTACTTAGTCATATATGTATTTAAGCCTATCTATTTAACCATATACACAGGGTTGGCAAAAGTAGGTTTCAGTTTTTCATACAGAAAATACAATAATTAATCAATAAATAATACAAAAATAAGCTCTGTTTTGTGTACTCACAACTGTAGACCTACTTTTGCCAACCCCTTGTATATTTGACCATATATACAAATACACATATTTAGTCCCATATGTATACTTAACCATACAAGTTTATTATATATTATATAGGTCTCCCTATAACACACATTACCTCATCACTTTCTGCCTAGTGTTAAAGCTATTTACGTTTAAGTCTTACCTCTCATAAGTTCATTGAGAATAGAATCCATGTTTTCTTTAATACTTCTGCCATACTTAGTCTTCTAAAAAGCAATCATTCAAAAATTTGTTGAATGGATTAATGATCATTGAAATAGCTATATTTTGTTAAAATGTGTTCTATATTTCTTCAAAATTACCCTATGAGGCTATATAACATCATCTTACCAAAGCTATAACAATGGAGTTCCCAACCTATTGCACACCTATTTCCTGCCCTGGTGCAGGAGATGGGGGCTTGTTAACTGAACTGCTGTTTGACTCTGAATGTCTTCCTGCTGTTCTGGTGATGCAGCTGGGCTTCTTCTTTTCATTGATCTTCCAGGAAGTTAACAACAGATAGAATTTCACTTTAGGAACAAGCTCAGACACGTAGAGATGCTTCCATAGGTGTTCTTGTGGGAAGAGTGTACTCGGGCCCTTGACTTTCGATGCCACCAAGGGTAAGGGTCATGCCAGTGGGGAGTGGAGACTTGCAGTCACTGTCAGTACAAAAAGAGCCGTTACCCAAATTTTAATCATAATTTCTATCAGAAAAATGAGGGCGGTATCCCGGTATCCAGGGGACCAGAAAGGCAAAGCAGATGGGAGTTGTGGGAGAGGTTAAGCAACTTCAGTAGAAAACAGGCAGTGATTATGTGTTGGAAAGGGGCCTCAACATAAGTAAGGTAGGATGGGATCTAATGGGAAGAGCCAGGAAGGAGAGGGAAAGGGGATTTTCCCAGGAGACTAGAAGGTGCCTTAGGCCTACCCTATCTCTGTCATCAACTTAGGAAGTGACAGTAAATATTTATCAAATCAAATGTGTGATAGTTTGATCATTATCTCTACATGTGTATTTCATAGACAAGCTGTAGATGGATAGACAAAATAGTTCTTAAGAGTAACAAAAGTCCACATTTTAAATGCTTTAAAACAGGTGGTAGGTAAAAAAAGCAGTTCAGTTACATGGGTGGTCTCGCAGTGAGAAGGGCTTTGTCAGTTACTTGTACATGATGTTTCAAATCAAGTGTCATGTGGAAGGAAATAAAACTACAGCTTACTAATTGAGATTTTTTAATTTTCAGCCCAACAACTAGGCTTAGTTTTCATGCAAGTGTTATTTACCTCCACAAGTAAACAATTCATGAAAATAAGTTTTATCCTAAAGAAAATTATTGACATTTGTTGAAAATTCATCAAATATTTTCTCTTAGTTACAATGTTATTCTGTGTTCATAAGTTTCCAGGGCACTTCCCCCCAAACCCCATTTAAACCAGGAAGTATTCAGAATATAGGATTATAGTACAAGACTTATAGCAATGTAATCACTGGTGCATATGGTCACCCCATAACCACTTACTGAGTGCATTCCATAAACTCAGCATTGGACTAGTTGCTGCAGAGACCAAAAAATTTTTTTAATAAGAATGTTCTTATTGTTCATGTTCTTAAAGTGTTCAGAGTCCAGTTTGAGATACAGATACATTCATAATAAAATAAAACATACGATATGCTGTAAATGAAGAATGCACACAGTTATGAAAGTGGAGGTTCCTCAGTAGGGGCATGAAGTGGTAAAACAAGAACAGCCCCATTGTAATGCAAGCAAGGGGAATATTTATTAGTGACATTCAAAAAATATGTTGCCTGTATATCTGCTCAGGGGCAGATCTGCATTTGTAGGAGATATTTCTTAATGTTCAGTTATGATTTCATACTAAAGTTAGTATGAAAAATGATAGAGTAGATGAAAGGCCATGTATTAGGACCTAGCCCATAAAAATGTAATTATAATGTTCTCCTTTTGGAAAATAGCACACAAACAGCTGATGCTGACAAACTTTAGGGTGCAGAAAATAAAAATGTTTGGTTAAAAAGGCAGAGTGGATCTGAAGAACTTTGGAAATGCAGACAAAGAACTTAGCCAAGCAAGAAAGGGCGAGAAGTGTTTGGGGAGGAATTATAAGTACGGGAGCAGCATGAGAACAGCACAGGATGGTGGAAGGGTGTTACGTGGATCTATGTGGGCTCAGAGTTTACCTGAATGGATAAGAAGGCATCTCTGAGTTGGTCAGCACGCGCTTTCTCTACTGACGTGGCAATAAAAATGATAGAGTATTAGAAAAGAGGGTGCATTCTGGAGCCAGAAGCCATGACTTTGCATCTTAGTAACAGTGAAAATCTACTCTGTTCTGCCTCAGTTTTTTTCATGTATAAAATGAATATCTTAAAGTACTTAGTCCATAGTGTTCTTCTGAAGGATATATAAGTTAATAAATGCAAAGTCCTTAAAACAGTGCTTGGTATTGGGCGAAGCAATCCACCACTGTCCCTGAGCATCCCTGTGCCTTCTTGTTGGAGATGCCACGAGTTCAAACCTTGTTGCTCTTAATCAAGGACACTTTTCAGGATTGTGTTTATAACAAGCAACTTTGGGACAAAGAGCACAGTTAATTGCTGCCTGCTATAAAACAGCAAGTTCTTCAAACTCAGTGTTCTCCTATATTGGAACCAATGGCAGGTACAGGCCCTCAACTGGGCTCACACTGCCTGAAGGACAAATAAATGATGCGAACTTGGTGCTCATGCTGTTTGCTCTACTGCTGGTAATAAAGTTGTTTGTCTCTGACCCAGAAGTCTGGTGTCTTTGACCAGCATCCATGAAAGAATAACAGGCCAGATTATTAGCTTTCTAAGTATGATAAAATCAAATCCTATGCTCAACAGTTGGCACATAATAAACATTAAATAAATATTAGTTTTAAGGGAGAGGTTCTGACAATGGGGAGCTGGAGAAGACAGGATGAGCACTTGAGAGATGGAATTGACTAATGCATCAGGGGGGTTATTCTTAAAATGGCTTGTTGGTTCTTTCCTTTTATTCCCCCCCCCCACTTGTCTTCCTCATTCTCCAGTAACACCAATAGTTTTTGCACCAGAACGTCCTTCTAAAATTGTCTACTGACAATAGCATATGAGCTCAATGTAACAGCTTTTCCTCAACTCACCTACCTCTGAATGGATAGTATAAACATTTGGAGAGTGGGAATAATTACAGGATTTTTGCCATGTCTAACAAGCAGATAGTAAAACAGTAAAAACTATTTTTGTTTTGGCTTTTTAAAGTTTACTAAGATAAACAAAGCTCCACCCTGAGATAATGAAGGATCTTTGAGGATGTAGACAAATGCAATAATATTAATCTATATTTAAAAATAAAACATACAGGGTCAAGCTGCCTTGGGCTTTTCCTTAGGGGCACTGGGACGGGAGGGGTTTTAGGAGTAAAAAGCTGCACAGGAAGGAGGTCAGGTGCTGAGAAAGTAAAATGAGGGCTGAAGATACGGAGCTAGAGAAGCTGGCTTATACCTCTGCATCCCTCAGGCAACAAGGAGGAAGAAAGCACATCCTCTCTCATCTTTCTCCCTCTGACTGTTCCTCCTTTCTTCAGTCCCTGCCACTGCATTTTCATAAGGCCAAGGAGGACAGAATTGGTACCAAAGTACAGCAGCCTGGGAAGGCAGGTGACGGAGGAACTAAGGGCACAAGGTAGACAGAGAATGGACAGCAGGGAGGTCTCTAACAATGTACAGGAATGGTGGCAACCTGCACTTTAAAAGGAACAGCCAAGGAGATAAAGTTAGGGGACGGGGTGCCAGTTAATCAGGCATTATTGTCTGCAGATACCTGGAAAGGATACCCATCTTTTTTCAGTGGTACACTCTCATGGAATATCCAAAGTTTAAACTTTGGGCTCATTACTGAGACCATAGCTTGACCTAAAAGAAAAAAACAGTGCATCAGGGTCAGAAGACCTGAGGGGTTTTCTTGCCTCTGTCACCTCCTTGTCCAATGACCTTAGGCAAGATGCTTAGCCTGAGCTTGAGTTTCCTCTTCTCTGAAAGGAAGGTAACAGTGTCTAGCTCACAGGGTCCTGGTAGCATAAGCCAAGTAATGTGTGCAAAGTTCTTGGACACTGTAAATTGGGAAGCATTATATGATGAGAAGAACAATGTGAAAAACATCCTCTTTCAAAATTAAATGCCATAGTTTTCATAGCTGTGTAGGAATATAGTCCTGTGCTAGCTGTCCTAAGACCAAGCAGTTTGAAACTTTCATACACTGATGGTCTGAACAACAAAAGCCAGCCCTCGTGACTATATGTACTTATATATACATGTTTAAGTGCTATAAATATGAATATTTGAGAGTATACATGTGTTTATAAGTAGAAAATGAAGCATGAGTTGACACTACAATTTCACAAAAATGACCTTAAGACAAAAAGCATCATTTTTCAGAATTAGAGATTCCCTAAACTACTATCCCATTGAACTATATTATCAGGACTATCAATATTTTGAAAACATAAGTAATTACAGTTGGAAGCCCAAGGAATACCTCATTCTTCTATCAAACCACTCTGCTGAGGTCAAGGTGATGGTGGGCCCTTTCTGTACCACCATGTGTTTGCTCGTATTTTAATGACAAACAGAGACTCTGGTGACCTGAAATATTTTGCATAATAACTTACATCAGATCGAAAGAAGCCCAAAATGGTTGATAACTTGGTAGGAACTACATTCACCTCTTGAAATTAGGTTGCCAGATAAACTGCGGGACACCTAGTTAAATTAGATTTTCAGATAAACAACAAAGTATTGCAACAAAATGCAATAATCGGGACATGTATATACTAAAATATTATTCCTTAGTTTTCTGGAGTTTGGATTTAACCAGCATCTGTGTTTTTGTTCACTAAGTCCGGTACCCCTCCCTGACACTTCGGGCTGCTCCGCGAGCCCACATCCCTGGATCTCACCATATTCGGTTGACTTCACGAGGTGAGCAGCTCTCTCCCTCGGGCCTCTGTGGGGCTTGATATTTCTCCTTGTCCTCCCTGACACTGTGAAGGGGGAGATCCCAGAGCCTGCCATCAGACCAACTGAGCCTGCAGTCACAGATATTAAGTCACATGCCTGCCTGAAATCGCTTAGAATTCTTCAACCACATTCCTCTCTTCCGTTGGAGAGGCCTGGAAATAAGCATACAGGTGCTTTGGAACAAACCAAAGAGCACGACTTTCTTTTCTGCAAGAAATTAAACAGAAACTCCTGGAAACCCCAGATTCTAATTCCGCCCCAGATGAGTAATTGCAGTAATGATTACTGTTCATGTTGTCTCATTTTGACATTTCTTTGATTATTTTTTTTAAACAATGCCACTGATACAAAGCTAATTGGGTTCTAATTATTTTCACACAGATTAGCGTTCTCAAGACTGTCTCAGACAGGTCATGAGATGGTGGCCTGAAATCAGTTTCTTGTCGTTCACATTATTTTTTAAAATATAGGGAAAGGGTACTACTCTGCATAATTATCAGTCTTAATTAAAAAATGGACCAAGATATCAGCTGTGTTGGTGGCTTAACAAACCCCTTAGGGCGAGCCCGGATTCTACTACCCTCTGATTAGAATACAAATCTGGAAATATCCACCTCCATTATCTCCATTAAGATGTGATACTTTCAGGCTTCATAATCAGTTCAGGCTGGGTAATCATTTTCACGAAGGTCTGCTGGTGAGAAGGAGAATATAAGTGTCTGGTAAACGTGCCCCTTGATTTATGGTTCCATATAATAAGTTAGCATTTAAAATTAACTATTAAAACTCTAAAGGGGATCCCCAGGCTCCCTAATATATATGTAAGATCTAACACCCTTAGGAAATACAAGGTAAATTGCAATTCTCACAGCCATCACATCTGAGAATTTTCATGGGAGATGCATTATAAGTTGTTATTTTTAAAATAAAAAGCAAATAAAAGTAATTGATTCAGTCTTTGTTTAACTGTCACCCCAGTGGGTGATATGAGAGAGGCACTCTAGCACTGGAATAAAATTCAGGCTGTCCCTTTTTGACAGTGCTTTCAGCTGAAATTGTCCAACTTTTTGACAATTGTGATGTAATTACACCAACTGAAATCTGAGTAGATGAAAGGAACAAGTATTCTTCCCACGACTGTAAAGTTGCACCTGTATATTTTACTGCAAATCATCTCTAACAATAAGAGAAGTTATCCCAATTTTTTGTTTATGGTTATTTTCATGGTCTTACAGAATAGCTGATAAGCTGAAGGTAGAGAGGATTTCCCCATTTCATGAGTTATTTAGAAATACTAACCTCCGAAAGGTATTGAGGAGCTTATAATACTATCTCAGGCATAAAACTACTTAATTGAAGACACAAAACCCAGGAATTAAATAAGGTAGTGTTTTTGCCAGACAGAAAAGCAGTGAGAGCAAAATCATGGGAAACATAAGGAGGCCCATGGCTGTGGAAAACTAAGTGGTGTGCTAAATTTAACGCACTTGCTAGCAACTAGAAGAAGAAGAAAGCAAACTGGTTATAGAGTTTTCACTGCCAAGTGGTAAAAGCTATTTCAGTTTTCCAGGAGAATCATAGTTTACCTTCACCCTGCGCCCCAAAATGGAAGTGAGAAAATGCTGTGATGTCATTAAGGGTGTTGTATGTGGACTCAACAGAGGCCTGGTATTCCCAAGCGGCTTTCAGCCCTGGATCAGGACGAAGGGACCTTCCAGCCAGGTGGTCTAAATCTGTTCTCTCCCTGAGCCTCTCTAAGGCGGTGCTTTTCAAACATGTTGACCATGACCCACGTTTGAAAAAGCAATGCTTCCCTTACTATGTATTGTTACTCTGATGTTTTCTAATTTATTCACTTTCATTTCTTTTTAAAAGTTCTTGTCAAAACACACTAAGTTGACATTTTGAGCCACTGTTAAGGGGGAGACCCATGGTTTGAGAAGCACTGTGCTAATAGGCATAGCATTTTCTTAAAATACAGAAAAATGGGAAAATATAAAGTGTTTTATATTTATACAAATACATGTAAATGTGGATATATCTAAGCCTGTGTACATCCAAAAACATGTATAACATGTCAGAATGTATATGTAAAACTTTACAGATGTGCTAATAACTTTCTTAAGCTCATGAGAAATCTTGAAGTAGGTTGAAACATATCTTTCAATCATATAGTTGAGTAAAACCCACATTGAAGGTTAAAATGAGAAAGGAAATTGATTAAGAGTATAAAAAATACCATTCATCCTTTTTCTGTATTAAGGCTAATTTACTTTAATCTTTCCATGATTCCAAACTTTATGTAACAGGAGAATATTTGGGTCATGAAATCATTATCCTTAGTACACACTGTCCCATGGAGTCAGAAAATAGGTGTATGGTGGTAGTTGGAAAGTTTTTTATTTGCAGCAGATAACGCAGAGTGGCATGACAGCCTGGGCCTGAACTGGAGCTGAGGCAGTCTGCGTTAGAAGAGGACAGAGATGCCAGAGAGAAGCTGGGAGAAATCCCACGAGTCCACTGCGCAAGTGAAAAGATGGGGGAGGAAGATAAGACCTCTGTAAGTAGCGGCCAAGAAGGAAGGAAGAACAGAAATGCCCCAGGATTTATAATAGTTTCTTCTGGTATAAATACATGACATGCTTCCTTCCCCCCAAGAAATCCTCCATCAAACCTACCATGCTCATTAAACCTGTGTGGAGCAAATGTGATTCGGGGCTGGGGGCAGCCAGGTGCGGGGAGACTAGAGAGCCCTGTTTTAAAATCACCACCTGGAGGAAACCAGAGGAAGACAGCTACATGTTGGGGATATTCAAAGGCAAACAACCATCGACATAAGATAACACAAAAACTAACAAGGGTGCCAAATTTTAACATTTTCACAGGGACCCAAAATATTTAATTTTGATCTGTGCTCCTTTAGGAGATTCTCTTTGATTTACAGGGAACCGATACAGATTATTCTAAAGCACTTTTACACGTCACATGCACCCCCATCTCAGGCTTTCCGTGTCTCTTGGTTTGCAGCAACACTGAGTCTGACTCGGCTTGGTGACATTTATGGCTGATATCCCGACTACTCCTGACTGCAGACAGACATGACACTTAATGCTTTTCAAAAGCAAAATCAGAACAGCTTCAGACTCTTCATGTTTGTTTCTCGACTCCTTCAGGGTAATGTAATATCAGCTCACACAGATTTCTCACTTCATTGGCTATTCTTCACCATCTGATGTTTTTTTTTTTTTTTCTATATGTTCCTTTTACGTAGAATTTCTCTACAATCAGACTGAGAGAAGGCTGCCCGGCACTTCCTTTCCATTCCTTGGATCTCCATTTTGGTGTCTTGCCCAGAGTTGCCCATTAATCAATGCTAGTGGAGTTGATGAATAAATAATAATTAATGATCATTTTGACTCACCCAGGTGTTTATCTGCTCAGCTGCATTATTGAGATGCTAGTGGTACCTATGTTTTATAGAGATATTTGCTGATTGAGAAACTTATTGATAGATGTGAGTAATGGCTACTTTATTTTCAAGGTTTTCCTGGAGTGTTGGTGCAGCTCAAGGCTCCGTGTGGATTTCTGTTGCAAATGATTACAGAAGTGGCATGTGGAGAGTGGACTGGGAGGCAAAATATATGCAGGGAAAGTGGAAATCACCGAGGAAAACGACTGAAGGGGAAATCAATATGAGGTGAAAGGTCAACAAGCCTCCTGCTGTTAGTCTGTCAAAATGTATTTAATGGGTTCATTGGATATTTTTCACATTTAAGAAATTGACACGAGAAAGGGTTCGCCTGCAATAACTTTTTATCTCTAACTTACAAAATAGCTATTTTTTTCCTTTGAGAATTTTATCTCTGTTAATTCTGTAATTACAGCCACATTCATTTATCAAAGTGTAATTTAAAATATATTCATTAAAATTAAGTAAGAATCACATGTGGAACTTGCTATATCCAAGGCTCTGGTTTCTGGGTCTGATTTCATTGTGTTTATTAAGATAATTTTTCTTTTGTTCTCTTTTCTATCATCTGTACAATTAGATTGATCTTCAGTTCTCTCCTCTTTCACCAAGAGAGTAAGAGTAACAGATGCAAAAAAAAACCAAACTCATTTCTAGCAATAGATTTTGGTAAAGTACTTTAAAAATAAAAGGTCTCTCCATGTAAAATCATACTTGTGCTATCTTTTTAAAACTTCTGTACTCTCACTTGATGTCTATTATTATTCATTTAACATTCCCCTTGACTTAGACAATTCAGTCATCTTAATAGAGGCTCAAATTTTTGTATTTTTCTGACATCATCAATCAAAATACCTTTAGGTAAATTAAAAATGTTAATTCATTTGATGGTTTCTGAGCTTTACAGAGAGATACAGCATTAAACATTAATATCTGAAAAATTGAGCATGGCAGACTTAAATATATTAATGGTTTTATCCCTTTTTTAAAAGACTAAGACATTTATGTAAATGTGTAAATTTCCTTTAGTTTTCCATCCAGACCAGCTGATACCAATTTGGTGGGCTCAGGCCAGAATCTTGGCTTTCAGTGAAGATCCGTTCCATTAATTTGAAGGAGCAATGCTGCCGAAGTCAAGTACAGCCTGGAGATATTTCTCAGGATTGTCAAGGCCCCCAAGGACCTGGCACCTTCATTTGCCACAGGGAATCTGAGCAGAGCTCAAAGGTATGTATATTAAAGAATTTTGAAAACTTTAAGTACTTTATACATTTTGCCAGGCACTTTGAGGTTTGAAATTTTGGAGTTCATATGGAAAGGCACCACAAAGGTCAAACTGAATATTTTTATACTTTTTACTTTTCAATCATTTATTAAACAAAACTTTATTAAATATTTACTATACACGAGGCATTTGCTAACTATTGGAGAAACCAAGACGGAATGAACGTAGTCACGGCCCTTTAGGAATGCTTTGCCTAGCTGGGAAGCATGAATGCAAACAAAAATCACGTGGCAAGTTTTCTGTTGCTGTGTAACAAATTGCCTCAAACTTAATGACTTAAAACAGCATACATTTATTATGTCATAGCTCCTTTGGGTATGAAATCTGTGTACAGACTAACTGCATCCTCTACTCAGAGACTCACAAGGTTGTAGTGAAAGTGTCAGCCAGAGCTGTGGTCTCATCTGAGGCTCGAGGTCCTTTTCTAAGCTTACGTGGCTGTTGGCAGAATTCATTTCCTTGCAGCTGCAGAACTTAAGGAGGACTTGCTTTTTCAAAAGCAGCAGCTGAGAGTTTCCACACTCAGGAACCCCTAAGCCTTTTCTCAAAGAGTTTACCTGATTAAGTCAAGCCCAACCAGATCAATGTCTCTTTGATTAACTCAAAGTTAACTGATGAGGTATCTTTAAGCACATCTGCAACTTTCCTTCATCTTTACATTACAACATCATTGTAGGAATGATACCCCACCATCTTCAGAGGTCCCGCCTACACTCAAAGGGAGGGGACCATATAAGGTCATGGGTCACTGGGCCTCATCTTACAATTTTGCCTACCGCATGCTGGGACAGACGTATTCCAGAAAGCAGTAACAAGTAACTGAATCTAGTAATGGAGAGACAGGGCAAAGGAACAGTCACCGGCACTAGTTAACTGTGGATATGTGAGGTTCCTTGATGCCATGGTCATGAGAGTATTTTTGTGCCAATTGAAGAAAAAACGTATTTCCTACTCTCTATAAACAAAGGGCCCCAAAGCTATGTTAGAGAAAAGATACAACTAGGAGACCCCATCAAGGACACAATATGCATTTAAAATCACATGCCTTGCTTATTGGGCCTTAATAAAGCAAAGATTTGGATAATACAGACCTCAAGTGGGAAACCATTTAGGTTTTGGGGTAGTGGATGTTAATACTTTTTAAGTCAATCATTGTCTTAGCTTGAGTTCCCCCTAAGACAAAAGCTTGTGTGCCAATAGCTCATAAGAGAATGTGATTCCTGGAAGAAGGAGCAAGGGACAAGTGGGACATAAGTAGAGAAGGAAGGAAAGCCAACCCAGAAATGTGTTCTAGTGGTTCTTAGCATCAGCAATGGCCCATGGGTCTGGATGCTGCCTAATAGGTGCTGGTGGTGTCAAAGAAGGTCCAGGGTAGCATGAAAAAATTAGATAGTGTGACCTGAGGTGGAGTGCTTTTAAGTTGCACAAGCAAAATGCTGGTCAAAATTTGTGCAGGACTAGTGACTGGAAAAGTGACGGGGTACAAGGTGGGCCTGAGGGGGTTTGGAGGCGTACACAAAGGGCATTTGCTATGTTGACATTTTGAAAACATAATGTAACTATGGAGTCACTATCAAGAAAAATGCAGGCACACACACACACACACACTGCACACACTGCAGGTAGTTGTCCTACCGCCAAAGCCAATGCACGTACCCAAGAAGAGTACCCTCTGTTAAAGGTACTCATTATAAAGAAAAGATTTTGACAATATGGTATTCATGTGGGAAACTGTTTCCCCAAGGAAAAGATAGCTTTCTTTAAATAATTACCTGTTCCCCCTATGAAGTACTTCCTTTTAAAATATTCCTTTATTCTTCAAAAAGTTCACTTCAACATCTATTAATCCCTTCAGCAGTAACTGTGGGTGTTTTCTGAATTCATCTGGAGTCATTAGGGCTAGCATGAGTAGAAAGGGGGGAGGGGCAAGATTGGAGATGGTAAAAGAGCAGAACCCCAATATCTGAGATGAAAACTTCTGGTTTGAGGAAACTTTCTAAAATATGAGTCTTTTACCTTTTACCACCAAAGCATACCCGGAACAAAGAAAACTTAATTTCTAATTCTGAGTTTGATAACAATAATTACTATAGACATAGGGACCACAAGATGAAGTTTACATGTTTAATTTTCATGAATCGGTTTTGTTCTATATTAGAACTATCATCTGAGCTTTTCATCAACAACCTCACTGAGACTGGGGGCAGAAAATGTGTAAATGGATTGTGCAATCTCACAAAATTAAAAAGGCAAACTAGAAGTAGTTTCCTTCTTGAAAAATGCTTACAAAGAAAGGACTGCACTCGCTCATTTCCAGGTGAAATAACGTATCACTTTCAAGACAAAAAGAAATCTCACTAAAGTCTCAGATAAAACAAAGGCAGAGTCATGTAAGAGAGAAGATGGCCTGAAAGTAACGTGTGGTGGTAACACAGCAGTCAATAAACATAAATATACAGTCACACACAAAAATGAAGAAAACTATGAAGAAACTATTAGATTTTCTCTCCAGTCCCTCAGGTGTCCAATGAGAAACAGCAGCGACAGCTCTCTGACATCAAATATGGGTTTGGGTATAGATTTGCTGTAGTTATTTGCTCCTTTGCATTTTTTTTTGTGATGGGTAGAAATATTGAAAAGTTGAAGAGGGAAAAGTACTTCAACCATTAGATCCTGAATGGTTTTAGAGTCCACCAGAAAGGATTATGAGAATTGCTATCCAATACCTATATTAGTTTCAAGATGTCAAAATTTGTAGAGCTCGTAACATTATTCAATTTTTTTGAAAACTCATTTACCATTTATTATTGTTATAATCACTTTTTAAAAGCCAGATATCTCATTATGACCACTGGGAATATATTTTAAATCTTCTTCCTTCTACTTTCTTTTTTTCATTGTTCTACTTTTATTTTTTTAATATTTTTTCATTGTTGTTCAAGTACAGTTGTCTCCATTTTTCCCGCACCTGCCCCCCACCTCACCCATCCCCACCTCCCACCCTTGAACCTACCCCCTTTGGCTTTGTCCATGTGTCCCTTATACATGTTTCTTGATGGCCCTTCCTCTACTTTCCCCAATTATCCCTCTCCCCCGCCACTCTGTTTACTGTCAGTTTGTTCTTTATTTCAACGTCTCTGGTTATATTTTGCTCACTTGTTTGTTTTGTTGATTAGGTTCACTTATAGGTGAGATCATAGGATATTTGTTTTTCATCTTCTACTTTCTTCATACTCCTGTGAGAACTGAGACTGACAGAATTACACAGTTTTGGTGGAGGTAAAAAAAAAACATTAAAAAATGCCTGTTTCTGAGTAGTTAATGTAAAGAGCCATACTTAGCATTCCAGGCAAATGCATCAGCTTTCAAATCAAATTGTAGCCAGCTGTTTTGATTACCTATGTCACCTTTTTGAGATCCACCCTCAGATAAACCTGTCAGTGTGTTAAAGGAAAGTTCTCCCATCCACACTTTTTAGCTAACCGTAGTGTTGTAGGAGCTCACGTGCACATTATTGTCCCTTATAGGTACTATAAACCTAAATACTTTACTCTCTAGTCATTATAGAGAAAGAATTGATGCCCTTCAGTATTCAAAGTTACTGAAGATGTCGAATATCATAAGAAATACTCAACTATCTCATAAGTCAGGTGAAGTTTACCCAACTGCTATGGACTGTTTGCATGCCCCATTAATTCCTATGTTGAAACCTTAACCCCCAGTGTACTCAGAGCTGACCTTTCGGAGATGAAGTCACCAGAGTGGCACCCCCATGCTGGGATTTCCCCTCGTAAAAAGAGGAATATACCAAAGCTCCCTCTTCACCACGTGAGAGAAACAAGAAGGTGGCTGTCTACAAATTGGGACGAGGACTGTCACAAGACACCAAATTGGTTGGCACCTTGATCTTCAACTTCTCAGCCTCCACAACTGTGAGAAATAAATGTTTGTTGTTTAAACCACCCAGTCTGTGGTATTTGTCATATGAGCCCCAACTGACTAAGACAATAACTAAAAAGCAGGAAACACATGAAGAACTATTTTTACCAAGTATCCACTGAATACTGAACACACTAGGTGCTATTACATGCACTAATTCTAGATTCCCTATAATCATTAATACTCTCAATCCATTGTCTATGTTTACAGTGTGTTTTCTTTATTTTTTAAAAACATGAGATATAATTGACATAATATTGTATTAATATTAGGTGTACAACATCATGATTTGATATACAGTATATGATTTGGTATGAGTATTTACCCATGCAATTATCATGTCCAGTGTTCTTCTTTGTTATGTATAGATCCATAAGTCTATCTATGAATTTTCTTCTGTCCGAAGGAAATTAAACATTGTTTGAAAAGATTTTATTTCTTTATTTTTAGAGAGAGGGGAAGAGAGGGAGAAAGAGGAGAGAAACATCGATTGGTTGCCTCTTGCACACTCCTGACTGGGGGACTGAGCCCACAACCCAGGCATGTGCCCCGCCTGGGAATCAAATCTGTGACCTTTGTTTTGTGGGATGATGCTCAACCAACTGAGCTACACTGATCAAGGTGGGAAATTTCACTTTTCACATTTAAATTTAACATTTCTCATAGTGACATTTTTGGTGATTAACTCATAGCTTTTTACATCTAAAAACTATTTTTTCATCTTTTCTTTTGAAAGATATTTTTGCTGGATATAAAAGTCTAGGTTGATATTTTATCTGTCAGTATTTTAAAGATGTTACTTTAAATTGGGGAGAAGTGTTCATAATAGTCCTTTATTGTCCATGGGGTCATTAGTAATGTCAGCTTCTTTCATTTCTGATATTACTAATGACTTTACTCTCCATTTTCTTCTTTGCCTGGCTAGAGGAACATCAATTTTATCGATCTTTTCAAATGATTAACTTTTGGTTTCATTAATTATCTCTATTGCTTTTCTGTTTTCAATTTCATCGTTGTCTGCTCTGATTTTTTCAGAGCAGACATCGATTAATTAAATTTGAATTAAATTTGTTTTTCTCTTTTCAGTTTCCCAAGACACAAACTTATATTTTTGATTTTATATCTTTCTTCTTTTCTAACACATGTATTCAGAAGTATAAATTTCCCTCCAAGCACTGCTTTTACTGCATCCCACAAATTTTGATAGATTATATTTTCATTTTAACTTCATTTGAGATGTGTTTTAATTTCTCTGAAAATTCTTCTTTAATTTGTGTGCTATTTAGAAGTGAGTTGTTTAAATTTTCAAATGTTTTGGGATTATCCAGCTATCTATTATTGGTTCCTAGTTTAATTTCACTGTGGTCTGAGAGCATACTTGGTATGAATTCTATTTTTTAAAATTTGTGAAGGTGTGTTTTATGACCCCAAATGTGATATCTCTTGGTGAATGTTCCATGTGAATTTGAGAAACCTGTGTATTCTGATGTTATTGAATGAAGTATTACATTAATGTCAATTAGATGCAATCGATCGAAAGTACTGTACTATTAGGTTCCAGTATACATTTTTACTTACTTTCTGCCCCAGACTTTGCAATGAGGGAAAATCCAAACCTGGAGGATGTCATAATCCACAAGATAATTCTGCTCCAGTACTTTAAGTCTTTCTGCACACACAGATTAATTTGTTTACTGATACTTTACCAAAAAATAATGTTTCTTCAACATTTGTACTTCCAAATCTTCTAGAAGGCTTGTTAAATACATAATGTTGAGATTCACTCACAAAGTTTCAGATTTTTTTTCATATTGTGGGTCAAGCCTGAGACTTTGTATTCCTGTCAAGTTTCACAGGCGATGCTGATGTTGCTGGCCCAGAAACTGTACTTTGAAAACCACTGCCATCTAGTACACCATCTAGGTATACTTAAAAACCCATATGGTTCAGCATGTGTATGCCAAGAATTTGGAGCAAACTGTGCTCAAGGCCTTCTAAGCCAGGGTAGATATTTAGTAAAGAGAATACTGTTTCTGATGAGTATTTTCTATGTCTTAGCCTGGCCTGGTGAAGAAATAGGTAGTTATTAAATTGCTGATACAACTCGCTCAAGGAGACACAGTATAGATCCAGGCTTCCAGCAATGTTGGCTATCATCCTATCCCAAATCAATTTATGACTAGGTTGTCCCTCATTCCTTCTTAGCACAAACTCTCATATTGACAGAGTACAGATTGAAAATACAGTCTTGCTCAGTAAATTGAAACCAAAAGAGAGGACGAAGCACAGCAAAGCGGACTTTGGCTTACATACTCCAGGGAAGTTCTCGGTACACTTAGAATTGGCGGAGCCCAGTTTCCCAAATGTAAGCAAAGTGATATTATTGGGAGATTATTATTCCTCAAGTGTGATTTATGCAACCCCCAAAGCCTAGGCCATCATTTTGAAACCATGTTTTTATGTAATTTTCTCTCACTAGAAATCTACTCGAGTCCTCTCGCATGACCTGATCCGTGTTAGTTGTCACCCCAAGGTGAGTCCTGCTCTGGTTTAAACAACGTGGTGATAGTGCATCCTACCCAGGCTAAGGGAAGGACACCTTTCCTAACTCATGCCTGAAAGGGGAAATGACTCTCAAGCTAGCCTAGTCTGTGGTCTGACAATATTATTCCTAGACTCATTGAAGATTGATACCACTTCACATTGGCCTATTCAACAGTCAACCAAAAAACCCCCAAAAGATTTGAATTCTATTTTCCTCCCAACAAATTTGACTTTCCAACACAGAGTAAGCAGCACCAGCAAGACCAGTGGCATTACCTTCATATCTGGGAGATTCATACGTCTCAGCAATTAACATTCCTCTTTTTGAATTTGTGAAGTGGTATTGTACAGCTGAGATCCCTGACGTGCATGAATTTTCTAATAGAAGTTTCACATTGGTTAACTAAAAGAGACCTGGATTTTAGAACAACCATTTACTTGCATTATCTCTCTTGGCTGTTAGGGGGAAAATACAGAGATATGGCTAGGTTTGTAACACCTGTAACTGCCAGAATTAGAGAATTAGTTCTTGAGGATAATTTGGCCCTGCCTTGGAGGAGTAGCTTTCCTCTCACCTCAGCTCCTCTCTGCAGGGAAGACAGGGTTAATTATTTTCAGGAAACCATCCTCATCAGGCATCTTTCCTTTCAGAAAGCACATCAACAGAACTCCTTGCTTAAGTTTTTTATTATTAAAATATGGAGTTTTGACCTTAACTTACAACATAGTGTCACTTCACTTTAAATTCTTTCTAGGAAGTAACACTTTCAATTCTTTGCAAACCTACACATCACAACTTTTGTTTTAAAAGAAAGTGTTTATAAGAGAATGGCTTAAATAATAAAATATGTCTCAGGATTAACCTGTCAGGAGCAAATCTCCTTTGTTTTACCTCTGCATAAATTTGTATTTACTAATTGCACTTGGTGTATATTACAAAACACAGTGAGAATAAAAATCTGAACTCTTTGCTTTTCTCAGCGTGAGGATTCTTGTAAGGATGTTGTTTGTCATATGATACAATCTCCTCTTTATGAACACAGAATAGTTATAAGAAATTGAATTACATTTTCATTAAACATTTTATGAATATGCTTTTTTTTCCTTCTTAGTTGTTGGCAAGCTCAGGATCGCAATGGTAGCCACAACCAGCCATGCTGAAGACGTACATGGTATAGGTTTTCTGTAAAAATCCTATTTGCTTCATTTTTTCTGTTCTCATTTTTCCCATCCTCTTATGTCTTATTTAGTTATTTCTTATAATATGTATTAATGGAATGACTTTTTAAAAAAGGCAGAGCAGATTCAGTCATCTCCAACTAATCTATTTGGTTAAAAATTTCCATCAACTTTTAAAAATGTATCAAGACAGTGTGTGGTGCTGGGATAAAGATAGACATATATGTCAATGAAGCAGCTTTGAGGGTCTGGAAATAAACTCTGATATTTATGGTCAATTGATAGTAACAGAGGTGTGAAGGCAATTCAATGGGGAAAGAAAAGAGTAGTCTTTTCAACAAATGGCACAGAGACAATGGAATATCCAAATGTAAAAATATGAACTTACTCCCTACCTCCATATAGGAAAATTTTCATATGCACCATGTAGAATAGGTAAACCAAAATGAATTTGAGACCTAAATGTAAGACCTAAATGTAAAAGCTAAAGATTTGAGTATAAAACACAGAAAAATGTTTTGAGACTTTGGGTCAGGCAAAGAATTCTTAGATTTAACACCAAAAACATGAGTAATAAAAGAAAAACTTGATAAATCAGACTTCATCAAAATTAAAAACTTGTACTTCAAAACACACCATTAAGAAGGTTATAAACCAGCCCACAGTATAGGACAGAATATTTAAACATCATATATCTGATAAAGGACTTGTATAAAGAATGTTATAAAGAAATTTTACAACTCAATATAACAGCTAAGTCAGTTGAAAAATGGACAAAAATATCTGAAAGAAGATACAAGAATGGCTAATAAGTGCATAAAAAGGTGTTCAACATCATCAGTCAAAACTACAAAGACATACCCATTTACACCATTGGAAAGTCTATAATCAAAAAGAAAGACAGTAAGACACTAATAAATTCTGGCAAGAATGTGAAAAAAATGGGAACCCTCCTAAATTATTGATGGGAGTATAAAATAGTGCAGCCACTTTGAAAACAGTTGGGCAGATTCTCAAAATGTTAAACCTGGAGTGGTCATATGACTCAGCAATTCCATTCCTAGGTACCACTCAGAAGAAGTCAGGATAGCGTTGACTCTTGTGGCTCCATTGGTTGGGCATGGACCCTCAAAGCAAAAAGTCAATTCCAGGTCAAGGCACGTGCCTAGGTTGTGGGTTCAGTCCCTGGTTGGGGCATGTATGAGAGGCAACCAGTCGATATTTCTCTCTCACATTGATGTTTCTCTCCCTCTCTTTCTCCCTCCCTTCTCCTCTCTCTAAAAAGAAATAAAATCTTTGAAAAAATAAGTGAAAAGATATGTCCACAAAAGACCTTGTACACAAATATTCATAACATTATTTATAATAGCCATAAAGTAGAAACAAACTGTCCATGAAATGAATGGGGAAACAAAATGTGCACACTCATGTATTGAATACTATTTAGTGATAAAATGGAATAAACTTATCATATATGTTATAACATGGATGAACCTCAGAATCATTATGCTAATTGAAGAAGCCAGCCACAAAAGGCCACATATTATATGATTCCATTTTTATGAAAGGTACAGAAAAAGAAATCAATGGAGGCCATGTAAATTAGTGGCTGCCCAGGGCTGTGTTGAGATTGGGGACAAACCATGAATGGGTACTGGAGTACTTATCAGGGTGAAAAAATGTCCCCAAAATTGATCATGGTGGTGGTTATACATTTCAGTGAACGTACTAAAACATCATTGAATTGTAAACTTAAAACAGTGACTTTTAAGATGTGTAAATTATGCAACTCAATGAAGTTAGTTAAAAAATTCAACAGCTAAGGTTGAGGACAGGTACCTCAATTAGAGATACCTGGCACTTGCCCTCCAGCTGCCAGAGCCCACAGCAGACAGACCAGGGGCATGGCACCCTTCCAGATGAGACCTTGAGTCCCAGATGTGCTCCTATTCCCAATGAGCGTGCAGCTGCCCCAGCCCAGTAGTTCTCAGTCTAATGGGCTTACACAATTTTTGAATCATCATATTTCTGAAGCATCATATGACATATATACATATATACTATAACTCACCTAAACCAAACAGATCAATATACAAGTAAAAGTCCCCCCATGGCCAAGAATGGATAATCAATATGTCAGGCCACATTCATCTCAGGTGAGGAAAATCAGAGTGACATGAAAGAAATGAGTGGTTATACTTGAGTGTTGGAGCTTGTCTGCCTCAGGTTATTTTGATACTTCAAATATTTATGGGAACAAGGGAAGCACTGTTGTTGTTTTTCTCAAACAGTTTAAATTTGAGGAGGAATGTTTCTGATAGCATCCTAGGAAATGCCGGTGCCATCGGGAAGTCCTTACTCCTTTGTTAGGGCCCCAAGAGCATACACACTTGTGATGAGCTTCAAAAGAAAATGTGTACGACAGTCCAGGAGCATATCAAAATTAAATGTTCTAGAGGTTTCTTTCAGGAAAATAAAACGTCTTATACATGTCATTATTCTTTCTTTTCACTGCAGCCACCCAGCCCCTGGTTGTCACTGTGAAGAACATGGAAATGAAAATACTCTACTATGTTATTATTCAAATACATGTCTATCTAAATGGACACCATTGGGAGCTCTAAGAAGAGGAACTGGGTCATAGTCATCTGTGTACGCTCAGACCTTGACTACAGATTTGGAGATGGTAAGTGTTCAATACACAGGGTCCAGCAGAAGTAGGGCCTGCTTGAGTGTGGTTGGTAGGGTAGTAATATGGTTGTAATAATTTATAGTTTTAATTTGAACATTTCACCTAACATGTCATATGGTGTGCTTGAGTGTGATATTGTTATGTTAAAGAATTATGTGCTTATGATTTCATAAATAAAAGATTTTATAATAAAAAGGGGTGTTATTCGTGCTGGACTCTGTATATTTGATAAGTAATAACCAGGGTGATTTAGTTATATTCATTGACAACATCTATTTCTGGCCACAATAAATTAATAAACAGCATTTATGTCTTCTTTATTTATTTACTAATTCATTTAACAATATTTGCCAAGTACCTACTATATACTAAATACAGTACTAGGTCCTGAAATTACAGCAGCAAAAAAGACATAGTCCTTACATCTTAGAAGCTCTAGAAGGCAAAGACACAGAAATAAAATCCTCCGTGATAACCAGAGACCATGTTAAGGGGCCTGTGGAGGCTGCTAATTTAATTTATGGTGTAATTGCAGAGGGATCAGGCGTTGGCCTGGTAACCCAGTTAGGCAAGTGGAGAAGGAGGCAAGGGGGGACAAAGGGGAGTGAGGCCACTGCAAGGTGGTTGAAAGGCTTGGAAAGAACGTGGGCTTTAACATCAGACAGACCAGGTTTTCCATCCTTACTTAGCCACAGACCAGCACTGGGACCTTGGCCAAGCTCCTTACTCCATTTCTCTCATCTGCAGAAAGGTGGCCAGTGATACCTATCTCACTGCATTGTTGGCATAGTCAGGGCTAATGTAGCTGGTGTAGACATGGCCTGCAGTTAATACTCAAAAACTGTGTCTGAGAATAAGCGATATGGCTTCCAAGTGATAATGTAAATTTTTAATATAGTTTTAATATTTTAATTTGAATAGTTCTTACTGTACTGGCAAATTTTTTTCAGTAATTTTTCTTCATTTACAAATTATAAGTGGCTTCCTATTGCTCATAAAATTAAGTCAAAATCATTTCTAAACAGAGGTATTGAAGTATAATTAACTTATGGGTATACTGCTGGTGATTTACTTATTCATCTGTCGATGGATGTTTTGATTGTTTCCGCTTTTTGGCTTTCATGAACATGGCTACTATGCATACTTATGTACAAGTCCTGTGCGGACCTGTATTTTTACTTCCCTTGAATAGATACCCAGTGGTGGAACTGCTGGATCGTGTGGTACCTCCAGGTTCAACATTTTGAAAAACTGCCCACTGTTTTCTAATATTATACATTCCCACCAACGGTGCATGAGAATTCTAATTTCTCCACTCTCATTCCAACACTCATTGCCTGTCTTTTTCATTTAAACACTTTTTAAAAGAAATAATATTTTAATGGTTGAAATAAGGTATTTCAATTGCATAACTTTTAAAAATATGTAGAATTAGATAAAATGCAAAATAACTCATATTTTTCAGAGCATATCTTTGTAATTTATTTTAAAACAGCACTTTTTCAATATCTGTGAAAATACTGAATGTCCAATTTTGGTCAAAATGAGTTTAGAGAAGGGACGAGTATAATCAAAGAAATATATCTATAATAAAAAATGTTACTTACTATAAACATTTAATCCTCAGCAGCACTATGAGGCAGGTAATATTATTTTAGTAATTTAATAGATGATAGTAACTGAGGTTTCAAGAAGTTCAGTAATTTCTCTAGGTTAATATTGAAGTACATAATGGAGCTAGCCCTCAAACTCAGGTCTGGAGCTCTCCAAGGCCTCTGCTATACACCACTAAATTCATGCTCTTTGTGGGACTTACATGGGCATAAAGGATAGGTGGGATTTAGTTGGTAGGGAGGAATCTTTTGGTTGTAAAGGAAATTAAGATATAAACCAGACTTGAAGTAGATGCATCTATAGAATGTTTGATGGTCATTGAAAGAACTCCCTGATCAGAGTTGAGTGAGAAAGATAGGGTTGGATGGGTTGGATTATATGTGGCCTTGAATGTAGGGCTGAGGAGGTGAACTATTTCCTAGAGGCAATGGCAATTCATTGAATACGTCTGAGATGAAGAGGTGACATCTGGTGACGTCACAAGATGGAATGAGGATGGGAGTGATTCAATGAGGGAGGAGAGTCAGGATGCTGTTGAAGAGCTAATGTGGACAATAATAAGGAGTGAGACTATGGCATGGCTGAGGATGAGAATGGACTTAAGGGATGGAAGAAACAGAAAGGAACTCTCTCCCCTCCCCCACCCCGCAATGGTTGCTAGCAAAGAGAAATTAAACATGGGAAATAAATAAGTTTCTTTGTTCTATGCAGTTCTCTTCTGGATTAAGAGTATTAATTTTTCAAGACATTTCTGAGAGTTTCAAGGATTTTAAATGCACCTCGGCATCTAATTCAATGCTGTCGATGAATGTCAATAAGTAATGATTTCCTCTATAAAGGAATTAAAGCCTAGTATTTGGAAAATGAAACTAATTCACAGTAACCTATGTGACGTTAAACTGCAATATGTGTGCCTTTCCTAGGGTCCGAGTCACCCGATGGCCCCAGCTGGGATCAGGAAGGAGGAGGCAAATGTCTCCCGATGTCTAAGGAGCTGCTGCAAGTATGTTCCTGATGTGACTGCCGTCATAGGGGCTTCAAAGGGGGAATGTTTCTTTCCTTGGGTTTTTTATTTGTGGCAAGGGAGTAAGTATAAAAGATTAAAAATTCATACTTTAAGATAAAGTATAAGATTCTTAACTTTTCATAGCTAACATTTATTGAAACCCAGTACCATGTAGTTAGAAAATAATCATTGTAATCACGATAATAATGCAAGTACTATTGACTGAGAACTTACAATGTAAATAACACTGTGACGAAAGCTTTCCAAACAGTTGCTGATACCTAAATACAACGTGGCCTGAGAAGTAGGAGTCATTTTCTAGAAGAGTTTCTAGAGTGAATTACAAGAAACAAAACTTCAGCTCAGCATGTCTAATTCATTTTCCCGGGTTAAAGGCAGAAAGTGACAGAGCCAGGATTCACCCCTGTCTTACGGGGCTCTCTCTTTACTGCATCCGTTGTGCCTTTATGTGAAGAGGCTTTATCATCTGCTATCACTTGAGTTTACACAATTTGAAATCACAGACTATATAGAACACTAAGGTCATTCCAAACACATTTATCTCCAAGCTGAAACCACTTTTAGTCTGTGAGAACAGTGGCGCACTGTTTAAAGAACTGTTGGTACATTTCCCGTGAGAACCCATTCTTTTAGTCACTTTTCCCTCAGAAGGTTGTCTGTCCTTTGTCATCCTGTCCCCTTTTGTATGGCCTGCCCTCTGCCTTTTGCCTACCTGTTCCTTTTGTTTGGTGTGCCTGCAATCCTCATCCACCTTTTAAAAGGCAACTTACCGGTCGATACTGTCTTTTGCTTTTCCTAATATTTCCTTGGGATTATTTAAATACCTCCTTTACTTGTTAGATTATGATCTTCTTATGGGGAAAACCTATAACTTATTTATCTTACCTCACTATGATTGATCTTTATAACTGCAATGTCTAGTGCAATACCTTAAACTGAATTAATAATTTTTTTAAATGTAATTTCTTTTTTTTTAAAGATTTTATTTCTTTATTTTTAGACAGAGGGAAAGGAAGGGAGAAAGAGAGGAAGAGAAACATTAATGTGTGGTTGTCTCTCATGCACCCCCTACCGGGGACCCGGCCTGCAACTCAGACATGTGTCCCAGCTTGGAATCAAACCAGCAACCCTTTGGTTCCCAAGCCAGCACTCAGTCCACTGAGCCACACAAGCCAGGGCCGAATTGGTAAGTTTTAAATGGTCATCTTATTCATTAGTAATCATGTCCTATTTTATATTTATTATCTTTGCTCTTCAATGTATCCATCATGTAGTTTGCTTAGACACTATTCTAGTTCATTTCAATTTTTGACCAAAGTTTTCATCAAGGAAACTGTCACTCTTAAAACAGTAAAAAAAAAAAAAAATAGCTGAGACCTTCTCTATATGCCCATGACTGGCAGGGTCCGCAGCCCAGATCACGCTGGCCATAGCTCCATATTCACACTGCAAACCCATGTCTACTCTTTGGGCCCAATCACGACCACATTTATATCTCCAATTACTACTCTCTTCCAAATGCTTCTTCCCAGATGTGCTGCATTATTAATGGAATGGAATTAAATATAGAGGTTTTTTAAATGAGCTTGCTTCCAAATATATTAGACTTCATCTTCCCATTTTGACCTTCTTTATTTCTTGATATTGCTATTTTTTACAAGTCCTTGGCCCCATTTCTTTATCTTCTCTTGTTTTCATGTTATCTACCCCATTAACACACCCCACAATTTATGGTACTTCTGATACATCTAGTTAAGACCCAGGATGTGACCCTAGTACTGATCTTCATAGAGTGTTCCTGGGTGACTCCTCAATGGATAAACGACTACCGTTGTGATCACGGATTCTCCTCTATCCTTTGTTTTTTTTCTGAGCAGGGTTCCAATCACACTCCAAATTCTGTCACCTCTCATTTCCTAGCTCTTCTGAATGTATTTTCTGCCTAATATACTCTATTAAATTATTTACTCTGATTAGGTGTTTCCCCTTTTTATGTTGATGAACCTCAGAGGGAAGGAATTACTGCCAGACTTGGAGACTCTAGGTGCTTAGAAATACAAGCTGATGATAAATTTAAAAACTCAAAAACACAAACCCGCATGAGCTCACTCTTTAGCTAAAATTTGTTCTCCAGGCAAATTTAACAGGTTGCCCGAGTTCAACAAAAGTTTCTAGAGTGAATTTTAAAGAAAACAAAATTGTAGGGTGTTTTCTTCAACCAAAACCCACACATTCTGGTATTCTTCACGATCACGAGAAAGCTAGTCAAAGCAGATACAGAATTCCTTACAGACCCTTCTCTTTGAACTCTAGGGTTTATAGTCTAAAATGGATACCCTCTAAGGAACCCTTTTAGAACACCATCGCTCTTCCTCGTTCTTCACCCAGATCTCTATCCCTTTTTCTTTCAATCTTGAGTTAAATAATGCACATTGAAATGGAATAAGCCTCATATGACAGCACTTTGTCTTACCTGGATCATCTTTCCTGATTTGTCTTCTGTTGGGCCAAAAATATTGAGTAGGAAATCACATAGATCCCAGAAGATTCATGTTTCAATTTTAACAATATTTGAAAGGGGTCTCTGATTGGAGGAATTAACCAAGGAATTGACTATGTGGAAAAATATTGGACCCTCTTTCTGTAATGTAAACTACATGGAAACCAACTAAAAAATAGCCAAGATATATGAATATTCTGGGTTTGCTATCTGTTAGGTATTCTGCTAAGTGACTTTCATATAACATCTTTAATCCTCCCAGCAGCCCTATGAGGTATTATTATCATCCCATTTTACAGATGGGAAAACTGAGCCTGAGTGAAGTAACTCAGGGCTGCTGTTACCTATACAAGTACCTTAACCAAAGTTACAAGGATGGTACTACTGGATCTAGTGGGTAGAGGCCAGGAATGCTGCTAAACATTCTACAGTGCATAAGGCAGGCCCCACAATAAAGAAATAGTCATCTCAAATTGCCAATAAATGCCAAGGTCAAAAGACACCTGTTCTAGACACCTGATTGTAGTACCCTAGAAAGGATGAAGATTTGTGATAACAGTGGTTTTATTAGATAAATTTTAGTCAGTAAGCAGAAGGAGAAGGATTGCAATTCAGGATGCCCCATGATTTCCTAAGACTGTTCCAGTGTGTCCTGTGAGGTCTATTTCTTGCTTCTGGATGTGTGTTACTGAATCTTGGCTCCTCTCAAGCAGATGCTCACAACGCAGGCTTTGAAAATGAAGTCTTTCATCACTGAATTCTATGATAGGCTTGACTTTCTTCTAGTACATTCTGCAAAATGCTGCAGTGCTGTCTCTAACCTGAGTATGTCACTTCTGGGTCATTCTGGAGGCCAGTTTCTACTTGCACAATCTGTGCCACTAGGTACTGTGATGGGTGGTGGGTAGCTGTCATGTCACTTGAAGAGAGTATTTTCCCCAAAATGGTTTCTGAACTTAAAACCTGTCTTGCATCGGGTAACACCATCTTACTTGCTAAGTCAGGTCACCAATCACCTTTCAGAGAGCAAAAACCCTGGACAACACTGTTAAATCTTTCTGTTCGTTTCAGGTGGACCAGCCTATGTGCCATGGTTAACCTACTACTCCCCCATCACACTCCTCAGTTGAACAGAGCTACTCAAGACAGAACAAATCAGTATCGCCAAAGTGGAAGGTTATTTTAGCGTGGCTTAGAAAAGGCACGGGGATGTGATCGCCACCAGCACACATCTTTTTGTACTTTCCCTTCTGGAGTAGAAGCTCCTTAAGAGGAGGAAGTGAAGTTTTTCAAGGTCATGTTCAGAGTTAAAGTTAATGTAGCTTCATGAGCATTTAACAGTAACAGTATTTTCATCAAAAAATTATCAGATATTTCTTTCTGATTATTTTTACTACAGTTTGGGGGCATTTGGATAAAGAAATATGATGACAGGTTGGAGGGAGTTCAGAATGAAACAATAAAAATGAGTGAATGGTTCGAGGGAAGAGGGAATCAGTTATGTGCTGGCTAAACAAGAATGGAAGAAGGAAAGGCCTATGATAAATGGGAGGTGTATGTATCAAGCAGCAAATCGCTTAGTTGTTGATAGGCCCTTGAGGAAGACAGTTACCACCTCTGGGGCCATATATTTTGGGATTAATGGAGCTTTCTTTTGCCCTCTCTACAGCTGGATTCCCTGGTCCCGATTCCAAATCCATTGCTCTATGAGAGGTCACTTACTGCAGTTGATAGGAGTCAAGGCATTACCCAAGATTCTATTAGAATACTTTTCATTTCCATTTGTCAGACTTGACATCATCCCTAAACTAATAAAAATAAAATATTCCTAATAAGAATTCCAGTTCTCCCATTCTTAATAAGAAGCCCTATGGAATCTTGAAAGGGGTTGGGGTCTGTGTGATAGAAATATGGAGAAGGTGGTAAAGAAGAAATACTGTACCAGCAACTAACTCGGAGAACAAAGAGATAAGGCTTTGAGATGTGAATTCTGCTCTGTTGGCTGGGATCCCCACCCTTTGCTGATCTGACCACATCTCAATGACTGTGGAATTCTGAGCACTGTATTATAAGAGGGGTGTTGACCTCAAGGGAGGATCTCCTTTGTGAAAAGAGTTTGAAGATGCAAAAATAAAAGAAATGTGGATAAGCCAAAGAAAGTTCAATGGGGAAATTATAACCATCTTTAACTGTCTGAAGTTCAGCCAGACAAAATGGAATTTTGATTCTTATCCAGGATCTCAGAAGAAAGAACAAGGACCAAGGGGTAGGAGTTTCAGGAAGATAAATTTCTGATTAATCTAAGGAAGAAATGACAAATAATGAGCTATACCACAATGGAAGATCTGCCTATAGAGAGAGGGATAGTCACTTGGAGAATATAACCAAGACTGAATGATTATCTGGTAGATTTATAGATGAAATTCATGAATAGGTAGAAGAGGTAAGACTGAAATATTATTAATTTTTTTCTGTTGATAAGATCCTTTAATTGTGTTATACATGTTAATTAAATATCTTCTAATTAAAGCCAAATGAATGATTGAAAGGTGTTCAGGTGTTGCCTAGATAACTTTATCCCTGTTTTGCTTCTACTGATATGCATTAAAACTAGTTATAATTGGAGGGTTATCAAGAGGAACATAAGTCATCTTAATTTCATTCTTACATATTTATTAAAGCTCAGCCTCACATCCCCATTCACACCCTTCTATCTCCACTCTCTCTTAATTCAGTCCTCATCAATTCTCCCCTGGGCATTTCAGTAGCTTCTGAATTTTTTTTTGTCCACTTTCTTTATCTTTTAACCCATCTTCTTCAGTGCTCAGACAGAGTGGAGTGTACCATGTCCTTCGAGCCCTTCAGAAAAAACATGTCCATGGCTCTTATCTGCCCATGGATAAAGGCCCAGCATCTGAACACAGATCTGGAGATCCTTGGCTCATGGACCCAGCCTCTCGCACTTGCCTGGTTCTCTGTTGTCCTTCCCTCGGAAGCCTTCCCTCTGGTAGTAAGGGATCTCCTATGATCTCTGAAATAGAAATACGGCCCCACTTTATTGTTTTAATCAAATCATGTGGTCATTATGAATAAGTCCCTTGTATAATCAGTCTGTTTCATCTCCTCAATTGTTTACTGTCAGGACTACCAAACCAAATGGGGAAAGAAAAAAGAAACTACAGTTATTTAGTTGAATTGTATTCTATACAACCTATTTCTCTCCATAAGTTCTCTTTGATTTCCTTAATTCTTAGGTATAAAGGTTAGTATCTATTTTTAACATTGAGTTTTGAACAATTTATTAAAACGTCATGTTCTCCATGGTAATTATAAGACATTCCTCCCATGTACAGAATGTGCTAATAGAATATTCTTTCTTATAAAAAACAACTGCTAACTCATAAATATTAACCTTATTTTCCTTTTGCCGATCTCCAAGAGCCCTGATCAAATGCAGAGCATGCCTTCTAACGTCAGGCTAGTAGAAATGCCTCTGTCTCTGAAATATCAAAAGCAGACTAGTTTGCATATGCAAAGTGGGCAGCGCACAATTTTATGAATATTGTGTCCAGTTACATAACATTCATCATCTTTGATATGTAATGTGTATAATTCAAACACAGCTTAAATATAAATCTTTGCATAATGCACATTTAAAAATGGATTCGGCATCCTGTATGCAAGACCACATCCAGGTGTGGTACCTTTGCTGAATTCCATAAAGATGAACCTAGTCTGATAACTGGAACCCCCAGAAGTCCATAATAATCAAAGCTTTAAATGCAATAGTGTTCAGGAATTGAGCTGGCACCAGGGAGGCTAAGTCCTCGAGTCAATATTTGAAGATCAGAGCTGCGGTGTGGAATGAAGTGCTACACTGGAGAGCTGCCAACTGCTGCAAGCGTACAGGCAGGAGCTGCGACTGAGAAAATACAGTTTCCAGGCAAAGCCAAGGAGCAGGTACTGAGGAGAGATAACGTCTCCTTACCATGTCTTGTTCAGACTCATCTCTGGACTCAGTCCTTTCCTTTCCCTTCGTGCCCACAGATCCTTCAGCCCAGAGTTCCTAGGTTTCCCTGAGTGAATTTACAATTTACAGTCAGCCCTCTTTGGAGCCAAGGAAGAACAGAAAGACACAATTATTTTTTCAGGTGGTGGTGGGAAGTTGGTTTTTGCGTCAACTCTGTTAGGGCAAGTGTTGCATCATTGTACGAGATGCAGACCCACAGTCAAAACCAAAGTGTGAAAACCACCTCTTTCAGAGTTGGGGGAGCCTCAGATGAATGATGTAAACATAGGAATTCAGGAGGACAGGTTGGACACATACCAAATTAAGAATATGGACATTAAGTATGCGTACGTGTTCTCTTCCCTCCAGTACAAAATCTTTAGCTTCTTGACTTTGTGGGCATTTTTTGTATATCCCCCACAGACACACTGAAATGCTGCAGATCATATGGCTTCTTGGGGAAGCAGGGAGAGATGAGACTCTCGATACTGTTTCAGTCACCGTGCAGTCAGGAAAAGTGCCTGTGCTGTGTAATTCAATAAAGATTTAGTCCGTGGAATTAGAGATAGAGGTGTTGGAAGAGCCAAAAAGCCAAACAGGGGACAGTGAGACAACCCCGAGATTAACAACAGCGAAAAGCAGCCACAACACCAAAGGCTGCAAAGACACGGAGATGAGAAGGTGTGACCAGATCTCAGAAGCAGGCTGTTGTGGCGGGAATTTCGAACAGGATGGAGCCTGCTCTAAAGGAACCGTGGACGGAGACACTTGTTGAAAGAAAATGAAGCCATAGAAATGACAGTCTCTGTCAGAGATGCCACCCAAATAATAGTCAGGTGAGGGTGGGGCAGCAAGTACCTTTCCTCCCTTCCTCCAATCCTGTGCCTCCCAAACCTGGAGCAAACCTGGACCAAAAAATAGGGCAAGGAATCCTGGGCAATGGAGTTTTTAGGCTCTCTCACCTAAAAATCACAGACACAGTTACATACCCAATCAGAATAAATATATGCAATTTACAATAAGAACAAGGGTGATATCTACTGCTATTTTCTCTGTGAATGGTCAGCACATACTCTCTACTTTTTCTTTATCTTGTTAAGACTCCAAATTATTCAATTGCTGCTATAGGCAAAGAGTTTGTCACCAATCATCAAATACTTATATTTTTAAAATTTTTCATACTAACCAACACACTGACTATAATTAAGATGTCTTAGCTCCTATGGAGTACAGGGTTTTTTTCACTATATTTTATTCATGTATATTATTTAGTATATAGTAGTGGCAGTCCCCTGAGTTTGCATGTGTCTGTTAAATATTTCAATTTATCCCATTAACATAAGCTTCATTTTTAGGGCTGAATGTATTCATATTACTTAAATAGAAGAATCAGTTTAGTAAGATTGAAATTAAAAGGGCATATTTTATAAATAATAATACCCAAAGACAATTTTATTGTCTAGCAACCTCCAGATTTAAAACTATGTAAATAATATTTTCACTTTCTATTAATGCCCTACTACCTATAGTTATATGAACTGAAGTTGGCAATTCTGTGTATTAACACATAGATGCCAATTACAGCAGTGCCTCAGTACTCGTTATTCATTTGTTCTGATGAGTGGTGAGCAAGCGACCACTGATGAAGCATTTTCTCTTACAGGGTGGCGTCGTGACTCACACAAGTTCTAGCAAGTGCGATGAGAGGCGAGTGAGCTTTAAGCACTGGGACATTTTTTTCATCAAAATGTGGCGAGTGCCAGGTTTGACGTGTTCTGAAGCTGACAAGTACCGAAGTACACCGTACCTAAGCAAAGTATTCGAAGTCAGGTGTTCACTGAGCAGAAAGGAGAACAACTACTCATTTGAGAAGTCTGATCTCACAATCTACCATCAAGCAGGATTACATGTTTTTACATTTATAATTCAGAATACTTGAAAAAGGTGAGGAGATTTAGACATCATTTAGTTCCATTTAACATTTATTGGACTCTTACAAGTTTTGTGAGTCAATCAACAAGAGAGACTGAATTGTTCATCTATGGATCCAGAGAGCCCTTTGTAAGATAAAATGAACCACTTTACCCAGTTTATAAAATACTTTTCCTGAACTCCAAGCTCCCAGATATTATCCTCTTTTTTTTCCATTCCAGCCAAAAGTGATAAACAAAATAAAATCTCCCAAGAGATCTAGGTCCTAATCTTCAGAATATGTTACCTTCCATGGCAAAAGGCTTTTGCAAGGTGATTAAGTTAAGGAATTTGAGATGGAGAGGTTATCCTGGACTTTCCAGGGGAACCCAGTCTATCACAATGGTTCTTATAAGAGGCAGGGAGTTTGGCATTAGAGAAGGCAATGTAACCATGAAAGCAAAGGTCAGAAAGAAAGACATTTGAGGGTGCTATGCTGCCGGCCTGGAAGCTGAAAGAAAGGGCTCCGAGCCAAGGAGTGCAGGCAGCCTGCAGAAGACGGAAAAGGCAAGGAAATAGATTGTACCCTAGAGCCTCTGGCAGGAATGCAGCCTTGCCAACACCTTGCTTTTAGGTTTTTGACCTCTAGAACAGAAGATAAAAAATTTGAGTTGTTTTAAGCCACTAAGTTTGCATTGGTTTATCACAGCATCCAAAGAAAACAAAAATACCAACCACCTTAAACATAAATGACACTTCCTGTGCTTACCTTACACTCCTGGCCGCTCTCATCCCAGCACGGCTTTTTTTTGCTGTTCCACTCCCCTCTGAACTGCCTTTGCTCTTACCAACAGTGTCGATGTTGCCAAATCCGGGGATCATTTTTTGGCCTTTTTCCTTACCTGAACTTTTTGAAGTATTCAGGAAGAAACTTCTCTTGTGGGTTCTCTATTAGTTGGGCTACTTGGTATGCAATCAGATTGTCTACCTCAGTTTCCTTCTAGTAAATGGGAAGTGCATAAGGCAACTTCTGACGGGGCTTCCACGATCCCCACCTTAATGGTATTCACACCCTCGTGTACTGTGCTCTCCTTGAGTGTGTGCCGGATCTAGTGACTTGTCCCTAATAAACAGAAGCTGTCCAAAGTGACGGAATGTTACTTCTGAAATTAGGCTACAAAAAGACCGTGACTTCCATAAGTTTCAAGGTCTTCCAAAAGACCTTGAAAACAAGCCCTGGCTGGGTAGCTCTGTTGGTTAGAGCATCCGCCTGATACACTAAGGTTGTTGGTTTGATCTCCAGTCAGGGCACATACAAGAAGCAACCAATGAATGAATTAATAAGTGGAAGAACAGGTTGATGCTTCTCTGTCTCTCTCCCTCCCTCTCTTTCTCTTGAAAATCAATAAACAAAAATAAAAAAAATCAGATCCTCCTCCATTTGAGCCTTGAGATGAGACCATAGACCTAAATATAGTATCTGAACTATAGCCTCGTGAAAGAACTCGAGACAGATGCACCTAGCTAAAGTCAAAACAGATCCTTAACTCACACAAACTGTGGTACTATAAGTGTTTGCTCCTTTAAGCCAGTAAGTTTTAGGGTAATTTATTACAAAACAATAAGTACCTGACACAGGTGGCTCATAGAAAGAATATTCCTAGTCATGAGGAAGGTAACACTCCTCCTGATTTTGTAATCAAATCTCAGTTAAAAACTAAACCACGAGGCCCCTTAATAAGAACAGAAAAAGCAATATACTTGGTCTTGATTGGAACAAAGTTGAGGGACGAGGAGGTGATTTAGGACTTAACCCTAGTTTACTAAGTCGTCTCATTGCCCCCTTCAGGGGCTGAAATATGTGGACTCCCACCTTCATGCTCATCTATCAGAGATTCATTTCTGCTTTTACATATCCTTCCACTTCTAAGCAGCTACCTCCTTGCCACTTCTTCATGGCTTCTGCATGCACATGGTTTTGCTTACTTCATGGGTTCTGCAGTCTGCCTTCTCTCTCTATGATTGCCAGCTCCTACACCTTTTATTATTAGTTAGTTAGGGCTGCCATGGCAAAGTGCCACAAACTGGCTTAAATGACAGAAATTTACTGCTCTATGCTCTTTTTTCCCTGAACTCTTTGCTTTAGGTGACTTCATCCAAACCCATGGCTTCAACTTCCACTTTGGACTTCCAAACACACTCTCAAAGCTTAAACCATTGTGCTGAGCTCATCTATTCAACTGTTTGCCTGGTTTCTCTTCCTACCTATCATTCAGATACCTTAGACTCAAGAGGCCCAAGCATGAATTTGCCAGCTCTCCTCCTACAAACACGTCTTTCTCTCAGCTCACCCTCTCTAGGCTTCCTCCCAGCTCCTCAAATTATAACGCTAGCTGTGCCTCCCTCTCCCCAGTCACTCTGACACATTCATCAGCTACTCAGGTCTATGGCTACCACCTAAATATTTCTCATGCCTTTTTCCTCATAGCCATTCCCGCTGTTGACACCTTAATTCAAGGCCTCCTCACCTCTCTCCTAGATAATGCCAACTCTCAGTGTCTATCCCAGAACATTACTTATTAAAGTACAAATGTTATCTCATAGTTTTCCTGCATAAAATCATTTAATAGCAACTGACAGATTAGGGTTAAATTTGAAGCATAAAAAATACCTAATTTTTAAGACTTTGTTTTTTACTTTTCTAGTTCTTCATCTTCTGACAACATGCTTATAAACATTTCCCGTAAGACATTAATAAATAGACCATATTAAAAAGATTCTGTGATAAAAATGTGATCTAGTTTTGTCCATCTTCAACCTCTCCCCCCTCATGCTGGAATTTAATTTATGCTTACATTTATATTAACATTTATCTGCATCTCCACCTAATTCTGTAGATCACATACTCACAGCCCTTACTACACTGCACTAGAATAATCAATTTACTTGATTGTTTCCACCCTTAGAAAATAAGTTCCTCGAGGAAAGGACTATTTTTCTCTATGACCTCAGAGCCTAGAGGTGTGCTCAATAGTGCATAGTTACATGAGTGTATGAGTATGTTCAGTGCTGTAGCGAACGACTTGCAGTTCTTGCCATTAAGGAATCATGCTGTAGGAAACACATATTTCAGAAGTAATTATAATACCAGGTTAGACACGTTCTGCTCACAAAGTGCAAAGAGCTGGGATGGGAAGTGATATGTCTTGAGGGAGCTGAAGAATTGAAGAAGGTGACTTCAAAACACTGTTCAGTATCCAAACCTGATCAAAATGATGATTCATATGCCCATCCTTTTGCAAAAGTCGTTTCTTCGTGTGCCTAACCGGATGAGCCTTAGCTCTCTTTCTAAAGAAGCAACTTTGATAATTTCACACAATAATTTTCCCAGGTCTAATAATTTGTTAATAAAACCCTCTAGTCTAAGAAAGTGTTTGTGGCAGAGCTTGTTAACAGTGTGAAGGGCTGCTTTGTAAAATCGTAAATTCCCTGCTTAGACAGAAGCTGGATAACCTTTGGGGGATGTTTAGAAAGTATATCCATACTGGATGGAGATACCTAAGGTCTACTCCAAGCATGAAATTTTATTATTTTATTATTCATTTCTAATAGTTGATGACAAAGATCAGCTTTTTCAGATCTCAATGACAGAAAACAAATTTGATATAATCACTTTACTCTTTAAAGCCTATGTTTCATAGGTTTTATATCCTGCAGCACAGAATATACAATTTCCTTTTACTTGTTCATTAAATTTCTCAAATTTTATTGATGTTCTTCTTTCATGTTTAACCCTATTTATTAAAATTTGTTTTAGTTCTATTCGCATTATGTATATATATGTATGCACACAAAGAGAAACAGAGAGAAAAAAACACTCCTAATCTCTATGGAGTTGAATGTCGAGAGATTTGTATTTATTCCTTCCAAATACTTGGAATCAAAATGGTTACATTTATAGCAGATGGCAAGGGTTAACAAGAGACTTGAATCTTGAAGCGCCATTCACCTTGAAGCAGCAAATGCCCAGTCTCCTATAAATGAAACGTCGTGTTATTTTCCCATTCAGTTTATTGAGATATAATTGACATATAACATTGCATAAGTTCAAGGTGGACAACATAATGGTTTGATATATGTATATATTGTGAAATGACTACCATAGTAATTGTAGTTAACATCTGTCACCCTACATAGTTAAGTTTTTCCCTTGTGATGAGAACTTTTAAGATCTACTCTCTTAGCACCTTTCAAATATACAACACATTTTTAAATGAGGCTTTTGCCAAGAGGATCCAGGACACAGGGAACAACATTCAATCTGATTAACAACCACATTTAAATATGTAAATGAATGAGGTTCCTTGTGATAAGTTTGCAGCAAGCCTAGTCCCTTAGTGAGGGTGCATTATTTAGTTCATAAATTTTAGAGAGAGTGAGAGAGAAAAAAGCCTTTCAAATAATGCAGTCTTGTTTACAAATAACAGAACATGGAAGTTTGAGATGAGAGTTTTATTAGAGCATAGTTCTTGTTAAGTAGGGCACCAATGTGGATTTCCAACGTAAGATCTCTTAAAGGGTTCTCACTGACAGTAATGTCACAATGTTTCCTAAAACCAGATCTGCTCATCCAGAAGTCAGAGTCCAAAGACCAGTCATATAAGCAGTTACCCCCAACACCAACACACCCAAGAATATTAGGTAGGAACAAAACAAGTGTTTGCTATTTTATTAGATCATTGAAGCTGAGAAAAATCATGTTATGGAAAACAAGCCCCCAGATAGGTGGTGGGGATGCTTATGAGTGTGTATGTGAAGAGTAATTTATAAGCAAGGAAACTTGTGTGGTTATAATTTTCTGTCACTATAAAAGAAGGTTCTTGGAGGTTTGTCTGTTGGACTATAAAAGATACACTTGAGCCCTGGACAGTTTGATTCAGTTGGTTGGAGCATCATTCCATGGACCAAGGGATTATGGGTTCCCAGTCAGGGCACATGCTCAAGTTGCAGGCTTGATCCCCGGTCAGGGTGTATACGAGAAGGCAACCAATTGAGGGTTTTCTCTCTCCCCTCCTTCCTCTCTTTCTAAAAGTAATGAAAAAATGTCCTCAGGTAAGGATAAAAAATAGAAAAAGATGCAGTCAAGGTTAAATAAATGTTACATTGGATTTCCAAATATAATGTCTTCCTTTAAAAAAAAAGAGATTTTTAAAAATTTTGCTGTTTATTTTTTAATTATATTTTATTGATTATACTATTACAGTTGTCCCATTCCCCCCCCTTTATTCCCCTCTGCCCTGCACCTCCCCCCCACCAGCATTCCCCTCCCTTAGTTCATGTCCATGGGTCATAGAAGTTCTTTGGTTTCTACATTTCCTATGCTATTCTTAACTTCCCCCTGTCTATTTTGTACCTACTATTTATGCTGCTTATTCCTTTCAAATACTTGGTCCCCATTCCCTCCCCTCAACTGATAACCCTCCATGTGATCTCCATTTCTGTGATTCTGTTCCTCTTCTAGTTGTTTGCTTAGTTTTGGTTGTTGATAGTTGTGAGTTTGTTGTCATTTTACTGTTCATATTTTTTATCTTCTTTTTCTTAGATAGCCCCTTTAACATTTCATATAATATAGACTTGGTGATGATGAACTCCTTTCACTTGACCTTTTCTGGAAACACTTTATCTGCCCTTCCATTCTAAATGATAGTTTTGCTGGAAGAGTATTCTTGGATATAGATCTTTGCCTTTCATGACTTTGAATACTTCTTTCCAGCCCTTTCTTGCCTGCAAAGTTTCTTTTGAGAAATCAGCTGATAGTATTATGGAAACTCCTTTGTAGGTAACTGTCCCCTCTTCTCTTGCTGCTTTTAAGATTCTTTCCTTATCCTTAATCTTGGGTAATGGAATTATGATGTGCCTTGATGTGTGCTTCCTTGGGTCCAACTTCTTTGGGACTCTCTGAGCTTCCTGGACTTCCTGGAAGTCTATTTCCTTTGCCAGATTGGGGAAGTTCTCCATTATTTTTTCAACTAAGTTTTCAATTTCTTGCTCTTCCTCTTCTCCTTCTGGCACCCCTATGATTCAGATGTAGAATGTTTAAAGTTGTCCTGGAGGTTCCTAAGCTTCTCCTCATTTTTTTGAATTCTCATTTCTTCATTCTGTTCTAGTTGAATGTTTATTTCTTCCTTCTGCTCAAAGTTGTTGATTTCAGTCTTGGTTTCCTTCCCATCACTGTTGGTTCTCTGTGCATTTTCCTTTATTTCACTTTTCATAGCCTTCACATTTTCCTCTATTTTGCAACCATACTCAGTCATTTCTGTGAGCATCCTGATTACCAGTGTTTTGAACTCTGCAACTGATAGGTTGGCTGTCTCTTCATCCCTTAGTTGTATTTTTTCTGGAGCTTTGATCTATTCTTTCATTTGGGCCATTTTTTTTTCTTGGCACACCTGTTACAAAGTAAGGGGTGGAGCCTGAGGTATTCACCAGGGTGGGGCAACCCTCGTTGCCACGTTTTGACGCTATATATGGGGGAGGAGCCTGAGAGAGAACAGTGCCACTTGCTCAGCTCTCTGCCAGGTTTCAGTCACTTCCTCTGCTACCCACAAGCAAATTGACCCCTTCTGGTGCTGCTTCCCAGGTAGGTGTTTTTTTGTACATTCTAGGACCCTGTGGGTCTCTCCAACGAAACTTTGGCATTTAAATTATGTTGAGTTTTGGAGTTGGCCTCTTTGTTTCCATCTCGTTTGGGACTCATCATACTTCCTGGAATTGCATGTCTATTTCCTTCACCAAATTGGGGATGTTTTCTTTCATTTTTTTTTTAAATAGACTTCCAATTTCTTGCTCTTTCTCTTCTACTTCTGGCACCCCTATGATGTGGATCTTGGACCTTTTGAAGTTGTCCCAGAGGCTGTTTATACTATCCTCATTTTTTTGTATTCTTTTTCTTGTTATTCTGATCAGTTGTTTTATGCTTCTTTGTATACCAAATCATTGATTTGATTCAGCTTCATCCACTCTACTGTTGTTTCCCTGTAAATTGTTCTTTATTTCAATAGTGTATCCTTTGTTTCTGACTGGATCTGTTTTGTGCTGTTGAGGTCCTCACCAAGTTCCTTGAACATCCTTATAACCAGTGTTTTGAATCTGCATCTGATACATTGCTCATCTCTGGTTTATTTAGTTCTTTTTCTGGCATTTTGATGTTCTTTCATTTGGGCCATGTTTCTTCGTATCCTAATTTAGACAGCATCCCTGTGTTTGTTTCTATGTATTAGTTATAACTTAAGACTCCCTGTCTTGGTAGTGTGGCCTAATGTAGCAGGTGTCCTGCAAGGTCTAGTGGCACAGACTCCCTTATCACCCAAGCTAGGTACTTGAGATGCACCCTTCATGGGGGCTGAGTACACCCTCTCCTCTTGTTGTTGAGCCTTGGTTGCTCTTGGCAGGTCAATAGGAGAGATTTATCCAGGCCAGTCAGCTGCAAGGATTGACTGTGACCACTGACCACCAACCTCCGTCCTCCATGGAGGATCAACTGTACAGGGGCAGGGTGGTGGTGCTCCAACATGATCTGTTGCTGTCCACTGGGTGTGCTGGCTCTGAGGTTTCCCAGGTGTGCAGTCCAAGGTCAGCCCCTACCTGTTTTTTGCCCAGGACCTACATGCATGAGCTGTAGAGCAATCTGAGCCAGCTGCTACTTGTGCTGGGCTCGGAGATTCCCAGGTGAAGCCAAGCTGTGAATCTAAACTTGTGCTTATCTGTTAGCGCTGGGCCTTGGGCCACTTAGCAAGAGGTGCTGGGCCTGGGAGATAACTGAGGTTGCCTGTTGTTTGATAGAATTTAGGAAGTTGTGAAGCATAAGCGAAAACCAGACATTCATGTGGAAAAGTCACTGTTAACAGCTTGGATGGGCCCCTAAATTGGGTGGAACAGAGCCTCAGGGGATCTCAGGGTGGAGCAAAACGTGTTATCCAGGCTGATGGAGCCTCAGATATGGCACTCACCTGCTGGCTCTGTGGCTCTGCCGGGGAAGGGTTCAAAAAAGGAGCAATGGCATCTGCCTGCCTTTCTGTCTGGGAGAAAGCTGTCTCCCAACTTTTCCCTTGATTCTAGACACTTCAGTTTCTCCCTGTACGCCTCTGATGCCTTTCAAGTTGCTTCCTGATGCTGGAACTCAGAGTGAGTCTGAGTAAGTCTATGTGTGGGTTCTTTAAGAGGAACTCCTTGGGACTCTAGAAGTTTCTTCCACCAACTTAGTCTCTGCTGGTTTTTGCAGCCAGAAGTAATGGGCACTTCTCTTCCTGGTACTGGAGCCCTGGGCTGGGGGCCCTGGTGGGGGCTGGGACTCCTCACTACTGAGATATCCCTCTCAAATTTTTATCCACCTCATTGTGGATGTGGGACTAGCCTGTTTGCATCTGCACCCCTCCTATGAGTCTGGGTGGATGTGGTTTCTTCAATTCCATGGTTGTCAGACTTCCATTCAACTTAATTTCTGATGGTTCTGAGTGATGGTTGTTCCATAATTTAGTTGTAATTTTGATGTGGTTTTGCAAGGAGGTGAGCCATATTTACCTATGCTGCCATCTTGACCAGAAATAAAAAAAAAAAAGAGCTTTTTGTTGAGGAACCATGAACTAAACAATATCTTAGCAGTAAGGGTTTAAATGGCAATACTCTTTCAAGTCATACTCCACTTCTTCCTTTGCTTTTTAGTATCCTCACTTTCATTTTCAGGGACCAAACTCTAATGCTGTATATGGTTCCTAAATTTAGACAGAGGACTAATTCATACAAATCACTGCCTTTATGCGTGTTCAGAGGATTTTTTTTTTTTAATGGATGGTGCTCCTCTGCCAAGAGTGAAGTTCCATAATATCCTTCAGAGTGAGGAAAAGAACTGTTATTGATCATACATAAAGCTTACAGTAAGTTGGGATTTATTAAATCCAAGCGGCAAACAAACTGGCAAGCAGGAAGGACCACCATATATCTAAGTCCACCAGTTCTATCAGAGGAAAGAAAAGAAATAGAATATCCCTTAATCCTTGCCCCCCCGTGCAAGCAAGCTCTCCTAACAACCTACTGCAAAATTGCTAAAAGGATGCCAGGTGACTGCCTGCATCAGTATCATCTGGGGTTTTGTTCAAAATAGAGATTTTTTTCGCCCTACCCCAATCATGCTGCATCAGCATTTGTAGGTGTAAGAGCCGAGAATGCGCACAGCTAACAATGTCTTTGGAGAAAACCCTTACACGAGAAGCTTGTGGAAAGCCCTAATATGGTGGCCAGTCTTCAAGTAGATTCTTCTTACAAGGAGGGACTGGAACACAAATGAATGAGAGGCTGAGTAGGAGGCCAAGTTCCGTAAAACAATTTCCCTAAGATTTAAACCATATTCTGCTTTTAAGGACTGTCCTGACTGACCTCTTCTGTACAGAGCCCTGGTGATCCCCTAGTCTGGGTGCCATTGTCTCCCGTAGGACAATTTTAGACTGCTTTCGACAGTTGTAACTTCATGTGACTATTGTTCTCAGACCCCACTAGCTACTTAGAAGCTGAATTTTCCTTTGTGGCTACTTCATGTTCCACGCAGCAATGGACCTTGCTGCAGGTTTTGTGAGCATGGCAGATAGTTAGGGTTTAGGCATCGTACAATGAGTGCACGATCTGTGATTTAGGAGGCGAGCCTGACTGAAACCTGGAAACAGCAAATTCCCGTGGGACAGGTTACTCTCCAGGGGAATTTTCATATCATTTTTCCGATGTATGCATTAAAATAACCTCCTTCCCTTGGGAATTATTTCAAAGTGAAAGTGAATTTGAAATCTTCTGAGGTTCCCTTATAGCTAATCAACACACAATACAAAAACAAATTGCATTTCATAAGCTGGCAATCACAAGGAAAAGGTGGATAGAGCTCATTTAATTAACTCATTAGATGTGTCTACTTTTGCAAATGAAGCCAGTTCCTATCACAGAAATGGCAGAAATAATTATGATGAGTAGCTTTACAGGGTGTTTCCTGTACCGTTTTGCTTTGGAATTTTAATACTTTCCTTTGTTTTCATTCAAGCGACCCAAACACAAAGAAATGAGATCACAACCCATTAACCCCAAGAGAATGGCAGCCTGGAGCGTGATGCCACCTTCGCTCTCAGGCTGGCCTTTGACTGAGAGAGTAACCAGATGGGGCAGCATGACATGACACAATGTGTAACCCAGCAGAATTGGTGGCCTTCCCGATGCTCCTTCCCTTGGTCATGCTGGAGGCCTTTGTGACATGAGCAACTGCTGAGGGTAATAACGGATAGTTATATAAAATGGACTAATGCCAGCCAAGCAAATTGTGTAAAAGGATCGGTTGTGTTCCTTGTTAAATGTTTTGTCAAGCTGACCATGCCCTTTATTTATCCCTAACACAACATGCTTATTCTGCCCCATCTACTGTATTCACCCTGCAAATTTATGAGGCTCTATTAATCTTCTGCCCTGCTGACTATCTCTGTTGCCAAGTGTCAGCAGACTTTTGTACCTTGCTAATGTACAAAGGGCTTCCTATGAGTAATATCAGCATTTTGCCTTTTAATTGCACATATAATTTTTAGGTCTTACAGCTAATAAGGGAATTGAGACCACAGTTCATCACTGTCTCGAATGGTACTCCAGGGGTGTGGGGACTATGGAAGCTGAGAGAAGAATATAGCTGTTCGGGATCCAAGCAATAGCTTCTCTCATTATGCGGGTCCCATCCCCACTACAGTGTTAAGGGTCTGTCACTTTTCCCATTATACACTCTACTTTTCTGGGGCTTTATAATTTCCCAGTAAAAATGTACTTTCCTCTGAAAACTTTTTGGATTGGATCTTAGCTCATGAGTATTTTTATCTCCTTTTCTATCAATTCCAAAAGAGATGAGCTGTGTGGTTTCTTTACTTTATTTTTATTGTTTACACTATTACGATTGTCCCCATTCCCCTCACCCTGTCCCATGAGCTGTGTGATTTCTAAGTTAAAAAAAAATACATTTATTGGACAAATTCCTGAACTTGTAAGACTTCCAGAGGGGTGCACTTTTGCTAAGCCTTCAACTGACCTTTTTTTCTATTGGATTTTTTAAAATGCATATTTAGTTTTAAGTACTTTTAAGGAAAAAATGTTTAAATGAGTGGGGGTTAGTCTTTTCAATGTGGGCATTTTGCTTTTGCATTAATAGCCTTTCACAAACATTTTTACTATGCCTGAAAAAAATGTGCATTATTGATGAGTGTACTTCTTACTGTGCAAAAGCCATTAGGAAAGAAATGAAAGGTCTGTGGCAAGAAGTGGATGCTCAGAGAGGTCCTGGGTAGATGGTGTTTTCATTTAGCAGCTAGGATGTGCCCATAATGGCCCTGCCTACACTGGACTATTTCATTTGCGTTTTCTTACAGGGACCTCCGTGGGTCCTGCACATTTTCTTGTGGCACCCATTAGCTGATACTTGTGAAACTGTGATTTTATGGCATTGAAAGCAAATTGCTGAACTTATCACAGAATTAATTAATTGGGACAGGAAATCAGATACTAAAATCTGAGGAAGAGGAAATTGGGGGAAAGTAGGAGGCCTGGGTTCCTGTCTTGACTGTGATTCTGAGCATTTTGCTGGGCCTCAGCTGCTTGAACTGGGTGACTCAGAGAGTTTGGAGTGTGGGTTAATGTCCTTTCAAGGGCTTTGATTCTGGGTCAGCAGGACAGAATCCCGATTCCATTGGGCAGGGAAAGTTTCAGCTAAACTTTGCCACGTTGCCAGCTTGAGCCTCCTGTTGCCTTCTCCCTCCGTGGCATCTATATTTTCTCTATACTTGTGTGGCCATCCATGGGGTTTACCAGCCTCACTGCTGGGTGGATCCCTTTTCTCCCAAGGGCCCTCAGCGTTGTCATGGTTTACGAATTCCTGGGAGTCTGGGAATTTTAGGTCATTCTTTGGCCAAATCCTTGAACAATGTCAAAAGCAGAAGAAAGTCCTCTGGTGGTTCTTGGTTTACCACGAAAGACACCAGGCTGAGAAGAGATACCAGGGACTCTCCATGATTTATGAGAAACATATCTAAAGCTCTTTGCTAGAATGGAATTTAGAGAAAACAAAATAACTTAATCAAGTGACTACTGTGTGCCGTCTACCCTCTCATTTAGTTCTCTCATTAACTTGGATTATAGATAATATCTTTAGGTTACAGATGAGAAGTTGGTATTGAAAAAGCTTAATTAACTTTTCTTAGACATGGAGTTTAAATACGGACCCCTTCAATCTATATAAAATCACATTTTTTTTCTTTGTGTCATGGAACCAAAAAAATAAGCCTAAAAAGAGAGTCTATAGCTTAGGATTTATCTTTAAAGTCATGGTTTAAGCCATTACTATTCCTATAGTTGCTCTCCATCTTTGCTTTTGCCTTGTTATTTATTCATTTACTCATTCATTAAAAAATTAATAAAATATTAACTTGTATGCCAGATGTCAATATGTGACATCTCTGTGTCATTTATGTACAAAGATGCTGCTGTAGCAATTGCCTCCCATGTGCAAATGGGGCCCAGGAGGCTAATGGGTGAGGAGCGGTGCCGCCCCCACGGAAGGCAGGACTGTGGTGCAGGGCTCCACTGATGATCTGTGGTCGCTTCACCCAACTTTCAGTAAAAAATAAACAATAACCACTGCCCACTCTCTCACAGCAATGTTAGAGCCAGAAGAGGCTTGTGAAAAATAGCAGTTTACACAGATTACTTTCCTAAATGAAAATCAGTTTGATCAAAAGAATAAGAATTTGATAGCCAAAAAATATTCCTAGAAATTATAGTAAAAATTAAAAATGTATCTTCAGGGTCTTTTTTAATAGTTTAAAACCTGTGCTTATCCTGAAACAACTCTTTTCTGTTGTCAGTTTCCTCATCTGCCATACACCCAGTAATAGTGATTAAGAACCTATATAATACCACGGTCCCATAAACTGTTTATCAATATTGGAAATAAGATTGTGCATTTTCAGAGCACATTAGCTACTGGAATCCTTCTTGCTTTATACAGAAATAACTCTCTTGGGGCCATAACAATCAATAGTTCAGCTCTATAGAAGGGTTATAGATTTAGAATCAGAAAAAGTGGGCCCCTTCTTGGGAAAGCACCTTTGAAGAAGGAGATATAACTTTGTATTGATTTATTTTCCCTTCCATGATATTTGGTAGAAAAACCAATAATAAAGTTGTGAATGTTCTGTAGTTTTTTCCTCTGTCACTGAGGTCAGTGACCTCCTTAAAATACTTTCAGAAAAGGCCCTATTGTGGTATGAAAGCATTGACTCCTTATAAGACTACTCCCAATCTTCCAGTGATATTAACATTGTGTGACTGTGTCCGTGTCTCAGTGGACTCCGGGGTCAGAACATCCAGGTCTGAATCCTGGCCCCCTCAACTCCTAGCTGTAAAACTTAGGTTCAGTTACTTAATCTCTGCCTGCCTTAATTTCCCCATCTATAAAAAGGGGATCAAATTGAACTTCTTCAGGTGGTTGTTGTGAGGATTAAATTCAGATTTTATAAGGAAAACATAAAACCATTCCAGGCACCTACTGCTAAATGATTATTTTAAAACTACTCCAACGTCCCATTTATCAGTCAATTTTGTTATCGCTTTCATGAGGATCTCTTAAGCCTACTGCATAGCAAAATAATTTTTTTCATATTTTTACTGCAGAAATCACTTTTTGCAATAATTGGCTATGCCAAAAGAAAAACTCCTATAGTGTACTTTTTAAATTTATCTTTGCATTATGTCGTGGTGCTAATTTTAATTACTGCACAATATGTTTATGGAAGAAGTCAGATTATTTTAATAGTGTGGCCTAATGTAGTAGGCGTTCTGTAGGGTCCAGTGGCACAGCACTCACATCAGCCAAGTTGGGTACTCGACGTGCACCCTTCATTTGGGCTGAGTACACTTTCCTCTTGTAGATGAGCCTTGGCTGCTGTTAAGTCAATGGGAAGGATTTACCCAGGCCAGTCAGCTGCAAGGACTGGCTGTGACCACTGACCACCAACCCTTGCCTTCTTGGGAGGATCAGCTGTGCAGGGGCAGGGTGGTGGTGCTCTGAAGTGCTCTGTAGCTGTTCACTGGGTATGCAGGCTCTGGAGTTTCCTGGGTGGTGCAGGCCAAGGTTAGCCCCCCACCTATTTTTGCCTGGGGCCACCCTACATGAGTTATAAGGCAATCTGAGATGGCTGTTACTTGTGTTGGGTTTGGAGATTCCCAGGTGAAGCCAAGCTGTGAATCTAGGCTAGCTGCTGCTAGTGCTGGGCCCGGGGCCACTTGGCAAGGGGTGCAGGGGCTGAGAGCTTCCTGAGACCAGCTGAGGCTTATTTGAGAGGATTTAGGAAGTTGTGGGAAGTTGTGAAGCATTCTTAGGGAAGAGTCACTGTTAACAGCTTGGATGGGCGTGTCAGTTGGGTGGGACAGAGCCTCAGGTGATCTCCAAGGCAAAGCAAAGAGTGTTAGCCAGGTTGATGGAGACTCAGATATGGCACCCACCTACAGTTTCTGTGATTCTATCGGGGGAGGGTTCAGAAAAGGGACAATGGTCTCTGCCTGCCCTTCTGTCTGGGAGAAAGCTGTCCTCCAGCTGTCGCCTTGATGCCAGACACTTTACTTCCACCCTGTATGCCTCTGGTGCCTTTCAAGCTGCTACCCATGTGCTAGAGCTCAGAAAGAATGAGTCTGAGGAAGTCGATGTGTGTGGGTTCTTTAAGAGGAACTACTTGGGACTCCCAAAGTTTCTTCCACCAATTCAATCCCCACTGTTTTCTGTAGCCAGAAATAAGGGGTGTTCTTTTCTTGGCACTGGAACCCTGGGCTGGGAGCCTGGTGTGGGGCTGGGACGCCTCACTCCTTGGAAATCCCTCCCATATTTTTGACCACCACATGTGGGTATGGGACCAGCCCATTTTGCATCTCTGCCCCTCCTACCAGTCTGGTTTCTTTAATTCTGTAGTTGTCAGACTGTTATTCAACTCAGTTTCTCACAGTTCTGAATGATGGTTGGTTGCTCTATAGTTTAGTTGTAATTTTGATGTGGCTTTATAAGGAGGGGAGCCATGTTTACCTATGGTACCTTCTTGAATGGAATTCCCAGAAAGTATTTTAAAATAATAACTGAGAGATGTGTGTCCTGTCTGAACTGCTAAAGAGAGACTTGGCTACTGCAGTAGGCAGGCTCTAAGAGGACCCACAGTGATCAATGCCTTCTGGTATTCAGGCCCTGGTAATCCCTTCCCTTTGAGTACAGGTTGGCTTCTACTATAGAAAGGTCGAGACCTCGCTTCTGAGATTAGGTGATAAAGACTATAGCTTCTGTCTGCTCGATTTCTGTCACTCTCTCAGATCAATCACTCAGGGAAGAAGCCAGCTGCCATGTCAGAAGGCTGCCATTGAAGGGCCACATGTTGAGAGATGAAGACCTCCCCAAACTATGTAAGTGAGCTCAGAAGTCAAACCTGCAGCTGGGATAGCAGCCCCAGCTATCAGCTGTCTGAGCCTCCTGAGAGGCTAGAACCAGAGGCATTCAGCTAACTGTACCTGGATTTTTGGCTCACAAAACTGTGAGATAGTAAATGTTTTAAGCTGCCCAGGTTGCAGAGAATTTGTCACACAGTAATAGATAACTCAAACCAATACCATTAAATGAAAGAGCCAGATTTCCAGTTTCAGTAGGAGATAAACCAGGGTTTGGTAAAATATGGCCTTTGAGTCAAGTCCACACAACACATCCTTTTTTTTAAATAGAGATGTTATTGACATCACTTTCTATGCAACCTCCAAGCTAAGAATAGCTTTCACACTCTTAAGTGGTTACAAAAAAATAAAACAAAGAATATGCAACAGAGACTATATTTACATAGCAAGTTCTAAATACTTACTACCTGCACTGTCCAGAGAACAAGGGACCCTCTCAAAGTCACCTGAAATAACTGCAGATTATAGAATACAATTGTTTAACATTCCAGATGATGTTTCTTACATGAGTTGTCTTCTCTAGAATGCGCCAAATCTAGAATGTGTGTACAAGGTCTGTCTGGAAAAAGTCCCATCATTGTTAACATAACAAGAATGGTTTGCACAACATCGATGTAAGTGGCAGCCAAGGAGAGTGGACTGGAACATGCATGCATGAACAATGATGACTTCACTGTTCTAGTCAGTGGGATGGTAGACACCATTGATTGAGAATGTGTACTGTGTGGCTGTCACATTCAAAGTGACTGAATGAGTAGAGCAATGAATCTGCATCAAATTTTGCATTAAGCTTGAACATTCCTATTCGGAAACTACTCAGATGACTCAGAAGGCCACAGCTATGGGCAACTGGTGACTGGCAGCTTCATCATGACAGCGTACTCGCTCATGTATCATGTCTCGTGCAGAGTTTTGGGAGAAACATCAAATCATCCAGGTGACTCAGCCCCTCTGCAGCCCAGATTTGGTGCCCTGAGACTTCTGGCTTCTCCCAAAACTAAAGTCACCATTTAAAGGAAAGAGATTTCAGATTGTTGATGAGGTTCAGGAAAATGTGACGGGGCAGCTGATGGTGACTAGTAGAACTATGTGAGGTCCCAGGGAACCTAGTTTGAAGGGGACTGAGGTGTCATTGTCCTATGTACACTGTTTCTTGTGTCTTGCATCTTTTTGAATAAATGTTTCTATTTTTCATAGTACAGGGCTGAATACTTTCTGGACAGGCCTTGTATGCCTCCACACAGGAGTAAAATAATAATTAGCAACAATCTCGAATAATATAAAATCACCCAGGTAGAGAATGCTCAAGAAGAGAACAAAAGCATGTTACCTGAATATGCATATATTGCATTTTATCTTCAAGTACATGTTATTTCCGTTAGTGTTCATAAAGTTTAGGACTTGGATAGACTGCATGTGTCTTAGAACTGCAATAATTGATGCATATCAACACTGTGTTCCAGATGCCTGGAGTCTCCCAGGACTTAGGACACGCGGGCAGTAAGACAGTCACCCCATCTGTGACTGCAGTAGGACACGCGGGCAGTAAGACAGTCACCCCGTCTGTGACTGCAGTAGGACACGCGGGCAGTAAGACAGTCACCCCATCCGTGACTGCAGTAGGACACGCGGACAGTAAGACAGTCACCCCGTCTGTGACTGCCACAGAAGCAAAGCAAGCTCTGCTCTAGATAAGTTCTCCTCAAAGTGTGGTCCGTGGACCATTGCTGGTCTGTGAACTGTTTCTAACCTGTTTATGAGAGGATTAGTACTAAAACTAAAAAAAAAGATTATTTAGAAACTAGTGTAGCAACTGAAAAACTAATTATGTCTTTTGAATATAATTATAAATTAAAGTTTACCTTTTGTATCTTTTTGAGATTTTTATTTAATTTTTCTTGAAGTCATTCTTATCACATTTTACTAAAATGTCAATCCATAGGGAATAGAAAATTTTAAAAAATGGTCCTTCATCATAGAAAGATTAAAACATCTTCCCTCTCTTTCTTTTTTATCCTCACCTGAGGACATATTTTCATTGCTTCTACAGAAAGGGAAAGAGAGAAATATCAATACAAGAGAGAAGCATCGATTAGTTGTCTCCACATGCATTGGACAGGGGATTGTACATGCCCCAGCTGGGAATTGAACCCACAACCCAGGTATGTACCCTGACCAGGAATCAAACCCTCAACCCTTTGGTTATGGGATGATGTTCCAACCAACTGAGCCACACCAGCCAGGGCTAAAAATGGTTTAGGAGTCCAATAAAACCTCTAGTATCCTGGAGTTAAATCAAGGTTTTTATAACAGAGTCTATTTCTATCAATACTATACATATTTTGGTCACCCACAGTAATAGCCAAAGCCTATGGACTCAGGGATCTGTCATGGGTACTCAAGATGGTCATGTACCCGTTCAACAATGTTAAAATGTCTGCCTCTCCTTTATAAATGCCTTCTCTTCTCAATATTTAGTTTAATATTTAAACATGATACACTAAAGACAGGCATTCTCTCCCCTACCCCATTAAACAGAAAAGCCCTTAGAATGAAAAAGATTACAGTAAGTAAGTAGAGGGAGGTACTGAAAATTTGCAGCACAGTGTACAGGGGTGACCAACCCTTGACATGACCCTTGGGTCCTTCCTCCATGGCAGACATTGCCCCCAATCAGCACATTCTCCCCCATCAAGCCAAATGCAGACGCGGGAACCTTATCATCAGAGCATTCCAAGAAGGCAGTCAGAGTGGACACAGGAGGTAACACTCTTTGCCATCTCTAGCGTAAGGGGAAGAACACAGGTATCACAAGAATTAGGTCCAAACCTGGATCTCGTCACCTTCCTACATCTGTTGAATGTCAGCTTGAATATGGGAGGTGGACTAAATCAAACATTCTCACATTAGAATTCAGAGTAGCCTTTAAAAAATGCTCATGCCTGACCCCCAACTATCACTTCCTTTTTCGGGCTGTCTATTGGTACCTTAGGTCATTTCTAAAGCTGCCCTGGTGATTCTAATGTACTTGACTTGAGATTAGACTTGAGATTAGAAGATCTCTATAGTCCCCATCCCTCCAAATCTAATAATCTAAGACTGTGACTATTTGAAGCAATGATGAGGTCAGTCACACAGACTTAGAGTCTATCAGTTAAATTAGATTGGTTAGGACTTGAAGAGGCAACTTAGTCCCTTGGGTGGTTTATAGCTACAGAGAACGAAAGGCATAGGGATTTTGAATTATGAGGTAATTATTCTATTGGTGTATGTGATCACAACCACTCAAGCTTTGCTCATGGTTTTTATGACTCCTCAGGATACCTTATAAGAATTATTATAACCCCATAAATCACTGTTGCCTATTATTACAAGTACATCATAATTTATAATAATAATAATAATAACTACTATTGTTAATAATAATATGCATTGTAATGATCCAAGTTCTTTTATTTGAAGATTTTAATGCATTTTATAGATCTTAATCCATTAATCTTAATATTTCTGTGAAAAGGGCATAAGCCCATAATCATCATCACATATCATGAGTAAAGAAAGTAACTCAACTAGTCAACTGAGATGAGTGTGTGCATATGTGTGTGTGTACGTGTGTGTGTATATATATATACATACATGCATATATATATACTCACATGCTTCAAATCCAATTCAAAATCTACAGGCTTTATTATTATGAGGCTAAGCATCCAGAGGTTTAAAGATCCTCTCTCAAAATTTTCATGAAGGGAAATCCCTCTGTACTTATTTATCCACATCTACTATCTCCCAGACACTGAAAGATAACAAAGATGAGCAAACACTCTAGCATGCGGTTGAGAGAAAGACACATTCGTAAATACTCAGAACAAAAGGTGATGAGTGCTTTACCAGAAATATGTCTGTGATATCATGGCGTCACTGGGGAGAGGAGCTAGCTCTAAGACTGGGAAGAGGTGCAGGTTTCACAGAGAGAGTGACTTGAGAGTTGGGGTTGGGAGAGCGTCTGCAGTTCAGTGGCTGTGACAAGGTGAAGTGTTGCAAGCAGAAGCATTTTGTTGAAATACAGAGGCAGGATGCTACCGTGTGTGAGTGGGAATGGGAGCAGATACAGCTGTGAAAGAAGGCTGGGAGCAAATCCTGAGGTTCCTTAGGCATCCTAAGGATGGCATATTGTTTTTCCTACACACAATTTGTGTTCATGGCTTGTATTTATATGCACATCCTCCTTTTAATAAGAAAGTCCTTTGTAAGCAAACACTATAGTTTTAATGTCCTCCTCTTTCAAATAAATTTTAAAACCTCGAGGAAATAATAGGGAAAGCATGGCATGGATTTTTGCCTTTTTCTAAGTAAGGGTCTTAGAGTATTTCATTCATCACTTGCCACTTTCCTGGACTGAGAGACATGGGGGTGGGGGGAGAGCCTGGTTAGATCTGTAGAATTTAAGAATTGAAAAAAGATCTTAGAAGTCAATTTCAGAAGCTTTAGAACCACCAACCACCACACAAAGCCTGTGGTCTTATGCCTTCTCCACTGAGTATACACACCGTGTGTATGTAGTATTATGTAGTATACACACCGTGTGTTCTGTCAAAGTGCTCCATTAAAAAAGGACGCTCATTATGGTTGAGTGAGCTTAGAAAGCCCTGCCTTCTAGAGCTCTGTCTCAGTCACAAATGCGTTAGGATTATAGAGACTATGGAATCCTGCAGGAAGCAGTCCTGTCACGTATGTTTAAACCAGTATTTCCCAAACTTACTTAATAGAACTATTTCTTTAAAAACTCCAATTCACAACCAGCCTTTTTCTTTCTCTTATTTGTCACATAGCATTATTGATTTAAAATTGCCCTTCAGACTCATCAACTTTCTGGCTTCTTCTTTCTTTTTCTCTTTCTTTCTCTTTTTCTCTTTCTTTCTTTCTTTCTTTCTTTCTTTCTTTCTTTCTTTCTTTCTTTCTTTCTTTCTTTTTCTCTTTCTTTTTCTTTCTTTCTTTTTTCCTTCCTTCCTTCCCTCCCTCCCTCCCTCCTTTCCTTCCTTTCTTCCTTTCCTTCCTTGATTTTATTAAGTTAGAACAGAAAGGAGGTTATTACTCATATCACTCTATTCTCATTTTAAAATTTCTTTAGTGATTGATTTTGAGAAAGAGAGAGAGAGAGATTTGTTGTTCCACTTACTTTATCCATTCTCTGGTTGCTTCTTGTATGTGCCCTTACTGGGGATAGAATCCTCAACCTTGGCATATGGCACAACTCTCTAAGGAACTGAGCCACACGGCCAGGGCCTCACCCTCTTCTTTAGCAGTGTTCTCAGCTTATATTCATAGTGGACTCAAGGGTTGCCCAGCTCAGGAATACAAAGAGAGTTCTCCCTTCAAGTGTTTCCTTGATGTTCATCTTTGTCAAACATTTTTTTTCCTGGCCACTCCTTTTCTCTGGGCTCAAGTACTGCTGGAATATTGTCCCTCTTATCTAATGGTCAGGTAACCATGGTGACAATAAGGAAAATGTTAACCACCCTGTCTTAAATATTCTCACACAGATGGTAACAGAATTCTTCATTTCCAATTCAAATGGTCTAAAGAATTGCTGAATAAGCCCTTCTGTAGGGTGCCAATTTAAGAAATATAAAAATATTTCCAGCTGAAATATTTCACTTTTAAATTCAAAGTGAAAATAACTTTACTGAGTCCAATGGAAACATTCTAAATATCATCATAAGTAAGGTTACTACTTCGTTAAGCAGAAGAATGTTAAGGCACAAATGGAACTGCTTGAAAAGCCACAAAGCGATCTGGGCCTATTTGAGATACAGCAACTCAGGGCACATCTTGTTCATAGCGCACATCGTAAAGTGCCTTATGACTCACAAAGTGGCTTCACAGACACTTTCTGATTTTAAACTTGAATCTAGCGTGAAAGCATGTATCATCATTATACCCACTTTTCAGTCAGGGAAATCACAGGTCAAAGAGGTGCAACCAAGTCTCCCAAGGTCATTCTGCTGACCTTAGATTAGAATGAGTTTAGTGAATTTATACCACTAAGAACCCCAGGTGTAGCAGGTCCCTTTCTAGACCTCGGGATGCACAGATGAGAAAGATAGGATCCCAGAGAGTTTCCAGTTCAAACCTGACTGTCTCTGGTTGTAGTATTGCCTCTGCATTCAAGCTGGGAGGGTGAGCTATGCAACCTGAGCAGCTTCAGTGTCCCCAGATTCTCAAAAAGCCTGGCCACTCTATGCTGGTCCTAGAGCACTGAGGTGGCTGCTGGTACCCAGAGGTGCCAGTTTGCTTTTGGTCAAGGTCTGGGCCTGTCGATGTTACTTTCCATCAGAGTTGGCCTCTACCCTGGTTGCCAGAGGCCTGGGACCAAGAAATTCTGAAGGATTTTCACAGAGTCTAAGATATGTCCCTAGGTCTAGCAGTGATTCTTAAATATCAGAATCTCAGAATCACCCAGATGGCTTATTAAGTTGCAGTTTGCTGGGTCCCTCTCCCCAGAGTTTCTGACTTAGTGGGGCTGGAGTGAGGACAGAATTGGCATTTCTTACAGATTGCCAGGTGATGGTGATTCTGTTGTCTGAGGACCACACTTTGAGAAGCACTGACCTATTGTTTCTCTTCCCTCCCCAGCAAGCTCCCCTCCCTCCATTGATTTGCTTTTGCAAGAGTTGAAATATTACTTTAGAAATTAACTCTTGAGTCCTTCCCAAAGTTAGGTATTACCTCTTCTCATACATCTCGTTGCTCAATTCCAAAGTGAGGGAAAAGTACAAATGCTCAGTAATGCCCCTTCTGTCATTATATTGCTCTTAAGCTTTGAGTAAATAGGCACCTCAACTTTCTTGTCTATAAAAGGGGGTGATGTGTCCAGCCCAATAGCTTATACAAAGATAAAATTAAACCCATATTAAAAATAACTTGAGAGTGTTTACTTTAAAAGTTAGTGATAAGGGGGCCAGAAGGTACAAACTTTCAGTTATAAAATAAGCCATTGGGATGTAATGTATAGTATAGTAATTATAGTTGATAATACTGTATTGCAACTTTGAAAGTTGCTAAGAGAGATCTTAAAATTCCTCATCATAAGAAAAAAAAATGTAACTATGTTTGGAGATAGGTGTTAAAAAGACATTGTCATGATCATTTTGCAAAATATACAGATATCAAATTATTACATTGTATACCTGAAGCTAATATAATGTTATGTGTCAATTATACCTAAATACAAAAAGGAAGTTCATGATATAGATGTGAAAATCAAAGCGAGGCCTTTCCCTACCTTGTCATTGACTAGTTACTGGTATAAAGCTGCTTGTCTAAAAATATACAGCAAGAAAAAAGCAGAATCCGATATAAAATTCAGGCCAATTCATTCCCCGTACAGATTTCCCCCAGGTACACTACTCTACACAATAACAATAGTAGATAAATACTCAAATGGGGTTTGCAAAGCCTAATATAGACCCTGACAAGAGCTACAGCGATCCATCCACTCCTCTAGGTATCTGTTTCAATGGTTCCATTAGTAATAGAATTTCTCCTCTAGATGCATAATTGATAACAAAATAAAAATAAAAATAGATCTTTAATCTAAGTATCTGAGTACAATACATATTACAGTGCAGCAATCATTCCTGCAAAACTCAGGGGTGTGATTTCATTATGCCAAGTTTTAAATTCCCTTAAAGCTCATCGATGAGGCTTTCAGCTAAGTTCAGCCTGAGAAATGTTTATGTTTGCAATTGGGTGGTTAACTCCCTCTTCTGTAAGCAAGGGTCTCCTTCATTTCCAAAAATAATCCTGTCAAGGTCAGTATTTCATCCCCCTTTAAAATAAATGACTTAACTCCAAGAATGATAGCAAGACAGGGAAAGATTTGTGCTGACGTGAGAACGAGGCATGTGACCAAGTCATCCAATGGTTTACATAGAGAAACCTGAGGAAATGCCTTTATAGTGACATGGTTTGCCTTTTTCTAAAAATACGAGCTTAAACAGTGCAGAGCTAAAGATACTTTACATGAAGCAAAAGCCTTCATAGGATAGTAGTGATTTTTTTTTTTTTACAAGCCAGCAAAGGAAATGCAATTTTGTTTGATTCAGATCAATGAGCACTAAGTAAGGGCCCACTGTGTACTTGGCAATATTTTAGTCACCGGGGATGCAAAGATGAGGAGGGCCCAGCCTCCATCTTCAAGTGATTGAAAAAGTCATGTTGCAATGATTCCAAATGAAATGGTTTCAGTTTCATGCTCAGACTCACATTGCCAGAATTCAGCACGGATCACGTTAAACGAATGCAGATAAAACAATATAGGTCAGTTCAGCTCAAGTCAGCAAACACGTGTTGAGTACTGGGCACTTAGTGCGGGGTAGGAGATGGGCAAGGAGCACACACCAAACAAGGCACTGCCTTCAGACTGGTTCAGAGCTTTTCATAAGAATGCCAGGAGGAAAATGAGTGACAGGGCGTGTGCCAAACACTGTCAGGGGAAGAATCATGTTTACTAAGAAGTATATTTCATCAGTAGCTTCCATGGCTTGCCAGCATCTGAGTATGGGGCCTGAGTTTACTGAACTCTGAATGTGCTTGAGCATGAGGGACCGGGGAGTTATGTCTTATGGTCACGTCACCTTCAGAAATAGGCCCAGCTTTTTTTGGCTCTTTTTGAATATATTTTATTTCATGATCACTGCTACCCATTAATTTTGACTGCTCTGCTCTTTGACTTTGTCTCATAAATATTAGTACAAGCACAATAGCTTCAGTAAAAGAATGCCATGTGATAAAGATAAAGGGAATATAAACTGGTCTAAAAAATTCTAGGCTTAGCATATTTTAACTGACATTATCATTTGTAATTTGTTCCCCACTTGGGGATATTAATGTTGGCTCAAGTAAGAAGTAAATGTTGATAAAACCACGTGAAGTTAGAAAAAGAGATGAGATTTTTCAGATCATGCGAGCCCAAAAGATGATCTGGGATAAAAATATCTGACCATTTCTTCCTCTATGTTCCTGCTCTACTGTACTCCAACCTTAAACCACATGTCTGCAATAGCGTTTGATTTTTGATGGTTTTTCAAGAAATCATCCCTCATCTAGAGATCAGGACAGAGTCTAGCTCATATATTATTACTCTGAGTGAATGTTTGTCAAAACTCGTCATGCCTGGGAAGCATGAAGAGTTGGTGGGAGAGAAAGGCCAATGAAACACACTGTATGGTTTCTTTATAACATGTTTATAGTTAAGCTGCCAATAAATACTGAAGGAAGAAAAGACAAGAAGAAAAAAAGGCATGTCATATTTTAAAATGTATAGGAAATTAAGATTGGAAGGAATTGTGCCAACATTTTAAATCTTTTTATACACTGGGATTATGGGTGAAGTTTTCCATATGTCTAAATATGTTCTATGATTTCCAAACTTATAAATTTAGTATGCCTTAGTTTTGTAATAACTTTGTGAATTGAAAAATTAACTATATATGTCCCCTTTTCTTTGGGCTGCTAAAGAAATTAAGGGCAGTTAAAAAAACTGTGGCAATTATGTAGGTTATTGTTTGGTCGAGTTTTAATGAAAAGTTAGGCCAGTAATCTGAATGAAATGACAATGTGTGAATGATGATACCTCTGTGAAAAGTAGTGCCAATTCACTGTTTGTATTTACAATTATTATAATATCACTGAAACCAATAATAAATAAATGTATATTTTTTCCTAAAGTGTAGATTAACATTTTCCCCTGTTGCACAAGATTTTATGAAAGAAAATTCTAATTTGAAGCACAAAATGAATATTATTTGCAAGTAAAAACCATAAAAACTCCTGGGGCTTATATTTCTTTAATGTTGGAAATATTTGTTAAAAGTTGTATTTCCTAGTTTTTTATATTTAATGAATATGACTTTGCTTCCAGAATCTCTGATTTTTATATGCTCTCCAGAGCACTTATAAAAGTATGATAAAAAATCTATTTTTTCTCATTTTTAAATCATGTTTTAGTTTTCAATTATAGTTGCCGTACATTATTATATTAGTTTCAGGTGTACACTCCAGTGATTAGACATTGCATAACTTACTAAGTGATCATCTCAATAAATCTTACACCCATCTGACACCATACATAGTTATTAGAATATTATTGACTACATTCCCTATGCTGTACTTTACATCCCTGTGACTATTCTGTAACAACCAATTTGTACTTCCCAATCCCTTCACCTTCTCACCCATTCCCCTAACCCTGCCCCTACCTTCTGGCAATTGTCAAAATGTTCTCTGTATCTGTGAGACTTTCTGTTCTGCCTGTTCATTTATTATGGTTTTTTTTTTTAGATTCAATTGTTGATAGGTATACATTTATTGCCATTTTATTGTTCATATTTTTTATCTTTTTTTCTTCTTCTTAAAGAAGAACCTTTAACATTTCTTGTAATACTAATTTAGTGGTGATGAACTCTTTTAGCTTTTTCTTGTCTGGGAAGCTCTTTGTCCTTCAATGCTAAATGATAGCTTGGCAAGTTAGAGTAATCTTGGTTGTAGGTCCTTGCTTTTCACCACTTTGAGTATTACTTGCCAATCTCTTCTGGTCTGCAAAGTTTCTTTTGAGAAATCAGCCGACAGTCTTATGGGAGCTCCCTTGTAGGTAACTAACTGCTTTTCTCTTGCTGCTTTTAAGATTCTTTCTTTGTCTTGAACCTTTTGCATTTAATTATGTGTTTTGGTGAGGGCCTCCTTGGGTTCATCTTGTTTGGGATTCTCTGTGCTTCCTGGACTTGTATGTTTATTTCCTTCACCAGATTAGGAAAGTCTTCTGGCATTACTTTTTCAAATAGATTTTCAATTTCTTTTGCTCTCTCTTCTCCTTCTGGCACTCTATGATGGGAATACTGGAATGCTTGAAGTTGTGCCAGAGGCTCCTTACACTATTCTCATTGTTTTGGGTGTTTTTGCTTCCTTATATTCCAAATTCCTGATTTGGTTCTCAGCTTCATCTGTTTTACTGTTGATTCTCTGCACATTATTCTTCATTTCAGTGTATCTTTAATTTTTGACTAACTTTTTTTATGCTGTTGAGGTTCTCACTAAGTCAGTTCATTGGGCATCCTTATAATCAGTGATTTGAACTCTGCATCTTGTAAATTGGTTGTCTTCATTTTTTTTTTTTGGTTCTTTTTCTGGAGTTTTATTATGTTCTTTCATTTGGGACATGTTTCTTTTTCTCCTCATTTTTATCAGCCTCCCTGTGTTTTTTTTTTTCTGTGTTAGATAGAGTTGATATGTCTCCAGGGCTTTGTAGAGTGGCCTCATGTAGTAGGTCTCCTATAGGGTCCAGTGGAACAGCCTCCCTAATCACCCAAGCTGGGTACTCAAACTGCACCTCACCCCCTCTCCCGTGTGGGTTGTGTACATCCTTCTCCTGTAGTTGAGTCTTGATTGCTGTTGGCACATCAAAGAGAGGGATTTGTCTCCAGGCCGATTAGCTGCAAGGACTGGCTGCAACCACTCACCACTGACTTCTGATCACCATGGAGGATCAGCTGAGCAGGATTTACTTCAGTGGGGCCCTGGTGCCTGCTGAGTTCACACCTTACATGTTGCTTGTGGAGGTGGTTAAGTGGTGATACTTCAGTGTGATCTAGAGCTGTCCACTGGGTGTGCAAGTTCTGGGGTCTCCTAGGAGGTTCAGGCCAAGGTCATCTGCTCCTTCTGTTCTCTCCATGACCAACAAGCATAAGCTACAAAGTGAAATACCACTGGGCTTGGAGGTGCCCAGGCAAGGCCAAACTGTGAACCAAGGCTATTTGCTGTGGGTGCTGGGCCTGGGGCCAGTTAGGAGAGGTGTGGGTATGCTGAGGTCAGATGCTACTTGAGAGATTTGGGGAAAATCTGAAGCATAAGCCAAGACAGGCCATCTGTATGGAAAAGACACTGGAAACAGCTTGGGTGGTTCTGAAAATTGAGCAGGACAGTGCCTCAGGGAATCACCAGAGTGGGGTAAATAGTAGGAGCCAAGTTAATGGAATATCAGATATGGCACCCGCCAGCTGTTTCTGTGGGGGAAGGGCTCATTAAAGGAAAAATGGCCTCTCCCAGCACTTCTGTCTGGGAGAAAGCAGACTCTCCCCAGATCTTGTCTTGATGCTGGACAATTCAGTTCCTTCCAGTATTTCTCTGATGTCTTTTGAGCTGCTGCTGTGGGGCTGGAGCTCAGAGTAAGTGAGACTGAGTTAGTCTGTGACTGGGCCCATTGAGAGGAACTGCCTGGAACTCCAGAAGCCTTCCATTACCCTGAGCCTCAGTCCTTGCTAATTTTTATAGCCAGGAGTTACAGCAACTTCTCTTCCTGGCATTGGAACAACTGGATCAGGATCGGGAGAGCTGGTGTGAGGCTGGGACCACTCACTTCTGAGATATCCCTCCCAATATTTTTCCACTACACGTGGAATATCTCTGTTACGCTTCTCTGCCCCTCCTACTAGTCTCAGTGTGGCTTCTTTAATTCCCTAGTTGTAGGACTTCCATTCAGCCAGATTTTAGGGGGTTCTGAGTGATGGTTGTTCTGTAGTTTAGTTGTAGTTGTGATGTGATCGTGGAAGGAAGTGAGTAACCTATACTGCCATCTTCACAAATCTATTTTTAGATGCTTAAAACATTAGTAATAATGAATGTTTCTTTATACTTTTTTATGTAATGTTCAATCTCCAGAACTAATTTTGATATTCATGTTCCTAAACCTATAATCAGGCTTCTATTTAACTAAATTAATAAGCTAAAGCCTAATAAAATCACAAAGGTTTTCAATATTATTCAAGGGAAATGGTTTTATTTAAAGAGTGCACTAACTTAGTTTGTGGTTCCACAAATTTAGGAATTATTTTGTCAGTACATTCACGAATGCTGGATGAAAGGCTATATATATTAAGCACTGTGGGGAACCCAAAGCTTAATGTGGAATGGATATTACTTGCCAGAAGCTTAAAGTCTAGTTGAGAAAAGTAAGACATGGAAACACATGCCATTTAAAGTATGAGACAGAGCGATAAAGACTACATGAAAGGCATAGATGAAGTGCCAGTGCTGTGGAAATAAGAGAGGGGACAAAAGATTAGATGTCCTATGAGCTGGAATTGGATAAGTAAGATACAGATATGTAGAAATGGTCCAACAAGCATTACAGTTTTGAGCTCTTATCTATGATATTAAATTTTAGCTATTGGTTTACATGACTATCTTGATTTTACTAGGCAATGAACTCTGAAAGCCAGAACCATGTCTTATCCCTTTTATAGAGCCTCAGCTGCTAAGACAATGACTGGAACTTAGCATTGACACATATTTGTTCAATGTGGAATGGCTAGAATGGTGCGGGGGAGTCCAACAATGGGAAGTCATGGACAATTTAGCGCTGGGCGAGGGCCGAGTACAAGTGGTGATGAATTCAATTTGCTGGGCGATAGCAGTATGAAGAGGAACGGTGTAAGACCAAATAAGGGTTATCTGTCAGGACAGCTATTAGCAGGCCTGGAATGCCAGGTTGGTACTGGACCTTATATGTAAACTGGGACCTGGCAAACGTATTTGAATAGGGAAGTACATTGTCAGAGCTGTGGAAAAGATTGGTGGCAGAGGGATGTGAGAAAGCCATTGTCAATGGTTCTCTTAGTCCCTTCGAACTGCTATAACAAAATGCCATAGACTGAGAGGCTTAAACACCCAATTTTTAGTTTACACAGTCCTGGAGGCTAGAAAGTCCAGGGTGCCAGCAGATTTGGTGTCTGGAGGGGGTGCACGGCCTTCTTCACAGACAACATTCTTCTTGCTGTGTCCTCACATGGCAGGAGGGGCAAGAGAGTCTTCTGGAGTCTCTTTTATAAGGGAACTAACCCCATTCATAAGGGCTCTGCCCTCATGACGTAATCATTTATCAAGGGCCCCACCTCCTCACACCATCACACAGGGGGCTAGAATTCCAAAATATAAACTTTGAGAGGAACTGTTCAGTCCATAAGACCTGGCCAGTGATAATACTGGCCTGCAATAAAGTAGAAATAGTAGGGATGGTAAGTAAAGGTGGTAGATGGAGGAAACCTGTCACATGTAGGCCCCACAGGACATGGCAACTGGTCAGTTTAAGGTTCACTGGAGGAGGAGGAATGAACTGTAACTGAAATGTTTCTATCTCAGTGGCTGAGGACAAGAATGTCTGTTAAGTAGACGCACACATGTCTGAGAAGACCGAGGCATCTATTTTAACTGTGCTGGGTGTAGAGCAGCATAGTTAACAAAATGTCTATTTTTTAAGCCACCCAGTCTGTGGTATTTTGTAATGGCGGCATGAGATAACTTGGACACACATGTTTCCAAATAAGGCAGTAAGGAGCTTAACAACTTTTGAGCTGAATTATCACACCAGCCAAAACTCTACTTTTTCTTTCAAGTAGCAAGTGTGTTTGTCATGTGCATTTCTGGTTTCAATGCAGGTAAATTAAATGCTCTGAACCCTTCATTGGTGAGTAGGCTGCATGATCCTTGGAGAAGAGCCTGCACTTTGTCTACCATGGTGACTGGCACCTAGAAGGCACTCAGACATTTTTTTCTGAGGGGATGAATATTGCTCGTTGCCCTGCGTGGGTGGTAGGACACCACTCATTTTACTCTGAGCAGAGGTGATCTTAAACATCTCTCACCGTCCTCAGAGAGCCAAATGATACCACAGGCTCGGGAATGTGTTGTATATTCATCCTCGGGTTCTTTTCTCACTAAAAACACTTTCTGCGCTCAACCAACCACACCAAAGAAGCAACATAAAACTGGTTTTATGTAGCTCGCTAGCAAATATGGAACAGTAGTTTTATTTTACAGAACTCCTTTGGCCCATTCAGACATATACACTCACAAACTGAGTATGTATAAATAAGCCAAATGAAGAAAAACATTAAGTAATTCAGCAGAACAAATAAGAATATTCTTCTATTTCTAGGTATCAAAGGAGAAGTGAGGTATGGCACGATTTTACATGACGCTAGGAAACAAACCTGAAACTTCTTTAGATTTTAACGGCACAGTTTTACTCTATTCGGTTTTAATTTGTAGGAGGATATGATTGGTACTATAATAGCACCATGTTACAATTAACCACTGCGCTGAACACGTATTTCAACCCTGTGGCCTAACCCAATGGTTAATTCCATTCCAGTGGCTTGACTTCAGACCTGTCCTAGTCATCAAAACCGGGCAATTTTCGCTTCCTTCACATTAGTCAGAGACAGAAAGCATTGCTATGAAACTGAAGTATAACCTTTTTGAAATCGAAGGGAGCGTGGAAAGTATGTGACTGCAGAAGTTTCCTGAGAGGACTAAAATGGCCCAGTGTTTGAAGCTAATTTTGCAAGAAAATATCAGGGAGGAGGCACAATTCACAGTGATTTCTCAGGATATCAAATCTGGTTTTGCTGTAATGTCCTTCTAGTGAGCCACTGGTGAATGTTTATCCAGGGCCAGTCCCTGTGTGTGGTACTCACGAAGCAGATTGGTAGCACAGCCCAGGGTTGGGAACTAACAAGCCATTACTGACTCATTGTCTATTCATTTTAGATTGTTTCTATGGAGGATTTATAGAAACAATAGCAAGGTGGCACCAAGGTGGCTATCAATGCTGTTTACATACAATTTAGAGGAATAAACCTGCAGCTCTGCCCGGACTGGCTTCCCTCGCGGTCCTGGAGAGCAGCGTTCTAATCCTATTGTGACGTGGTCGTTTCACCGCAACTGCCCCGCAGAGGCCTGTAATTGGAGCACAGGTTCAAACTGGATTGCTGTGTGTTTAGGAAAGCGGGGGTCATTTCACATCGGCACCTCTCGGGTCTGTATTGCAGGAGAGCAAGCGTGTGCATTGTCTTTTATTGGGAAGAACATACTCAGAGTCTACGCTCCCAGACACACACGTTACCCACGTTGTCTTCCATCGCCACGAGGCAGAGGGTAATGTGAAAATGCAAAACACTTTTTTGAGAGGGGCAATTAAATATTTACCAGCCGCGTATCATGGAACACCAGCTTTACCAGCTAAAAAGTGGAGACTGGAGGGAAGTTAACGGATGAAAAAGTCCAGCAATTAGTTCTGCTTTCTTCTAATTAATATCATCACATGATGGTGATCTCACTCTGGAAGCCCAAAAGGCCTATTGCCTATGTTTTTAACTCTAGTGATTGGGTGAACTCAACAGAGGTCCCAGGATAAACCCCTTCTCCTTATACTCCCCAGCTTCTTTTCAAAATCACCAAATAAGTCTTCAAACCATTCACAGCAAAATGTATTTATTAAGGATAATCTGTGCTTGGTGCAGGGCTGCTCTCTGGGTAGTGGGAACGTGGGGCAAACAACAGTCCCATAGAAAGAATAATAGAAATGTCACAATCTGATGCCAAAAGCGAATTAACATTTTTCAGGTCTTTGCTCTGGCCTTTCTAAGACCCATGAAAAGCAATACTTAAAGGAGGCCGAAATGAAAGGAAAATTACGTGAGCCAAAAAGAACGTCATGTAAGAAAGTGAAGACACCACTGAACAAACAAACAAAAAAACCCCACACAATGTGGACATTAAAAGGAGTGGGGAGTAAGGGGAAAGAGGTAGTAGTAAGAGGGAAAAGGAAGGCACATGGAGAAAGAAGAGATACTTTCTGCATCAAAAAATGACACTGAGCGCGGCCAGCACCGCAGCTGCAGAAGCCAGGCCCCTCAGCTCCATGCACACGAGAGCCCAGCTCATCCTCCACTGCCCCAACCCTGCACGGGTGGGGCCCGGCATGGACTGGCGGGCGGGCAGCTTCCTTGTGTTGCAGCCCCCCAGCAGCCCCAGCTGGGCCCCCAGGGGGACCTCAGACGAAGACCCGCCCCAGTTGTTCCGCTAGCCCCCCCATCTGCTGCTGTGGGTCGGGCTGCACGTTGTTGCTGTCACCACTGGAGCAGGGGTTTACTTTTAGTAGGTCCTGTCCTGTGACTTGCCTTTAGGGCCAGGTGCGGGTGTTTGGTTTCATCATCAGCCAAGACCAGCGTTCCCAAGGTGCCTTCTCTTCCTGCACCCACCCTCGCCTCACTATCAGTGCAGTTCACTACCCGTTGTCTGAGACAAGCAAGGCGAGGAAAAGGAAGCCGAACCTCGCTCACAGCTCATCTTCGCCGGGAAGACAGGAGTGGGTTGATGCACACTCTTCCTCCCGTGTTCCGTTGTGACGCCAGAAAATCTGTAAACTTCATAATCCGCCCTTCAGGTTTCTCTTACATTTTTGTGCAAGAGAGTCCCACCTTCCAGATTAATTGAGTATTGGCCTTGAGGCTTGTGAGCATTAGAAAAGAGAAGAAAACAAACAAAACAAAACAAAAAAACGGCCTTCCTTTCAAAGAGAGTGCCCCTTCAGCCCTGGAAGTTATCCAACAACATCTCCTGCGAGGAAGTGGGTGGCCGCCCTGGCATTCTGGTTTGTGGGTCTCCAGACATTGGAAAGCCAACGGTTCAGATACCTGATGAACCAGTTGCGAAACGGTATTTCCTGGGCGGGCTATTTGGAATGTGATCTGGAACAGACAGAATTTACTCCTCCAACTGCTTTACTTAATATTACAGAACCAGTCCTGGGACCACCTTCCGCCCACCAGAGGACACCATGGGCAATGGTGTACTTTGGGAAATGGGCTAGTAAAAACAACTAAGAATTACGTCGAGATAATAAAGTGTGTATTCAGCCCCTGCAAGAGAGAGTCCCTCTTATCGTCAACAGGGCGGTCTGGGTGACAGACCAAGGAGCTTTGCTTCTCGATCTGATTCAATGGCCGCCTGCTGGCCACGTCTTGCAGCTCAGCTCTGCCTGAAGTAAATCCATTCCCTACTCACCGCCCACTGCATAGAGGACACGGACGGCTTGTACACAGAAGAGCAAATCCAAAGTCAGAAACGGAGGTTTCTACCTGGCAGAATTTGCAGACAGTTTGGAGTTTGCTGACAAAGTAAAGGGAGTCTGGTTGCATTTATGGACATAAGCCAATGTGCATCCAGTTGTTCTTTGCATTTAGAAAAACTCCAAGACATAGAGTCACGTGAGAGTTCTTCATGACTTGGCCAGCTGCAGCCCCCTATGCCGAAACCGCTTCATGCCTTCCATGGTCTGACACCCTATCAGGTCCTTTCAATGCAGGTGCCCTCCAGATTATCCGCACTGATGTCGCTCCTGCCCATGTGCTGTATGCGCTGAATGCCAGCTGGGGTAGTCTTTGCAAGACCCCGGATGCTGTCAGAGGACATGCAGTGGGCCCGCCCCACTTGTCCAGACTAACCTGCGATTGTTTGGGGTTTGAACTTTGAAGAGGGATCTACATGGACAAGAGACTTTACCACCTCCTCACGCCTGTGCCCCCAGAAGAGCTAGGAAATGTGAATTGTCTGCTAGTCGTTTTCACATCCGTTCCACAGTGCGTCCTCAAGAGCCAGTGTGGGCTCGAGGGGAATACTTTACATCAGGGCAGATTATAATCTTAGACTTCCTTGAGTATCAGGGAAATTGGAGCAAGAGAAACTGAGGAAAAGTGTAAAGAGAAACTGCACCCAAAACCTAAATTCTATTGAAAATCAAACTAACGCTTTTAATAAGGGAAAGAACATTTAATGAGGGAAGAAAGCTTGACTTCGTCTGCAGCCTGAGAGCAGCAGATGAGGGGTTTTTGTGTCTGTGAACAGCGCCCCTACGTGGCAGTGCTTCCTACATAGGTCGTGGAAGTTAATAGTAAATTTAAGTCCCTTCTTAAAGCCATGTGACTAGTTTTGCCCTAGTCTGCTGTGTGGTTCATCATCCATGATGTTCTACTTTCTAAAGAGACAATAAAGCAGCAGGGAAAAGGTTGTATGCCATTGGAAGAATAGTTGATTCCACAAAAAGTTCTTTACTGACCTGGTTGTTGGAATCTGAATAAAAATGGGAGACTGGGGCCACAAAAACATACCAAGGAGGCAGGCAGAACGGCCGGCAGGATGTGAGAGCAACAGGAGGTGAAGATGCGCCTTGGTCCTTGCTCTGTGATAGCCAGCAGGGTGGGTCCCCCAGTGCGCTGGTCAAAGCGCCCGCCTGTGGTCCATCCCATCCCGATCATGTGATGCTATCCAATCTCTCTTCCCTTCCTGTGGGTCAATTGTTAAAAGATTGTGTTTAGTCTTTAAATTTAATCAAGGTTTACCAGATGAAATTTGGACTCAAGAACTCTTCTTCTTTTTTAATCGGATGTTCTTATGCTGAAAATACTGCTCTCAAATCCAGGAAACCTCTCCTGGGGACCCTAAAACTAGATTTGTCCTAACTGACTTCTCATCTGAGACGGAAGACACAGTCTGGGTAGAGCTGGATACAGGCTGTTTACAAGAGGCCTGGCAGGGCAGCTCTTTGAGAAAGGCCCACTCCTGCCTTTGGGCAGTTGGACTTGAACTTGCACCTAAGGACAGCTCTGTGTCATTGAGCACTTTCTCCTGGAGTGCAGGAAGCTGGTGATGGTGCCGTTCACCCAGATGGCCGTCCCTTCTTCCTCTTCTCTCTGGTGGTCGCTATTCCTTATCCTCCAAGGCGGGAATGGTTTTGCTGTGCAGGGACGAGTGGTCTGGGTGATACCATTTGAGTGGAGAGTGGGGACATATTTAGGGAGGCAGCATTTCAGACTGGTATTGTGGCTTTCAGCTTCCTAGCAGACCAAGTTGAAGGATGTCATTGGGATATTCAGGTTTTAATGTCTATATTCATTTAAATTATTGATTATCATTGTCTTTAAGTACTTAGCATCTCAGAGACCCATAGACTTGCAAATTCTCACAGGAACCTTTGTCACCCCAGGGTGAATTTTACTATTCTAGAGACCATTTAAGGTCTAACTTTTAGTTGCCTCTTATTTATATTTAAATTTAGCCTGTACCTGTTTTTCTATCTTGGCCTTGCAAGAAATTTTGAGACAATCTGCCACCTTTTTGCCTCCTGCCCCAGTTCCTTGTATCTTAGTAATAATATGCACTGTAGGTCCTTAGCAGCAATCTCAGAATGAAAGTGCTGGCCTGTCATTTGCCTTTTCATTAAATCCAGGCTTGTCTTTAGCCTCACCTCCTGCTGACACTTAAGGATGCAGTCTTTCTTCAGGCCCTACCTGTAAAGAAAATATTGACACTAGAAGGAAGTGTCAGCTATTGGTCAGAGGGCAAGACTGGGAGCCTACATAGGCCTTTCTCAGGGGATTCAGAGGTCTGGGGGACGTGGCTCTGTGGTCAGCCCCAGGGTGTGCTGGCCAGACCTGCAACGGCACTGTAGACCTCAGGTGTCCATTTGATTATCAGTGTTAATCGATGGTTTGGGCTTGTTCTTTCTACAGCCTCTTTTGGTTCAGGATGTGTAGGAATGAGCAGCATTGGAGTTATTCTTAATCCAAAGTAGTGGTACATGCTTATTTTAAGAAAATTAAAGAAATATGTGACTTAAAATGTGAAAATCCATAGTGGCTGATTTTGTGATTATTTTAAAGTTAGTTCTTTCAAAGAGATCCATTTATAGGAAAGGTAGCTATAAGAATAAATGATAAAATTCTCAAAAAAAAAGAGAGAGAGAGAGAGAAAGGAAACTGCTTTCAGGTGTATAAAACACTGTGGGGAAATATGGGCTGACCACGAGTCCTGTGCTAAGAAAGAAGTCACCTAGTGTGCAGGCACACACGCACACACATACACACACACTTAAGAATTTCTCTGATGTCTGAAACACAGCTCCTGACCATCATTAGCCATGGAAACGAACCTCAGCAAGACCAGCACAAGGTCCCCCATGGGCTGAAGTGTGCCCTGAAAAATGACATGTTGAAATCTTAACCCCCAATACCTTAGAGTGTGACTTTATTGGAGTTGTCTTCACAGAGATAATCAAGTTAAAATTAGACCATTAAGGTGAACTTGAATCTCAAATGACTCTTGTTCTTATAAAAATGGGTACATTTGGGCAGAGACAGATGTTCATAGAGGGAAGATGATGTGAAGAGACACAGGGAGAAGCTGGCCATCCCATGGAGAGGCTAAGAACAGATCCTTCTCTTAAACTAATCCTGATGATTCCTTCATTTTCAATGTCCAGCCTCCAAAACTGTGAGACTATGCATTTCTGTTGTGTAGGCTACCCAGTTTGTTATGGCAACGCTAGCCAATGAATATAGTCCCACAGTTGCAGGGAGTGACTCTCCGTTGGTAGATACTTCAGTATCTTTCTCCCTCTCCAAAGTTCTCAGGAGTGCTTTCAGGAGATTCCTTAAGATGAACCTCAGGATTGAAAGATGCCTTGCCTTCTGCACAGCAGCCTGTGAATTCTGTGCTACTTTCTTGCTTGTATACCTCAAACAGGCAAAATTACCCACTGGCAAATGCTTCTGGCTTGCTGTCTTTAGGACCTACGAAGTTCAAAGCCTACTGAGATTTGAACTTCCTAGCAGTTCAGAGATATAACCTAACACCAGTATCCAGGAACACAGCCCAAGGCCTTGCCCACAGTGTCTAGAGCCACCAATTAGAGAGCCATCTTCATACACTCACAATTCTCATACTTTCAATAGGTCTGGTGACACTGCACTCTTTCCAAACACATCAGTGCAATAGGCGAACCACCTGTGCCATTGCCCCACACGAAGCAGGGCACACTAGCTAATGGATTCTCCGGTGGGACTAATCTAGGGTCCTCCCATGCTATTGGTCTATTCTCTGAGTCCCTGGGAAGCTTTCTCCTTACCCCACACCACTACAGCAACCTCCTTGCTAGTACCTTTCCACTATGATTCCAGAGAGAGACCTAAAAGATGTGCTTCTTTGCTTGACAGTGATTTTAGTAGTAATTGCCACTAAGATGTTCCAAAGACATTGATCATAAGTCACATCCTTCCCCATCTTTTGTCCCTGAGAGGCAATGTCCTGTGGTGGGAAAGGGCAGAAATAGGATACGTGACCTTGACAATATCAACCTCACCATCCAGAAATTGAAGGGAGAGGGGAGTGTGTACTAGAAACTCACTAGATTCCTTCTCAGATAATTTTATTTCTGCTAATTTGAGGGGTTCCTCTTTCCTAAATCCTCCCTGTTTTGCTGGCTTGGTGCCATTTCCAGAGTGATCCTTTATCGGTCCTGTCTGGCTTCATCAACAGTTTTCTCCAAGGTGAATGTGTTATAGTAAGTGCGCATATAGCCCCCTGTGAGTCTCTTTTACAAGTAAAGAGAATGAACACTCTACACCTCGTGTGAAACCCTAGCACCTCAGTGGTTTAAGCAGATTCCTTTCACCACCAGAAAGCTCTGTTACGTAATGTAACTATTAGGCCAGGCAGAACTTCATCTGATGATAAATGATAGGTCACAGAAGGTTCATGCCCAATAACAGAAGTCACACATCAGTATTACTGGGAGCGCACACATATGAAGGGATGCCGGAGCCATCAATAACCATGTTTGGGCCTGATAATTATTATTAGCTTACTAATAGTTATTGCCATCCTCTCTCTTTCTGCTGATTTAGTAAAGAGCAACTAATAACATTGAGAGGTCAAATGTATAAACCAAATGGTACTCCTTGGCCAGGCACAATACAGTTTCTAATGAGCTAATAAACATTGTGTGTGTGGTGCGTGTGTGCTTAACCCAAGAAAATTAAACTTGCTAGGTGGCAGAGGCACCCCTGACTGCAACATTTTCTTTCCTTTCTAGTAAATCACAGACCTACCACATACTTCCTTTGAAATCCTGCAACATAGCAAGGACTAGCTAAAGAATTCCCCCTTCTGGCTACACTTTGAATCTTCTTGAAATCTAATTCAAAGTATTATCATTCTTTTATAGACACAAGTCTATAAACTCATTCTCCAGATAGAAGTTTTGAAACAAAACACGGGGACTTCTGAGCCACGAAGGGCCCCTTAGTAATTAAGATAAAATACGGATTCCCACACTGGCTCTCTGCTACAGATCTGGGAAGCAGCTCGATACTTCGCTTCACTGGGCTGAAGCCCGTCCAGGCCATCGAGTTGAAAACTGCTGTATTATTATTCTTTGATGTCTACAGCTTAGTAGCACAAAGCTGGTCTCTGAGCACTTACTCTCTATAAAGAAACTCCAAATGTTTGGCCTTTGGGCTGTAAATATTGTGTCACCATTGATTTTTAACATATAAAGTGTATTTTCCTGAATGTCAAGTATTTTCAAAGTGCAGGGCCTCCCAAGAGCACAAAGTAGAAGGAATTAAAGATGATTTAAAAGCCAGAGCTACGAGCAAGCGAGAAAGAAAGGCAAAGGAAGGAGAGAATGAAAGGGAGAAAGGAATGAGAACAATAATCCAAGTAGTATGTTTTCTTTCATGGTTCAGTTCCCAATGTTGCATGAAAAGTTATCTCATTGTCGCTAATGACACGTTAACGTCAATGTTTTCAGTTCCATTCCTTTTTTGTACCAACTGAGCTTTAAAATGCTACATATACAGCACTACAGTGAAATCTTGGCAAGAACTCTTTCTCCTTCATTTAACTATCTCTTCACTCCTTGCAGGACATAAATGCAAAAAAAAATTTTGTTAAATACATTCTATCAATCCTCTACTTTCCAAACAGTAAAATTATATTTCAAAGTAACTGCTATCAAATATACTGTTAGAACTTTCATTCAAATTAGAAAACTATTAGAAAATAATTCAGAGCAATTATTTACACATTAAAAAGTGTCAAATTTCACTTTCATGTCTTGGCACGGGTGTGGAATGCAGAAAGATTTAGAGTAAATAAGGTGACATTTTCCTGTTGTTTTATATGTTAGGAGAAATGTCCTGAGCTGTGTCTCAGACCCACAGCAGATCACCTTGCTCTCTCTTTATCAGCCTCCTGTGCCAAGTCATAATCGGACCATCAAGTTCAGTTTCTGACCTCCCAGATGCAAGCGGAGCTGTCTCTTGGGATTTGAATGAGCTGGGAGCTATTCTCTTTCCCTCAGTCAATCGGGCAGATGCGACTCAAGTTAGGAAAAACCTCCTTCGACAAAGTATTCCTGAATTTGAGTTTGCCTGCTTGTAAAACCAAAAGAAAGGTTTTGTCACCTGACTTCAAAAGAATGAGTGATAAACATCACCCAACAAACCTTCACATCCCTCACTGTTTTATAAAATGGACTATAACGTATATCAGTGATTTTCAACCCACGTGCCACAAGAATTTTTAAAACATGCAATACCTGACTACTTAGCCAGGGACACTGACCTCTTTTCCCTTCGATTGTCAAATAAAACCATGGCAACAGCCAACACAACAATAACCATCCAGTGTGAATGAATCAAAAGTGTACCTGTTTTCTGTCAGATCAGGAAAAAATATATTTTTGTGTGCTGCAGAATTTTAGTAATTAGTTTATGTGTGCCATAAGATGAAAAGTTTGAAAATCTCTGATAATGTAAAAATTACTCAATTCCAAAAGGGTTTAAAATGTAGAACTATAGCTTATACATTCAAATAAATAAAGTTGTCAAACTAAAACATTGCTGGAAGAAACCAGAAGTCTAAGGGAATATATTTTTAACAAGGAAACATGTCGACTCACAGGTATATAAAGTGGGGAATAAATGCTAAAACTTCCTGCCAACTTCATGCATATTAGTAACCACTCCTTTTGTTAAGTTGTGCTGGCTTGCTTGGGAGTTTTAAGGTGGCCGCTTATGATTCTAATAACCTGTTTATCCCATATCCCTTTCCCATCTCCATCCTCCTATACCTGCTCCTGACCATCACTAATTAACTGGAAAATGCATTAATATCCATCTTCCCAGCAGTTATCAAGCAATAAATATTCACGTTACTTAATCATGCCCCATCACACCTAACACAGCAACCATGCATGTTCTCTAAGGATGCTTTTCAGACTGCTCACAGAAAACAGGATGATTATTTTTAATTCCACATAAAATGTAAAGGCATTTATGCTGACTCTGTACAGTGCAAATCAGCCAGTATTAATTGAGCTCCCCTCATAGCCTCAGCTAAATGCAGAGGCAGGTCACCAAAGGAAAAGCAAAAAGAAATTAGCCTTTGCCAGGGAACAGGGACATTTCAGTCCCATCTCTGCCATGAAGTTGCTGCACAACCTTTGGCCCATCATCTCTCTGGTCCTCAGCTTTTTAAATTAAAATAACTAGCCTGCTGGACTTTAAGGTCTCTCCAGTATTTCAAATAATTCATGTTTCCTGAGCCTTTAAGACTGTCTTCTTTTCATTACACTCAAAGCATGTAGGTGTATGAGGTAGAAACTGAAGGAGATGAAGGAGAATACTGAGGGGTAAAATGATAAACTATATATGTTTGTTCATTGTTTGACCACAAAGAAAAATCTAAAGTCAAACAATGAACAAATATGTATTGTTCATGGTTATGGGACTAATATTTATAGAAGAGAGAGATATTTACTTTTATAACTATTTTATTCAGAAAACTGACTAGTATTTGCATACACAAGTAGTTTGAAACACTAATGACAATAGATTTAATAAAAAATTATGTTAAAATTTTGACAATGTGAGGGCCAATCTTTTACAAATTTTAGGACATTTTAAGTTTTTATTCTTAATTGCAATAAGAAAGCTATTCTCTCTAAATGGGGATAAAGCAATTATAAATCAAAGCTTTATTTGATATACATTTGTAAAGAGTAGCAGACTTATTGAACAATTTCCCAAAAGTTTTAATTGGAGTTACTTTAAGGCTTCCTTCCTAAAAATCATGAATGTGGCGGATAGGACGTGGCCACGTTAACTGTGAAAGTCATCACCAGCTGAAGTCAGCAATGAACTTGTAAAGAAGTGACATCCCACTGACGTAATTTTATTTCATCATTAATGATTCCTCCGTATGATAATCACTAAAAATCCACACATATATTCCAGGCTGGGTACCTTAAACTTCAGTTCCCTTTCTGGAATTTGGAGTCATTTAGGTCAACAGTTTCAATAGACAATACATTGCCTTTCTCACTCCACTTTCTTTTCCACATTGGATTATCTAATAATAACATATTTGGTACACAGCTTAGGAATAGTACACAGTTTAGTACACAGGTCAGTCCTCTCACTTGATGCCACTGGACAAAATAAGCACACATTGTTGAGCTATACTATCCTAATTTCATGACTAATATTAAAAAGTAATGTTCATTCATTGGTTCACTTGACCATTACCTTCATGCCAGGCACTGTTCAAAGAGTCATGGCTATATTACTAAGCATAACAGAAGACATTCCTCGCCTTCTGGCAACTTACATTCCAGTGTCTAGAAGGCAGATAGTAAACATCATACACACAAAAATTGAAAAGTGCTGTTTAAAAAGTGGCAGTACATATGTTGGACTATTTTTTCCTTATATAATGGTTCTGTCCTCGTTATGAATAATGCATCTGGCTTTCACAAAGCGTTCAGATGATCATGTAATTAGACTCATTTCTGAGGTCTTCCTACGGTTCATGCATCAAACACAGGCCCTTCAGGCAGCTGTGCTTGGGTCTGCAGGCATGGGATGTTAGAGAAACGAGCGTAGTCATGCTAGCCCTGCCCTCACTCCCTTACACATGTAAGATACTGCGATTGCCCACGGCATTCTAATTACCAAGTATTTAGTAATCAGGCTCTAGCACGCACCTGCCAGAAACTTGAGAGAGGAGATACTGCACCAGGATTTTTTATCCTGCATGGGAGCCCAGCTGGAATCCAAGTTCTAAAGATGCTGGAGGCGGCATAAAACCACATGCCTTCAGAGTTCAGTTGGAAGTCCCTGGAGTTCTCTCCTTTGAAGGACAGGTACATCTCCTCAATCCCAGGCCCCCATTCCACAAGGATCATTCACTGGCCTGAAAGCTGAGAGTGTGTTTCTGCCACCACTTGGAATTAGAACCATGATTTACAAAGCCAGCTGACTACACTTCTTCCCTGGATATACGCGTATATCTGAAGGGTTTCCAGATGAGGCCTGTGGGTTGTTTCCAGAAAAGATGACCTTTGATTGAGAGTTATACACAATACCCTTCTCAAATATATTACTGCAAAATATGGTTTTGAAAAATAACAAGTATAATGTGTATATGTTCAAATATAGAATTGAACACATTAAATCATTAGTAATAAAGTAAAAATGCAAATCTCATAATGACTTACAGAAGTTTATTATTGAACTGAAAAATTAATATTTTTCTAAGATGAAAAATGTTTGAATCAACGTGTCTGCTGTTCTTGCTTTTTCTTGCAGATAAGTTCTCTAGTCACTAACACTTTAGATTTGTAGTATGATGCTTTGTTTTAGATACTGTCTCATATAAAATTCCTAGAAAATAGAAAGAAATCCATAAAATGATTCTGTTACCAGGCTGTCAGAACCAAACTTAGGGGAAAAAAATGTAAAATCCATTTGCTTATTGCATATACTTGCTGTGCTAATCCGATAATAATAGGAGGTATAAATAATTAACTGCTCACATGCTACTTTGTAGTTAGAAATCAGGAATCTCATTTTTCCAAGAAGCAGAACGATACAAAGCCTGAAGTTCATCTTGTTTTCCTGTGACTTAGGGAATGCAAATCCTCACATGACTCGTATAGAAATCTTACTTTAGCCACTGAATTTTTACTCATTTGTCTGTATAGACCTTGTTTATCATATTACCTGTAAAATATTACCCTCGAGATATTTCAAATTAAAAAGTTAGGGACCCGAGAGGAATATTATCAAGCCTATGCCCCTGCCTTGTAGCAATATTCCTCCTCAAACACCCCAGACAAGTTTCTTTTATCCCATTTGAAAGGCATTCACTGAAAGAGATTCTGAACTTTGCTTTCTGTGAAGCTCAATTGAGCATTTAACACTTCATAATTTGGAAGGCGTGCATCGTATTGAACTCAAATCCACATTGCCATGGCTGTGGTTCAGTTTCTTCTGTCGATCCTTCCCACAGACAGAGAATGGCAGTTCTGGTCATAGTTCTGCCATCTCCTGTGTAAATCTTACTACCGCAGCACAGCCAGGCCCTCTCTGCCCTTCCATTGCAAATGTTCTAGTCTTATTGATCTTATAGCCCTATTTTTCTCATCCTAAAATTTTTCCTTGCCATGAAACCACTCTAGATTCAGAGTGGTAATGTTTCTATCCCTTCAAGCTTGTTTCACCCAGAAATCCTGCTTCTAGTTTCCTAGATATAAAGAATGTGAGTGTGTACAATTTAGTTCAGAAGCAGAAAGCTCACAGTGGGGAGAGGTCCACGGTGGTACAGTAATGTCTGGATGTTTCTGCATGTGGTCTATAGAACTGTCCCTGGTACCATGGACAACTCCTTAGACTTAATAAACTTCTCAAAAGAGAAGGTCAAATTTCATCTTTCAGCCACAGAATGTACAAGGTTTGGATTTTAGCAAAAGAATCACTAAGGACGCTTATTAAGAGTACAGATTCACTTCACTGTGGCATCCCTTCCCCCTCCCCAAATTCTGAAATGGGAGGCCTGGGCCAGAACCCAGAATCCCCACTTTCACAAGCCCCTGTCCACAGCCCCCTCCCCACTTCAATGATTCTTAGGCGCATCTTCTGGAAATTACACTTGAGGAGGGGTGTCCTCTACCTGCCATTGCCCTTTTCTTCTGAATTGACCAGAAGCAGGATTTGACTTGCATTCAGAAAGTACAGAATTTACAGATTTCCTTGTCAGGAAATCTCGTCTCCATGGATTAACTGGAGGAAGGGACAAACTTGGTGGAACCTTCTCAGCACGGCCGCCTCAGTTTGTCGTGTGGCCGTGCAAGGGAAAGATCAGCACTGGGGATAAAAGTATGGTTTAAGTAAATAGCGTGTGAGGCTGTGGAACCGGATGAGATCATTCAGGAAGTGGCCGTGGAAGCACTTGGGGGCACTTTCATGTTTGCAGATTGGGAGATGCGGGAGAACCAGCTGCAAAGGAGACAGCTTTAAAAATGTCTGAAATTCCATTCTTGTTCCCCTCCACTTCATTCTGCATTCTGCATTTCTAAACCAAATTGAGTTTCACACATCCCCACGCCCACCTGAAAACATCTCAAGAACTAGTGATCTTAGAATAGGACATTCTTAATCTGTTTATGAAGCCCTGTATGGCCTGGCTGGCAGCTCCCCTCTGCAAGTTCATCTTGAACCTGTCACCCACCCAGGCACACCACTTTCTTTTCATTCTTCAAAGGGGATCCCTCATTCCTGCCACTGGACCTTTGCATAGGATGTTCCACTTCCTGGCACAGTCTTCTCTTTCCTTCTTCCCTGTTTCCCCTTCCCTAATTTAGTCAAATACTCTCTCATCCTGTCTCTGCATTCCAAGCACATTATAGCTTTCTGTCATGGAACTTACACATGACCTTCACCTGTGTGATCGTCTGATTTTTTTCTGCCTACCCTACCAGATGGTAAGCAGCATGAGAACAGGAACCATGATCAATGTTTTACAGATCTTCAGCCCCTGGCCCAACATGTGACATGAAATGATGCTCAATAAATCTTTAAAGGTAGCATTAATGAATACTCTGAAATACTCTGCTGTCTTATTTCTAAAGATGTAAACCAATAACATATTTATATTCCCCTGAGTTGCTCAAACAAATGCATTTATATTGCCGGAAGTACCCTCCCAATTGATATAGAAAACAGTCCACTTCTTTTCTGAAAGGCATGTTCTAAATTTAGTTTCTCTTACATTTTGCCCATTTCAAAGAAACATCTCGTTTACAAGCAAGTTGTAGAACCATAGCTTCAGACACGGACAGTTCATGTCTGATGAGTCTCAAGGCAAAGAAAAAGAGTGCTAGGAATTGCTGGGGGGGGGGGGGGGGGGCGGGGAATTTGACCTTGCACAAGGCAATGACCTGTGGTTTACTATGCTGCACAAATTATGGAATACGGATACAGGATTTGCAATAAGAAAAGGTCAGCCTGGCAGGAAGTCACAGAACCCGCGGAGAAAAGGAACTCACTCTGCTGGTGGCTAGAACTGCTGCCTGGGGAACACAGTTGATGCAAACAGGCTCTCAGCCAGGCGCGCTTCCTTTCTGACGATGCCTCTCCGATCTTTGGAAGAATGGAATTTCAGAAGAATGGGGCTTCCCAACAGGTAAAAATAATATATAATTACATGACATATTCCATTGTAATTTTGATTTTTACAAAGCTTAAATACTTTATAATGATTACTTTATAAAATTACTTTATAAAGATTACTTTATAAAGATAAATATTATTTATCTGTGCATCTTTGTGAAGGAAACATGATTAACTCCATTTTATGCTAAGAAAACAGAACATGTAAGATAAATAAAATAACTTTAATCTGTGTGGTGGAGTAAATTCAAATACTATGAAGTCTAGATGCATCTTTCTTTAATGAACAGTGTGCTTGGTAAGTCAGGCAGCTGTCAAAGACATGTATGATACAAGAATCATACATACAATGAATTAAAAACCTCTATAAAATGTAGTACAGTGTTGCTTTCAATAGTAGTCTCTTCTTTATGAGACAATGTGGGAGTTAGGGTCCTTTCAGAAATTCCAAGTCTAACATGCTTTTAAAAGCTATAAATGTGTTATCTCATATAACAGGAAGCCTTAGGAGGGGCTACCTCAAGGCATTGCACAGTTAGGGCTGGAGCATCACCATTGGCATTTCTCTCAGCCCTACTCCCTCCATATGTATTATATTCACTTTGTCCTCAGATTGGCTTTCCTCTTGGATGCAGGGTGGCAGCCAGGAACTGGAATGGATACAAGCTTCCCTGTGCACATCCAGCAGAAAGAGAGAAAATGACTTCCTCCCAATGCAGAATAAAACACCTTTTCCTTCATCTGATTGGGCCACGTTGGTCACATGTCCACCACAGCCTACCAACAACAGTTACCAGGTGAATGCCAAGTGTCCATTGGCTTCTCAGGGCATCCTTCAAACATGGATCCAGCTTCCCCTGAATCACATGGGCTGAAGAGAGCGTAGATGCCTGAACAGAAAATCCTATTTGGAAGAAAGAAAAGAGGAGCAACCTCGGGGCAGGCAATCAGCAGTATCCATTAAAGATGGCCAAAAATAATCTAGCTGCCAGTCCTACAGCAAAATCTTGTCCAGAGTAGAAATTTTAATAACATGAATTTTGTTGGGTTGCTAATACCAATACCAAATGTGGAATATGTAATCACTAAAAAATAATCCTTCATTATTTCTGTTAGCTGGGTATTATTGTTTAGTTCCATTTTCAAGAGTCCTTTCTCCCCCTCAGGTTTTGAACCCTTGTCTCCTGCTTCATCAGGGAGCCCCATGGCACTCAGGCCATTACTTTACATCCAGCAGGGACAGAATCATTTGCCTGGCTGCTAAATTCCAGCCAATTGGCTGCCTTACTCCTTGGCCTTTTGGCTAAGAGCAAGCACAGCATCCGTTTAGTCGGTGTGGCATCCTGTATCCAGGGAGTCTTCCCTATCCTGGCAGGAGGACAAGACCTCCAGGCTGATTACTAAGCATGTGGCTTTTAATTAATAATGCCTATGATGAGCATGGAGCAATTTTTATCTAATGTAGGTATTATGTAGACTGAAAATATCACCTCAGAAAGCATCTCAAAACATACTTGTGTTTATAGTATACAAGAAGTGAGCCTGTCTTCCATGGTTAACATGCACACACATACATACACACACGGTAACAAAATTAAGGTCTCCGTGGTTGTAGTGAGTGGCATTTAAAAGATTCCAGCATGATCTAAGCCAGTTTTGTTCTGAAATATTTTGGAAGATAACAAAGCCTATTGCCACATATGATAAATAAGCCAATAGCCCTGCCCAGCTCTAACAATGCCCTTTCATAATAACTGTAGCTGTTGAACACTAAATAAGTGCTGTGGAAGTTAGTAATTACACCTTTTTTTCTGACAGATACAGTAACGGGAGAGTGACAGTTGTTCAATTGCCTGTTATTGACCTAATGTGTTAAATTGGTTCAGAGAACAAAGCCCCCTGTATGTTTTTGCTGACTAAAATGAAATTTCCATTAATTATGAATTTGTATACATTCTAGTGAAAAGTAGTTTATATTCTCCACGTGGTTTGTCTATTTTGTTATTAATCTTTAAGAAGTTGATTAGGTCATCTGGTTCAATCTTGCAGTTCAATTCTTAAAAAATAAAACAAATAAGGTGGGCATTGTAATGTCATCTGCATTATATCATATCCTTTGTAGCATACTAATGCAAAGAATATTTTTGTACAAGACGAATAACATGAACAGTAATTCTAATAGCACTTACTTGCGTTACATGAATTACTTTAGTTGTTTTCTCACATCAACCACATGAGTAAGTGTTACTGTTATCTCCTCTTTCCAGCTTAGCAAACAGGCCCAGAGAAGCTGTACTGCTGCCTGTGACCCCTCCATCTTTGTGTCGAACACGCCCTGGTACTCTTAACTAGTGAATGGCCCAGTCAAAGAGCAGTTATGAGGTGGGCAAGGACTTCTGAAGAATCAGACACAAGCGTAATACCCCACAGTTCAATAAGGGAGAAACTGAGACAGAGATGAGTCGGGCAACTTGACAGCATATGGGTTTTAGCTCAGATTACTTAACAGAGGCTACAGAACCTGAGACTCAGTGAGACACTGTAGCAAGTCCCTTGGCAAGGAGCATATTTCTTTCGTCTGGTGTATCATAGTTGCTACTTTACTTAAGGAGAACAGTATTTCTTCCTGGTATTTGATGAGAATGGAGACTTGAAACCTGGGCCAAAATCATAGCGTAGTTTAAAGGTTCAAATATAAAATAATAATTATAAGGATGAAAATGAGGATAAAATTCATAAAAATACTAAGAGAATTCTTAGATAATATTGAGGTATGGAATGGCTTTTTAAATATGGCCTTAAAGAGAGAATCATAAAGAAACAAAGCAATAACTTTGATTCCATAAGAATTAAAAAGGGGAGAAGGAGTTAAAAGTAAAGCACTATAAACAAAGTTAAAATGAAATAGGTAAGCAGTGAAAAATATTAAGCATCAGGTCTGGCAGACAAATGGTTCTGCCTGTAATATAGAAAGAGTTCTTGCAAACCATTAGGAGAAAAATAATCCAACCCCCACACATATATCACACAAATAAATAGAAACCTAAACAGACCCCAAATAATCATAAATTGCCAAGAAGTATAATTTTTAAATGCTCATTTCTACTGGTAACCAAATAAGTACAAAGTCTAATTAGAATAATATTTTACTGTGTCTATCAGTTTTGCAATAAAGAAATAGCAAAATACTATCTGAAACTCATTCTCCTTTTTCACATAAGCTTTGTTTTTATAAGGTACTTTAATCTTTTGCAGGCATTGAATTAGAAATTTTACATTAAATCAATTTGAAAATAAAATACATATACTAATATAAACAGAGTAGTCCAATCCAAAATCATCCCCATAGAACTTCTCCAAAATGATATGTGTTCAGCTATTTCAACATCTTAAAATTTCATTGGTCTGCTCTATAAATTTTAACAGCTATCTCTCCTATAATACATGGAGTCTTTGGAACAACAAAAGTGGACATTGGATAGAACATTGATGTTTCCTGTGGTAATGTCCATTGTCTTTCAGAGTACCCCAAGATTGGGGTCAAAAGTGTGTTCATTTGTGATTTTAACTACATCTTGGTTTCTTCTCTTAAGTCTGAGTATATATATATTCAAATCTGAATACACACACACACACACACACATCGCACATCTTTCTGTAAAAACCGAATCTACTACAGAGCCAAGTATCAGCACTTCGTGTTCTCTTTAACTCAGGAAGAATGCGTGAGGAAAGACTGTGGGCTCCGGAGTGGGAAAGACTAGTTTAAATACCGGCTCCACCATTTACAAACTTTGTGATCCTGGGTAAGTTATCTGAAACTCAGTCTCTTCATGTGCAAGCTGGAATTGTAGTACCTTCTTGAAAAAATTTTAAAAAGCTTACAAAGTGTCTGAAACATGCTAGACATTCACTAAACAGTAGCTATTACTAATGAAACAGGTAGAAGATGAGAATTATCATAACTGTAATGGACTGAATCGTGTCCTCAAAAAAATAGGATTCTCATCTTATCCCAAAAGGCCAAGTTCCCAACACCTGTGAATATTAACTTATTTGGAAATAGGACCTTTGTAGATATAATTAAGTTAACAGGAGGTTGTGCTGAAATAGGATGGGCCCTAAATCCAGCAGTTGGTGCCCTCCTAAGGGAGGCGGGGGAAGGACACAGAGAAAGACACAGAGACACACAAAAGGCCATGTGAAGGCCGAGGCCGAGATTGGAATGATGCACCTATAAGCCAATGGAGGCCAAGGATTTCTGGAAGCCACCAGAAGCTGTGTAGAGGCAAAGAAAAATTCTCTCCTAGAGCCTTCAGAAGGAACACAGCCCTGCCGATGCCTCAATCTCAGGCTCTGACCTCCAGAACTATAAGAGAATACATTTCTGTTGTTTCAGATCACTTTCTTATAGCAGCACCAAGAAACTAACAGTCATTTAGCTCAAATTCTCACTTGGGGGTTTGTATATCTTTTAAGACTACATAATAGTGATACCAGTTAACAGATTGGGTGCCATTAGAAATTCTTTTGAAGAGAAGCCAGCACAGCACAGTGGGCTGAAGCTAATGGCAATAATATATGTTAAACAAACAAACAAACAAAACACTTTTGCCCATGGCATCAAAATAATTCAAACTAATTTCACAGACTGGGTGTTGAATTGTGTATCTAATTCACTCTACACCTTTGTGTATATATAACTGTATACACCATTATCACTTCTTGGAAGGCATAGAAATGACGGTTGGAGCTAAAATGGCCATATTCTAAGAAGTGATTCTATCATTTAAAATAAAATCTAATGAAAGAATCACAACTAAAAAAGTTGACTCCATGAGTGAGAAATGAAGCTGAGTAATTGACAGATGTCAGCAAAAAGGAAGAAAATAGGAAATCTACAATATACTTTGATTGACCTCAAAGGTTTCAGGTTTGCTTGTTTGCTCAGTAGAGCGAAATGGAATATTCCATTCCTTATGCAATTAAGTTTATGCCACTCTCTCTTATTCTGACATGTGTTTCCCTCCTACTAAAAGCCAAAATGGAAGTAATTCAAATACTTCAGAAAGAATTTTGGCAATTGGTTTCTTGTTTCTAAAAAATCCTTTAAGAATAAATCTCCACAAATAAAATAACTGTTCTCCTGAGTTTAAACCCAACAGTTTTGGACTTTAGGAAAATGTTAATACCAGCACTAAAATTTATTCTGTTAATTGCTCTAATAATCAATAAGTAATTTTCATTCTAAACTAGGTTCTTTATGTGACTTACATAAACCAACTGAAGGTCATTTACATCTCAATAACAATTCCTAATAATGTCACATCATTAAATTCCACCCTGGTTCTCAATAATGTTGGTGAGTCACCAATAAAGGGACTTATTGCCTGGGTCAGGTCCTCAGGGCCCTGGAGGGAACCAATGGGTGAGGGATTTCCTTGTTAAAGCATGATTCTGAGGGGGCCTGTCTTCTCCTGGGACTTCTGCCACAATTCACTGGTGTAGTTACAGACTGGCTTTTTCTTCTCGCTCTCTCGGTTTCTCTCTTCTTTCCCTCTGTGTCTCCCTTCCTTCCCCGTTTTCTTTCAAACAGAATAGTTTTCATCCCAGTAGTGGCAAAACATTCATCAACAGAAGCATCTTTTGCATCTTATTTCTCATTGCATACGATTAACACAAAGAAAATACTTTAAAGAAAATAAGAAAGTACACCAAATTTCAGTTTCTTTACACTGGAAAAAAAAGTAGAAGAAGTAGATATTCAGGAATTATCTATGCACAGAAGCTAATATAGATTTCCTATTTGGACATATTTCTAGGAGAAGTATTTTGGGCCTATGTTTTTAGGTTATTGATGGAATTAAATAGTCACAGCCTCTTTATGCTGGGCCATATAGTTGTAATAACATAGAATCCACTGTGTATCAGTAAAAGTGTTTTAAGGCTAACGTGTACATACCTAAAATAGTGAAAATCATTACTATTTTAAAAAACATTTTTAACAATGCTTTTGCGATACCAACACACGTGCTGATACTATTGAAATTTTTATGTTAATTAAATAACCCCTAACCACTGGGTACATTTCAGATACGTAAACTTTGTAATTACTTCCATTATTGAAGTAGCTGGCTTGATTTATCCTTGCCACAATAACATTGTAGCTTCTGTTATTTTGTCTTTAGAAAAACATAAGTCCCAGCTAGGGAATATAAAACTATTACTGTAAATTAAATATTAAAGCTAACTTATTTTTGCATAAGAATGCTGTCAGATAATGGTGATGATAGTTACTTAGATAGGAACTACTTTTAGCTTTTTTTTTTTTAGAAGCACAAATTAAAACCCAATTTTCAGTTTTGTTTTGTTTTGTTGGCAAATTACATGTAGTGAGTGTGTATAGTTTTACTGATGGTAGTAGCTTAAGGGGGAGCTATTACAGTCTTAGTTTAGCGATTAAGAAATACAACATTTGTTGAAGGGCTAGGCCTTTTAGTCTAGAATGGATTAACACTTGATCCTTCCTTAAGCATTTTTATACAGGAGTGCATTATCCTTGGAGCCACCCTGGGCTCCATGCCTCATTAGCTTGGGTGTTAGATAAATCAAAGGCAGCCTCAGAGACAAAGATAAGCAAACTGCAGGCCAGCAAGATGATGATGTATGGATCCAGGAGGCTAATAGGAAAGTATTGACAGGAAAATGGTGTGCTTATCCTGCAATCACGGCATATTGCAATGAGAGCTCCCAAAAGCAGATGGGATACACTTCAGGGAACGCGCTGCTACAAGACTGTTAGGCAGAAATGGATCCTCCTGGTTTAAATTCGCACAAAAACTTAGTTTCTTTTTAGCAGCTATTCAAATGCATTCGGATGTGTAATGGCACAGGGTGCAGCAAACTCTGAAAAGGAATCCCATTTTAGAAGAGGGAGTGTTGGAATCATTTGCATTCTGGAACATATTTCTCTTGCCAATATAATCTTCGTGTAGCAAGGAATAAACACTTGCCTATGCTTTCTATGATTAGATCTGTCTTTTATATATATATATTAGGAGTTTGCTTATTGATATGTCTGTAGGATTCTAAAGGAACACCACCTGAGAAATTTTAGCATGAAGGAAAATTATATATGTGCATGTGTGTATATAGATGAGTATATACATACACATACATTTTTGGCACATCTATAGCTAAATAACATTTTCAGATTCTCATCTATAATTACTATCTTAAGCTGAATTAGACTTTTAAGATTATGCACAGGGTCACGCTTTGAGTCTTCTACTTATGAGGACTTCTGTCTCCCTCTCTCTTTTGGAAATCATGCATTTTATATATATTTAAGCTAATTCATTCATGTGTAAAATTTGAGAATTTAGTATGAAAAACAATAATATGATAACCCTATCCATTAGAATCACAAATTCAAAAACATTCATTAATACTCATTTGACCTGAGCCTACTGGGGTACTGCTATGGGTTGAAGGTTAACTAACAGAATTGATTTTCCAAATCATGATGTACTCATTCAATCTCCTTTCCTGGCTCAAAATAGGACTCTGATTTACCCTAAGTGATGGAACAGGCAACTGTTTTTCGGAAATAAGAGCTTCTACGGGTTCTCTGGTTCAACTCTTTTATTTCCAGGACAGTGGAACCCAAATGTATTTATCCAGATGATGGCCCAGCAGTTACTCCTGAACCCACAAAAGCCTGGGTAGTTATTTGCACAAATACACACTAGCTGACCCACCAGGGTTCTTATGGAAGCAGGTCAGCTCTGTGCTCAGGTCACTGTATTACAATGACAGGTGAGGATCGCACTTGTTTGCAGGAAGTGAGCCAGAACCATCTGTCAGACAGGCTACGAGAAGAAATCACAGGACAGCCCTGCAAATTAGAAAACAAAACTTACGGAAATTGACTTGTTAATTTTGCAGTTACTGGAATGCTCAACATCATTATCTAAAATCCTCAGATTTCTCATATTTAAGGCACTAAGAAACTTTCCCTGACAAACTCTATGCATGAGTTTAGCAAACTGTTATTATTGGAATAGGTAGCCAATCTTGGGTCATGATAGGTCTCTCACCTACATTTCTAAGTCCTGTGTTCAGAGGCAAATACAGACTTGAAGGTTTTGTGGTTTAATTGCATTTAAGGGCAATGAGCAAAGAATCAATGAAACTCCATTGCCAAGTTCAAATTTTACAGATGACAAAGAGGAGGCCCCTGCCCCAAAATAAAACCACTAGCCACAGGCCAAATAATTCATAATTGGCAACACAGAACATGATTCTAGGTTGCCTGACCACTGCCTCCACGTCGCTAACACACTGCCTTGCCAAGCAGCACGGAACGTGAAGGTGCAGATGTGGCGGATTGCTATACCGCAGCTACTAAAAATGAAAAAACGAAGTGGCTTAATTAAAAAAGGGAAGTGAATCACAAAATGGAAACAAAGTTTTCCCAGGTCACTAGGTATCTCTAACATGGTCTTATGGCTGCAAAGGGAAAGGGATGCAGGGGACTGTCCCTACTGTGGCCCTCGTGATTGACTAGTGAGACAGTTCACAGCACTGGGCCACCCAGGTCACACACTTTAGGTGCTCTGGGTTTAAAGGAGAGAAACCTTATCTCCTTAAAACCAAGGAGAGAAAAACAGGAGAGACAAAGCTTCTCTCCTGTTTTTCCCAGCCTCAACTAGTGCTCTTCTTACTGTACTTACTACTTAATTCTACCCTTCTCCCTCCTTTTCTCCAAGAATCTCTGACTTCATACTTAAAAACAAAAAGCTTTAGCTCTGACTGGTGTGTCTCAGTGGATTGAGTGCTGGACCAAGAACCAGGGGGTCGCAGGTTTGGTTCCCAGTCAGGACACAGACCTGGGTTGCAGGCCAGATCCCCAATAGAGGGCACGTGAGAGGCAACCACACATTGATGTTTCTTTCCCTCTCTTTCTCCTTCCCTTCCCCTCTTTCTAAAAATAAATAAATAAAGTCTTCAAAAATAAAAGTTTTAGAACTATTTTTTTGCCAAACGTGATTATAAAATTTTTTTCTGAATGAGAAAAGATTATAAATATACAATTCTATAAAAATATAAAATAAAATGTCCATTGATTTACCTTGTTCTAAAAACTATGCATTCTCTTAAGCTCCTAGAAGTAGGTCACGTATTTTCAATTTCTGACCTTAAAGTCTTCCTGTCTTTGGCTAGAAGCATATTCCCTCTCTCTCTCTCACTTCAAGAGAAGAAACGGTCAAGTGGACCGTCAAAATCCACTGCAGATAACTGGAGCCAGGAATTTTTGTTCGTTTTTAAATGCAATCTATTTGATAAATCAATTTAATGGTAATTCTAAGAATAATCTATAAATGCACTTCACACAGGGATTTTAAAAATCATAGTTAATGCTGTCATCTGTCATACCTCTGAAGTTACCCAAACATTTATCTTTAAAACTGTAAGCAGAAACTAACTCAGAATGCATATTAAGCCTGCAGTGTTGGTCCTCAGAAAAGAGTACCTTCACCAACTGAGAAACTCCTTAGGAAGCTGCAAGGCAATCAGACATCCAAATAAACAAATTCGGTTCACAAAGGAACACTGGAAGGCAAGACAAGAGACTACCGTAAACGTGCTACCTATTCATGCCTTGCTGGTGTTGGGAACCGTGACTTATTTCATCTAAAACCCAACCCCGCAAACTCCCAGCTGGCAGAGATGCTCTCTTCATCACAGTCTGCCTTTGTTCTGCGGTCCCGGCTGCCTTCTCTGCGCCGCCCATTAGCCCAGAGAGCATTGTGATTAATGCGCACCTCCCTGCCCCGGCCAGCAGGCCCAGCTCCTGGCTCCTCCCGGGGCTGGTCCCGCGCAGTCACAGGCACCGCTGTCCCTGCGCCTTTAACTGCCTTCCTTCCCTTTGGCCATCCGCAGCTGGGCCTCCCGGTGGCCTGACCGGCTGCCTCCTGCACCTTGGGACTCCGGCAGGGTGCGTTCATTACTCATCTGTGACAATAACCCATCGAGTAAGATGTAGAACTCAATTCCAGCAGAAAGACCTCTAATGTCGGAGTCAGGAGGTTATCGCTGGGGGACCTGCACCTTGCTCCTCACCTCTCTTATCGAGAGCTTTACAGCCTCTGCTGGGGCGCGTGCCCTGTAAAGCTGAGGGCGGCAGATCTGGCTTCAGATTAGCATACATCTTCCTAAGTGGCACTACATTTAATTAAAAAAGTAAACCTTCGTTAATTCATTGTTTTTTCATTACTGTAGTGTAGGAAAAGAGATGTATATTGTAAAATCGGAGTTGACCAATAAGAGGAAAAGGAAGCAGACCACCTGAACTCTTGAGATTCTGCTGTTCTAGCCTTCTCCCCTTCCCAAGAGGCAGAGGACTCATCGGTGCCTCCGAATCCTCTCCCTGTGCCCCATGGTGCTGGTCCCAAACAAGCAACACCAGGCAGCTCCTGGTGCTTCCCTTTGCTTGTATGTGCGACTGTGCGGTCATACCCCATCTCGCTCTATCTGGCCTTTCATATTCTCCTATGAGAGTCAGTGTATTTGAGCTAATGACTAAAGTTTTAATATGGGAATCAAAACTAAATGGAGCATTTGCTGCCTCTGGGAAATTCCAATTTGATGACAATTAGAAAACTTCAAAAGCCCAAATGCAAAAGAGATGGGTGGGGATAGAGAGGGACGACTCTGGAATATGTCTTTGCATCATTTTATCTTCTAGAACCACTTACATCAAAATATTAAAGTGAAACACAAGTGTTAGACTCACTTCAATTTCATTACATTAAACAGATGTTCATCAAATTATAATAATTAACCAGACATAAGAAAAGATTTATTACATTTGATAAGAAATTTCAGGTCATGACTGCAATCTCAATGAAAACCAATCATGCAATTAAATATCATAAAGTGTTTGAAGTATTTTTAAGTGATTTCATTAGGCTTATTTGTTGACAGGTAATATTGCAAAACCAAATTTTAGAATATTGAGAGACTTTAAAGATATGTGAAATTTTAATTAGCAATGGTTTAAGATGGAATAAACCTGGCAAAATAATATAAACTCAGAGTATAGTTTTGCATTAGTGTGATGATAACTATCATTTCTTTTCCAAAGCCTTTGTCATAACATCACCTTCCTGAAATTTCTCAAGGAATTAACCTACAGTTTTAGGAAGTTGCCCTCTTCAAAACAACATAGTCTCTTTTCCACAGCTTTGCCGTTTCCCAGTTCTGTCTCTTTATGCCACTTCCCAACTTCCCAACTTCCCCTACTACTATTCACACTTATGTCACTCCTGTGCCATTTTCATTAGAAATATCTTAAAATATGTAACAGAAGTCACCATCCCTCCAATGCTTCTCCTGTTAATAAAATTTTTTTTAAAAGGTGCTTCAGAAAGCATACAGGCATTTGCTTAGATGGAAGATAGCCTAAATCAGCATGTCCACAGGATTCCATGAAACCTGGTTCTTTAAGTGTTTATAGTTGCTATTTTTTACATAAATTGTGTTGGACTTGGGGAAGTCTGAGTTTAAAAATCTCAACATCATCTTAGAACCTGTAAAATATGACTGTACACTGCAAACTCCAAGACACAAAAGCATTACTTATTTCTCAAAATTACCTGACTGTGAAATCCTTTTATGATAACATCTGTGAAGGGGAACTTCCCATAGAAAACACTTAAAAAATTCTGTACCTTCACTTTTTCTGGATGGTATACTAGGGAATATGCTAATATTGCAATTTCTCTTGAGGGTTATGAGGTAGGAGGCAGGGTAACATAATGAAGAGCAAATGCAATAAAATACGCAAAACTCTCACAACAGTCCTGGGCCCTAAAAGATGGTATTAGTTATTATTACTATAAAAAGTCACCTCCTCTCTGATGCCTTTTGCAGCTGCTCCAGGCAGAGTGACACCTCCCCCAGGCTTTCCTAGCACTCAGCTTATATCTCTGTCAGAGCAGGGTTTTTTTTTTTTATGGTTTCTATTATTGCTTTTAATTTTTTAATTATTTAAACATAGTTATTTTATACACCCTTCCTAATATTTCTTTTTTTCCACATTTTTTATTGTTGTTCAAGCACAGAGGTCTCCATTTTCCCCCCACCACTCCCCCTCAACCCTAGCTATCCCCATTTACCACCCTTGACCTTACCACCCTTTGGTTTTGTCCATGTGTCCTTTAAACATGTTCCTGACAACCCTTCCCCTTTACCCCCATTATCTCCTCCCACCTCCCACCTGGTTACTGTCAGTTGGTTCTTTATTTCGATGTCTCTGATTATATTTGCTTGCTTGTTTGTTTCGTTGATTAGGTTCCACTCAGAGCAGTTATTAATTGTGTTACAATAACCACTTTACACGAGTGTCTCTCCACTTGCTTCTTAGTAGAGAGCCAGTGTCTACCTCCCTCTTCCATCTTTACTTCCTAGTACTGTGCTGAGCACATGGTTGGTAGTAAAGAAGTTTGTTAAGGGAATCAATCAGTCAATGACTAAAATTTTCTCACCTTTCACATTAAAATATAGACTATTTCTAAATATATAACAAAATAAAGATCTGCCCTCTACCACCTCCAAGAAATAAGAGATAATTCATATTATTACAAAAATAATACTAACAACCAAATTAATCTTGTAAGAAGACTATTTTGTATAGGGCATTTTGCTAGGTATTCTTCATCTTCACGACAACTCTCTGAGTTGATGCTATTATCTCCGCTAGATAAATAAAAAAACTGAGGCTGGCAGGGCTAAGTGGTGTACCGAGGTCATGCAGAGAGGAACAGAGATTTGAATCCAGGCGGTCCTGAGTCCCAACTCATATGTTAGCTGCCACTCAACTGCCCAGGGAACCAAATAAAAGGAGAGAACAGTGCTCTGTGATTCTTGCCTTCTTACTCAGATGGGTCTTCACTAGCTGAGACTGAAATAAAATAATAAAATAAAATAAAATAAAATAAACAAATAAAATATGCCATTCCCCTGTCCTTACTTACTGTTCTATAGGAGAGAGCACTGCACGGTGGAAAATGAACAGATTTTAGTGTCATTGCTTTGTTTATGTAACCAAGTTAGGTTCTCTAAGTCTCAATTTTCTTATTATAATGGGCATGATATTTGTTTTTTTCAGTTAAATGTAAAAATCAAGTATGGTACCTATTCGACACTCAAAGGTATATGACACATGCTCCTTCATTTCACAACCACACTTTCTAAAGGGGAGGTGGAGCCTGATGCCTTTGCGTTTCTACTCCCACCTCACTCTCCTCCCCTTTGACCTCTTCTGACACTGCCTACCTTCATTTGCCCTTTCAAATTCCATCACTGACCTTCTAGTTGTCAAGTGCAATGTTCTTTTCTCAATTATTATTTTCCATGACTTCTATAATATTTACAAACATTTTAAAATGTTTTCTTAAGATTTTCTTATTTAAGAAGTAATCTCTATTCATCAGATAAAAACTTTAAATCACAAGTAAAATATAAACAGAAAACTAAAATCACTTATCTACTTATTATTCAAAATTAAAGTCATTAATAGTTTACATTTCCTTCAGTTATATAAATTGGGTACATTATACATATGTATTTAAATTTGGAGTAACATTATATAGAAAGTTTAAATCTATGTATATTTATTTAATACCATAACTTAAACATAAGCCCATGTATTTAAATTTTCTTTTAAACTAAAATATTAACAGCATAGGCATGTACCATAATTCACATGACTCTTCCTAATTTATTTTGAACATAAACATTATGATAAATATTCTTATATTTGAAACTTTTACTGACTATTTTGCCTTGGAATATAATACTTAAAATAAAAAATATATTAAGTAGGGGCAGGCAGTATGTGGGAAATCTCTGTACCTTCCTCTCAATTTTACTGTGAACTTTAAAATTAAAGCCTATAAAATATATATATCAACATTTTTGAATTCTTGATATATGTTATTAAGTTGCTTTTCAGAAAACCTAAACTTTTCTTGTCAAAAATGAGGGCCACTAATCTCACATTGCTGTTTAAATTTATATTTATTAGACTTTTAAAAATTACAACTTCAGCTTCTCAGTGATACCATACCCGGTGTTTATAACAGGTATGGAACATCTCCATCACTGCAAAGAATTCTAGGGAACAGTGATGAGGCAAGAATGGCCTATCCAGAAGGAAGATACAGTCATGGCACTGTATGCATTTCTGCTTGGTCCTGAAAAAGGGAGCAGATAAGTAACAGGTGAAATTATCAAGCTACACAGATTGACTAACTATGTAGAAGACAGGTGAGATATGAAGAGTTCAACTGTTTTGTGTTTAATACAAAAGTTCAATTGTTTTTCCTCTTACTGACTTTGAAACCATTTGACTTACTCTTATGATGAGAGTAACTCCCCACAGTAGAAAGAAAACCAATCTTCTAAGAATAGTTATGTTGGTAAAGGCTTTTAGTATTCTCAAAGAGTCTTGCTTGGAACTTTGAATTAGTGGCCACCAAGCCCCACTGTGGGAAGAAAGGAACATCACAAGGCTTTTGTGTGAGATGAACCAGAAGAGTGAGTTGAGACTCAGAAGAGGTTGGGAGAAGGAAAGAAGAGACAAGCAAGAAGGCTCACTCGCTTTCAAATTGGGAATGCCTGAGTAAGGCCCACTTTCAGAGCAAGGTCTCAGAGTGTATATGTCTCAGGAAAGTACCAGGAAGTAGACCAGGAAAGAGACCACTATAAAAAATGCTGTTCTAGTACAAGCATTGTATTGGACCAGAGGCCAAGTCTAGCCCTACTTGTAAGAGAAAACTCGCAAAGGCCAGCTGCATTGCCACATCCCACCTGCCGATCATCCACGTGAATGGGAAAATTATTATGGGGTTGGGGAGGGCCATGAACCTGGCTATGCCTTGAATCTTTGCACAACAATTTATCTTACCTACCTTTTGAGGAGACCTCTCTGCTCTTTCTGGAAGCACTCATAAACCCTGGGGAAGATCTAGGACACCTGGATGCTCAGGGGAAAGGCAAGCTCCCATGTATAGTCTTGGAGATTAGATAGGGCACCCTATAGCTTCAGAGAGTCATAATATCCAATACCGGGAAAGCTGGTCATAAACTTCATTACATCGTCAGCAGTTGGGAATAGTGCTGAAGGCCAGGCTGTAAGGAAGGAAACTCAATCTGAAGATATTGCCCGTCAGCGTTTGTTGAGTCTACCCATGCCAGTGACTTTACTCATATCTAGTTCACTGTTTCAACACTTTGGGGAGCAGTTTTCATTCCTGCCCCACCTCAGAGTCAGAATCAGAAAATGAACAATAAGAACTCAGGACAGTGTATTAAAGAAGCTATATCAAGAAGGGCATCTCTATATAAATGTTTTAATTTAATTCCATAAAAATGAGTTAGTGTAAGGTATGGGCAATGTTAATAAGATATTTTACACTCTTAGCTAAGAGTAAATATCAAAAAGAGGCCAAAAAACTCTAAAAGTCTCTGTAACTTATGGTAATGTGGAGGCCATCTAGAAGGCTTGTAAGTAATATAGGCCTGAGCAAAATCGTAAGCTCTTACAAAAAAAATTAAAAACCATTGCTCTATTAATAAAAATGTAATTAAGTATTCCATTGTGGTTGTTAAATTGCTGGGGTGTAACCATGAGAGACTATTTGGTCCATCTCCTGAATAAAATGTATCTGAGAGTTGTAGGAAAAGACCAATCTAAGAATAGGACTTGATTTCCTGGATCCAGCTGTGCCTGAAGTTAAGGAGCACTCCCAGATTTCCCAGTTAGGAGAGTTAATAAATACCCCTTGGAGGTTTAAATCATTAAATTGGGTTAAATTGATAATAAAATATAAAGATTACTATGAAGGGATATAAATAAAATTATTTTCTTTCTCTATTTTGAAGAGTCTACCAGATTCTAAACAGAAGAAAAACAGAACTCATTTAAGGAGGGTTGAAGGTATTTGCTTGTCTTTAATTGGAAGTCAGTATAGAGCAGTAGACGGAAGGAAGTTCTAAATTTATATCACCTGGTTTAGGTATTGGTTGCACCAACTACCAGCTGGGTGACCTTGTACACATCCTGCAATGGCTCTGTGTCTCAGGTACCTCACGTATAAAATAAGGGAAAATATTAGTACCTTCCTCCTAGGGTTGTTGTAATAATTTAATAATTAATGCCTGTAACGCATTGGCACCTGGCACACCGTAGCATTCTATTGCTCTTACTTAGCACTACTTGTAATAGCTAACAGGGCAGAGTGCAACCAGATCGTAGGGTTTTCGTTCCGAGTGTGGGCATTCGTGTGGAGTGGTGATCGTGATACCAACCTCTTAATCATGTACCTATTAAATGAAACACTGGGTAGACTATGGATACAAACAACAAAATAACTCATGAACATAAAAATAAGTTATTTGCTTACGTTCTGTTTAATGTTCATAATGATTTGGTATCCTTTGTAAATGTAGCCAAATATATATATATCCCTCAAGACAAATCAAATATAAATACAATATAATAATCTAGGTCCTAATCATGTCCTATCAAGCATTCATGATTCTTCTTAATAGAGATACACACCTTTAAACTCACCAGGTCTCTTATCTTTTTCACTGTGTAAATCATTTTTCAAAATACCACCTAATAAGTAAGTGAAATTGTCATTCACTCCAATCCTCTAATCTTTATGATGTTGAGTTTTAAATTGTAATTTTGTGTTTGCACAGTTTTTTCTCAGCCATATTTTCTTAAGATTTTGATGAGTATGAAACAAAATTTGTATCAGAGCCATGACCTTACACTTGGCAAATTACTAGAAATGCTAGTAAATGCTATTAATGAAAGAATTTTTTTAAGAAAAATAGTAAAAGGAAATAAAAGTTCTACATATTGGTAAGGAGGAAATAAAATTGTCTTAGTTCACACATGACATGATAACCTATGTAGAAAATCCCAAAGAATTAAAAATAACTCCTAAAGCTAATAAGCAGTTATAGCCAGGGTTGCAAGATAAAAGACCAATACACAAATTAAATAACTTTTTAAATATACCAGCAGTGAACAATTGAATTTTGGAATTAAAAACACAACACTATTTACATTAGCACCAAATTAATTACTTAAGTATAAATCTAACAAAATATGTATAAGACATGTATGAAGAGAACTACAAATCTCGGATGAAAAAATCAAAGATCTAAGTGAATGGAAAGATCTTCTATGTTCACAGATAGGAAGACTCAATATTGTTAAGATGTCAATTCTTCCCAACTTGATACATAGATTAAATGTAGTCAAAATTAAAATCTCAGCAAGTTACTTGGTGGTGGATATCCACAAACTGGTTCTAAAGTTTATCAGAGAGGCAAAAAATTTCAGACACCTAGCACGCTATTGAAGTAGAAGAACTAAGTCAGAGAACCAACACTACCCTACTTCGAGTGTTACCAAAAAGCTATAGTAATCAAGAAAGTGTGGTATTGGTGAAAGAAAAAACATGTAAGTAAATGGAACAGAATATAGAGAGCTCGGATGTAGATTCACACAAAAATAATCAACTGATCTTTGACGAAGAAGCAAAGGCAAACCAATGGAAAAATGATGGCATCTTTAACCAATGGTGCTAGAGTAACTGGACATCCGCATGAACAAATAGAATGCAGACACTCATCTTACACCTTTCACAAGTATTAACTCAAAATGGGTCAGGAACCTAAGTGCAAAATGATAAAACTCCTAGAAAACAGCATCAGAGAAAATCTAGTTGATCCTCAGTTTGGTGATGAGGTGCTTCTTAAAATCAAAAACTCTTGCTCTGCTAACACTTTTAAAAGAATGAAAAAAAAAGTCACAGACTGGGAAATAATATTTGCAAAATTACATATCTGATAAAAGACATATCCAAAATACACAAAGAATTCTTAAGAAGAAAACAATCCAATGGAAAGAGGGGTAAAGGGTCTGAAGAAACACCAAAGAATATAATAGAAGAACATAAGCAGGTGACAAATAAGCATATAAAAAGAAGCTCAAATCATGGTGTCATTATGGAATCACAAATTAAAACAATGAGATATAACTACACATCTGTTAGAATGGCTAAAATCCAAAACACCGACATTACCAAATGCGATAGTTGATGTGAAGCATGAGGAATCCTTATTCATTTCTGGTGGGTATACAAAATGGTACGCACTTTGAAAGACAGTTGGGCGATTTTCTACAAAACTAAACATGTACTTGCCATATGATCCAGCAATTACACTCCTAGGCATTTACCTAAGTGAGTTGAAAACTTTTGTCCACGCAAAATCTGCACAAGAATGTTTATAGCAACTTTATTTATAATTGCAAAAGCTGGAAGCAATCAACATATTATTCAATAGGTGAATGGATAAGTAAATTGTGGTACAGCTATATGATGGAACATTATTCTACAAAATAGAGAAATGAACTATCCAGAAGAAAGATAAGAGACTTGAATGTGTATTGCAAAGTGAAAGGAGTCAGTCTGAAAAAGGCTATTATACCACATGATTTCCACGATAGGACAATCTGGTAAAGACAAGACTGTAGAGACAGTAAGGAGATCAGTGGTTACCAGGGCATGAGGGAGCTGGTGGGGAGCAAGAGGGATGGATGGCTGGACTACAGTGGATTTTTAAGGCACAGAAATTATTCTGTTTGATGCTGTGATGATGGATACAAAATATTATGCATTGACAAACCCGTATAACTGCACAACACGAAGAGTGAATCTTAATGTAAACTATGGACTTTAGTTAATAATAATGTATCAATATTGACTCATCAGTTATAAGGGGGCATATAAGGAAGGGATGGGGAGCATATTACAACATGCTCTGTACTTTCTGCTCAGTTCTGCTGTAAATCTAAAATTGCTGTAATAAATAAAGATTATTAGTAAAAACATGATTCCTAAACATCTCTTACCAAGTTCCAATTAAAGAAATGAATGAAATGGCAAATTACTGGTTGGGTTTATCTAGTAAAATTATAAAATTGAATAGTGGATATTCCACAGAGGGAGTATCAGGTAAATTCCAATGCCAATTGAACAGATTAACCCCTCTGTGTGCACGCATAGACTAACACTCACGTGCACACACACACACACAGAGTCCATATGGTCAAACTAAGGCTCAGTGAGGACAATTAGGAAAGCAGATTTCGTGAAAAAAGGAGGACAGAGATTCTTAGTCACCTGCTAAAGTAAAATGAAAACTGAAAAATCCCTGCATTTTTATGTTCGCTAGCCAACCGATGTCTGCCACACGGCTGAGTCTATAATCTCTCTGTCATTTGCAGTTGTCTTCACATTTAGCTCTGCTCTCCGAGCCCAACAACTAATGAGAATAAATGAGGTCAGCTCCAAGCAGAAGCGATTCTGGGAGTGCAGGGCTGGAAGAACACTATTGATCCATGTGCTGTTGGTCAGAGGGCCCTCGTCAGAAGTCATCGATGGTTAAATGTCAGCCTTGGGGGCATATTGAGCAGCGGTCCTCCAGGGGTCAGTTCTGCACCTGGTGCCGTTTCATGTTTCCACCAGTGCCTCTGATGACATGCTCTAGAATGTGCTTCTTAAGCTGGTTCATCGTTCGGCAAAGAAATTTTTCATGATCTAGCTAAGATGGTGGAGCCATGTTAAACCAGGGGGACAGACAGAGGGAAAGTGCAGGAGATTTATTTTAGAAAACAAATCCCCTGGGTACACAGTGGAGCGGCCCTGCTGTGAAATCTCCACCCAGGCCCCGCCCTCGTTCCTTTGACTGACAGATTGCCCCTCGGTGAGCCTGAGCAGGGTCTCCGCCCTCCGGAATGGAGCCATCCGAGATGTTTTTTGCTGGACTAAGCCCCCAGTGAAGAACCTGGAATGGACGGGACCTGAGAAAGATCCTCAGATGACCCTGACATGTAAACTGGCAAAATGTACTGTGAGCTGTGAGTCATAGAGGCTCCTGGTAGCTCAAGAAGATCAGCTGGAATAAAAGAAAGTTTCATAATGCCCAGAATTACTTTGATGACAAAATGCAAAAATCTCATAAATTATATTTTAATTGATTAGATTATAAATATAGATTTCTTATTGCTTAAAAGATAAATTGTCTATAGTTATAGTTTTATTTGTTATTGTACTAGGCTTATAGTGATATAATAACAAGTAGTGCAGGGATTCTGAAAATGAAAAAGTAATCATCATGAATTAGAATGAACCAAGAAGGCTGCACTTTGGAGCCTTTGCTTTGGAAGAAAGGAAGTATTTAGATAAAACAAGAGAGGGGAATTTCTCTAAAAATACTAATGAAAATATGCTCTAAGCACGAATTCTCAAGCCTGACACTCTTGCTTCTTGGGCTCTTGGCTGTGGGAGCTGTCCTGTGCATTGCAGGGTGTTCAGCAGCATCTCTGGCCTCTACCCAAAACAGGCAGTAGTGCTTCTGCGCTGTTAGAACCAAAAAGGTCTTACGAATGTCCGTGGGAGAAGGGAGGGGGGATGGGATGACGCTATTACCCACTACCCCCCCACACACACACTGAGAACCACTGCTGTAAAGAAAAAACATGAGAAACCCAAAAGCTCCTTTACTAAATAAAAATGTTAAATTACAGTAAGATTAAGTAATTCTGTCATAGGAAGCAAGTAAGAGGCAGATTCAGGACTAGAATCCAGGTCTTCTGGGTCCTAGTTCAGATTCTTCCATCACCTAGTTGCTGCTTTGAGTTCTGGAGACCTGGACAAAGAGCTGGTTTGGGTAGTCTGTCCCCAACAGCAGACACAGGAGTCATCCTTGAATGGTGTGGGTGGTTCCTGGGGCCCTGGGGCCCTGCAGGAGCTGGGTGGATGACATCATCTGCAGTTCTCAGGACAGAGATTCCCTCCTACTTCAAAGTTAAGGTCAGGATGGTGAGGGGAATTAAGAGAAGTTGTGAAGGCAGTGAACCCCTAAAGCTGAAAGTAATTTGAATTCACTGCTGTCATTTCTGGAATGCACAGTAGATCAATGGATGCCTCAGGGGAAAGCAGGCCCAAACACGTTGCAAAGAAGGTAATAAAGGCCTTCTTCCGTTACATAATCATAAACATAACAAAAGAGTTCCCATAATTAATGTGACCCCACCTTAAAAATTAGATGAGTATTGAAAGCCCAGAGATAAAAGTAACAACTGATCATTGAGTTTTGTCAAAATTTCCAGTTTTACAGCATTGTAAGACACCAACAAGAAAGTAAAAAGGCAGAAGAAATTGTAAAACAACCCACACAATGGGAGAAAATGTTTGGAGATCATATGTCTAATAAAGGACTTGTATCTAGATTAGTATAAAAACCATTGAAACTCAGTAATAAAAAGACAGATAATAATTAAAAATGGACAAATGACTTAAATAGGTATTTATCTGTAAAAGATATAGAAGATGGCCAAATAGCCTATAAAAAGATGCTCAACATCATTAGTCATTTAAGAAATAGAAATTAAAACCATGAGATCCATCTTGCCCACCAAAATGTTTACAATGAAAGTGAGACAATAGCTAGTGCTCCCAAGAGTCCAGAGGAAGTGGAACCATCGCACCTTTCTGGTGGCAATGTAAGCTGCAGCAGCCACTTTGGGAAACATGTTGATACTTTCTTAAAGGGGTAATCATGAAGGTATCACACCACCCAGCAATTGCACTCCTAGGAATCTACCCCTAAGAAATGAAAACACATCCACATGAAAACTTATACACTAATGTTCATAACAGTATTTTTTATACCAGCCCCAGAGTGGAGATGACTCAAGTGGAGATCAATAGGCAAATGGATAAACAAATGCAGTATCTCCATACAATGGAGTGCTATTGGCAATAAAAATGAAAGAAGTACTAATATATGCCACAACATGATCAAACCCCCAAAAGAAGCCAGACAACAAAGAACACAATTGTATAATTCCATTTATATAAAATGTCCCCCCAAAAGGTCAACTATAAAAAGACAAAGTACATTAGTCAGTGTGCAGGGCTGACATCAGGAATGGGGAATGACTGTAATTAGGTATGTTTTGTTTTTAAGGTAATAGAAATGTTCTAAAATTATATTGTGATGATGGCTGTACAATTCTGTATATATACAAAAGTTCATTGAATTGGACTCTTAAAATGGGTAAATTTATGGTCCATAAATTGTACCTGAATAAAACCTTAATAAAACACCTTTGAGACAGATGAAACAGCAGGCCACACGGGAAAAGCAGGTTTATAATATATTTCAGCCACTGTGTGTGCTCCACCCCCCAAAAGGGGATGAAATCTGAATTTTTGAATGTAAAAGGAATAATGAATAAAAGAAGTAATATTACCTTCCCAAGAGAACATTTCTCAGTGTGCACATTAATATGACACAACTGGTATTGAGTAGGGACTATAATATTTAAATCAAATGACAGAGAGCTAGAAGATTTTGATAATTCTTTATTATAGTGGGTATAATTATAGAACAATTTATACCCCATATCAGTTAGTTTCTAATAGCAATGTCCCCAAGGGGACCAAGAAAAGATGTGGTGAAAGTTCAAATAGTAAAACATGGTTCCAAAAGACTAAGGGCAGGGGCGGGGAGAGGGGGGGAAGCAGGATTTCAAAACAGAGAAGAATGTCTACAAACAGGAGTGATATCATGGCAACTGCTTTGCAAATGCAGACTATAAAAGATAAGGGAACATAATATGCTACTGTGGGTAAATAATAGCAGAAGAAAAGAAGCTTCTTCACGGGGCTCAAAAGCCTCCTGTGGGTCTTGATTGCTGGTGAGGCGTTCAAGGGCTTCCTTAATTGATATGATAACTTATCTTCCTGGTTTTCAGCATCCTCTAGAAATACCACCCTACCCTCTTTATACTCTGGACTGTTCCTTCACTCCCTTGTCTCCACACACCATGGACTTTCTCCACTTCAACTCGCTACTCATGTCCTTCAGTGTGCAGTGTCCTTCCCTAATCTTCATCTGTTGAAACCCTATCCCATTTTCAAAGGCGCAGTTAGAAGTCCCCTTCTCCCATGAAGCTTTCCTTAGATTCCTTTTCTTACCGGAAGTAAATGTCTCCTCTATGTTCCCACAGCACTTTGTGTACTTCTCCTAGCATTTATCCAATCTTTATGTTATAGCTCTGCATGCAACTGCCTTATTTCCCTTCAGAGTTATACAGGTAAGCAGCCATGCCTACTCTCTTCATATTCCTACCTAATATATGCCTGCAAAAGGCTAATCTCTCAATGTGTTTTGAAGGAAATAGGAGTAAAGAAGATTCCACCTGAAACAACTAATCACATCTATACTGTATATCAGGTAGTTTCTAATGTCATTGTCCAAAGGAGTCAAATCAGATTATTAAATTAGAAGTGATAAGTGGTTGACTCCCTCTACATATTTATTTATTGTTCTTAGCAAGAGGCAATATTGGGTTAAAAAGTGAAAGAAGATATTTTAAAAATGATAATAGTAAAAACCATAAGTATCCCCTTAAAGTGATTGTAGAAATTGATTTAAACTCTAATATTATTGAGGTGTTATCTATGTAACAAAATACATAAATCTGGGGGGGCTTAAAATTATTGACATAAAACAAGGTCATTATTCCATGTAAAGTGTTAATTCCATTAAACAACATTTAGCAGTACAGAGAAAAGCTTTATGATAATGAAAAGGAAACAAAACCTAAAAACCTATTTGTGGTAATAAGGAAAAACTCTCCAGAGGTATACATTCACTGTTTCAATCAAGCAAACAACCAAAATATACTCAGTATACTGTATGCCAAAAACTGGCACCACATGTTGAGGAAACAATAACCTGTTCATAAAGAAGATAGATATATTAAAATGTTAGTGAAATTAAAAGTAAGATGTATTGTATTTTAGATTCTAATGGGTACATAGAAACACAAACAAGCTTATAGTCAATTCTGCCCTTGCATTTAGAGTGGTTCAGAAAAGGCTTTACAGAGGAGTTAACTCTTGAGTCTGGAAAATCTTGAAGAATAAGTAGGCTACCATTGGTGAGGGTATGGATAAAGAGAAAGGAAATTGGGAGCAAAAACACAGAACTGAGGAACTACCAGTGTATACTGGGAACTACAGACAGATTATGTGTCTGAAATCCAGGGTGCAAGAGGAGATGCAGAAGGAAGGTGGTTGGAGAGGTTTGCTAAGCTAAGAAGTTTGCACTTTGGGCAGTATGGAACCTTTGAAGAGTTTGAAGAACTAGCCATATATTGACACATTTGCATTTTGGATGAAGCACTTTGGTGGGAAGAAGGAAGATGAATTAAAGGGCAACAGGACTAGAAGAAATGTAATTAGGAGACTCCTACAGTACTCTAGCCTACAGATGATGGAGGCTCGGCATTCAGGAGTGAGAGACAGATTGCAGATATATTTAGGAAGCTAATTCAGCAGGACATGGTGATTGATGCAAGTGCAGAAGAGACAATGATGAGTCCAGTTTTGGGGTTAGACAATTGGGGTGTGTCATTTGTGTTGTAGGAAAAAAGGGAAGGAATGGTTAATGAGAAGATGATGAATTCTATTTCCGACAGCTTAGGTTTGAGGAAAATGTGAGACACATCTGTGGTAATTTCCAGTAGGCACTTGGATTAATGTGTCTAGGGTTAAGATTGCATGTTTAAGAATCAACTCCTTATGTTTGTTAATTTACTTCCTGGTAGAGGACAAGAATTTCAAGGCCAGTGGGTAAAGTCTGAAGAAAACTGAGTCTTGGAAGGAGCTTCAGGGAATGCCAAGCCTCAGACAGTATCCAACCCCAAAGTGGAAGAGACTGCTACCTCAAAGGAAATGCTTTTGCAAGGCCATTCCTACTGCGGTATTTTACCCACATTGGCCCCTGCTAGAACTTTATCCCCTAGTCTAAGTCTACTAGACCCTTCCTGACCCTTCTTTACCAACATTTTAACAAGTGTTGCCATGAAAAATTCTCTTCCTGAGAGTCTCAGTTCTATAGGAACAAGTTATGAACAACTTTATCTCTCCTTAAGATAAGAAAAATACTTTGGAAAATTTGCAAACTCTTCTATCACCAACAGAAAAATTGAAAGCATGACAATGCCTTTTTTCCCCAGGCTAAAAATTTTTAAATACTGTACCATGTTTAGTTTAACTAATTCATTAAAAAGCATTTATTAAGAATCTACATTTTGCAATGAGCTGTCTGTGTGTGCCACTACACAGTTAGGCAGATAGGAAGCCCTAGATGTTAATCTGTCCAATTTGAGCTCTAAAAATTACATGATTGATAGTTTTGGGTTTGGAAGTGATTAAAGCATCATAAAAAATCCCTGGCTCACCACTCCTATTCAGCATAGTACTGGAAGTCCTAGCCAAAACAATTAGTCAAGAAAAAGAAATAAAAGGCACCCATTTCAGAAAGGAAGAAGGAAAATTGTCTGTTTGCAGATAATGTGATCTTATACAGAGAAAATATAAGGACTCCACAAAAATACTGTTAGAACTAATGTACAAATTTAGTAATGTTTCAGGACACAAAATCAACATACAAAAATCAATTGTATTTTTATACCTCATGACAAATGATCTGAAAAAGAAATAAAGAAAACAATCCTACTTACAATAACATTAACAATAATAAAATATTTAGGACTAAATCTAACCAAGGAGGTGAAAGATCTGTATACTGAAAATTAAAAGACATTGATGAAAGAAATTGAGGAAAATACAAATAAATGGAAAGCTATTTATGTTCATAAATTGGAAGGATATTGTTAAAATGTGCATACTACCCAATGCCGTTTGTCAATTTTATGCAATTCCTATCAAAATTCCAATGGCATTTTTCACAAAAATAGTGAAAACAACCCTCAAATTCATGTGAAATCACCAAAAACCCCAATTAGTCAAGACAATTCTGAAAAAGAACAAAGCTGGAGGCATCATACTTTCTGATTTTAGATTATATACAAGGCTACAGGAATCAAAACAGTTTGATATGGGCATAAAAACTGACACAGACCAATCAGACTGAATAAGAAGCCCACACATATGCAGTCAACTAACATTGGACTATAGAGCCAAGAATAGTCTATGTAAAACAACAGTTACAGCACTAAGAGGTGTTGGGAAAATGACATGCACGTGGAAGGTAATGAAATTAGACGTCTCTGTCTTACACCACTCACAAAAATAAATTCAAAATGGATTAAAGATATACATATAAGACCTGAAGCCACAAAACTAGAGGGAAAGATAGACAAAAAGCTCCTTGACATTGGTCTTGGAAACAATTTTTTCAATATGACACACACAAAATATCTAAGAAATAAAGTTAAAGAGCAAGAAGTGGAATTACATTAAAGTAAAAAGCTTATGCACAGCAAAGGAAAAAGTCAGGAAAATGAAAAAAATCAACCAATAAAATGGGAAAAAATATTTACAAACTATGTATCTGATAAAGCATTAGTATCCAAAATATACAAGAAACTCATACAATAGCAAACCCCTTCCCCAAATAATCCAATTTAAAATTGGACAGAGGACCTGAATATACATTTTTCTAAAGAAGATATACAAATGGCCAATAGATACATTGAAAGATGCTCAACATCACTAATCATTAGGGAAATAGAAATCAAAATCACAAGGAGTTACCAACTCACGCCTATTAGAATGACTATCATTAAAAAGATAAGAGATAACAAATATTGGCAAGGATGTGGTAAAAAGGGAACTCTTGTGCACTATCAATAGAAAGGTAAATTGGTACAGCCTCTATGGAAGAGAGTATGTAGGTTCCCCAAAACATTAAAAATAGAACTACCATATGATCTGGGGATCCCACCTCTGGGTATGTACCTGAAAGAAATGAAATCACTATCCTGAAGAAATATCTGTACCCCAAGTTCATTGCAGCATTATTCACAATATCCAAGATATGGATACAGTTTGAACGTCCAGAGACAAATGAATGAATCAAGAAAATGTTATATGTGTTGACATATACAGAGTCTGACACAAATAACACCCCTTTTTTATTACACAATCTTTTATTACAACATCATAGGCATATAATTCTCTGACATAACAATATCACACTCAAGCATATCATATGACATCTTAGGTGAAATGTTTAAATTAAAGCTATAAATTATTACACCCATATGGTTACCTTACCAACCACACTAAAGTAGGCATTACTTCTGCCAGACCCTGTATATAATTCAGACATAAAAAAGAAGGAAATCCTGCATTTGCAACATGAGTGGACATTGAGGGCATTATACCAAGTGAAATAAGTAAGACATAAAGTGGCAAATAACTATATGTTCTCACTTATATAGAGAATGTTTTTTTAAAGCCAAATTCATAGAGAGTAGAATGGCGGTTGCAGGGAATGGGAGGTGGGGAACTGGGCAGATGTTGGTGAAAGAACACAAACATCTCTTTGAAGTGAGAATTAGATTAGGTAAATCTAGCACAGTATCTGGCACACAGTCAACCATTATTCAACATTAGCTGTTATTTATTAATAATAGCTAAATAATTGATTCTATAATAAAATTATAGAATATTATAATAGTATAATATAATTTACTAAATAAGACATGTTCTAGAGACCTAATATATGTAGCTGGTGACTATAGTTAGCAACATTTTATTATACACTTGAATATTTCTGAGAGTAAATCTTAAATGTTCTCACCACATAAAAAATGATGGATGTGTTAACAGCCCTTAATGTGTTAATTATTTCACAATGTTTATGTGTATCAAATTATTGTAATTTTATACCTTAAATTTACACAATGTTGTATGTCAATTAACTCTCAATAAAGCTGGGTTATAAAAAAGAAAATTCCTTGAGTAAGTTCTTCTGAACCACCATGGCCACAAAGAATGCCACAATCACACCATCAAATCAGTAGGGGAAGTAGACATTTAAGGTTTACTTTTAAGATTAAATATGACCGATTGGGACCTGGGATGAAAGCAAAGAGAATCCAAGAATGGTACATATACAGGGTTTGTTATACTATAGTCTCTGCTTTTATTTGCTTGGAATTCTCTTTAACAAAAAGTTAAAAGACAAGAGAGAATCCTAGATCAAGAACACAAGAGGTGAAAATCAATTTGCCAACTAATCTGGCCAACTAAAGAGAGGCCGATGATTGAAGGAGGTGGAATAGAGAGAGAAGAATGTCAGCCCAGGAGACAAATTCCTGGATGTGAACTGTGACTGTACCACCATTGCCTCTACCATTACATGATCCTAGAGGGTTTACCTAACATCTCTGTTTCTCAGTTTTCTTATCTGCAAAATGGTGATAATAATCTCCATCTCTTTGAGGAGATAATTAAATGAGATAAACTTAGCACTGTATCTGACACATAAGCCATTATTAAACATTAGCTATTATTTATTAATAATAATTAACAGCTTATTTTATACTTTTATCACATAGTTAGCTACTATTAGCTATTATTAATAATAATAGTGAATTAATATTCTAGTCCAACAGGTTAGAATAAGATGAAACCAGGAAGGAAGATTACAATCAGAGAAGAGAGTAGTCAAGAATCAAAAACGTATGTTTCACATTCAGTTTGTCCATTTTTTTATTCACTAATCCATTTCATTTTTATTTAATGGTTAGACACCTATTTTTGATATCTTCTTCCCTCAGGATCTAGCTAAATTTAGCTACATCCTAATGGAAAATCCCTAGGTGACGTTAGTGTGCTCCAGCCTTATTAAGAGGCAGCGGGGTGCCTACTGATCAGTGGGGAAACCCTAGGGCTCCAAAGCCACAGTGGAGGGGTGCTGGTAGGTTTGGGTGAGACCATCTTAAATAATTATATCCCTTAGAAGCCAGGGAACATGTTTCTGTAGTTCGCTTTCATTCCCAGAGTGTAGCACAGTGTCAGTAGACACTAAACAGAAGTCAGACGTGGTATTGTATATACATACAATGGAATATTACTCAACAATAAAAAAGAATGAAATATTGCCATTTGTGATAACATGGTTGAACCTAGAGGCTATTATGCTAAGTGAAATAATTCAGACAGAGAAAGACAAGTACCTTATGGTTTCACTTATATGTGGGATTTTAATAAAAAGTCAAAAGAAATGAATGAACAAACAAAATGAAAACAGACTCATGCGAACAAAGAACAGATTGCCAGAGGGGCAAGTGGTGAAGGGACAGGTGGAAAAGGTGAGGAGGGGAAATATAATCAATAATACTGTGATAACTTTGCATGGTTATGAATACTTGCTAGACGTAGTGTGGTGATCACATTGTAAGATACATAAATGCTGAATCACTGTGTTGTACATCTGAAATTAATATAATTTTGTACACTGCTATAATTTTGTTAAAAAGTTAGCTGCATGAATGAATGAACGTTCAAACAATAAACAACTGAAGCTGCATTGAGACCTGATGGTAAGAGAGTAGGAATTTGGCTAACCCAACATTTTCATCCTGAATGGACTTGACATTCCAACCAGTGTGACCGAATTACAGAATCGTTCAACCAAATCCATGGATCTGCAAAGCCAACGAACAGTGGCTTTCCTGGTCTGGATGTATATCCACCAATGATGCTGCTCAAACCCCAGGAAGGCCTGATGACATCAGTGGGAAGAATGTGTGGGGGCAGTACGGACCTTACCCTGCTATACCCTCCTTCCCCAGGACCCTCAGGAGACCTGCTGGTAAAGCCCCCGGTGCCTGGCTGCGTAGCTTCTGTTCACAGTTTTCATGTTTCAAACTTCTTTGTCCCCGCATCAGGGGGACAGTCTTTCTATTCCATTCCAAATATCTGCTCTCCATAATAAATAATATTCAAAGCACCAAATTCTCTTCACTTTATCTAAATCAGTGATGTCATAATATGCAGTTTTTAAATTTTAACCCCTGACTTTTTTTTACAGGCCTAACTTAATTCTTATAATTTTATATTTTAGGAATTCATTCAGAATATTCTTTCTATTTGCTAGGGTTTTTTTTCTTTTATTTCTTCTTCCTGCTTGTCATTTATCATTTTCTTCTCAGATTATTCCTTTGGTCTGCAATGTTTTTGGTGCAAATATATACTAGTACTGTAAGAAAGTCTGTTCTAAATTATGGTATTTTAATCTTTAACCCTACATGACATTATTATTCCCATTTTACAGATGAGGAAAAAGTGACCAGAAAAATTAAGTAATTTGTTCATGGACATATAACTAGCAGAGTCAGGAATTAAATCCACTGTCTTCTAAAAACACAGAAAAGTTCTTTGTTATCTGTCACCACTGAAAACTAGAAATAGACGTAGAAGGAAAAAAAAATCAGTCCTCCACATGAGATAACTCACCTATACAAACACGTTTGAGAAAAAAAGTATTGTTTTGGTTTTAGGGTTCTTTTTCAAAACAGGAACTGAGGGCTCATAGGAGACAAAGAAAAGACTATTCAAAAGCTCTCCTCTATTTCTCAAAAGCAGAGCCAGGGCTGCTGAGAACAGGAACCCTGTGCCAGAGTTTGAATCTTCAGTCCACTCAGCAGTGACAGCTTTTATTTGAACACAGTTGCTCTGTGGGTTGTATGTTCCTTCTTTCCCTAAGAGCGCTATGTCCCTCCTCATTTGTGATGGTTCTTTTTCTCTTGCTTGTGGCAGAGACAGAGAGAGCTGGCTGTCAGAGAAATGGGACAACCACAGCCCAGAATCTGCAGGCTCGAGGCTGGCAGGAGAGCAGCTGGGGCCAGGGCTTGGGGTGGTACAATCAGAACAGGCATCCATGGTTTTCTGGAGCTCCCAGGAGCCAGGGACCTACTGCCAGACATTTGTCTGTATGTGTCTTAAATGATGGTTTTGCAAGACTATCGCCAGGTGTATGACAATCTACAGGAAACCAAACATTTGCACTACCCCATCCATTTCCTCTGATCTTTTATGATCTATTTTTTATTTGATAAAGTGATGTAATCAATAGTCTAATTGTGAACCATGATAACCAATACATATTTATTGTGCTACATCTTCAGCTTAATTATTCCCAGCACAAATGATCTTCACTTAATGACCATTTAAAGCCAAAACTACATTGAAACTTTCTCAACTACGACCATTACTGACTAAAAACCCAAGTTGTTGGTCAGTCTTCCTAGCTGCTTGCTAGGAAATTGTATCGCTGGGGCCATTTTTTACAAAGGACACAAATTTGGCTGCTCAGAACAGGCAGATAAAAAACAGATGGATTTTTATCTATTCATTCAAAGTGCGGGGGAGGGGCCAAGTGATTTGTGGGTTTTGTGTATCTCTATTGGAGGACAATAAACTGAGAGGGTTTTTTAGGAAAAGAAAAGCAGTCTCAAATAAATCAACAACCATCCCTTTGGATGCCAGCTGACCTGGACGGACATTTAGTGCTAGATTTAAAAGGCTTTGTTTACAGACAATTAAAAACCACATAAATTTAAACTGTCAAAAAACCAGAAATGGCTTCCAAAGCCTCTAACAGCCCAATGTCCCCTCCCTAGGCCTGTGCAGGAGAGACCCAGAGGCAAATACAAAGCCACTAGCCCACATGCCTGTGGAGTCTGCCAGGAAGCCAGGTCCTGCTGCTTTTGCTGCTTGCTGCTGCTGTTGGAAAACCGAATCTTAGACAGCTTCAAATGTGGGGTCTCTGAGTGCTACTCAGACAGCGAGAAGTCCCCAGACAACCAGGGAGGAGGTGCCCCCATGAAAGTATTCCACAAAGTGTGGAGTTGGTGCCATGGAAGCCTTTGGCAATAATTGTGTTCGAGTCTTCTGCGCAATCGCCTTTTTTCCCACCAAAGGAACCAGACTTAAAAAGTGATACCAACACAAACGATTGTCCCGTGTAAAGCCCTGAAATATTCCAATTTTTTAATCTGTGTGTTTTCCTTCTTTCCATCAGCCATGGGGCAAATGGACATAAGCTTTGGAAAACAGCGGCTCCACAGGAAAATAAAAAACACCCTCGCGCGTTTGCATTGATATTTGGTGCTGATGTTGATGAATAAGTAATGATGTGTAGGTGTTGATAACATTTATACACATCTCTGATTGGTTCTGACACAGGTGCTCCGTGGAGGACGAGGTTTACAAGCTGAAAACGGTCAGGCGAAAGCTGTGGTTCCGGGCTGCCCCTCCCAGATGCGGGGTTTTGCACCTGTGTTTGAAGTCGCTCTCTCATTTTGTTTCTCTGCAGAAAAGCCAAGCATGATGTTCAAACTGGGAGCACCTGTGTTTGGGGCCAACTTGGACTGCTTTGTGGCCTGAATGTGGTCTCTCGGATTCATTACTTAACAAGAAAACTTTTTTTCCTTGGAGTTTTGAAATTTGGAATTAAAATTATGAATACACATTCACCGCACTACAAGGCCAGGCAAATGCAAATTGTTGTACAGCTTGCTTTTGTCATTCAAGGTCTTGGGTGATAAAAGACAAATGCTATTAAAAATCAGATGAAGGCTGGAATCCTGCTCATCGATCGAAAATCACAAGGCAATTTTCTTATGTTAGTGATGTGACATTTAGGCACCAGGGTCAACTACTAATTTAATACAGTCTTACTCTTTTCTAAGTTAAAGGCAGAAATTGAACAGCATCGCCAGCTAAATTAAAATTTGGGAGACTTTTGTCTTTAATAGACTGACAACAATATTGATAGATTCTTCACTCTCTGCTTAATTGGGTTAAGAACATTAAAAATTCTCCAGTTTAAAATAATAAGTCTTTTGCAACCGTAACTAATCTTTCATTCCCTAAGGTTCAGCCAGTGACAACTGGAGGCAAATCAAGAAGAATTTATCACTCTGAATCATGGCCACAAGTCTCATTAAAAAAATTGCAGGGAGAACAATTAAATGGCATGTTCAAATTCTTTGGACTTGGCATTGGTAAATCTAAAGGCTAAGAATGTGCATTATGTAAATCTATTGGTTGTTTTCATATTTTAGCCAAATTTGGGATATAGAAATTATATTTTTAACAAACTGTTTTAATTTTTTCAGGAACAAATGCTGGGGGTGGGGGGAGTGATACATTTAGCTATCTTTAAAGAAATAAGATGTCTGACCAAAATTCTATTGCTAAATTATGCTGATAACAGCGTTCTGAAGAAACAGATTTATTATTTAGAGTTTAGATTCAAGAGCAGAAGGTGTCAATCAAGTAATAATGTGTTAAATAAATATTGTGGAAAGAGAACAATAAAGGGGTTATGCACAGATAAAATGTTACATTCGTAATGATTTTCAACAAATAACTGACTACAAAAAATTTTCAGAATTAACACTTGTTTTATTTTTTATCAATTAGCTCAGCCTTTGATTTGAATTCTCCACCCTCTGGCATCAAGGAGATGCCTTTTCTTTTCTTTAAACAAAGGATTATTCTTCCTCAAAAGGGGTTTTGTCTAGTTCTTTTATTGTTTTATGTCACACAGGGGAAAAATGCTTTTGAGGCATCACTACTGAATTTAGCAGGGAGGAGAGTTTACTGCTATATAATCATTAGTCAATGCAGGAGCTGGAACCTTAAACAAAAGAAAACAAACTACAAACAGGCAAGCATCCCCTAAAGGCACATCAGAGCACCAGAGAGGGGCTGCATGGATTTCAAACAAGGTTGCCCAAGCATGTGCTAAATATTGCTGCTCTTGACTTTAAACTGCACACCAAGGAATACAGTTTCACCTTCTATTCTGAAACAATACTGAGAAGCAGGGGGAAAGGAATATAAAGGGTTTAGCAAATGCACTTTACTCTGACTCTGTGGCAACTTGGTGAAAATTATATTTCAAACCTAATAAAAATCTCGCAGTAGAAAGGGATGCTTAAATTGCCAGCATCTTTCTCTCTTGAGCCAGGCTTTGTTACTTCACACCAACTCCCTCCGTCTACAGTTACAGGTCCATGGTGTAGCCAGCTCCTCGCTGCTGGAAATCTTGGGGGAAGCCCCGCAGCCAGGCTTCTCGCTTTCAAACAGACTGATCATTTTCATATCAGGTTCTCAATGATGAGGGTCAGCATTAAAACTTGTCGGTTATCAGTTCCTAAAGCCAGCTAATGAGAAAACACTGCTTTGTGTGTGGGGGGGGGCGGGGGGAGACATACATAAGAAAGGTGAGCAAAAAAGAATAAAATGAAAGTAGTAATGCCATTTTTAAAGTCAGGCCAAATGCTTATGAATATACTTCACAGAAAGGAACCCATGTGATGGGGAACGAAATAGAGCGCAATAAACAAAAGTACCTTTCATAACAATGTTTTCATCTAAAATAGTTCTTTAAATTATTGATTCCTTTCTCCGCATTGTGTATGTGTGTTTTCTTTTTAATCACCAAAGTCAGTTTTGTGATTATTCATTCTTGCTGGTTAAATAGAAGTTACTTTCCTAATACAGAAAGCCAAGCTACTGCACTGGTCTCTGGTCAGCCTTTGCCAGTCTCTGCCAGGGCAGGAAATACTCGTCCCCAGCAATACCTGTTTTCACTCCACATCCCCGAGTCTTACACACACTCACTCACTCCGCCCCACCCCCGCATAACGCTTACTTTTCAAAAATAGCCCTGACGTAACCACAGTTCATATGATAACATATAGAATTCTAAATTATGTTGATGTTCTTGGTTTTTGGTGTCCTGTGATGAGAGATCAATGAACCAGAGACTAGAAATTTAGTATCATTTAATTACACTCTCAAAATGCCCAATTTAAAATTCTTGACAAGATAAAATATCACTGGTCATAGCACTGATTATTGTGGAAACTCATAGATTTGGGTTCCACTATAACATATCTTGTCTGGGTTTGAGATTTTTCTTCCTATTTTAATTTATACAAAAATACACTCTATAACTTGGAATACCCCAAAAGGCTTATTTCTTTTTACTCATCCCCAGTCATGAAGCTGTCTGACTGGGAGCTGGAGAGGTGGTTTCTAGTGCCTTATTTAATTTATACTTTCGTTCCCCAAAACTAATTAATTAATTAATTATTTCAAAGGTGTATGAAAGCATTAACTCTTTGGGGTTTTACCGATGCTTGTGTAGACTCCATTAGACAAATATTCCTTGAGAGGAGGGGCAGAGATAATTCGTTTATTGAATTTATTGGGGTGACATTGGTTAATAAAATTATATATGTTTCAGGTATAGAATTCCATAATACATCACCTGTATATTGTATTGTGTGTTCCCCGTCCCAAGTCAAGTCTCCTTCCATCATCACTTATCCCCCCTGTACCTTCTACTACCTGCTCCCCATTCTCCTTTCCCTCTGATAATCACCATACTGTTGTCTGTGTCTACGTTTTGTTTTCTTGCTTAATCCTTTCACCTTTCTCACCCAGCCCCCCAACACCCCTCCCCTGATAGCTGTCAGTCTGCTCTCTATATCTATGTGTCTGTTTCTACTTTGTTTGTTAGTTTATTCTGTTCATTAGATTTTTATCTGGCCCCTAACCAACCCCCCTCTTGCTAAGCTCAATTTTTAAAAAACAACTTTATTAATCGAATCAATCAATGTATTAACAAATCCCTGCCCAAGAAGGGATAGAAATCAAGAAACAGATAAAATAATTGAAACTTGAGAATACTTTGAGGGAGAAGGGTTGAAAAGTCTATATTCCATATTTTCCTGAAATAAATCAGTAAATGATAGAGATTGTCACATTTTAGAGAAAAATCTGGTATAAAATTATCTAGTAAAATTTACTTTGAATTGAATCCTATAGTATATAACAAGTATAGATATCCACTAAAACTATTCATGGGAGTAACAAACTTTGTACAGAAGGAAAAGAATTATCAGAATCATTGATAACTGATAATTGATAATTGATAATCAGTTGCTTACCACAGCTGATTTTCTTTTCCTTGGAGATCTGGGTATTGACATTGTGTCTAGATCTGCACAAAGAGGGGTTGAGAACTGGTCACATGCCAGCTACTACCTGCACCAGGTAAATATTTCAATTACCCTTTAACCCACAGCAAGAATTTTCCCTAAATAATTTAGATCGCCAAAACTCTATTTTATCTATGTGCACCTGAGTATATCATAGTGATTAAAAACTGTCTTTTGTTCCCACAAAAGAGTTTTCATCCATTTGATTCCATATAGGCAAAAGTCACTCTTCATCACAAAAGTGGAAAAGAACTTCTACAGATATAATTAGAAATCAACTTTTTGGTCAGAAATACTTTTCTTGTATATGCCAAATGTCTTAGTTTTCAAAGTGTCCTTAAAAGATCATAAAAGTATTATTACAATGCTTGCAAATCTGGCTCTTTTTTCATAAGTTAATGATGTAGGATGAGAGATATTTCATCTTTTATACAGTTATTTGGCAGTGATGAATTTAATTCATTCCATCACATTGAATGATACATTTATATTCAGTATGTAGTTTAAAATTTCATAAATGATTAAAGTCCCTGTCGTTTTAATTATAATATGCAGAGAGCAGCCAGAACTTATTTGCAAAGAATAATGTACAAGTCAATAAATTTGGTGAGTACTCCTGACAACATATAAATAATGGCTTTAGAAGTATAACTACCTGTAGTTGAAAACTAAATAACAAAGGTCCATGTTTGGGCTTTTATAAACTAGCTGATCTCGCTTTCTACAGAAGCTCTTTGGGGTTATCACTTGCTGTATTAAATTGAAAACACAATAATGCAATGACATTACATCAGTACTAAACAAATTTCAAGAGTCCAGCTTAAAATAAATCAAGCCTGGTCATGCTCCTGCCCCTGGACCTGGGTCAGCAAAAGGGGCTTTGGGCACCCAGAACTTCCCAAAGATCCTTCAAAAAAAGGAATTATCATCAATAGAGTCAGATATCCCTCCCACCCAGATGGCCTAACACCAAGGAACACATTTCCCCTCTTGCCACTACCCACCGCAGAATGTACACTGCCTTTTACAGCTCATGTTGTTTCTATAAAGAAAAGAGCCAACTTTAGTCATTTATTCAATTATTTAGCAAATGTTTACTGGGCATCAACTATGTTCCAGGTACTATTCTACCCTCTTAAGTTACAGTAATGAACGAAGCAAGATCTGACCAGAACTAGATTAGCCTTTATGGGATAAAGAATGAAAGAAATCAAATGACCAGAATTATAAGGTATGACCCAGTTCCTCTTGGACCTTACATTCCATTTATTTCAGTGCATTCCTCTCAACCTCAGAACCCCACTTCAAGACAAGAATTAAAGCTCTACTGACAAAGCAGACAGCCCTTGCTTGAATCCTTCTTATGGTTCAGGAATAACTGAGATAATCTAATTACTTTTTGCCACTTAGTGATTCACATGGACAGAACACCATCCCCACTCTGAGACTGTATCTGAAACTCTCCCATGAAGGGTCCATTGGAAAAGCAGCCATTCATGGTACTCCCACAGTCTTAGCACAGTGAAGGTTGGTCTTAGCCAAAAGATCTAGCAGTTTAAACTTCTTGCTAAAATTATGAGCCTAGTGACATAAGAACAGACCAGAAGTGAAGTTGAAACTTGTGCCTGATACACAGCCTGTCACGTTAAGCAATCTTCATTCAAGGTGTGTGCTAAGAACAGAAGACAGGAAGGAAGCAGAAATGCCAGTATCATATCACCTTCATTTAGTTTCAAACCTTTGCGGATGAATTCTATGATTCTGTATCAGGCAACATTTTTCAAGATCCTGGATGCTCAATTTATGGGAAGTTTTTTCTGTACTGTAACTGCAGGTTTGTATCGATGTAGTTTTATTGCTATTGGTCCTTTGGATAGCTGTGTTCCGCAGAAGACAAGAAAGAAAGGGGGGAAACAATAAAAAGAAAGGGAAGGGAAAGGGAAAGAAGAAAGGAAGGAAGCCACTTGTGCATACAAGCTCCCAGCCTCCAACAAGTGAATTGTGCACACACAGAGGAACTGTGACCATCTCAGAGGGCACAGGTGCAGAAAAAGCGAGCAGTCTTCTCTGTGATGCTCTAAATGAAACGGCCTATGCACATTTCGATCCAGCTCACTTTTCTTTTCTTTTTTAGAGTGAGAGGGGAAGGGAGGGAGAAAGAGGAGAAAAACTTCAATGTGAGAGAGAAACATTGATGGGTTGCCTCTCCCACGGGCTCTGACTGGGGACGGAAGCCACAGTCTAGGCATGTGCCCTGACCAGGAATTGACCCAGTATCCTTTCACTTTACGGGACAACACCCAACCAACAGAGCCACACTGGCCAGGGCCCAGCTCACTTTTCTTCATCTCTTCTCCAGTTCTCCAGTGCCTCAGTTAAACCCTTCGACTTCCAACAGCACTACTGAACTGCAGAAGAAATCCTTGTGCCTGTCTCAGAACTGAAGTACACAAATTAAACTCTTAGCCTACCACCCAAACAGATGAGTTAACCACCATTCCTAAGCTGCGTCTCTCACAGAAACAATGACAGACCTTTAACTGGAGTGCTGCTGCCGCCTGACAGCCTAACGCACTGCCACCTACAATCTCTTAGGGTTAATAAGCCACCTGTCTTGAAAGTAGCAGTCATATTGGTCTTTGAAGCCTATCCCAATACTTAAACTCTTGATAAAGTTCTTACTGTGCCAAAGGAACTTACTAACAAAGCCACTGAGTCAATTTAACCTAGGGAAACGGGACCCAGTAGGCCAGGCTATCAGAGTTTTGTGTTGAGATAATTACCGCACTAAAGAGAGCATATGGGCTGTCAGAGCTGGCACATGGCCTACACCAGCTGTTACCTGGGCGCTTTGGAAAACCTACTGAACAGCATTTTGGACACAGCGCAGCTCTGTGTAAGTTTTCCAAGGCTTCTACTGGGGGTTCTTCATAATAAATTTATTTCCTGTGTACGAGAGGATTGCACCCAGTAACGTAACTGGAACAAGCATGTTAAATTTTTCTGGCAGTGAGAGTATCACTGGCTAAAAGGGAAAAACAATCTGGGACATAAACAGGCGCAAAGCCTGCAAAGCCAGGAATAATCAAAACATTAACTAGAATTAGGTCCCCCTGACTTAAAAAATTTAAAAGGGAACTTTAACACATTGAGAATTTCCTTGAAAACAATTGATGGGTAAGAACGCATTGAAAAGTCTATCACAGTGTCCAGCACACAGTAAATGATAGCTACCATGTATTATTTCTGTATTATCAATCCTACCTGGCAGACACGCTCGGGATTCCTGACCTGCCGCGAGGTAGACCGTTCTTCGAGCATGCCTGCTAGAACTACTTTACCTCAGAAAAATGTTTTTCCAAGAAAGCTTCCTAAAGACAACAACCTCCATTTGTAGAAAGCACACTTTCTTCTGAGCCACCCCAAAACTCGACAACTACAGCATCCATGACTGGCCCTACTGAAATTCAGCTGTCTTGGAAAGTGCTGTGCAACCAACACAAACCACAAGCAATGAAAAAGCTGAAGGTAAGCTGAAGAAAAACAAGGGGGTTAAAAAAAGGTGTTTCACATAATTTTCAACAAATAGAACCCCCAAATTGACATTAATCATTAAACTTTAATTCCAGTACTAATTTTATCACACTTGTAGCTTAAGATTAAACTTTCTTCTTCAAAATGTTTTTTTTCTCCCCTTCAAGAATGTTAGGAAGACTAACTTTCAGCAACAACAGACGTCACTGAAAAGTCACTAAAACACTGATTGTGTGTTAGTATACAAGCAGAGAGTGAGCCTGGATTTTGATTTTTAAATTCAAACTTTGTAATCTCTTTGAAAACAGAACTAGAACGTACGCAATAGTCACAGCTTGTCTCCACCTGTTCGGGAAGGAAAGTCAGCTTGACTGCAAGGAAATAATTTAAAGCCAAGTTTACTTACAAAATAGGTGTGGTTCAAGGTTTTCTTTTGAGTCAGACACAACACTTAGTCTCGATTAAGTGAATTCACTCTGAGTGAAGACGTGGCAGTTAAAGACAAGCTATGGAAGCGTCAAGGCCAGCCTCCTCGGTCATATTTCTGGGGGGACAGCTGAGTTGCATTCCCAGACAAAGAGAGGCATGTTTCGGTGGAATGGGTACACATCCAACTTGGAAAAATCCAGTTATGAGATTTAAATTTTTAAAAGGTATGCCTTCAAAACATTCAGGACATTTAGAAAATCTACCACATTACATCACAGTAAGTGCATCACCACATTATATTTTGCAAGCTTTAGCAAATAAAAAAATCCCCCAGAAGTATCTTAATTCTTATCTATGGAAAACATTAAACTGCTAAGCGCTAACAACTGGAATTAGTCCTTAAATCTCTAATGAGAATAATAAAACATGAGTGCAGTTTGTGCTGTAACTTGATAAGGCCTGAATTTACTTGCTGGTAGGAAAAGTCACTGATCCAGCAGTATAGCTTTTTACTCCCCGAGGTACGGGAAACAGAATCTGTCCTCCAGGAGCCTCTCTGCGGTAAGCACTTCTTATCTGAGCTATCGGAGGACGGAGATAGCGGGGTAATATCTAGTAACAGCAGCTTTATGAGAGGGTCCATTACTGATTTAAATCAATCCCAAGCAGGTAGTTCTCCTTAACCCGTTCAGAGCAGACCTGCCCCCCTGCCACAGAGGACCCTCGCGCTCTTTCCCCAGGCTGCCTGTGTGCCAACTCCCAGGGAAGACATTTGCTGCGAAACATCCCTTTTGATCCTCAAAACCAAGAATCTTTTTACAAATCTCACCAGTCTGAGAGACTGTAGACTTGAGGCTTCTGACCAAAACTTGAAATCCAATTTTAGTTATAATGAGCAATTCTGGGTTCACTCTATACACAGACATAGCAGGGGCTTAATGAGCCTATAAGCAATTTGCTAAAGAACCCCAAGAACTTGCTGTGAGGAGTGAGAAGATGGAACAACTCCTTCTTTCTACACTTGGGGAATTTTGTTAAAGACATATTTGCTGGGAAGCAAGTCCCACTGCTTATAGGGACAGATCAACATAAATGCGAGTGGAGGAATGTTTAATAGCAAATTAAGCCTTGCATTTCAAGGATCAAGTTAGCAGGGATGTCAGATAAGCATGTGATATTATTAGAGTTTTATATGTTCTAAATGAAAAATGTTCTTGGTTACTTTAACACTTGGATAAATAAATGCTAAAGACAGATTCCAGGCTTATTTACACAGGCAAATATATACATATATACACACACACATATATATATATATTTACACACACATAGATGTAAAATAATAGATTTTAAGTGTGTGAGGGGGGCTTAAATATTATCAATTTACCCCACTAATTTTACAGAGAGAAAATGGAGGCTTTGGGAGATTCAGTAACTTACTTACCCAAGGTCACAACTAGATGTTGACAGATTCAAAATTCCTTAATACCTGCTAATGTTTTTCTAGCACACCCTGCTGCTTTTAAACAGAAGTCTTTGTGAATGTGTATAACTCCTCACACATAGGAGATTTTAGCAATTTCTGGGTTTCAGTATTAATTCAAGCTCTGAACAAAACCAGTGGCCATGTATTAAATATTTAAGATTACTTATGTTGACTTTTGGTTGATGTATTATTTCCATATCAATTAGATTTGAATACATTCACCTTTTCACTCAGTATCAGGAGTGTGAAGTGTCAAAGTCAAATACATACAGAAACACAAAATCTGGTACCAGCTAGGCATGGTTGGGAACATCATCCTGCTGTATTTCCCCAACATAATTTTGCTTTCAAAACATGGGATAAATATTCGAACTCCTCCATCGTTCCTTAGTTGTTAGTTTTCAAATTCTGTGCACTAGGTGAACTTAGTGGTGACCCCCAGAACTGACATTTCCTTTCATTGCAATAGAAATTAATACATGCATGTGAATCACCATGCTTCCAGCAGTTGCTTTGTAAATCAGAGGCATTCTTTTTTGCTCTTCCGAGACCAGCATTTAAACACTTTTCACTACTGCAAATTTTTTAAGTTTATTAAAGATTTCATTAATTAACTGCATCTGGCCTGCTGAGACACTGCAAATTGATCTTTTTACTTGTATTTTTTTTTGTTTAGAAATGTGTTGATACTTAGACACCAACAAACCGAAAAGGAAAATGCTCTTCACCAACTTTTCTGCCAGAGATGCACTTTCTTCTCCACCTCAACCTCTGCTATTTGTGTCTCTTTCAGCTTCCAAACTCTTGCACCTGATCACGTCCAATTGCTGAAGTGCCGGCGACCACCTAGAGAACCGCAGTAATGGGCTTCCCCGGGAGAGAGCCCCCTGGGACTTCTGTTCACTCCTTTCATGTAGAAACGGCACGCAGGATATTTTATGATTCATTTTTTCCCTTTTTGATAAGATATGAAAGAAATATCAAAAGAAATTCAGAGAAATTTCCATTTTCTCAGAATGAGAGGAAGTACAAGGAGGTTCTACTTAAGAAACATGCTTTTTTTTTTCCTCTGGTATTCTGGGTTCATAAAGTGAAAAAATTATTTTTACTGCTTTTTGTTTGATGTCTGAAAACAAGATTCAGTGTCCTCTTGTACTTTTATCCTTTCAGATTAAATCACCTGTCTTGATGAATTTAGTTAACATAAGCACCAATAACATTGGCTTATCAAATTAGTAAAACTCAAAAATGCAGCAGAAACCATACAAGGACTAAAATATTTAATGTGCCCCCAAATTAAAATATACTATGTTTATGAAGCATGTAATACTCCAGCAATATCCTTTTAATATCTTGGATATTCATTTAGTACGAAATAAATATTTTTCATGTAACAGTAATTATCTAAATATTTTATCTAGTAGCTGCAGGTTTGTGGAAACAGTCAAATAGCGTTCTTCCTTTGTGTTATTTAATCACATTTTCTAACAAATCTTCAAATGTCAAGGTTGTTCCTAAGATTTAAGAGATGGGCATTTTTATATTTTGTATGCCATAATCAAACCACTTTGTCATGTAACACTTCAACATGCTTTGGCTTTTCAATGATTTTATGCATTCAGATTCCTGGATGTTTTAGCAATTTTATCAAACCATCACTTTAAAGAAAACCAGGATCAATGGATTTAGTATCACATATACCATATTTATTCAATGGCCTAAAGCTACAGCTCTTCTCTCCTGTCTTACTCTCTTAATACTGAATTCTCTCATATAAGAATAGAAACCCTCTATTAATATATTTAAACCAAAATAACATTCAACTCGATGACTTTGTAATCACTCTGCACATGACCGTAAAACACAGGCTGACAACAGTTTACCTGCAGTGCCAATGACCTTGCTCATAAATGACCTATTATCACATTTCAGGGAAGTTTGCTATCGAACTGCCCTTGGCCAATTTTGCAAAAAACAGATCTGTTCAGTGAGCTGACATGAAGACAATTCCACGACATTTTATAACAGACACCACTTCAATATCCCTTTACGTGGAACCTTACAATCCCAGAAATACAGAAGGCCTTTAAAAGGGAACACTTGGAAAATTTTAAATAAATCTAAGTATGGTATTGCATCTCTGTGGTCCTCAATTCAGTCATAACAGTGAGGATGAGAGGGCAGAGATTTCGGAGCAATTAGGATACCTGCACAGCAAATACATTTTACATGGGTTTACTTTTTGCTTATTGTTCATACTACTCTTGGAAATCTGATTTGAGAAAGAAATGCCTTTTCCTCTTAGTTCTGAATCATTTCCCCACCCTAAACAAGTATTATTCGCACATTCACCCAGAAAGGAAGATAAGTAATAATACAGTGCAGGCTCCAAGTAAAATCTAGCCCAGTACAGACAGCGTAGTAATGATGTCATTAGGACTCCTGGCTGAATGGGTTTCAGACAGAACTGTTGTACAGCTGCAGACATAAATCTGAAAGAACTTTTTGGCTACATTCTCAGACTTACCTTGAGAGATATTTAGGAGCTCCAGCAAAATGAGTTGAGAGAAATGCACTCAAAAGGAGGTATGCAGACTGCAGACAGAGATGTAGGCCCTATAGGCGCATCCTTCTGAGATGCAGGAGGAAACCGTTTGTTAAATGGAGAAAGACGGAGAAACAGTCTGAGGAAGGAGAAAACAGAAAACAAATAAACCTTAATTCTCGCACAAATAAATGAGAGAGAGGCGATTGTGGGGCTGCTCAAAGCCTTTTTGCCTAGCTGAATGAAAGCAATCCCTAAGACTGAATGGGTAATGAGATCCTGGCTCCTGAGATTTTAGCTTTCTTAATCATGTTCATAATTAATTCAAGAACATTGATAATTTCATTACATTCTTTTTGTCTTATCAATAAATGATGTGCCTGCACTTTTGGTCCTGTGTACAGAGAGAGGAGAGATGCTTTGGGTAATATTGCACTAGAAATAGTGGATATATATGATCCAAAAAGGTGAAGTGGTAATTATTATCCTTGACCAGCCTTCTATTATCAGAACACGATGACAAGCAGCTACAAATAATTAATAAGCTTTTTATGCAGAAATGCAAAGCCTTTGAAGAAAAATATGCTGCAAGTAGAATTCCTCACTGAAGATTATGTACATAGCATAACACGCTTCTACAGAGAAATAGTTTGAAATGGAACTCGCTAAAATGTCTGCATCACAAATAGGAGAAGAAAATCAATAACTTGTTTTTAAAACATCATTTTAAAAAACTTTTCTTCGTCTTAATGTTTTATTTAAGGAAAATTCTGTGTCCTTCCAGTTGTCTTCCCAAAGTCCTTCCCAGGATCAACCTACAAAGATGTTAAGCTGAACTACCCACTCAGTAAAACCTTCTTTTTTAAACCAAGACGGAAAGCTCTGTCATTATCTGTCAGTCATCATCAAAGGGGCCCTTGTTCTTTATGGTTTTCTATTCACCCCAATGTAAATTTTCACAAAGCCATCACTTATTAGTTTCACAATTCATGTTCAAGAGTTTGAAGGGAATGTTTAATGCCACTTAATAGCACTAAACAGAAAGGCAGCCTCGTCTCCCAAACCATTCAGATAATTAACACCAAATTAAAAACTGGTCAGTGAAGAGGAGCTACAAATAGGAGAATTCTCCTAATTGGTAACAAGAATAACATTTCAGTTTTAAATACAAAGTGTGTTGCAAATAATCCATGCTCAAGTGCACACAAGTGACATGCAGACTAACATTTTTTTTTAAGAACCAATATGGTGGAATAAAATTTCAGCCGTGGAAACGATTCCATAAAAATGCCTCTGAACTAATTGTGCTGTTAAAGATAAAAACAATTCATATGATCCTAAAAAGTAGGCATGTTGGCACTTTGATCTGATTACTAAACAAAATAGTCTTTGAGAAGACACTGCAGAATCACTTAGTAAAGAAAGCTGTTGCCCGTGACATTGATATATGGGACAGAGATGATATATATACTGGGTGGCTTTATCAGTAAATCACTGACTCTATTTACTTCCCCAAGGAAAAAGACCTGTCCCTGAAAGAGAACTCTTTGTTAGAACTACCAGTAGGGGATTAATATTGGCAAAACATTCAATTTGGATATAGTCCTGTAGAAGATTCATAAAACAATAATTTAATAAGTTAACGGAAAAGATTTAGCACATTGGCAGCATACAATTGCCTAGAGAACATTAAGTTTCTCTATTAATTTTATCAAATTATTTCTCTGCAAATTCAATTATACAGGTTCTAGCCACCAGCCACCTATTTTTCAACTAAAAACAACAAATTTGAGAAATTCTAGGTCCCTTAAAATAACTTTTTAATAATGTACAAAATATCAGCATCCTGTGGACCAATTGTTACATAAAAGACTATTAGATTACAGTTAAAGTTAAGCTTAGATGTCAATTTCCATGTATTCCACATATCTAAACATATTTTGAGTCTGCTGTTAAAAGTCCCAGATTGGAGGTAGACATTGCAAATCAAATATGCCAATCAATATTCAAAGTGAATGCAGACCCAACTGAATTTCAGGGTCAGAAGCTGGAATTCTAAGAGTGCTTCTTGCACAGCTTCATAAAGGCAGTGAAATTAGAAAAATAAATACATTCAATGAAGTGGAGCTTGCGCTAAAGTGTATCTCATCCTGTCACCTTCACATATTCGCTGCCGACCTGAAGAGACACATCAAGGCAATGTTCTCGGCACATCATCTCACAGATTGTCCCCGACAGCCTACACGGCTTCGACTTCCCAAACGTCTCTGTGACCTTCTCTCCATTTCCATAGCCAGCACCGCCTCAAAGCCATTAGCCCCCGTTAACTGAGTTTTGTTATTTTTAAATGTCCTTGTAGCGGCCTTGAGGCTCACCTTTCCTTTTTGCTCTCACACTAATGCCCATCATGTTTTCAAAACACAAATCTGATCATACTATTCCTCTGCTTAAGCCTTCAGTGGCTCCCCATTTCCCTCCTGAAAGATTGCTTATCAGGCCCTTTTGACCTGGCTCCTCCTTACTTCTCTTAGCCTCACCTTTTAACCTTATAGGTCCCTAATTTCTGTTTCCCAGACTGCGCTTCACATTCAGCCTTTGGTACATGCAGCACCCTTACCCTATTTGGTGATCAATGGCCAACTATTTTTCAATTGGATTTTACAAGACTTTTGAAGATTTTTTTTTTCAGTTGTTCTTGCAGTTTCTCAAAGGTCAACTTAAAATTGAGGGCTTGTCAATGGAGCTGGTGGTTCTGCGTCATTGATTCTTGCTACAGTTTATCGATGGGCTTTAGAGCGGCTCAGCCTCCTTGGCAGCGACACCAGCCACTTGCCTTGTTACTCTTGTCTGTCACCTCTGCTGTTCTCTTCCCACAGAACTGCAAAGTGTCAGGTGTAAGTAGAAAGTCTCATCTGTGTTTAAATTTGATCAAATACAGTCTGTTTTTGAAAAAGTCAGGTCTCATTAGAGGGATATTCTTGGTGTTTGCGACAATTATTTTATCAGACTGTTTTGTATCCATGTTTGAGTCTGCATGAAAAGGTGAAGGTTGCTAGAACTGAGAAAACAGATAAAATGGCTTGAATGCATGTCATATAAATATGTCAAATTTTAGTACATTTTGACTGCATATTTTTTTGCTAGCATTCTGAACACTTTATAAAATGTTTAATGTAAGGGAAAATGTGTTTTCCTTGCTTCTTATATATTAGACATTTTGTGTAACCTCAGTATTGTGGCAATCAGGAGGAATTAAATATAAAGGCACAAAAGGGTGTATGGAATATAATTGGTGCTCAATAAATCTTTGTTGGAATAATAAATAAAAATAAACTGAACTTATGAAACTGAATTTCATGGGCAAAATTCCACATTTCCATCTGACTGCTTAGTAAGAAATTCAAATTTGGTCAATTCAGTGTTAACTAAGTCATGGAAAGGGTGCCAGGAGCCAGAGGGGAGTGGCTTATATAGACAGAAGTCCCCAGCCCTGGTTCCTGATTGGTCTGTCCTCATATCCTTGCAGTTTGATTGGTCCAAAAGACCCTGTCCTGATTGGTCAGAATGGAGTTGCTCTGTTTGGTCCTTAAAGAAGATAATGGGGATTATAGCTGCATAGCTCCAATTGGATGAGCAAAGCCTCAGTCTTATTGGTAGAAATAGGATTCCAGGAACTCTTTAATAAGGGCTGGCTCAGATGGCAGGAACACAGTGCAGGCAGGCAGTTCAGTGCAGAGGCAGATAGTTCCACACAGACTTCTCCCTGAGTGCAGTTTCCATGAGAGGCCCCTGCACAGAAAGGGCAGTTAGGCTCTGTTTTTAAAACTTGAGCCCAGTGAGCCACTAGGAGCCCTTCTTTGTAGGTATCTTCTTTCTCAGGGTCCACAGACATATAGGGAAAGGTGTACATATGTTTAGCTATTTCCTCTGCCATTTTCTATTTCTGAAAGTCACTTTTGTTTTACATCTGAACTTGAGAGTCCTCTCCTTTCTCTAGTTGGAGGATGCCAATGCACAAATAACAGCAAAAGTTCTCCAAATACAAACAACAAAAAGAAGAAAGATTTTCCACAGTAATTTTTCTTATATAAAAGAAACTACCCAAACTTACATATTTAGAATCTTTTAGAATTTGAAAAGGTCGGTAAACTAATTAGAACCCACATAGGTTGACAAATTGTACAGAAATGAATTATTTGCAGAAACATATAGAAATGATTTGCTTTCATCTTTTTCTCTTATATTGATGGACAGTAGAAGCTGTTCCTTAGATAGTTCTAAACTCTCCCATTATCTGAAATGGTATAAATTAAATATTTACCTTTTCCTGACGATGCAGCACCAGATTTGTGGTAGCTTAGCAATATTGCTCTATAAAATCATGGCCTGGGAGAAATGTACATCATACAAGCTTCATGTTGTAGGTAAACTGAGGCTGAGGGAAGTTGGGTTGCCCTGGGTCACAATGCCTGTAAATGATGAAAGTAGCATTTCCCCTCTTCACTCTACAGCCTCAAATGTAATATAGGTAATCTAAAAGACAAAATTCAACTGAAATAACCAATTATGAATGACTTAACTTTACCTCTGATCTACTGTCTATGTGACTTTCCCTTTCCATATAGTCTTCTTTGTTTGGAAACAAGAGATTTCAGGATCCCAGAAGCAGTGAATTTCTTTCCCCCAAATTTTTCCAGAAATCCCAGAATTCCAAGGAACAAGGGTGAGGAGAGACACTCCATCTCGTTTGGAGTGTAGGGAAGGGAGGTGTTTTGGGAGTTACCTGTAGGAGACAGTAAGCAAGTCTAAAACACTGGACTCTCCCAGGGGAGTCGTGGCTCCATTAGGACAGAGGAGAGCCTAGCTTCAGGGTAAGCAGCCAGGCCTCTACCAAGGGGGCTAGCAGGTGCCAGAGCATATCTGGCAGCTCTGGAAACTTTTATGGTTGTCACAACAGGAGGAAGATGTTACAAGCATGCGATGGGCAGAGGCCTGGAATATTGCTAAACATCCTACCATACACAGCACAGCCCTGCACAACAAAGAATTGTCTAGCCTGATACACCAGTGCAGCCATGGCTGAGGAACGCAGTTTAGAAAAGGCCTTTCTGAACATTTTTCCTCCTCTCCATCTTCCCTCAGTCTTCTTGAGAATAGAATTGGGAGACAGAGGCAGCCCATAATTTTCTCTTCACACCCTTCTCATTTAGGCAGCTGGGATAAACACACCGGTAAGTTGTTTTCCCTCACGTTCCCCCTCCTCAGGCTTCCTAGTGGTTCAGGGCACAGGCTTTGGGGTCACAGAGCCATAAATAATTGACTATGGGCAAATTATTTATCTTATTTAAGCTTCAGTTTCCACACCTCTAAAATCGACATCATAGTAGCACTCACCTCTCAAATCGAAGGCCAGATTATTTTCTCAATTACCAGTAGCATGGCCTTTGTCCATATCTTTTTTTTTTTTTTTTGCACCAACTACTGTCATGCGCTCTTCATTGGGCATAACTACTACTTTGGTCTGCTCTGTGTCTCTGTATCTCTTTATGTTGGGGGAATCATTCCCTCTCTCAATCTAAGTCATTCAGTGAGGTTCTCCCCTGGGTGCAGGTGTGGTTAGACTAGGCTTGATCAATTAGAATGTTCCATCTTCCTGGCCACAGTAATTGGTTCAGGGAGGAGAACAAAATCAGGCCAGCAAAATCCACCCCAGGGATTTTGCTGGAGCTGTTAGGAAATAGGTGTTCTCTTTTTTTCTGGGATGATTTCCCCATGATGGAAAATTAATGCAACCAAGGAGCTGGCTAAACATAAAGCCAATCCAGAGAGAAACAGAATTAAGACATGCAAAGAGCAAGAGATAAGGAAATTCCTGAAAACATTGGTAGAGCACCCAGCTCCAGCCAGCCCTGTAGCTAGTTCTACCTCTAGATTTTCAATTAGATAAGCTAATTATTCTTTCTTGCTTAAGTCTATGAAAATATATTTCAATCATTTAGAAAAAGAACAAAGATCTCTCCATGTTTGTATTCCTCATGCAGCCTACTGTATCAATTTTTGTATTACAGGACCTCAAAAATGTTTAACTGGTTAGAATCTAAGTACTTTGAGAAACAGGTAGCTTAAACTAGAAGAATGCAGAAAAACGGAGGTGAATTGTGAAGGGAAAACTCAAGAGCACAAGGGTCACTAGAAAAATTGGAGAGCTTTGGAGAATTGGCACTTGTTAAATTAGGTTAATAGAAACGTTAAGCCTTGGAGCTAGTGGGGAAAGAGGTGTTCGGGACAGAGCAGAACATGGAATGGAAGTGCAGCAATGCGCATTGCCCATTCTGAGCTGCACACGGGCCAGGGAGGCACACGTGGTCAGTAGGATATAAGGAGGAATTCTATAGTAATCAGTGGGTGAGAAGGGAAAGAATCCAACTCATCTGTGCTCTCTCTGGGCAACTGTAACACAGCAATGAGAAGATCCACGGTCAAGTCTCAGCCCTGCCCCTCACTGGGGTCATGATTTTTAAATTACTTACTTCTCTGAGTTTCTGCTTTATTTTCTGTACAGTAGAGATAAAGATGCCTCTTCTTCAGGCTGGTTGTGATCTAAATGAGATAGCACTTATGAAGGTGCCCAGTGCAATGTCTACCAAAAACTAGATGTTCAAATCCTTTTGGGAAAGAGGCAAAATATAATAAAATACCCAAACTCACTATAAATGTTAATTAAGCATTTAAATGCACCAGTTATTATACTACATTCCAGAGAATGAATGAATATGTATATGTATATATGTATTCAATATATGTGTATATATACGTGTGTGTGTGTGTTGACAGCCCCTTCTCTCAGGGCACAGTTTAGTGGGAAGCATGGATAGTTAAGTACCTTAGCAGAAACACACTTTGCTAACTGCTACAATAGAAGGAGAGATAAACTAGAATTCAGAAAAGACAGAGATTCATTCTGCCTTTAGAAGCCAGAAAAATGTTTAATTAACTCAGACTTGGGAGTTGAAGAGGACTTCAAAGAAAATGGAGCATTGATGGAGTGTAGAAGAATCAATAGGAATTTTCCAGAATAAAAAAAAAGCTAAAACAAAAAGAAGTTATTTATAAGAGCTATAAAATACCTAAAATCCATTTCAAATCAAAAACACTATAGTTATTCACAGATGGCAAATGAGCACAGGTGGAGTTGTCCAACATGACTGGCCATCAGAGAAATGCAAATTAAAACTGCAACTATCAGAATAACTAAAATAAAAAATAATGACAACACTAGATGCTGGCTAGCATGCAGAGAAATTGCACCCTTTGTACATTGCTGGTGAAAATGTAAAATAGTATAGTCATCCTGAAATTGAGCAATTTTTAAATAAAATTCAACATACCCCATACAACTTAGTAAATTACATTCTTTGTCATTTATCTCAGAGAAATGAAAATTTATGTTTTTGCAAAAAAAAAAAAAAGCTGCACAAGAATGTTCATTGCAGCTTTAGATAATAGCCCCAAACTGGAATAAGCCCAGAGGTCCTTCAACTGGCCAGTGGGTAAACAATCTGGTGCGTCCAAACCACTGAATCGTGCTCAGCAATAAAAGGAAGAAACTATTGATAAGCATGAGTTAGATGACTCTGCAGAAAATTCTGCTGAGTGAAAAAAAATAGCGAATCCTCCAAGGTTATATACTGCTTGATGTTATCTGTATAACATTTTTTAAGTGACAAAACTTTAGAACGAGAATTAAGGATAGTGGCTGCTCGAGGTTAGAGACAGAGGAGGGGGCATAAGGGAGGTGTAAAGGGGTCTTGTGATAATGGATCTTGACTATGGTGGTGGGCACATGAACCTACACATGTGATTAAAATTGATAGAAATAAATGCACACATTCACGCAAATAAGTACAAGTAATGTTGGGGAATCAATTGTGAATAATTTTGGTAGATTGTGTGACTCTATCAATGTCAATATCCTGGCTGTGATATTCTACTGTAGCTATTTCAAAATATCGCCATTAGGTGAAACGAGCTAAAGTGTACGAGAGATGAGTCTGTATTATTTCTACCAACAGCGTATGAATCAACAACCATCTCAATTAAAAAAAAACCACTAGGTTCTGTATTATAAAGCAACTGAGGTTTCATTTAACATAATTTAGAAATACTTTTAGTTCTTTTTATTCTATACGGATTTATTGAACCCATAATTGCAATCACAGCTTGATATTTGCCATTAATGAGATTCCTGTTCTGTGTCAGCTTACTCCAGCTGGGGTCAACCCCTCCTTCCTTCGGCCCCCACTGTGCATTGTACTCGATATTGGTTATAGTAACTACGCCCTGGTTGCAATCCCTTTTCCTATGCTATGGGAAACACCAAATGTGTTCTCTAGAGCTCACTTCTGTTGCCTTCTAGGCACAAAGCTGGTCCATATTCCCCAGCTTCCCTGGCAATAAGGTGTGACCTCGTGACAAGGTTCTGGCCAATGGAATGCGGGCAGAAGTGATGTATGTCACTCTGATACAATCTTCCACACTTTCTCCTCTGACTAGATACAAGGGTCTAGCCGAGGAGCCCACAGTTCTAGGAGAAAGCAAGCCCAGAGTGGCAGAAGCCCGAGACCCCAATGACAACACGGAAGGCCATTCACTATTAAGAAGTAAACTTATATTTTGTTAAGCCAGCAATTTTTAACCAGTGTGCTGCGAGAATTTTTTAAACATGCAATAGCTGACTATTCAGCCAGGGGCATTGACCTCTTTTCCCTTAGATTGTCAAATTTTAAATAAATGACAACAGCACCCAACAATAGCCATCCAGTTTGGATGAATCAAAATTACACCTATTTTTTCTCAGACCAACAAAAATATATAATTTTATGGTGTGCAGAATTTTAGTAGTTAGTTCATGTGTGCCAGGAGATGAAAAAAGGTTGAAAACCATGCGTTAAGCCATTGCACTTTGGGTGTTTGTATATTAGAGATGTAATTTCCCTTAATACATATGCTTGTCTCCACACTAGACTGGGCTCCTGGAGAGTAAGAGCTGTGTTTTGTTCACCTTTATGTTCCTGGGGATTAGTACGGTCCCCGCCACAGAAGAGCTGCTTCATAAATGTGTGTTGGCAATCACGCTCCCATCAGCGACAGACTTTTACCTCAGCGGCTCTCCCATTGCCTTCGACATACCTATTCTCATCCTTGAATGTGGTAGGAAAGCCAAGGGTTGCAACCCCACACCCAAAGCCTCGCTTACGGTCTGGAGAAGCCGCGCTGAGATGACCAAAGCTACAAGTTACCACTGGTGGCTTCATTTCCTACCCTGAACAACATCTCTATTTTCTTTTATTTTGTAAGTTCAAAACACATTTGTTTTATCAGAGCCTCACTGATTTGAATGTCATTTATCCTTAAATTTGATGTTTCACTGAAGATTTCTGTAAAAATTAACAGCAAAAATCTCAAGTGAGAACTTATATTCAGACACCTTCATCGTTTTTTAGAAAAATACCACAAGATACTACTGTGTTATGAAATTGCATAAATAATTAAAATCAAGCTTCACATATCAACATTAATGACCTAAATACTTTTCATGATATATTATCCTTTTACCTTGTGGGTTGGCTTGCTTACTGGGTAATTTACAAAAACTTCACTCATCAAAAAATAGGTCTCCAGGTCATTTGGGTGAATTTATGACCATGAAGTTCTGGAGTTTTGCTCCATAAGAAACTGTCATACTTTCTTTGTACCTTATCTACGTGTGCACAGACAGCATATTTTCAAATCCCAAGAGAAAAATAAGACTAACCTGTTTAATTTGTGCTTATATGAATCTATGCTTTCCCTTTAAACCAGTCTACTTGTGTGTGCTACTTAATATCCCTTTATACAGTATTTTAAAAATATTTTGATCACTGCAGATAGCTACACTATTCACAGGAATAGCCACATTATTACAGGATATAACCATTGGAAAAGATCTTAAAGATTGTCTGGCCCGTATCTTTATTTACAAGAAAAGAAACCCTGTCCCACATCGTGGGACTGTAGGAGCTCACATCACTGATAAGGGAAGAGCCCCGCCAAGAACCTGTGCTCTTCACTCTGGCCAGTGAGGCCTTGGAATTCTAGAAGATGAATTCAACATCGATGATAAGAGCTTCAAAGCTAAAATAGGAGTTTTGCTAAGAAGAAATTTTTTGACTTTGTTCTTGTGAGGTGGGTTCAGCTGGGGTGGGGTGGAGGGATGGGGAGAAAAGGCATACAACTGTAATTGAATAACAATAAAAATTTTTAAAAAAAGAAAGAAAAAAATAAACTTATGTATAATTACATACGAGATGAGCTGAGTGGAAATCGACTAGTTATGGTGTCTCAATATTTAATTCAGCATTTATTAAGTGAAATTTTATGGGCCTGTCTTTGGAAATAACTTTCTTTTCCAGTTCCAAAGTCTTTTTAAGCCCATCAAAAGCATACAGCCCTATTCAGAGTTTTAGTAATCACAGTTATTATTTTTGTTAATTTTTACAGTCTGAGTTTTTACAGACCATAAACATGAGGAGTTTACATGTAACTCCTTAATTGATGTGAAATTTATTTTGTTTTATGGTATACAGTGAGAATTAAAATTTTTATTTTTCCACTTAACTAATCCTTGTGACTTTCCCACTTTATCACACGCAGTATTCTTTTAGATAACGAGTCTATTTTAGAGTTATTTATTCTATGTTATTGAATATGCTTTTATACTAGTGCAATATCAGGCAAGATAAATTAGATAGTAACAAACAACGTCAAGGTATCGATGGCTTAACAAAATATAAGTTTATTTCTCACTGAAGTTGTATGTTCAATGGGGTCAGCAGGGGGCTCTGTTTATCGTGGCCACTCAGGAGTCCCTGCTGCCCAAGACTCCTCCACCTGTGCTTCTAGGATCGTGCCATCACTTTTGCTCTATACTTTTATTCCTCTCAATAAATTTTTCAGATTTTTAAATTATCAGCAGTACAATTATCTCTATATAATGTCTTGCTTTTTATGATTTAAAAAAATATCTATGCAAGTTTTCTATCAAGTTGGTTTTGAGTATGTATCATGTGTTTCCCAAATAATCATACACTACATTTAGACTCAAATTACTATTATAAAATTGTACATATTGTACTCATGAAAGCAGTTATTATAGTTTTTTTCTTATTTCTAATTACATATATCTGTAGTTTATTTCTTTAATTATTCAATAGCTTTGCTAAGCACTTACTGGGTTTCTTGAATTTCTTAAAAAATAAACCAGATCTTAGATTCATTTTCTAATCATGTATTTTGTTTTCTAATTCTAATGTATGAGAAAATTCTAATGTACTAGTTTTATTATTTTCACCTTCCCTGTGAGGTTTTATTTACTTTCTTCTAACTATTCAATTCAATGATTGAGTGATTTACATTCTCTCTTTTAATAGCTAACATATTTATGAGCATATCTTTAAATATACCACACATTCTGATATGTAATATTCTTACATTTGTGTGTTTTGAAGTTATCTACAACTTTATTGTTGATTTCTACACTTCACAAGTTATTAAGAAAACAATTTTTTCTTGGCTTTTAAAGGCCTAAACCTTTCTATTTAAATTTTTAAAATAAAATGTATTATTATATTATGATGAGAGAATTTGACCTGATAAGCTTACAAATTATAGTTTCTGAAATTATCATGTGTGTGTGTGTGTATTTAATCTTTACCTAGTAACAAAATTTTTCCCAGGATTCCAAGGTGCATTAGTCCACTATTCAACTCTGGGTGTATTGAGTACTAAAAATAATAGCATATACAAAAAGAGAAGTTGCTTCTCCTTTGGCCAAGGCGGTAGGTACCTCCTAAAGAGTAGATGATAGCTGCTGAGTCTCTTGCTCCAACTTCTTCATCCAAGAGGCAGGCTGACGAAAGAGTCAGCACGTCCTCCGTGCTCTGTGCCAGCCAGCTGTGCTGTCCAGGTTCGAATTGCAAGTTCGGGCTTCAAGTGGGCTCTGCAAACCCCAGATGGCAAAACCCCTCCCTCCTGGACTCTGCCATATGGTCGAGTGTTAGCTTTAATTTTCAGGCGTGTTCAAGCCTTTCAAAATTTTCGTCTTATTCCCTTTACTATACTTTTAATTTTAACTAAAACATATGCATCTTAACCCACTTTCCTTTGTTTTTTGAAGTGTCCATCAGTAGCTCTTCCTGTCTCCGCGCATTTCAGTCCCTCATGACATATGTTGGAAGCTTCCAAGAGCCTGCGTCTTTTACGAGCTCTCGAGCTCTCTGTGGGCATTTTCATAGGAAGTTGGAAAAGGTCACATCAGGGACTGATTGTAGCTTGTCACCAGTGAACGTGTGTGTGTGGTGTGTGTGTGTGTGTGTGTTTAAAGTCAACGTATGGAACAAATATACTATACTGTGCAGACTTTGTTCCTATACCTGCACTTACAAATTCTCACAGCTAAGAGGAGTAATCACACAAATAAACAAAGTATGCCCAGGGTTTAACATGTGATCAGAAACACTGTTTAGCCTTTAAAAAATGTGTGACACTTTCCTGAATAAATTTAGGATCTGGGATAAAATAGAGCTAGCGCACTTTCAATAGAGACAGTAACCAAGTGTTCATAGGGATTTAAGCTCAAGTTTTGTCACATTACCAAGAGATCAAGCATTAATTATTCTAACTTTCAGCTGCAGAAAAAGTTAAAAAGCAACTGCCAAATCCTATGGCTGTTAAGTAGCCTTTATTTTGAATGTTAAACCAATCATACTTCTCGTGTAAGTTATTAAATTGCTACATATGGTATTACTTCCACCTGTTAAAATCTTAAGTGATGTTATCTGGAATAGTTTTAATTACAAGAGTGTTTGAATAACCATTAGTTAATGGACACAACCCCTTTTAAAAAGTAGGACTGTTTCACAAATATATGCCTGTCATTTTCAAAATTTGATAGAGGAGTAAGAATCACACATTTTAAAATCAAAGATAAAAATCTTTTTAAAGACCCACTGAATAACAGTACTTGATCAGCCATAACTTCTAGGTGGTCCCAAACTTTCACATCTACAGATGATGAGAGAAAATATTTTACAATGTGAATTGGACCACAATAATCATATACCTGGACTATAATTCAAAAAACCTAAGTCTCAAAAAAAATGTATGCAAAACAACATGTTTAGAATTTTTCTTGTTTTGGTAATATTTTGTGTCTTCGTCTAGTTCTCAGGTACACAAAGCCTCCTTCAGTATCGGCCACATGCAAAACCCGGCACCAGGGGCTATGGTCAGTGTAAACACGGGTAAGACTGTGTCCGCTGCTCGTTGACACCTGAAATAGACACAAAGCAAAGAGCTCAAAAACAAAGTTGCTTAAGACAAATGGCATAATAAAAAACCCTTAAAGTTTCAATGCAACTCTAAGAAAGAGGGAGTGAAATTTCTCCTCAAGGGACCTGAGAAGGAAATTATGCTTTGAATTAGGGCTCACAGGACAGGGAGGACTGGAGAGGGCATAGGACTTTGTGCCAATATCATCATCTTAATGCCTCTACCTAGACCACGAGGTAGGGCTGCAAAAGTCAACGATGTGACAGAGCCGTGGTCCTGGATTTGGGGTCAACCAGTCTCCACCACAGAGTTCAACCCGCTGGCCCCACTGGCCCCTGGAAAACATGCAGTTAATGTTGACTCTGCTTCCTTCAACAATTCCCAGAGGCCAAAGACACAGTTGGCCTCCAACAAACAGTGTCGACCTTATAGAAAACCATGACTATGGGAGACGCTCAGCTCCTACTGGAAGAATGACTCCAGCAATAGCCAGGTTTTTCTCTCCTTCAAAGACAAGCCATCACTCTGCTCACTTCCTATGTAGGATAAAATGCCATACATCAAATGCTTTACAGATCAAATGACATTGAGCACATGTGAGAGCTTTTCAAACCATGAAATCCCACATAAATGTCAGGTGCTGATATTACCATAATAATCCTGGCTAAAAAGAAACACAGTAAGAAGGGAAATAAGGAGGTACTTTTTACCTCCACCCTCCACTCCCATGTGACTCCCAGGTCTAACGGAGAAGAAATATCTTAATAGTGCCACTACTGATAAATATAAGGTAACCATATAACATGTATAATGAAAGCAAGAAAGAAAAGTTATAAAACTCTCAAGGGATATGGTTGCTTAGTAAAGGCTGTGTGAATGCAGCAATAGCTGAGACAACCCACAGAACCGTGAGAAATCATAAACTGTTGCTCATTTAAGCACTAAGTTTGGAGATGGTTTTGAAGCCAAACTGAACCACTCACTAGCAGGTCTTCTTATACATTAACATGCATAGGCATCACTTGGGGATACTGTTAAAAGGCATAATTTAATTCCAAAACACTGAGTGGAGCTTCAGATTCTTACCAGGTGAATGAAGGTGATACCAATGCTGTTAGCCTATGGATCACACTTTGAGTAGCAAAATTTTATAAGAACATTATCTTTTTCTTTATTTACTTTTTGAGTATTATATTAGTTTTCTAGGGGCACCACAGCAAGTACCACAGGTGGCTTAACCAACAGAAAATTATTTTTTCACAATTTCCTGGAGTCTAGAAGTCCAAGATCAAGGTGTTATCAGGGCTGGTTTTCTTTTTCGAGTTCTCTCTCCTTGCCTTGTAGATGCCCATGGCCCTGTGTCTTCACAGGGTCTTCCCTCTGTGCAGGTTTGCATCCTAATCTTCTCTTCTAGTAAGGACACCACTCGTATTGGATTAGGGCCCATCCCTATGATCTTATTTAACTTTAATGACCTCTTTAAATACCCTACCTCCACATAGAGTCACATTCTGAGGTACTGGGAATTAGAACTTTAGCATACGAATATTGTGTGGGACACAGTTCAACCATGAAACTATTTAGAAAAGTTTAAGCAAGAGGAAATCATGGCATCTGAGCTGGGTCTAAAATGGTGACTTGAATTTAGTAGCAGCCAAGAAGGATGAGGCTTATTTTAGGACACTAAGGGGTCAACTTGAGCTCAACCGGGTCAATTTGGGGTGTGCATACATTGTACAAATAGAATTGGGCAGGGAGCTACAGAGCCCCAGCTCACACGCTACTTACATTGAACACTTTGATTTTTTAAAGAGTGCTTCATTATTGCCAGATACACAAAATCCATCCCCTCCTTGACCTCCCCCCACAAAATTCAATTCCCATCGAAAGGAGAGCATAGCTCTTGCTCGTTAAGAGAAGAGCAATTGGCTTATACAATTGCAGCTCTGTCCCTGATCATCTGTGCCACTAAACCAATCCTCTGTCCCTAGAGGTATCCCTGATGTGGCTGGCACCTTTTCAGCCAAAGCCCGTGGGTGCTAAAGTATTTCCCCCACTGAAAGCTACCTCTGCCACAGCACCATTGTATCCGGGGAAGAAAACAAGAGGCATCTGCCGCTGACAATAAATAATAATACATGGTATTGACGGAGCACCTTTCTCAAAGGAGCTCAAAGTGCTTTCCAGACATTACCTCACAACATCCCTGTGATCCTAACCTGAGAAGCGGCTCCTGGAAGTGCAGCCCTACTCAATCACCACAAGAAATCCAGAAACCAGAGGGTAATATATATTCTTTTAAGGATAACAATGGGACTACTTAAATACCACTGAGGGGATTTTTTTTTTTCAGAGTGCTTAGGTAGTACAGGCAATAAGCATCTTGGACTGGCAGATTGCACACTCTTTGGGCATCACATGTGCCAGTCTGGGGAAGAGCAAAGATGAATGGGCTCTACAGGCTGACTCATACAGCTGTGCACTTCGGAAAATGACCCGGCTGACTATTTATACTTCCTGTTCGGCCTCTCAGGTATTTGAAAGAGCTCCGACAGGAGAACTGCATTCATAAGAAGGAGCAGCAATGATGAAAATGGGAGGAACTTAGCGGCCATGAAACTGCTGCTGCCAAGAGCCCCAGTGTCTCCTTTGCCTTAGCCCTGTGCTCTGGGAAACACAGAATAGCTCTCTCCAAGAGAGCAGCGCTACCTCCTCTAGGCCAGGCATGGAAAGAGCACTAGTTCTAGAGTTCAGATTCTGACGGTTACCTAGGAGCTGTGTGACTTTGGATGAGTAGTTTTACCACTCCAAGTCTCTGTTGCTTTTCTATGAAACAGAAATAATAATAGCAACTACATCAGAGGTCAAGTACGGGTATTAACTAAAACCACATATGTAAAGAACTTAATGTTGTCCCCGGCCTATCGTCATTCTTCAATAAACATACAATAATCATACACAATAGCAATCACAGTAATTACTGTTTGTCATTTGACCTATGAAATTAGAGCAGATTGGGGGAAGGAAGCATGACAAGATTGTGAGAGAATCTGGAAACTTGCACTCTGAAGTTCATTTCCATATCCCAAAATAAGGAGTATCACTGGTGCCCACCTGATGTCACAGAGAATTTTCTTTGGTTTTGCTTTGGCATTGTAATATGCCACGGAAATCTTCTCAGTACTGTCTCACTGGAATTGTGCACAAGGTAACGAATGCTCTGTGACATGCTGTGTAGAGAATTAAAAACCATGCATGCCATATTAGGCAAAATTTTATTTTAAAATAAAAGTATGAAGAAAACTAAACTTTGCACGTTACTTCAAAATGTGGACCTCTTTTTAGCTACTGATTCTGACCAACTGAGAACTCGAGTTCCCATTTACTCTGATAGGCTGATAGGTATTTCCCTATTCTGGGGTCATACTTATTCTAAACAATGGCAACTGGCCTGTATAATGATACATACATATCTGAGTTACAAACTATTATCTTCTCTGTCTTGAAAACCCTTGATGGTATTTACATTCTAAATTAAACTGAACACTGTATATTGATTTTAATATGTTAAGATGAAATTCAATTTCATGACGACTACTAACATCACAGTGTATGTAGGATCAATGTGTTTGCTGATTTCCTGCTTCCAACCAATATCTCCCTGAGGGTTTGAGACAAGATTTACAGAATATTGTTTCTGAAGATGCGTGCATAAATATGCTATCAAATAAGCTACAATGCATTGCACATTAGGCAGTGAATGATTTGTTTGCTGCATGCTAATCAGCCTGGCATAAATGCTGACACATCCTTTGGTGAGTTCGCCATTGAGAATCCTAAAGCTCAGTTCCTTTCCATAGGAGCAGAACTGGCAGGAGAGGTCTCCCTGTGACTGCTCTTAGAATTCACCCTCCCTGAAAAGGAGGAAGTATTTCTCAACCAAGACAAAGCTATGGGTGTACAGGATGCGACTGCTGAGATGGCAGCAGGCCTACCGGCCAATTAGGTACAGGAAGTATATGTGTGTGTGTGTGTGTGTGTGTGTGTTGATCTAGCTCCATAAAGCCTTTCTTTGACAACCAGAAGGGTACTCTAATGCAGTAGATAGGAGCATGAACTTGGAGTTTATCAGCCCTAGGGTCAAGTCCAGATTATAACATTTACCAGCTGGGTCACCCTGGGCAAATTATTTAACTTATCTGTGACTTGATGTCCTCCTCTGAAAAGTGTGAAGACTGCCCTGGTTGATATGGCTCAGTGGTTGAGTGCCAGACTGTGAACTGAAAGGTTGCCAGTTCAATTCCCGATCACAGTATATGCCTGGGTTGCTAGCCAGGTCCCCACTTGGGGGCGTGCGAGAGTCAGCCAATTGATGTTTCTCTCCTTTCTCCCTACCTTTCCCTCTGTCTACACAGACATCTACACAGAGATGTCTATCAGTGTTAGTTGGCTGCAGGTGGGAAGCTAATTCCCTCTATTGTCTTCCTCCAACCTATTTCTCAAGCTTCTTTTCCATTAACAGTGGCAGGACTTGAATCCGGGTAATCTGGCTACAGCACCCACGTCCTTGACCACTCACCCCCACAGTCTTCTGTTTCAGAAGAAGGTGAGAGTAGAGTATGGGAGACCCGTGAGAGGCCATCATTAGAAGGCAGGAGAGACAGAATAAGAGCCTGAAATAATATTACAACTAAAGTAGAATCGTGGTACATCGAGGCAGCTATGAGGATTTTGACAAGGGTAGAATTGATAGGATTTAGGAATGAGTGTTATTTGGGAAAATGAGAAAGGTGATTCGAATGTGGCCAACTTTGCCTCTGGGAGGAAACCAGTCAGGGCATTCCTGGGCTAAAGTAGCACCGTGGCGAGTAATACAAAAGCAGGAATGTTGGAGTCTGGCAAAACCTTGGATGACTTTGTGCACTACTTGTTTATCTATCTACAAAAGTAAATATTTGTGAGGTTATTTGTGATTAAATGAGCTGTATAATGTTTATAGAACATAGGAGGCATTGAATTAACATTAATTTCTTTTCCTGATGAACAGACCAGTGGATGTTGATGAGAAGACAGAGGATAGAGGAGAAAGATGCTGTCACAGAGGGTTAACCTCCCCTCCTTTGGCTACAATTGCTCCATCCTTAGAAATTCTGGGGACTTGCAGGGGGAGGCAAGAGTTGAGATGCAGACATGTTTCACCTGGGAGTTTGGAGTTGGCCCAGGCGATCCTGGCTGCCCATCTGTATGGGGAGGGTGGGTAGAGTGGGAGAGAGAAAGAAAGGGCGTGGAGAGAAAGAGGAGCTTCTCTGCTCTACAATGGGGCTGACATCCTCATATTATGGTCCAAGGCAAGTTAAATCAGAGGGCGATGTCTACATGCAAAGTTCTTTACGAACAACCAGAAAACACCTGGGAGATGTCTTTGGCCACACACCACAGTTGTGACCTTGTAGCTAATCTAGAATATGAACTTAAAATTTGGAAAAGAGCCAACAAATTTTAAACCCATTTGTGAGAACCTCTGGAGCATCATGCCATATGAGAATCCTCCCTTAATAGACTTTGCACATAAACCGGTTGGCCATTTAATTACTGGATTCAGGAGATTAAGGCAGAAACTGGAGAGAAGGATCATAGAATTGATGAGACTAGATCAATTCTACAGTCAGATTCCCAGGGCAATGAGACAACTTGTAAAGAATTGAATCTATAACCTATTCCATGGTCAGAATTGTCTAATCTATAGAGAAGAAAGAGCCAAGAAAATAGTTTCTGAGAATAGAAGAGATTATGAACTTTCTGAAATAAAGGCAAAAGAGGAAAAGAACTCCCTTGGCTGGGTAAAGCTTACAATCCTTTATTAACCTAAATAAAAGGCCCCAACCCTGGAAGGCTTCAGAAAGACACTTCATACTTGTCAAGCAGGGGAGCGAGGCTTATTGAGTCATCTGAATGCCCCAGAGAGATGAAACAGAATTTTCTATAATGCCTAAAACAGTGAGCTTGAGCTGCACTCAGAGCGTAAAGCAGCAGAAGGTTATGCAGCAAATCTTGCAGACTTCTCCCCTGGAGAAACCCGGCGTCTCCACCCAGGTGACTGACTCCCCATCAACATGCATAGCACACCTCATTCTAGGACCTCTCTATTCTTTTTTTCTTTGAGTACTTTATTGCTTATGCTATTACAGTTGTCCCAGTTTTTGCCCCTTTGCCTCCCTCCACCCACCTGCCCACCACTTCCACGGTCAATCCCCACACCATTGTCCATGTCCATTGTTCCTTCAGGTATGTTCTTTGACTAATCCATTCACATTTTTTCAATCAGTCCCCACCTCCCCGCTCCCCTCTTACTGCTGTCAGTCTATTTCATGATTCTATGCCTGTGGCTCTATTTTGCTTATTAGTTTATTTGTTCATTAGATCACATTTATAAGTGAGATCATATAGTATTTGTTTTTCAACAGCTGGTTTATTCCACTTAGCATAATATTCTCCAGTTCCACCCATGCTGTTGCAAAAGGTAGGAATTCCTTGTTTTTTAGTGCTGCATAGTATTCTATCATGTGAACGTACCACTGTTTTTTTACCCACTCACCTACTGATGGGCACTAAGGCTGTTTCCAAATCTTGGCTCTTGCAAATAGTGCTGCTATGAATATAGGGGTGCATAAATTCTTTCCCATTGGTGTTTCAGGATTCTTAGGGTATATTTCCAGCAGTGGAATCACTGGGTCAAAAGGCAGTTCAATTTTTAATTTTTTGAGGAAATCACAAACCACTTTCCACAGTGGCTGCATTAGTCTGCATTCTCACCAAAAGTGCACTAGGGTTCCCTTTTCTCCATATTCTCGCCAGCACATGTTGTTTGTTGACTTGTTAATGATGCCCATTCTGACCAGTGTGAGGTGATATCTCATTGTGGTTTTAATTTGCATCTCTCTGATGGCAAGCAATGTTGAGCACTTTTTCTTATGTCCATGAGCCATCTGTATGTCCTCCTTGGAGAAGTGTCTATTTAGGTCCTTTGTCCATTTTTAATTGGATTGTTTGTCTTCTTGGTGTTGAGTCATGTGAGTTCTTTATATATTTTGGAGATGAAACCCTTGTCTGATGTATAATTGGCAAATATGTTCTCCCATACAGTTACTTCCCTTTTCATTTTGATGATGGTTTCTTTAGCTGTGCATAAGCTTTTTAATTTAATATAGTCCCACTTGTTTATTTTTTACTTTATTTCCCTTGCCCTAGGAGATACATTGGCAAACATATTACTATGTGAAATATATGAAATTTTACTGCCTATGTTTTCCTGTAGGATTTTTATAGTGTGATGACTTATATTTAATTTTTTTGTCCATTTTGAATAAAAGAAGAATAAAGTTGGAGGGATCATATTCCTGATATCAAACTATACTACAAGACCATTGTAATCAAAACAGTCTGGCACTGGCATAAAAACAGACACACAGATGAATGGAACAGAATAGAGAGCCCAGAAATAAACGTATGCCTTTGTGGTCAATTAATATTTGACAAAGGAGGCAATAGCATACAATGGAGTAAAGACCATCTCTTCAAGAAATGATGTTGGGAGAACTGGACAGGCACAGGCAAAAAAAATGAAACTAGACCACCCACTTACACCACACACCAGAACAGGACCTCTTTATTCTTCACGGTTTCTTCCTGGCCAACATAGGCGTGCTCTGTCCTTAGATCTGAAGCCCTTGTGATTCAGATCAGCCCGTACAGACCTCCTGGCTGCGTGCCTTCAGTTGGTGACGCCAGCTCATTATCGCGGCCAGGGAGTTGAGGCAGTTCTACAGCGGTCATTCTCAAAGTGTGGTCTGAGGAGCCCAGGTCCCTCACACACTTTCCTGGGACTCACAGTGACCTCCCTTTTCCAGTTATGTATACACGTAAGGCTTCATTCCCTTTACGGACTTCAATCAAAAGGACCTATGGCAATTCATTGAATGAAGCAGCAGATATGAACACGCAATTGCCATTTATAAAGCCGGGCATTTTAAAAGGTTTCCAAAGGTACAAAACAATACTACTCTTTAAAAACTTTTGTGTTTTGAAAAATATAGTTATTTGCCCCTCGAAAATGTTATGTATGTTAACATGTGATAGGTTCATGATGTTATTTTTAAATGAATTAGGGTATGTTTAAGTTTTCAGTTTTAACCAATGACACAGTTAATATCAATAGATGTAATGGGTACAAAACAATAACCTCTTTAGGGTTCTCAAAAATTTTGAGAATGCAAAGGAACCTTTAAAAAGTTTGAGATCTGCTACCCTAGAAGGATGTTGCCTGTTTTGTTTTCTACATTTCCATTTTGGATAAGACTCTTTGGACACATGTATTAAAGAAAACTGCCATCAGGAGATTGTGGGGAGATTCTCATTTTGGTAATACAGCTACCAAATCAACTACCTTTTGGTAAATAAACACAATGCTATTCTCCATACTCTTTAAAACTTCCATAAAGAAATAAAAATATACCACAGTTTACAAAAACCGCCATAATTCTCAACTTCCAATTGCTGCTGGAATTACTTTCACAGACCAGGCTAACTGCAGGCTTTAGGCCTATCTGATCTACTTATTTCAGATAAACAGATGAAGTACGAGTGTTAACTTCCAATCTACCCTTTTAACACCTCTTCAGCAATCATTCCCAAGGCACCCATTCTTGAGTCCCACCCAGATTTCCTGATGCAGAATCTCCCAGTGTGAATCCAGGAAACCTGTGTTTTTATTAAGGGCCCCAGGTAATATGATGTGTAGCCAGGTTTGGGAACTAACTTACAGCATTTTGCCTGAGCCACAGCTCTCAAATTTACCTACTATAATTCAAGGCAGTAGCTGTCAAAAAGGTTTTATAACTCAGATATACTCTTACTTCTAGTTTTCCATTCTTTCTCACCTAAGCCTCTGAAATATTTTAATACATGAGAGGCAGTTGTTTTGTCCCAGTTTTTACTGCTTTTCCATTAGATTCTGTCTCTCCCAGGGAAAGACCATTTTATTTATAAAGGGGTCAGATCACTTTGCCACAGAAATAAGCCTGAGTTAAGCAAGGTTAAGTGGGTTAGTGACAAAATGTGATCAACAATAAGACAGTCAAGATCATGGTCATCAGGCCTTGGTCACTACAAACACCAGGAAAGGACGTAGATGAAGTCACAACTCTACCAGCGCTGAGAGCAGTAACAGGCATGAGTCTGTGAACACTTGCTTCCAGGGGCTTCCTGCAGCTGCCTGCTGACTTTGTCCTGGGATCTTCCACTCTGGTTTTAAAGGGACCAGTTCCTTTGGGGAGGATAAAGGAGACGGACTCAGGTTAGATCTGAGCAGACTGTCTGAAGACTGAACTCTAGCTCCCTTGTGGCTGGAACTTGCAAGTGACATGAGACTGGGTATCAACCTGAGGGTTTTTTCCTTTATTTTGTTTGTTTATTTTTTAGTATACACATCATTATGAGAGAAACCGAAGCGAGCAAAGCAGGGCAAGCATCCATAAATGTGCTGGGTAGGTGAGTTATCTTCAAAATCCCGGGTACGATGGTGGTAATAAAGGCCTTTGATTTGTTTTTAATTATTTATACTTCGCTCATTTTTAAAGTAGGCATCTAATTTATAATAGAAACAGAGACTTGAGGAGGAGACCATCCATTCCTCTCTCCCTGTCAGCGCGGGGCTGCTTCCTGCAGAACATTTTGGAGTGCTTCGCCCCGCAGACACTCTGTCTAAGTCGGCTCCACCACGAGCCTAATGCACTGGTCGTGCTTGATCACCGTGCAGGGAGGGCCGCGAGAGCAACATTGGTATTAATAGCACAAGTGCGCAGAATCCCGGTGACAGGGCTTTACCATTCACTCGGGAAGACACGGCACATTCATATTGACTTGCTCTGGGAAAGTATTTCCTGAGACCCTTTCTCACGTCCCCCCCATTATGCCATTACCAGTAGTTAGGGCTTTCGGCTGTCTTTGATGGAGAGGTGGGATGCCGTCTTTTCTAAGTGCTCCCACAAAGTGCTGACTTGGCAACCCTGGAGACAGAGGGCTCTGTCTATCCCCAGAAGAGGCAGAACCTAAGCAATGGCGGCAGGAGTGTTCCGTATTGGCTTGCCAACAGATTTCAAAACTTGCTTTGTAAAGCTTAATTCTGGACTTTCAACCTGAGGACGTGGAGAGGTGATATTGCATTGGAAGGTGCGATGATACAGCCAGCCAAGTTCATATTAATTTCTCAGGAACCAAAGGACAGCCAGCAATGATTCTCCTGATGGCTTCATGCCTCATTTAACTATTCCTGAAAACTCCACTCACTGCTCTCAAACACTCACTTGATTTTTGAAAATACTATCAGGTGAAGATCAGGCATTTTATCTTCTTAAATTGAAGCAGAATGTATGCATATAAATTGTGGAGATGCCTTCAGTAATCAACCAAAAAATAATTTATAGACAAATTAATTAAGTCCTTTCCCTCCTCTCTTTTCACTTCCCACATCCCTGGAGGAGAATAAAGGGGAGCTATCGAAGCCTGTTCAAAATTTATTTCAAAAAAAGTCTCTGAGACAAAGAAGTGAACATGACAGAATCGTGTCTAACCACACTGAGTTCCCTTGAAAACTGCCTTTCGGAAAACTCTGATTCTTAAGTGTTATTCCAATCTCTCTACAACTTTAAACAAGCTTCTTGCTAGAAATAATAGTATTAAATTAAAAGTATAAACAATTATTAGAAATATATAGGCTTAGCAACCATTAAATTTGTTCCTTAAGCAGGTTTATTACTTTCCTGCATACTTGCATAAAAATTTGTCTTCTACCAACTTGACGTGAAGTAGCCGGGATCAGATTTATTCCGCTTATCAATACCATTATTTTGCACTGTCGGGGATTCAGACTATTACCTGGGTTGCCGCTACAGTTCCTCAAGAAGCTGCCTCTCCCCTACCCCCTCCCACCAACTCGCCAATGTTGAGCAATTATTTTGTTTGTTGAAAAATAAGCTTAGTCTTATATCAAAGGCTGTGCTGCACCGATAGTGATTTAGAATTCAAATGTGGCTAATTTATAAAACAACCACATATCACTGTTCGCAGCAGGAATCAGGTGCTTAAAACAAACTCCTCTCAGTACAGTTTCTTTTCTGGGGCCTTCTGCTTTCAGAGAAGTCTCTGGCTAATACTAGACTGCGTTTCCTTTCTTCCAGCCTTCACAGGTGATCCCATGTGTAACTACCCCAGACCTGACCAGAACACAGCCGCCCGAGTTTTGGTGGGAGTGGAAGAGATGGTGGGAGGAGAGGACGTGAATGCCTAGTCTGGGGCTTTGAACCAATCACATTTCCATCCCTGTGGTGCCTGCCTAGCTACTAGGGTTCTCCATACCTGCCTTAAAGAGCTCACAAGAACCAAGAAAGAAAATCTGTGAAAGTGTTTGGTAAACTAAAAAAAAAAACCAAAAAACCACATCTTTTAATTCACTTCAACACCCTCTTTCTCTTCTTTTAATTTTGCCTCTTTTTATTGGCTCTTTCTTCTCAATTAGGGTTTTTTTTCCTTATCCAAAGTCCTATGCCTGCTTGATAACTCTTTCCTTCTTTCCTCAATGGCACCTGAGTTATACTTTTCTCACTGAATACGTCACCCATGTAGTACCAGACATGTGACCCCATGGGTCTGAAACAGTTCAGACACAGAATTCCATTTTATTAAACTTGCCAAGAAATCACTTGCTGTGTTCATATTCTCTCCTACCATTTCCCTAAAGAAGAAAACAAGAGGAAAAGAAGGAAGAAGAAAAGAACAAGAAGAAAGAAGAGAAGGAGAAACCAATGTCTGTAGGGCTGCACCATCAATGTTAGTGTTATTTGACCGATCAATTGTGAAGAATGAGTCGTGCAAATGCACCTGGGTCCAGCGTGAGCAGTCAGCCTCAGAAAACACAGGAACCAGGTCAGCAGGAAGAAATCCCGGCGAGGAGTAAACAGTTTCCTGCAGAGGTTGGTGTCGCAGTTATTTTGCTGCAACCATTTGTTTTCTCATATATAACTATGTTCAAGAAAGAAATCCCCCAAATTTGGGACATAGACCCATCCCTTGACCAAGGGGCAAGTATGAGAAGTAGGGCAGAAGGGTACTCTGATTGACACTTATTTCCATAAGGACCACAGAAAATGAGTAACAGTGGTTAATTCCATAAAGGAAAATAGGGTTGCTGTTATTAAGAGAGGGAAAGGAGGAGAGAGAGGAAGAGAGAATTTGAAGGAACAGGTGCCAGGTTGCCAAAATGACAAATTCCCACTTTGCCACACAAAAGGCTTCCACCTCTGAATTCAATTTAGTGGTCCTTATTTCCTTGGAAATATAAACAGGTCATGGCCAGGTAACTCAGTTTATTGAAACCTCATCCTGATATGCCTAGATTCTGGGTTCAATCCCCAGTCAGGGCACATACAAGAATCATCCAATGAATGCAGAAATAAGTGGAACAGCAAATCAGTGTTTCTTTCTCTCTCTCCCTTTTTCCCTTCTTCCTTTCCTCTCTCTGTAAAATCAATAAACAAATTTAAAACTGCAATGGGACGCATCTACCTTGCTCTGGCTTAGGCCTAAAATTGCATAAGCTTCTTGACAGCCACTTTACATTATTTGTTCATATACATGCAAAGTTAGCTGAAGCTCCTAAGTCCTTTTCACATGAATTTTATTTAAGCCAGGTCTTACCAGCAACCTTATATGTGTACAACAGATCTTGTAAATTACATGGAGAATTTTACTTTTATCCTTATTAATTTACACCATTAGTTTCAGTCCACCAAGACCTTTTCAAATTCCTTTTCCTGTCATCCAGTACTTTGCCGCCTCTCCGAGACCGAAACCATCATGTGCAGATTTATAAGCTTCTGTACAGAGAGTAGTGGTTTGGAGAAGGCTGCAGAGGCCGACGGCCTTGATTTGCATTTGCGCTTCATCACTTACTAGCTATGCAAAGTGGGGCAACTTTCTTAATTGTTTTGTGTCTCAGTTTTCTTATCTGTAAATTAGGGATAATATTACCTGCCTTGTAGAGTCTTTTCTTTAAAGAAGATTAAATGAGTTGACTCATATGAAAAGCTAAGCATATAATTCATGTACAATAATTCTTAGTTACAATATTATTTACATATATCTAAATGATGAAAATGTATAGATTAGAATCCTGGCAGAGTCTTCCTTGTATATGGAATATTCTCTATATGTCGCTGAAAGTTATTGACACATCATCTTCTGCTTTTTCAACCTAAATCTAAAAGTAGTATTAATATTTAGCCCTGCTTCCCCATGTCATTTTAATAGGACCGTGTACCTGTTTCCATTGCATCCAGGGCAGTCTCTCCAGAGGCTGCTTATAGACACAGTGAGCAGTCTCTACTTCCAGTCTTCGCCCTTCAGCTCTTAGCTGAGTGCTTGGAGGCCAGTCTCTTAATTTCTATGTATCCTATGTGCCTCGTCTGAAAACATTGAAAAGTTGGATCAGCTATGATTTTCTTTAAAGTCCAGGTTACTTTTTAAATTCTTAGTAAAACTCATGTCTAAATTCTTGCACACAATTCCCTAAAATCCTGTGGCTGTAAAATCCTGTGTCCCTCAGCAGTACCTCTCTGTCTAGACTTCTGTGAGGTTCTGCCATCATCTGTGTCCCCTGTGTGGACCACTGAGACCCACCTGGCCATTGTGACTGAGTGATTCTCAGTGAGGAATTTGTACTCTATCCACAGCACGTAGGAGGGTGGTGTTAGGGTACGAACAATGTTTGTGAACACCTCAAGTGAGAATCAGATTCTTAAATCCAGCCACGGATTTGCTGAATCAGTATTCCTGGGAATGGGGCCTAGAAATGGATAATTCTGTAAGCTCCCAGATGATTCGTATGCACGTTGATGTTTGAGAACTACTCACCAACCCAGGGTACATATCTGTCGGAAATTCTTGTGGGATGAGCCCGTCCTCTGCCTATGAACAGGAAGCCTGCCAGATATATTGTTAGGAATTGCACGTGGTCCTTCACTTGTTGTCAACTTGCACAGAGCCACCCAAAATGGATCACGCATGAATACCCATCCATCCACTCCTCGGCCGATGCATCTGTGATATCTTCAGCGAGCCACTCAAACCGCAGAACCTACTCTTAGGAATTAGCCTTGGAAAACACTTTCCAAAATAGTCAGAGATGAACTTCCCCATCAGGGATTTCCTAAGTCACTTCTGCTTTAGAAAATAGATTCTCTCTTCCTGGCTGGCTCCCAACGGTACATTAGAGACCCCGCAACTGAAGTGAGACCAGCCTTCCAAAACCTCAGCCTAAGCACTCTCAGGGCACCACACAACACTGAGTCACCAGCACGCTGGACATAAAAGCAGGGGCCCTGGGGGTCACTGAAGGGGGCGGAGAAGAGGTCTTTCCCTGAAGAGAGCTGGTAGTCCAGGTGGAAAACCTCGGGCCCGTCTGCAATAGTCTAGTCAAAAGCTGTGAATTCTGACACCCATATTGTTTATCCAGCTCCTTATTTCCCCCATTTCGATGATCTGTCTCCTCATTTTATAATCAATATACTCAGTTACCATGAAGAGATGCTAAGTGTGCTAATTAACTGCTTTCCAGTGCTACGAATGTTAAGTGCTACTGTATTTTGAGCCTGTTCTGCAGAGAAATGTCATATATTCAGAGCTGTCAAAAGGATATTTCTATTCACACTGGATTCCATTTAAAAATTAGCTTCGTAAAATTTTGTGAGCCTCTCCAAGGGATAAGAGAGGAAAAAATGTTTATTATTAGTTTCTTCTTAATTCAGCCTTGTCCCTAAGGTTAATAAATCTGGGTAGGGAACAATGAAAGAAGACTAAACTCAGAACACTGTCCTTTAATTATTTTTTTAATCATGCTGATTAATCTTTACTGACACCAGCAAGTTCTTATATGCTTTTTCTTGAGGCAAATTGTTCTCTACTCAGATTCTATTTCTTTCCTAGCATGTAGTCATGTCACCAAACCAAAAAAAAAAAGCAGAACTTGTTAAGGATGTTTGCAAAGTGAAACTTGGACTCTATATCACTAATTGTTGGACAGAATTAAAATAATTAGTGTGATTTCCTAATCTCAATTATTAAGTTTTTAGAAAAATACTTAGTTTTATTTCTTTAAGTGGGTGCAATGGCTATGTTTAACATGCAGTCACATTTCCAGAAACAGATGTTAGATTTTAGTCAGGCCTCTCTCTCTTCTAAAAGTTGTCTTCCTGAGAGGGTTTTAAGTGGTACTTCCTGACCCTGTATATACTGTTAGTTTTCTCATCAAACACTTCATCCATTTTTAATATAAATTTAACCCCATGTATAATTATCATAAGTTACAAATAATTGGAGGAATTTGGATAGAAATTTCAGAGCATTTTAAGAGACTTATCTCTCTATGAAGATAAATATCACAACAAATTATTAGCTAAAATGTCTCAAAAAATTTAGAGTCTTAAAACACTCAAAGATGGAAAAAACTTAGAAATCCACTAAATTGACTATGTTTCTTCATACATGAGAAACATAAAGCTCAGAGAGGTGAATCTAAAGATACAAAGTATAATAAGCAGGTTTCACCTCACAGTCCCACCTGAAACTATGGGGATGTACAGCCTTGCAGAAGAAGAAATTCTGACCGAGACCACCTCCAGGGACGCAAAGATGCGTTAACCAGCTCTGCTCCTCTCTGGGCGCTACTCAGGCCAACCCTCCTCTGGGTTGCCTTTATGTGGCAAAGAGAGAGACCAACAACTACCAGTTTAGATTATCCTTTCAATTCATAATCCCAGTGAAAAGCAAGTGTCTCTTTCCTGATAGTTGCAGCACAATTCCACAAATTGGACAGATTTGGCCATGTATTCATCACTGGCTAGGGATGTAAGAGACTAACTCATGTGTGCCATAGGTTTAGAGCCCAGCCAGGGTAGAGGTGGGGATGGGGACAATTCCCTTTAAAAAAAAAAAAAGGTGCTGTCCAAGCTAAAGTAACAAACACCCATAAGCCACCATCACAAGTTAGCTAGTAATGAAGTCAATAGTATAGTCACAGTACTGATTTCTGTCCAAAAAGTTTTGTTTGGTTTTGTTTCTCTGTTTTTGTTTTACCTAATCATAAGAGAAAGTTTATTTAGAAAGCTACGGAGGCAGAAGAAGTGAGCCAGCTGGTATGCATGGACTCAGGAAACAGTTACACAGGCAAAAGAAGGGCCCTTGGAGCTTAGGAGAAAGGAAGCAAAGGTATGTGACTTGAAGGAAGAAGGGGGGGGGGGAGGCAGAAAGGTGCAGGTGAGAGAGGGGGAGAGAGAGAGAGAGAGAAATATCCTATCCATAAAGTTTTTGTTTTGCTTTGCTTTAATTTTAGACCCCATTTGTTTACTGTTTGGTTTGGCTTAATTTAGGTATTCGAAAGGGGTAAATCTTAAATAATATCATCTCGTGCCTGGTAATATTTCTCTTCTTTTTTTTCTTTATTTCACCAGAGTGAATCTCTCTCTCTCTCTCTCTCTCTCTCTCTCTCAGACTTGCAGAAATACATGGTCCTTTGTAAATGGAATGCCTCATGGGAGAGACGTTCAAGAGGAGATTCTTAATGTCTGTTTTTCTAGTTTCCAACATATGGTCCAACATGTGGCCAAAGAAATGCTGAGGGTGTCCGGTTCCCCAACTCTGGTCTGCTTCCTAAAGTGGGGGAAAACACTGATATGAGTCCCAACTGACCCCAAACATTTAGAGCCTTTTAACTCTTCTTCCAAGAGCCTCTTACAAAAGAGTCCATATTTGTCCTAAATGGGGACTGTTTGAAAAGGGCCACTTCGAGATCTGGCTGGTTTTCCCTGAGGCTGGCACATGGTCTATTCACTAAGAGTAAAAGGGAATAAGTGCACTCCATCAGCCTCCTTCCCTTTTCTATCAAATGTAAGTGGTGTTATAATATTGATATGATCAAGACTAATGAGCCATTAATTCTAATTCAAAAAAAATGAGGTAACTGAACATGGTCTTTCACAGCGCATTGATCTGATATGCCAGATGAAGGCAAGGTTACATTTCCTCTTGGAAATATGCCTGCTCTTCACAAGCAATTTTAAAATGTTCCCCATATGGATGTGCTCTCCTGCATGCCAAAAATAAATCTAATAGAAGAAGACAAATATAATGAATGTCTGAGGAGAAAATGTGGCCAGCTCTTATCATTTCTTCATCCTTCTTCTTCTTCCTCCAAGGGTCAGGCCTGGTGGCAAGTCACTTTGTGAGTCACCAAAATGTTTTTGGGGGATGCACTGATTTGATCATCAATGCAAGTGTGGGAGAAGGTCAGAAAATGTGGACATCTATCTCTTCTCCCACACAATAGTGAACATCGAGAGGACTAAGTTTCAATTAGTGACCAAAATTACCACTTGGGGACTAACTTCACATGGATGTGACTTGGGGTGGAAGGACAAAAGAGACATCACATTCTACCATGTTAAAGAGGCGATTTACTAGGCCAACTAGAAGCTGCAAAATAGATTTGGGTGCACTTTCTTCCTTTGAAGGAATGAATAACTATTCAAAACAATTCAATTTTCTTAGAGAAGAATTTGGTGCACAAATTTGGAGATATTGCTTCTCATAACTGAAACAAGTAGAATGCTGAATGTTAACCCCATGAAAATTATTTTAAATGACAGTCACACTCTGACCTCCAAGGAACTCCGATCAAACTACCTTTGCACATACTTGAATGGCAACTTGAACATTTGTGCTGGCCCGCGCTGAACTGTGGCTGCCGAAAATTCCTATGTTGAAATCCTAGCCCTTAATACCTCAGAATACAACTGTGTTTGGAGATAGTGTCTTGAAAAAGAGAACTGAATTAAAATGAGATCATTGGGATGGAACTAAAATCAAATAACCATTATTTTTATATGAAAAGGTTAGGACACAGACATGCATGAAGGGACAGCCATGTGACAATCCAGGGAGAAGGTGGTCATCTTCAAGTCAAGGAGAGAGACCTCAGAAGAAACCATCTCTGCAGACACCTTGATCTTGAATTTCTAGGCCCCAGAACTGTGAGAAAATAAATTTCTGTTATTTAAGCCACCTAGCCTGTGGTACTTTGTTAGGGCAGCCCTAGCAAACTAATACATACAGCAACAGAACATTAATATGGCTCTAAATCTCTTAGTAATTATTTTTAGAATGTGGGTATAACATTTTTTAAAAAACCCAAAAATTAATTATGTAAAGAATACAGTGATTGGAATTATCCCTAAAAGCGGAAGAATTTAGTCTTCACATGTTGACTCTACTATTAAGAGCAAAAAGTGATTTAAAATATCCAGCAGAAATTAATCACCCATGGTTGTTTGAAAGGAAATTTTAGAGAACTAGAGCATGTCAGTAATTTGTTTTTCTACTAGAAACTAATATTGGGGAAATAAAAATTTTTAAAAAATTTCTCACAACCCAGAAATCCTCTCCACCAAGGCAGTGGAGAAAGAAAACACTTTCATCATTGAACAAGTGTTAAACCAGAATGTGATGTGCATCACAGGAAATGTGCTAAGAAATTGCAAAGATAAAAAGAAGTCTAATCCTTTTACATAGACATGCAGATAAAACCATTCCATACACATTCTCAAGATAAACAATAACTAGTCCTCAAATCAGAGGATCGATAGCACCATTTGTCTCACGTAAACTATCCCAACTGCACCTGGTAATTGCAGTGACCGCCTGGGTACGCTAATTGACTTATCCAAAGGAAAAACAAACTTCCTGTGCCTTTATGGTGGGAGGTAATTTTTTCAGTTCCAGCAGTTCACTCACTGGACGTAAGACTCCTACCCTTCCAGAGGAACGGGGAGATTGATGTCCACATTTCCAAGAGAGGGCTCTCCAGTCCCCGAGAAAGACGTTTGCAGGTCAGAGAGATGACAAAATGCCAATCTAGTCTTCAAAAGAATTTACATACATTCCAAAGAGAGGTGAAAGTATGTACAATTACAAGTTTTCTACAGAAAATGCTCAAAGGAAAAGGGGGAAGGAAATCTTTTTCCTTATTTTTCAGCAGGGAGAATTAAGCCTCTTACTTTTAATTTGTATTTGTCCTTACATTATCATTTGAGAGATAAAACAGAAAGAAATAATTCATGTGTTCACTGGCTTTTAGAAAGCACAATTTTTAGTGTGTAGAAATATTCAAACCCTTAATTTAAAAATTCCCTGTGGATGTGGCGATCGTCTTCCAAGCCAAAAAAAAAGCTTAGGGTTAGGGACTCCCTAACTGAAGGGACCAAAAAACCAACTTCAACCCAAGAGAAGACATGTTATGGCAAAACCATCTTTACTCCTAGATTCTGCTAATTCAAGATGTGACAGGAACCACATAGCAGAGGGGACACTCTGGCTCCATTAAACATTGAACATACATCTTACTCTGTTTAGGGGATTTCTCAAAATTCATAGATGGGGCCAATCATTTATGATCATTTTTTTTTTATCCTGGTGTTAACTATTCACGCAGTTTCAGAAATCAGTGAATAGTCATCTGGTAGTAGAGCCAGATGATGGGTTTTAAAAAATGGATGAACTCAAATTAAATCAGCCAAGATGGAAACTGTAGGAGTCTGCCTCCACACATTCTGGAAAGCAAGCTCCAGAAGGACCTCCTCCTCATCTCTCCTGTACCTCTTCCCCAGGACCCTGGACCTTGGGCCTCTTACCCAGTCCCTTAGCTTTAAATTCCAGCCCTGCTGTCAGTCCCCAAATGCATATCTCCCCCCACACTCCAGAATTCTACTTCCAATGGCTTACTTGACATCTCCACTGGCATACTTCATCCTCCACATGCCCCAAACTGAACTCCCCATCTTCCCCCTAAAACTCTGCACTTTCAGCCTCCCCCATCTCTGTTAATGGCAATCCCCAAACTTTCAGTCTTTCAGGCCATAAATCTCTGCATCCTTTTTGACGTCTTTCTATACATCAAGATATCAGTTGAACCCTGGCCAGGTGGCTCGATTGGTTGGGCAGGGCACAGGCCTAGGCTGCAGGTTCAATCCTGTAATGTTCGGGGCACATTAGCACATCATACGCCATCCCTCTCTCTCAGTTCGTTCAATTGTTTCCTAAACGCTCTCCTCATTGCTGCTTTTAACCCTCCAAGGTCTACTCTCAACACGGAAAACAGAGTGGGCCCCTTTTCTTTTATTCTACCACTCTCCCTCCCTCTCGCTCTGCGGCAGCCACACTGCACTTGCATCTGTGCTGCCTGTGCTCTCACCTGCCACAGGGACCCTGCACTTGCTGTTCTGAACACCTAGGAGAGTCCCCCTAAATCTTCACATGGCCGGTTTCTTCCCGTGGCTGGTTCCTTCGTGTGGCTGGTTCCCTTTCCCTCTCAGGTTTCGGTTCAGAAGGCATCTCTGAGTGGGAAGTTCCCTAGCCACCCTGCCCACATTAGTCCCCTACTCATCCTTTATCACGTCATCCTATATTACTTTCTTTGCAGCACATTTTTACTGCATGGCTTACTTGGCTGTTCTCACTCGTCCTCCTCCCTCTCCTCGACTACAGTTGGAACCCCGGGAGGTCGGAGATCTTGCCTGTCACGTTCCCCGCTGTGCCCAGCACATCACAGGTCCTCAATAAATACTTGTTGAACTGTTCCGTGATGCCCTGTGGTGAGACCAACCTGAAACACTTGTCCACATAGACTTGCATGTGATTCCACAGAGAAAATCTGGTTACCTAATAATAAGGGCAGGGTGCTATAGTTTCTTTAACATTTTGTCTAATTTATGTGAGGTTTTTTCCTTCTAACTTTGAAACTGGGGAAAATGCTCAAGAACTTCATCCATCCTCAATAAACACTCCTAAGAATAAAAAAAACTCACCATTTCCCCTTGGATCTCACTTGCAAAGGGGACATGACCAGGCCCGTGGGTATTGGCCTCACTACCCTGCTCACCAGCGAGCCGGGGCCTCTCCTGCCAGACGGCCAGAAGCAAGTCGCTGATCCAGTTTCTCCAGGTTTCCCACTGGAGAAGTTAAAATGAAGGCACCTGTCCTTGTTTTGTGTGTGTTTGGATAAATTACACAGTCTAAGTAGTTTTCACATTTCAACTGATAAAAAATGTAAGAGAAATCGTCATTGCTGTGATGGATACACTAGATCAGAAACCCCTTGAAGGCAGAAACACTTCACCACTCAGACGCTACATGTTCCTGGTCCCGATATATTGATACATTTGACTGGATTCTAAATGCAGCCTGATATTTACTGACAACACACCACCCTTCAGGTAGCTGATGTATTTTTGCTACAAAATCTTTACCAAGCTCTATGAATAACAACGGAGCAATCCCATTCCTTGGGACAGAGTCTAATAAATAAAACTTAAATAGAAATAATAGTAAAGCAGAAATCAGCTCCATGTAAAAAAAAAAGGCATTTCCACAAGTTCTAATTAATATAGAGAGAGCTAGAATAAAGGAGGGCATCTCAGCTACACTGGTGTTGGTGGCCAGAGTCAGGGAGATTTATCTGGGCAGCACACCATAAATCCTTAAGAGCATTTGAAAGAATTTAATTCATGCCACTTGGTGAGGGAGAACCTACAGCGTGCAACATGTTAACGGTGGAGAACCCTGGGCTTTGGAATCAAATCCAGATATGAACTATATAGTCCTACCACTTACTAGCTATATGCTTTTGGCCAAATTGTTAATAATTTTGATTCTCAAGTTTCTCATTAGTCACATGGGGACAATGACACCATGACTGAATGCAGTGAGGACATAAGAGCCACTAACGGCCCCTCACAGGGGATATCAGTAGGCGTGTCAGGCTGAACTTGGCTGTCCTGGGGGCAGAGCAATTAGGTCAAGGAGTTAGAGGCTGGTTCTGCTCCCCAAGCTAGAAAGTTTATTTTGATGGGATTAGAAACTAATGCAGGATCTTAGGAGAGTCCCAATATCAAAGTAATACCTTAAGATAATACCTTACCCTCAGCAAGACTAAGGTGGCGAGAGGCTGAGGGAAAGGGACTGATGTGGTGGTGGTGAAGGCCTGGGTGCATAAATGATGATGGTGATAATAGCCTGTGACTAACAGCATATGGCTCTCTATATTACAGCGTTTCGGAGCCGCCAACTTGAGTCAATCCAGGGAGACTTGACACAGACTTTTATTTATGTGCTCAAGTTTGGGCACGTATGAGGCACTGTTTCTCTTCAGATTTTAGTGACTTTTCTCTCACAACAGGAAAGCATCATATTTAACAACCAAATAAAATCACTGACCAACATAAAGTCTTGCTTTAATAAAAATCAGGATTTTTTAATCAGCTAATTCATTTCACCCGGCTCCTGAGCAAGGCTGGCAATGAATACAAACCCATCAGTCTCCCTTGGCCCTTGTGTTCATCTCATTTCAAGCCAATACTTCTCACTCAAGATACATGGGGTCTGTCTGGAAAAAGTCCAGCCATTGTTAATAAAACAAGAACAGTTTGTACTACATCGATGTCACCTGGCAGCTGAGGAGAGTGGACTGGAATGCATATGTGTGAACAATGATGAATTCACTGTACTAGTCAGTGGGGCGGTAGACACCATTGAGAGCGTGTGTACTGTGTGGCTGTTGCATTAAAAATGACTGAGCCAGTAGAGCAACGAATCTGCATTGAATTTTGTGTTAAGCTTGAACATCCTCCACAGAAACTGATCTGGATGATTCAGGAGGCTGCAGCTATGGGCACCTGGTGACTGGCAGCTTCATCATGACAACGCCCCTGCTCATGCATCATGTCTCGTGAAGAGTGTTTTGGTGAAACATCAAATCACCCTGGTGACTCAGCCCCCCTGCAGCCCAGATTTGGTGCCTGACACTTCTGGCTTTCCCCAAAACTGAAATCACCTTTGAAAGAGGAGAGATTTCAGACTGTCGATGAGATTCAGGAAAACAGGACGGGGCAGCTGACGGCAACTGGGAGAACCGTGTGAGGTCCCAAGGTGCCAACTTTGAAGGGGACTAAGGTGTCATTGTCCTATGTACAATGTTTCTTGTATCTTCTTCAATAAATATTTCTGTTTTTCATATTACATGGCTGGATACCTTCTGGACAGACCTCGTATTTCTTTGTATTTCTCAAAGGCAGTAAGATTTGCTTCTGAAATACTGGCAAAGTGTCACTATGCATCGGCCCTATTCTGTATAAAATAATATCCATTCTTACAGTCCTTCATGGGCTTAGAATCTTAATATAGATTCTACTTTTCCAGAGCTTGGCAAAACCTTCATAAGTCGGGAGTTCTCTTGTACGGATCCCACTTTTTCAGAGATTAGGAATATCAGAAAATACAAAAATAAAGACTATCTTTTATTGACTGCTCACTCACTATAAACCATACAGCTATATTAAGAGCTTTCATTAAAGCCTTTCATGCCACTGCCCCCCCCATACACACATACTGAAGTATAATCTCTACATCGTAGGTGAGGAAGCTCACCTTAGAACAGCAGTTCTCACTTTGGCTCCACAGTACAGTCATTTGAGTCGCTTCTTACTAATAACTATGACAGGCTGCACCTCGGACCACTGAATCAGAATGTCCCCGGAGTGACCTAGCCAGCGGTAGTTTCTAAAACTCCGTGGTTGACTCCAGCGTGCATTCGGAGCTGAGCACCACTTTTGTAGTACCTCATCCAGGGTCACTCAGGTTGCAAGTGCCAGAGGACAGTCATTCCAGTCCAATTCCCGTGACCCATACAGCTATACCCATGGTTCTTGAACCCTGGCAGTACTATTGCAATCATCTAAGGAAATTAAAACTACCAGCAAAGAGCCCCACCCCCAGTCCAGGCTGGGTTCAGCCATGGATATTTTTTAAAGCCTTCCAAACTATTTTTAATATGTAGCCATGTTTAAGAATCATTGCTTTATATTATTCTTACTGGTTTAATAAAAAAAACCTGTAGTATTTATCTTCTTACATACCTTGAAGGCTTTCCCAAACCAATCTATACTTCTACGTGCTCTCTCATTGGCCTTTGCTTGCCCTAAGGGAAGGTATTTAGCGTTCTTGACCTCCATCTGCTAATTAATATGATCAATGACTTTAATAATGAGTACATATTGAGTATACCCAATATAAGACATAGCACCCAAACATCAGAAAGTGCCTCAAAATGTGGAAGTTTATAAATATTTTACTTTGGTTGTTTTTTTACAGTGTACAAGTCTAAAAACATATTTAAATTATTTCTAGAAATGATCAGGGGAATGACCAGAATCAATGAGAACTCCAAAAGCAGAAAAGTAGAGGAAAGGCAAATGTCACATATTTAAAGGGTGACTTATAGGACCAGGCACTGAAGATTGTAAAGACACTTTCATAAATGGAAAACATAACTAAAAGGAATTCTAAGCAAGATTCTCAAGTGGAAAAATATGAATGAGTTAATAAAGTGCTAAACAACTGAAAATACTGATTTTTTCAAATGATTCTTTTCTTGTTATATCTTAGCTTTATTTATACTTTTGTTCTGGGAGTTCTTAATGGCTTTATTGAGGTATTACTGACATATAATAAAGTGCACATAGTTAGAATTTGTAACTTGATATTTTGATATGCCTGTATATATCTTTTATATATGCTAACTTTTAGCCTATATATATATATACATATACTCATGACACCATAACCACAATTGAGTTAGTTACCCCCTTTTATAATCTTCCCCTACTTCTAGGACCCACTGATCTGATTTCTGTTACTCTAGATTAGTTTACAAACTTCTAAAGTGTCAAATATGGTTTGGGGCCAAAGAAGGTTTACAGTTGTTTTAATGAAAAAATAATACAATAATTAATAAATAATAATATGAGAATAAACTGTTTCATGTACTATGAGTGCAAACCTACTTTTGCAAAACCCTGTAAATAGAATCATGTAGTATGTTGTACTCGATGAAATCACTTAGTATGTACTCTTTTTTGTGGTGGGAAGTTTTATTTCACTCAGCATAATTATTTTGATATTCATCAATTTTGTTACATACATCAATAATTTATTCTTATTCTTTGCGGAGTAGTAATCCATTACATGGACTTACCGTGACTTGTTTATCCATCCATCTGTTGATGGACATTTGAGTTGTTTTTATGTTTGCTATTCCAGATAAAGCTGCTATAAACATTTGTATACAAGTCTTTTTATACACATATGCTTTCTTTTCTCTTGGGTAAACATATGGGAGGTAAATGGCTAGATTTTATGGAAAATATGTGTTTCACTTTTTAAGGAACTGCCAAACTCTTTCGAAATGGTTACACCATTTTATAATCTCACCAGGATGTATGAAAGTTTCCATTCCTCCACATGATACAGTCAATGAACTTGACTTTTTAAACACATTTTAATGTTCTTGTTTGTTATTGGAACATATATGTGAGTTCTGGGTTGGTTTTGATTCATTGATTTTTCTCCTTATTAAGGGCTATATTTTCCTGCTTCTTTGCATGATTGGTTATCTTCAATTAAATGCCAGACATTGTAAATTTGATAGTTGAAATCAGAGCTCTGTTTAGTGTAGGGTTAATTTTTCCCCCTGCTGAGGTAAATCCCTTCTGAATAATCTACCACTTCCCCGTGGCCGTGAAGACAGGCACTGTTTCCAGCCCTGTGGGTGTTCAAGGCATTTTCCCCTCCAACCCTTCTTTACCGTCCTTTCCCACTTAAGGGTAGTTTCTCCGTATGCATGGAGTGATCAGTACTCAGCTGAATGGTCAAGGAGGACCTTCTGCAGATCTCAAATCCTCTGTCCTGTGAACTGCAGCTGCCTTGGTCCCACCAGAGTCACAGCTCTGTCTCCTCAATTCAGGGAGTCTGCCAGCTGTAGCTTGGGTTCCTCTTTTCTGAGCCCTAGCTTAGAAACTTTCTCCATGCCGATAGTTTCCTGTCTTTTAGGGGCCATTGTCTCTTGTTGTTTCAAATACTTCGTCTGGTTCATTTGATTTCAGGTGGGAGAATAAATCTGATCCCTGGTATTCTATGTATTGGCTGAGAGCAGAAGTATTTTCTGGTTATTTAAAATTTCCAATTATAGGTGTTCTACACAATCATGGAGCTCAGATTGTACCAAGGAGATGGCAGATATGAAATGTTCAATAGAAGCAGGATTTCTCTTATGGTATACAACATATACGGTGAATGTACATGCAGGTTTGGTCTACTCTGCTGCCTTATAAGTACCATAATGGTAAGGATTTTGTCTTTCATTCTTCAGGTACCCTTCCATTGTCCCTTGTCTGTACCCTTCAGAAGCAGGACACATAGTGCTAATTAATAATTTGCATTTTTCTTTGACAGGGTTAGTCTGTTTCTTTCACCTTAGCTGATACAATGCACCATCACAAACGCTCACTAATGTGCCTTACTGTGTAGATTTTGGAAGAACTTTTTCTTTAGCCTTTTCTTTTATAGGTAAAGATAAATTTTAATAAAAGATCCCACATCTGTCTTCTTTTTAACCCAAATGAAAGGACAGGAGATAACTCAAATGCCTTTGAAATTCTTACTGTCGATCTGAGAAATGTTGGCATATAGTGGCTGATTGGAAGGATTAAACATGGATGATGCATGGTGAGGTGTCTTTTGGAAACCAGTAGAAGGGCGCTGAGGCAGTATGGGGGGTCGATGCAGCCTCGTGATCAGGCACGCCTCTGTTTCAGTCCTGGTACCACAACCTGCCTGGTGTTGGGCAAGCCTTGTGACCTCTCTAAGCTTTGATCGATCATGTCTAAGAGAGCAGAGCAACACCACCTTGCAGATTTGGTGTGAGAGTCAGAGGGTATTTACAGAACACTTAGCACAGGCCCTACCACCTGGTAGAAGAAGGGCGCATTCAGAATTTGAAATTAGACTTTGGTATTACTTAGCTACCAGGTTAGTAGTTAGTCTTTTCAATATGAGGTTGTGTTCCTACTTCACGGAGCTGGTGTGAAGGTGATATTGGATAATAAGGTGAAAAGCACTTGGTGAGCTATAATAAATACTTGTGGATTAATCCCTGACTAGTAACAAGCACTTTGATAACCCATAGAACCTCTGCAGGATTCTTGAAGAATATTAAAACACTCAGGAGTGAGACAATGTGACAGTTGATATTCAGTCTCCCTTCAACCAAGTCTTCATTTCTTCCAAATCAATGGTGCTTTCTCCCCAGAACCAAAACACAGTCATTGAAGAACTATCGAGATGAACACCCCAGTGTTCATCAGATCTAATTAATTTTTGTATTATTATTTTTTAAATATTTTATGTATTTTTAATACAAATTGATACAATAAAAACCAAGCAAGCATATAGCATTCTGCATTATTATTTTATCAGGTCGCATGTTTTTAGGCATTAAATAATGACATAAATCAACCAGAAAACAGCATGAAAACACCAATAAAGAAAAATACTATCTTAACTTTCTCATATTCTTTTTTATAATGTCTTGTGTTAGAAGTAGTTAGGAGGAAAAGAAAAATGCCTCTAAAAAGGATGCTACCATAAATATTTAAATTTTGATACTGTCCATGCTAAATACACACAACAAAATATCTAGGAAGAGAAAGTGCAATACTTGTCTTAGGTAGTGATAAACAACAGTAATAGCAGTGATGCACCACATAATACATAGAGAAATAAGACTGATAAAGAATGAGACTGATAAAGAATCAGAAGATAAAAGTCCCTCAAGAAAACTTTTCACGGGGTATATATAAACAGGGACCTGGAGAAAGGAGAAACCTTTTCTTTAATCCCACGTTGACTGTACTCAGAACTGTCATGAATGTGGACGAACAGGGAGGTTTTTTCTCTTACAATACCACCAGTCACAGAATAAAGTAATCCAAATACATAAACATTAGAAATGTCAATTTCAAAATGTAATTTTATTTTATTTTTTATTTTTTTTTCACTTCATCACTTTTATTGTGTAAATTCCAAGTATGTTTTTCTTTTAAATTTTTATTGTTATTCAATTACAGTCGTATGCCTTTTCTCCCCATCCCTCCACCCCACCCCAGCTGAACCCACCTCCCTCCCCCACCTCCACCCTCCCCCTTGATTTTGTCCATGTGTCCTTTATAGTAGTTCCTGTAATCCCCTCTCCTCACTGTCCCCTCCCCACTCCCCCCTGACTATTGTTAGCTATTGTTGACTATTGTTAACTTCAATGTCTCTGGTTATATTTTGTTTCCTTTTTTCTTCTGTTGATTATGTTCCAGTTAAAGGTGAGATCGGCAATGCAAAATGTAATTTTAATGTGCTAAGATAGTCTGCTACTAATTTTGCAGAGGAGCCTCTGATACAACAAAAGCCTAGGTACACAAAACTAAACTTATTCCAAGATTTTAAAGAAAAAAATCACTTGATTATTTCCCAATCACTTACAAAAGAACTGAAAAGATTTACGTTAAAAACACAGACTGACACACACCGTCATTTTAGTGGCCGTGCTCTGCAGGGCGTGGGTGGACAGGGTGTCAGAATCCTCCGAGGAACAGGATGGTCAGCATCCACGTGGTTTGAGCAGGCTCCCTATGTGGATTCTGATGGACAACCGAACACTGCAGGGCTTTGCTCAAGTGTCTACTTTTCAAAGGAAAAAAAAAAAAGCCTTATTCCACAGGTCCTGATTTCCACTTACATTAATTCTTGGGTCTTTTTAAGTAACTGTTCATTTAATTGCTGTAGCCAACTTTATTTATTTTTTTAATTACTTTATTGTTGATCAATTACAGTTGTCTGCATTTTCTCCCCACCCCTCCTCCCCACCCCAGCCAAACCCACCTTCCTTCCTTGCTTCCACCCTCCCCCTTGGTTTTGTCCATGTGTCCTTTATAGTAATTCCTGAAAACCCTTCTCCCCACTGTCCCCTTCCCTCTCCGCTCTGGCTATTGTTAGATTGTTCTTAATTTCAATGTCTCTGGTTATGTTTTGTTTGCTTTTCTCTTTTGTTGATTGCATTCCAGTTAAAGGTGAGATCATATGGTATTTGTCTCTCACCACCTGACTTATTTCACTTAGCATAATGCTCTCCAGTTCCATCCATGCTGTTGCAAAGGGTAGAAGCTCCTTCTTTCTCTCTGCTGCATAGAACTCCATTGTGTAAATGTACCATAGTTTTTTGATCCATTCATTTGTTGATGGGCACTTAGGTTGCTTCCAGTACTTGGCTATTGTAAATTGTGCTGCTATGAACATTGGGGTGCATAAGTTCTTTTGGATTGGTGTTTCAGGGCTCTTAGTGTATAGTCCCAGTGGTGGCAGGTTCCATGTTAAAGAATGACATCCGCCCCACTCCAGGAATAAAACAATGTGCCTGGTCTGGAGGGAGGAGGGTGGTGGTAGCTGAATCGGGATGAGCTGAAACCCTGGGCAAGCACAGCTTAGGAGTGGCAAACAAAACACAGTGACACCGAGGATGTGGGCGTCTTAAAGCACAAAGGGAACACCCAGGGGAGAGGAGGGGGAAGGGGAAAGTGAGGCAAACCGGCTAGATGGGACAGTCCACGCCCAGGTATCAGAACGATGACTGAAAGAATTCTCCACCTCCCTCCTTTTCTTCTTTCCCACAACCTATTCTCTCATCTCAAAAAATAAAACAAAACAAAAAACTCAGCATTTCCTAATAGGACAGAATCTATCCAGGTTCTAAAAGAAAATCTGTATTTAATAAAACAAATCACATCTGGTCTGTCTTTAAACAGATGGAGACAGAGAACAGCCTTGAAGAAGGCTGGGAAACGAAGGTGATACAACCTTCTATTCGGCATGTATCTTTGAGGATCTACTATGTTCAGACACTGAGTTGTACTTTTCTTTTTAACATGAAACATGTATAGAACATGCTAGCATGTGTCAGGCACAGTCCTATATGTTCTTGAATCATCTCATCTGATCTTCACAACCCTATAGGGATGACTCTACCATTATTCCCATCTCATAGATCAGGAAACTAAGGCTCAGGAAATAAAAGCAGCTTGCCTGATGCCACACAGCTGTTAATGATAGTAGGCAGATGTATACCCAGATCACCTGACTCTGGAACTCTATCTTTATCCACGCTGGAATACTGCAAACGGATGCTTTATTATAGAGTTTGATGAGCTTTGGAAGGGTTGAATGAGTAATACTGACACCATCTCTCATGCACATACCTTTTTGTGGCCCTTACTCTGCTCTTCTGATTTTCCATAGCTTCATAAACTAAATGTAGGTTAAGTCTCAATATCTTTCATGTGGTGTCAAGTTTTCACTATGTCTGTGGCACACACCCACTCCGCCTTCACATAGCTATCTATGCTAATGAGGCAGAGGCAGGTCAAAAAAAAGGACTCAAGTGTAGGGTACGGTGCAAGTTAGCATCCCGTAGTTTTCCTGGAATTGGATATTCTTCATGTGATTGGTAAAAGAACTTGATTCCCTAAAGCTATAGCAGCAGACTGGTGAGGAAGGGGCACAGGCACCCACTGGCAGCAGAGAGAAACCTGCATAAGCCTCCGGGGGGAGGTGGCTGCAATGTAGTGGCTTGAATCTCAGTTCTATCCCTCCATTCCTGGGTGATCCTCATCCGTCAGAAAACTCTCTGATGTTATTTGCCTAGGTGTAATGGAAAAACAAGACACCTGCTCCCATGGCAGCATTCCCGAAAGCCACCAGCCCCGTCTGCTAGGACCGAGAGCCATCCCCTTCTCCATCTAAGCTCGGCATAGTGGCTTGGTATCATGGGAGTCCTGTCTTCTGTATGATGGAAATCCAAACCTGGGTCTGGACCCAGTTTTACCCACAGGTATCTCTAGTTAGTGGGAGAAGGAGAGAAGATACGCTGCAGCCACCACTGGTCTTCACTTTCCTCGGCTTGGCTCCCAGCAGGGATGGGCTAGCAGTGCTGCCAAGCAGACAAACACCTGTATTTGCAATACACGAAAAACCACCCTAAAAAGCATGCCTCCACATTACTAAACATTTAAAGCAAAAGTAAGGAGAGCATGTCTAATGTGGAATGCTATCTCACCGATTCATCACTGTGAAGCACACACTGGATCCGAGATGCAAGAACCAGTAGGTCCAAGAAACAAGGAGGCAAGTCTTTCATTCTTTCTCTGGGCTCCATGGTGCCTACATCCTCTCACCGGGAAAAATCACAAGAAAATCTCCAACTACCGCCACTCACTATTGCATGATGCTATGTATAGAAAAATAATGTGCGTGTGTGTGTGAATGTGCGTGCACATGCGCGTGCAAGCACCATTGGCCCCCTTCAAAAGGGTCGGTTGCCTAACAGTTAAATGAGCTTATTATAAAATTGTTTTGCCTACAAAGGCTCTCCTACACCAAGAAAGCACAGGAAGGAATCCTTGACGAAAGTGCCTATTTTATAAAATCAAAAGTTGCTATTGTTCAGTGTCTCAGACTTTCAAAGGAATAAACTTGCTTGAGTTCCAGTGACAAGAAGAATTAAAAAGCCGGCAGAACAGTGTTGTCCTGCATCAAGCAGCAGAGGATTGAAAGAGACAAACAAGTTCCCTGGTAGCGTCAATCAAGTGGAGTGTTTATGCTCTTTGACTAAACACTGAGACAGTGATTGGGATAATGGGAAACAATGCTGAAAAACAATAGAGAGTCGCTGGCCTTCCCCCTCGCTACTCCCACTTCCAAATGATGGCTATAATTCACCCAGCATCATAGAGGCTGACATTTATGTTGAAGATCATTTCCTACCAGCCTTTTATTTAGTAAATTCCTCTTAAATGAATACGTAGCTGAGGGGAGTAAATTGTATGTGGACACCTCTATCAATAGCAAGATAAAATATATTGGCCTGATCTCAAATAAATAAGGTGGATAAATATATTAGCCTGGCACAGGATTGCACATGGTGAGCTGTTTTATAAGGTTGTGGCAAAGGACTGGAACATGTATGACAAATGAATGTACTGTACTTAATATTATTGTGTTATGTGAGAGGCCTCAATCGTACTAAAGTTAAGGGAAATATTTCAGCCATACTCTTAAGTTTTTAAGTCAGAAGGTAGCTCTCTTTCTCAGGAAGCAGGGTTTCATATCCCAATGAAGAAATTGAGTTAGATTGGCTGAAATAAAAAAACTAACCCCAAAAGAATGAGTTGCAGATTCTCTATCAAGAAAGACGTGAGAGTGTTTGCTAATGAATAAATTTAAATTAATTATTGAAAACTAAAACAGCACAAGGCTGTCAACAAACAGCATGTGTTGAAATTAACCTACAACTTTAAATTGGGGGGGAAACTTTGTGCTCTATAAGAGAAAAAGTGCTAATTTGTGAATTATTCACATTTTAACTTTCTATTATATATGTCTTCAAAATCTGCAATAGAAATAGAAATATGACTCTTGTTGTGTTATTAATATATCCAGAAAGGAAGGCCAAACAGAAGGAAACCATTCCTTCCTCAATTAAGAAGGCTTTTAAGCCCTTGTGCCTGAATGTAACCAATGCCTCATTTTGCCAAATCAATCATGTTGCTCTACTATTGTATTAAAATGTACATTATAACAAATGTTTGAAATCAGAAGTGACATTTTTTTCAAAGATGCATTACTAATAAAGTAACATGCATTTTCGTCCTGTGTGAAACAGCTGGACCATGACGAGATCACATTAGCACTAATTAAAATGATATTTTTTGTGCAGTTTTTGCTAACCCAGCTTCATTGGACTCAAAAGGATTTCTGAAATCCATAATAAAGGCTATTATGTAATCTTACCATGATTCTCTTGAATCAGACTACTGTCTAATTTCTCTGTAACGATATTTTCTTAAAACTCTCAATAAAATCAATATTAAGTTTTTACTCTTATAGCTCTTTTTTCAATATACGATCCTCATTTAATTAAAAAAAATTAAAGCTTTAATTTATTTTGCTTGATGAACAAGAAAAATATAATATTAAAGGCAACATTTTGCAATGTTTCTCTTTTTCCTCACTTTACTGGGTCCCTGTTGTTCCCAACGTATAATTTGCAAAACATATTGCTTCAATACTTACAATGAGAGAGGCGGCCCAGCTGTGGGAGGGAGAGGACAGCAGCCTCCAATATTACCATAATAATCTGCCTCAAGTCCCATGAGCCCTCTGGTATATGCAATTCTCTGTACTGCAGGCCCCAGCTGGAGAACATTCTCTTGACATGTATGCCAACCTTTGCCTGCAGGCAAAATAAAAAAAGGCAGAGAAGTAATCATGAAAATAAAAAATCTTGTCAACTGCATTAGGATGCAGTTCCCATGTTTTTGCTCACGTAGGCAGGCATTGTGCTAACAGAATGATATGAGACATTAAAAGACTGCAGCTGGTATGTATTTAGATCTTTTTTAAAAATGTGCTATGTTAATTCTGCAACCCTAACATTGGGGGAGGGGCCTGTGGACAGGGATGGTTCAGTTATTACTGTCAATGTATATGACAACTTTATTTACCAGCGATTACGCCGTAGATTGCCTATTACAGGGGCTGAACAAGAAGGAAGTGCACTACAGGACTGAGGTTAGTCATGGATGAAACTTTCGGGCAAATATTATTCATACTCCTAGGCAAGTGAGTAGAAGAGGAACTTGAATAGTTGCTGATTAACATCCTTCATGAATCGTCCCACAAAAATTAATGTTATTATATCTGCCCCTAAAAATTCAATCTTAAGTCAAAGAAATTATATTCACCTTTAAAATGATAAGGTAAAACAATCCAAAGCACTTAGTGAACAAAACATGTATGCTTTGAAACTGAAAATTCAGATTGGACTGTTAAATTTTCCTTTAAAAGATAATAAAACTCAATAGGCTTAGAATAGTCCACAACTAGTGCTGGAAAATCTGATGCCCTTACTAAAGCAGTAAAAGTTCCTAAAATGTACGTGTTGAGATAGGAGAGTCCTCTGAAAACGCATCGGTCCAGAATGTTTCCGCAGTCACCCACATGCCAAACACTTACATCTGGGCAACATCCCACTGGACAAATATTCTGAACAGGTGAGAAAATGCCTTTTACATATGGAATATTACCTTTCTTTGTCAAATTCATGTTTCAAATACTAGACTGACTGGAAGAGGGCAGTAGAGTGTTTCATTATATCTTAAACAGGTCCGTTTATTGACCTTATCAATGTGGTTTACGAGGACAGGGTACAGGAGTAGGGCTTGCAATCACATGTTTATGCGACTCTTTAATTGATGTCAATCTGTCCTGCCAAATGTAAACTGCATGAGGGCAGGGTCACGGACACTCTGTCCACCGTTTCGCTGCAAGTGCGTGGCACACGCGAGGTGTTTATTGAAAGAATGAGTGCATGCTTTTAATTATTCATTCATTCATTCAACAAATATTTACTGAGGCACAGGGGATGCAGCAATGAATAAAGCTAATAAAAATCCCTGTCTTCGTGGCACAGGTGCAGACAGATAATAGATAAGAAAGATAAGCAAAATATATACTGTTTAATGATAATAAGTACTAAAAATAAATTTAGCAGAAAAGAAGACAGAGTGTCTGGGTGGGAGGCTGCTATTTTAGAAAGGGCAGCTGGGGAGACCGCCCCTAGTCTGAAAGTGTGAAATGAATTAGGTCTCTTACCTGGGACTGAATGAGTCCCAGGTAAGAAATCAAGAAAAAGAAAAGAAAGCAAACACTCAAAATGCTGACCCGTTCATCGTGTATGTAAATACCTGTATCCCCCGCAACATTATGAGACCCTCAAAACAGAGAGCGCGACTCTCTGGATCTCACCACTTGCTCTTGGCACCGTGTCCTACACACAGTAAATGCGCTACCAGTTACGCTGAACTGACCTGGATTGCTATTAGAACAAGAGGACAGCAGTAGAAACAGGTTCTCGGCCCCCAGGGAGTGATGAAACAGTCAAGGATGGAGGAGAACCGTCCAGCACACTCTGGATGGCCAGGGAGCAGCAGAGTGAGGCTGAGCATCCCATCCCTGGGATGACCAGCTTTGATCCCCAGAGAAAACAATTTGAGTTTATAGAGAACTTTGCACATGTGCCATTACAACCAAGAAAATTAAGCAATGTTCTTGTCTTATGAATGGGTGCTCTCAATGGGACCGTTTTCATCTAAGAAAGCAAGCACACCTATGTCAATCTTATAAAAGCAGTCTTGAAGGAGAAGTGTGCGTCCCTTTGTATCCGTATCTTCAACTCGTGGAACTAGCAAATCACTTGAGGAGCTTGGGTAGATGCTGCCTGCAGAGGTCAAAGGCTTCAGTGTCATAAAACGAGTTCAAAGACCACTGCACTCTCCACGCAATTAGGAAAATAGGTCACTGGAGATGGAATGAGGGCTCTTGGAAAAATAATCAAATAACAGTGGGAAACAGATGCAAGAAGATTGGCATAAAAACACAAGTACAACCCAGATTTGTGGAAGAATGCACATGTGGCAAAGCAAGAAAAACTAAGCCAATCCAACTAACACAATACAATGGGAAAAATGTCATAACAACAAGTCCCCACATGCCACCAGGGCTTCATTTGTAGTAAATTATCACAGAGGAGGTAACCTAACGTCCACAACGGTGCTGTTACTGCTCTGGATATTCCTCTTCTCTTCCTGGGTCGCAACCACGCCCAGGCTGTAAACAGCTTAACTCCACGGAGGTCTCCTCCCTGAGGTCTCTCCAGCTCACCTGACTCTTCGGATGCTTCCTGGACTTCTCCAGTTACGTTCCAGAGACCTTCAAATTAAACATCCTCATAATTTTGCCCCTCGATTTTTTTTGTGTACTCTTATCTCAGTAAATGGCAACACTGGTTACCTAAGCCAGAAACCTGGAAATAATTCTTGACATCACTGTATCTCAGATTCTCTCTCCACAATATCCTCCTAAATCATTCTCATACTTACTCTTTTATGGGCAACTCATTATTAGTGCCTCAGCTCAAAAACTCTTCCAAGCTGAGCTAAATTGCTATATATCTTCTGACTGATATTAAAGAAAGAGCTTCCTCCTACCCCAACGAACATACACTCCCCAACCTTACCTGAGTGCCCTTTGAAAAACGCAAATGTCTCTTCACTCATCTGCTTAAAGTGCTTCAAAGCGCACTAGTTTGGGTTTCAGTCGCCCTTGCCTTTGGGTTAAAGTCCACACTCCTGGCTATCAGGCCAAGATGATGGTTCCTTTTCATCGATCTTACCCTCCCTTACCCCCTCCCCCGCCCCCCCCTTCTGCCAGTGCTTCACATGCATAATGACCTTGCCTCAGTACCACCGGCCTCCATTTCTTTTCTGATGCTCTACTATTGATCTAAAATACCCTGCCCAGTATCTCCACCCTAACTAAAGCCCCCTCATTCTTTAGGAACTCAGCTTAATAATGACCTTTCTTTTCTAATCCCCTCCCTCCCTCGGCTTAGTTATATGACTCTTCCCCGTATTCACAAAGCATTTTGTGTGTGCATCCGGCATAGCACTTACTGAACTGGCATTCTCCCACCTGAGTATGGGTTCCATGAGCACAGAGAGGATTTTTCATGTCTGTACCCCATTTCTACCACATGCTTGCTGCATGTAAATGTTTAATGTTTGTTGAACATATGAATAAGAGAATGGGTTTCCAGGGATAGGACTAGATTAGTGAAAAAAAATACACCATCTACTTCTACATTAAAAATAATTTGTTAGAAAAGTTTAAAAAATTAATATTTCCTGTGTGACTACTTATACCCAGCACTGAATCTATAGGTTAGGAAATAAGTTAAGAAAGAGAGATTGAGAGAGGGAGAGAGGCAGAGACAGAGGTCTATTTGTACCTCATCGTTTGTCGACATTCCAACAGTTTCCTGCATTAGATGGTTAGGAACATATCTGTCGGACAAGGGCCTCACAGGGTTAGTGCTGCTTAGAACTCTACAACCAGCAGATCTGAAAGTGGAGCAGAAATTTATGATTAAAAAATAAACTAAGTGGATATCAGTATGCATTTGCTAAAACCACCTCGTTTTAATTTGATTTTATGTGATATATTTTCAAGGTGCTGCTTTAAAAGAATAATTCAGTTTTAGCCTACGATGAACTATGTAGCCATGCCAATGTTCTAAAGGACAAATAGAAGCCAAACTAAAATGTTACTTGTTTAGTCTAAATAGCATATCCCATACGTTTAGAACCAAGATTGGTTCTAAAGCATTTCCAGAGTTTAAAATGCTGTTTGTCTGAGTCAAAAATTTTTAAATGAGGCAATTCAGCCTCATCCCCAGAATCCCTAGCAGCACCCCCTGCCCTCTTGGAAGTTCACCTGCTGGGTAGGCCCTTATGCTTACATGCTGCCAACTGCCTTTCACAATGATATTTCATTCAGTCCAACCTCAGGCTGTTCCAACCAACAGGTCCTAACAAAAATGCAGTGGACTTCAAACCACAATAGCGGCTCCCTCGGTTTCGAAATGAGTAAGGTAGCTTTGCTCTTGCATCTTTTTCTACAACCATTCTCTTCTATCCAAACTCGTTCTCAATTCAGCCACTGCCCACTGTGTTCCTAAGCACTCTAGCTAAAATGGCTTAGTCATGTGCATGCAAGTACTGAGAGCTTATATTCCTGTTTGAGCAGACCTAGGTGAACCCAGCAGTGGTAGACAAAGTAGCAGAATAAGACTGTCTCAAAGAGCAAGCCAATTAATTGAGTCTGACTTCATATTCAGAGGCTGTTTGGAACCCCTAAACCTATGTGCCCAGGCTTCATGATACCAACATGCATCTATACCGTTACTATTTTTCAAATTTTAGACTCTGGATCATGCAATCCCTCAAATGTACCAACTAACTGGAAATTGTGAACCCACAGGATAATAACAAGCTGAAATGTTACTATTTATAGCTTTCCTCCACTTTCCCTGAATAGTGAATATTTGTTCTTTTGTTTCTGCCTTTTAAGTGAAGAAAGACAAATATTTCCTATTATTGTATCATTTTACTCTGCTAAGAAATTTTTAGGAAGCTGCTATTATACAGGGTGGGGCAAAAGTAGGTTTACAATTGTTCATATGGAGAATAATACAGTAATTAATAAATAATAATGCAACCATAAATTCTGAGTTTCACGTACTCACAACTGTAAACCTACTTTTACCCCACCCTGTAATATACCCGGCAAACTAGTTTTGGTGTTGTAAGTTGACTTAAAAAAAAAATTCTGAGCACTTCTTTTTTCAAATTTTTCCAGAAGCAAAAAATCATCAGTGGAGTTGGCAACAGAAGAACAATCATTTGCCTAAGGAAATGGAAGATCCAAACCCTATTTGAAATTTTAACATCCTAGTTAGTTTCCAAGTATCTCAGGTCCATAGGGTTGGCAATTCGTGGACTCAGCCTGCAGACTTTGGAAGAAAAATAACAGTCACAAGCCGATCAGAGAAAAATTTAAACTAAAAAAAGAGAGGATTATCATAAAATGTTCTCAGTTTTGACTTAGACATTTGTTTAGAAATACTGCCTACAATTTTGTTGTGTTAAGTTTCTCTGTGTATGGCTTGAACAATCAGTCTCATTTTCAGTTTTATTTAAATATTTATTATGTTTATATGAATCACATATTCACATTTAATTATCCATAAAAAAGTTGTCAATAAATACTTGTTAAATTGAATTAAATGGTCTTATATTATAATGCTATTGAGGAATAAACTTGACCTAAGTTAGGCTAACCCATCAATATCAGTCTTTTACTATAAGTAGACAGTTCATATTATTTCAGAGTAAGAATTTAAAAATTGTAACAATTTTTCCAGGTTTCCTGCATTCCTTCTTTTTCTACCAAAAAAAAAACACCCTTGAAATAATGGAGAAAATATGTGAAAATAAAACTAAATAAAAATCTGATAAAGATGAACATCTAGGAAAATCTACATGGTCTTCAGTAGTGACTCATCCATCTTCTTCCAATTCAAAAGAAAAAAAAGTAGGCTTATCCTCTAGATCCGCCTCCTTCCTGTGTCTTTCAGAAGATGTGGGCAGTGTCTGCATCATAAGGCTAAAATCTAAATAAATTCTAATGGCACTGGCAGCCAGACTCAGCACCACCCCTCAGTTTCCCTGTGGGGAATAGTCTCTCAGCATACTTCCCGGCTACACAGCTTTGGACGCTTGTGCAGTCCCCAAGGGTGAACAGCTGCACCAGGAAGTTGAAGCTGGAGAAGATTCAATCTCTTTGCAATAGGGGGGTGGAAAAGATGACAACTCCATTTGCATATGTGGGAGCTCTTTCTCTGCCCGATTTCTCAGTTTATCTTAGTATTTTTGTATACTCTTTCCAAAATAAATTTACGTGCTCAGGTTATTGTATTGCAAGAATAATATACCATGTTTTCACAACATAATGATGTGATTGACTACTGAGGGGGAAGTGCTAGTGATCTGTAAATCACTGAAGCCAACCACTCAATTAACACTCACTCATTCATTCCACAGGCAACTCATGAGTTTTCAAATGCTTGGTTATGTGCTAAATATACAGTTTTAAACAAGACAGGGAGAGATTATGGTCTCATGGGGGAGGTGAACAATTAAGCAAACAATGTAACAAAAATCATGACAAGATATTACAAAATGGGCTTTCAAAAAAAGTGGAAAAGAAAGGAAGGGGATGAATGACATTATCGTGAAAGATGATACAAAACAAAGAATCATGTGAAGCAAAGCAAAGATTCTTGATATTTTCAAAATCTATTTAAGTGAAAGAAAGAGGGGACAAGAATCTTATAAAACACCCTTTTCCCCTGAATGTAGTTTTCCATCTACTGTACATCTCAGCCCGTGTCACTGGGCAACAGTAAACTTCCTGCTGTACTTGAACATAAGCTGTCTGCAAAGCTAACAGGTGATACAGCACCAATATGTAAATTAACCAAGAAATGGAGTACAAAAGCTATATTTGAAATTCTATGTGCAGAGCTAGTCTCCCAGTGACCTTACTGCAGAAAAGCAAACATTTCTGCCTCAGAGAAGGAGCAACGCACATACCAAAATAATCCATGCTCCTCGTTTTTTGATCTGGAAGAAAGCCCTCAGAGGGAGAGAGACTATACACAGTAAATGCTGCATCCGAAGGTCAGAATGGCATAGTGAGCAGGAATATCAAAGTGTGTAATGTTGTGTAAGGATAACCTCCCTCACTTATTTTAGATTATGCAAAACTATGACTATGAAATGCTTTTATTCTTTAATAAAGAAACTCATTCCATGTGCTATTGTATGTAGCAGATCAATTCCATCTCTTTTTCATTAAATGACTTTTCCAGGGGCCCAAACACAGCTATTATTGCATTTTTACGTTTCATACTATTTCTATATTTTTTAACCAAGTTCTAAGTTAGCTGTATGAATTGAAGTAGAAGAAGGAGAATCTCCTTTCTTTCCTCTACCTTAAAGGCCAGCACAACTTTTATAGCTCCAGCCAACGTACAAATCAAGTGGGCCATAGAGGAAGGAAAATGGGCTTCGTAGTTAGAAAGACAGTTCAGAGCCAACTTGTACCACTGATTACCAGGTGATCTTGAGCAGGACGCTTCAGTTTACTAACCCGTAAGAGGGGGTGGGAAATAGCTACCTGACGCAGTAGTTGCACGAATTAACTGAGGCAATACAGGTCAGGCACCAGACACGGTGCTCGCATGGGGCACGTTTAGTGCGCGGGGGCAACTATTGCACTGCTGGTGCCTCCAGAATTCTTTTTCCTGTATTCCTCTTCAGTCTGTCTTTGCCTCCTCTTTTTTAAGGCTGTTCTTGCTTATGATTGTCATCGGACAATTGGACTTCATAATCTGAGCATCCAGACTGCTTTTTTAGAAAAGGTTGAGCTGAAGTAAAATCACTGGGCCATGAGACAGCTCCATTTTTAATTTTTTGAGAAACTTTCATACTGTTTTCCACATTGACTGAACTAATCTGCGTTCCTACCAACAGTGCACAAGGATTCCCCTTTCTCCACAGCCTCGCCAGTGCTTGTTGTTTGTTGTTTTATTGATGACAGCCATTCTGACGGGTGTGAGGTGCTATCTCGTTATGGTTTTGATTTGCATTTCCCTAATGATTAGTGACACTGGGTATCTTTTCATATGTCCATTGGTGACTTCTGGGTATATATTCGAAGGAACCCAAAACATTAATTTGAAAGAATATATGCACCCCTATGTTTATTGCAGTGTTACTTATAATAGCCAAGTTAGAGAAGTAACTCAGGGGCCCAACAATAGACAAGTGGATAAAAAAGCTAGAGCACATATATACAATAGAATATTACTTGGCCATAAAAAAACTCCAAATCTTACCATTTGCAACAGCATGGATGGGCCTAGAGGGTATTACACTAAGTGAAATAAGTCACTCAGAGAAAGACACATACCATGTGATTTCACTTACATGTGGATTCTAAAAAATATAAACAAACAAATAAAACAGAAACAGACCTACAGATCCAGAGAACAGATTGATGGTTGCCAGAGTGGGAGACTGGGTGAAAAAGATAAAGGAATTGAGAAGTACAGATAGGTAGTTACAAAATAGACATAGGAATATGAAGCATAGGCAATATAGTCAATAATATCGTAATAACTATTTATGGTGCCCGTTGGAAACTGGAAATATCAGGAGAAACACTTCTTAAAATATATGATTATCTAATCACTATGCTGTAAACCTGAAACTAATACAAAATAATATTGAATCTAAACGGTAATTTTAAAAAATTATCTTAAGTTGAGCTAAGTCCTTTAACATTTATCAAAGTTACTTTAAATGGCCTAAGTTCTTTATAAATAAGGTTAAGAGAATTTCCCCTAGAAGAAAATACATTTAAATTTGGATTTCATCAAACAATACCAAAGTAAGAAATAAAATGGCTGCAATTTTCTAGAAAAGGAAACCACTCAAATGAGCAAGAGGCCCAGCAATTAGTCCATCAATTATTCTAATACTCAGAGACTGTCCCTTCCCTCAGGGACTGTGTGAGACCATGTTATAAATGGGTCTGATTTATAAGCACCTGGACAGGGAGCAAACTAAATGAGAAGCAATCTGATTCTGGCAGCAGAAGGACATAGTGAGGTTTTGGTCAATCCCACAATTTCCTGACAACACACGAAGGAGGTATTCAGATAATATAATTGTCATTTAACTAAGCAGCCTAGAATCTATTCCTACAAGTGAGTTTTGATCTGAAAAAAAGAAAAAAGCAGGAAATCTATATAATCTACATGTAAATTCATGTAAATCTACAAATCTATATAATCTATATAATAAATAATAAATCTATATAATCTATATAATAAATAAATCTATAAATCTACAAATATATATAAACCAACAAGGCTGCCATTACATTTTATGGTCACTGTGTTTTTATGGCCATTAAAGCCAGTTCAAAATCCAAATAAAAAACCAGTTTTGTCACACCAGAGTCACATCTCAATCATCATCAAAAATCTAGGTATCTATATTATTTACCAATTTTACCCAATAGATTTAATTGCCAACAAATGTTTGCTATTTCCAGAAATCAAAGCCATCCTAAAAGGAACAAGACGAGACACCAGTGAAGATATGTGAGAAAATATAATGAGGGCACATTCTGAAAGAAATCTCTCAGGAAAAATTAGGAAGGAAGTCATGTAAATTCTACCTAGATGATTGACTGTCCTTAAGAGCACAACCCTTAGGGTATAGGTTTAAAAACATAAAACGGTCAGATCAACATTGCTCCTGATGTTAGCCTGCATCTCCTTCCTACACCTGTACCTGGGAAGAAAGTTTGCCCTGTGATAGATGTTCCCTTCCCGCTCAGCTCTAGGCGTGCTCTTTCTTCATCAGCATCCTAGTTATATTGCAGTTTCTGAGGCTGTGGAGCCAAGTCAGCCTTCTGAGGGAACAGCAGCCAGCTGAGGAACAGAGGTAGCCATCTGCAAAAGCTTATCTGTCTGGGGGAATGGATATTTATTGTCAGTCGAGTCAGGCGTGAATCACAACATACATCAGCGATGGTGGCAACGTTATTCATATAATATTTAATAAGTTTATGTAATTGGACCAAGTTTCATTAGGACTTGTTGCAATAAAACAACAAATATTTCTCCAGCAGCAGGGCATCCAGCTGGAGGATACAGACTGTTTATTTAATGTTGGTGGAAACACAGCCACAGGAGCCTAGAAGCCAAAACAAAAATAAGCCTGAGCGGTTAAAAAAAATTCCTCAGCCAAAAAAGGGCCAAGTGAGCAACAATGAAAACAGGCAACCTCATAAAACTCATCTCGAATTCAGTCATTCAGTTCACAGAGGTCCACTGAGCAATCACTATTGCAAAAACAATTGTGCTGATCTTTTTCGTTGTTTTTTAATTAATTGCCTGTATCTTCCACTTGGATTTTGCTTTTCAAAAAATGTGTCTTGAATACAAAGACTGATCGGCACGACATTGTTTCTCCGAGACAGTACTTGACATGGTGCTTGGTATCCTATTTCTCACCAGTTTTTCCAGGTCTTTGCCAATGTTGGAATGTTACAGAATGCAAGAGTGCTGTAGCTTGAGTAAAAAGACATGGGTGCAAATCTCGTTTTTTCACTCCATTGTATAACTTGGGTAAGGTCCTTGACCACTCCCAACTAAGCATAAGAATAAATATGCAAAAGTATACCAGCAATCACCAATTTGAAGATACAAGGAGGAAAAAAGATATCACCATTTTAAATAATCATTAGTTACCAAGAACTAATCCAATTCAAAATACGTGCAATTTGTGTAGATAAAAAACTATGAGCATCTCTTGAGAAATATAAAGAAAATAAGAATGCTTTTTCTGGGTGGGAATGTCAATTCTTCGTAAGTTATTTTGTGAGTTAAGTAAATTCTAAAAAACACTTTTGATGAATTTTTAGAACTTAAAATAATTTTAAAGTTCATGTAAAGAATAAATAAGTAAAAATAGGTGAAGAACTTTTGGAAAAAGTTATGGGGAAGTTGCCCTATGAGTTATAATAAAATATTATAAAACCAAAATCTTTAAAAGAATTTTGTACCAGTACAAATATGAAATATGGTAATCAATATTAATTCTGAGTAGTAGAAATATGAATGATTATTATGTTATTCTTTGGGATTTTTATAATTAAATTGTTTAAATATAATTTAAAACAGCTAATAAAAACCATAGTTACAGTTTACAGAATAAGTGAATGAATCAATATGGACAGCTCATATAAACTTTAATAAATGTAATTATTTAATATGTGATAAAACAAGCATCATAGAATAGTGATGAACTGAATATTCAAATTATGTCACTGATAAAATTAACTTTTATGTAGAAACAGTTATTTAGATTCTTTACTCCATATACTGAGATACATTTTAAGTTGCTGTCAGAAATTAATGTAAGAATAACACTTTTAAAATACAGCAAAATTACAAAGAATGTCTTATTTCTGAAGGAAGAAATGGTTCCTAACCGTAAAACTAATGGAAAAACTAAGAAAAATGTCCATATATTTTAAATACCTTTATGTTTAGAACTTCTATTTATGAAAAATATAGTTAAAAATACAAAACACATTTGGGAAAAAAAGGAGAATTCTCAAAATGTAAGGAATTCATGGAAATTGAATAACAAAACATTATCTGGGAATCAGTAATATGAGAAGTGAATACTGTGAAAGTAATGAAACTAGGCCATTAAACTGAGGTGAAGAAGGAGTTTACTGAGGGAAACTTAAGCCTGAGTCAATTCCTATAAATGCCTTAGGGTAAGAAATCAAAACTTAGGGACAAACAATCACAAACAGCCAAGTAGGCTTTTCCGGATAAGGTAACCTCAAACCAGAGCCAATCAAATTATTTCTTGCTTTGCTTCCCTGTCTTCTTCATAAAAGCTTTTCCCTGAGCTCTGGCTGGTGGAGCATTCTTAGCCATTTTCGGTTTGGCACTACGTAATTTGAATCAATGTTTGTTCAAACAAACTCTTCAAAATTTAATGTGTCTTGGTTTATCTTGTAATACAAATAGCCAATTTATGGGAGAGGAATTTCATGTGTCTGATAGAAAGGATTCCACCTCATTTGTCATTTTTTAAAATGCAAATTGAAATAACAGTAAGCTATTGTTTTCACATAGTGAAAAACAAATATTCATTATCTTGGTAAGGGAGCCAGAACTCACACATTTTCCTACAATACCAATCATAGGAATTAGTATAACTTTATGGGAGCAATTTGTCAGTTTTAAGAGCCTTACCTTTTTGCTCAAATAATACCTAATTCTAGTGATCCATTCCTAAAGAATTGGTCAGAAATGTGGTGAAAGATTTATATACAAAGATGTTCGTTGCAGTAATATCTATCATAGCAAAACTATCCAACAATAAGAAAATGGCTATTTAAATTATGGTAGATGTAATGGAATGCTAAAATGTAATCATAGTCGTACATCATTTGATAAGGAAAGGCAGTCACAATATATTGTTTAGTAAAACAATATAGAAGTATATTTAAGTATACAGAAGTAACAAACAGATTGTAATCTTAATCATATAAAGCCAATCCCAAAAGTTGATATACTGTATGATTTCACTTATATAACATTCTTGAAATGACAAAATAATAGAAATGAAGGGCATGTTAGTCGTTGCCAGGAGTTAGGGATGGGAGGTAATTTAAATGTTTATCTCAGCTGTGTTTACAATAGCCAAAACCTGAAAGCAACCCAAATGTCTACCAACAGAAGAATGAATGCACCTTTTGAGGTACACCCGAACAAACAGAACACTACTCAAAAGTGAGAAAGGACCACTGATACGCACAACATAGATGGACCGCAAAAACATTGTTATGTAAGAAGTTACACATCTATTTGTATGGAATAGAAGCCACATCTTATTTACATGAAATCCAAATAGAGGCAAAATTAATCTTTAGAAACATCCAGGGTGGGTGTGAGGGACTCAAGAGTAGAAACAAGTCTGTGAGAACTTTCATAATGATTAAATTATCTCTATCTTCTGGGGGCAGAGGTTACATAGGTCTACATAATTGTCAAACTCACTGAATTGAATACTTAAAATCTATTCTGTTTATGTCATGCTAAGTATATATTCATTTTAAAATGTAAGCGACGGGTTAGATCGAGTGCAATCTCAGTATGATTTCACCTTGGCGTTTCCACGCTGAGAGTTGAGGATTGTTGCCCCCTCAGCTTCCTCCTGGATTTGGGTAACTCTGTGTTCACCCCACAGCCCTTGAGTTATTCACTTACTCAGTGAACGTTTCTTGAATCCCCATTATGTGCCAGACAATATCGTAGGCATGTTCTTCCCTCCCCCTGACGTTTCAATGGTGGTGGAATCTGGAGGGACAGCATGTTTGGGAGCAGTGTCCTGGCTGTCCTGACCCAAATCATCCTCCCAAACCCAGAAGAAAAGACTGGAGCCATCAAAAGGGCAGAAATAGAGGGCTGACAAGCACGTGTTGTCCCATGTCCTTTTGTTGTGACTCGTGATTAACCAGACACATGTTATTAAATATATTACCTCCTTCTGTAGTACATGCAGTGGCTGACCACATCCACTAGCCCTGTAGGCTCTTTAAAAACACAGCGAAGATTCTACTTAGGACTCCTGGCCTGGAGAAGAATGTCAAAGATATCAGGTCCTGATGTGGAAAGAGAATGAAATTTTCAAAAGCCTCTTTGCCTCGTCTCCCTTCTCCCCCTCTTATTTACCTTTCCTTGCTTTCTTTCAATTTTTTTCCTTCCCAAAACAAGTTTGTGCAACCTCTCATTTCCTGTCTTGTATTTAAAACATTTTAAATATCGTAAAACAGAATCTTATATAAAGTTGTAAATGTCCTTTACAGGGCTTTACTCCCCTAAAAGAAAGCACTGACATATGAACACATGTTTTTAAGTAAATAAAGCCATATATGAAGAGTCCCGATGGGAAAAGAAAGTACAAAATACAAGTTTTGAGAAATAAGACAATAAGGGAAAGTATAGATGAGGAGAAATGGTGACCTTCTGTCAAAACTTCAAACGAGAAACAAAAAAGGGTAAAAACTGTTAATGTCACTGCAGACAATAAGTCATCAACTGGAAGGGAGGCCATAAGGATGCATTCACATAGCATGGAGTAATTCTAAGGTTTAGAAGAAGAGGTCACGTTGAACAGCAACAAAAAAAGCTGCCTATGAAAAATACAAGCCTAATATTGTCAGTAATTTCAGTGAGTACATGTAAAATCAGATATCACTAAAGACATTATTATAAGCAGCGGTTTCTTAACACGTGGCTGATTCCCATATTTGGCAGGTACGTGTCCCTAGAGGACACGGCCCAGGGTCTTAGTGAGTTGCTTTGGTGATTAGACAGTAATTGAATCACAAGTAGAATCTAAATCTTCCAGCTATTGGTATAGGGACCCAGCTCCAGACCTAAGAAATATACCTTGTACTTTAAAAGATACCTTTACACTTAAGAGTTCTCTAAATTATTTCATGGATCATCTTCAGCTAACAGCAGCTTAAATATCACTTCCCATTATATCAAACTTGCAGCCCTCTGAAGCAGTACATGCTTGATCTTTGTTGCTTATTTGTTCCTTTGACTCCAAGTTCATTTCATATTGAATGTTTAAAATAATCTTGTGCTGTTAGGATCCATGCCCTGAATTCAGAAAAGACAAATCAGCACATGATTTTTAAAGAAAAAAAATCAGAAGCTTATGTTTTAATATGTGGAATACAATACAGCCATTCGCAGATCATAATATCAGTATCGATTTATGGATTACATGTTGTAGATAATCATCCAAAGAGCTCAGAAGCCCCCAAATCATTCTATAGGAGGCAAACTGTCTGTTTCTTTAGAATCCTCTCGGCTGTGCCCAGCAGGAGATCACACCCTAAAGAGGGACACAAAGCTTGCCTTAATAGGCTATTTCACATACACCAGAGGCAGGATTATTTAATTTAACAGGAAACACATTATGATAACATAGGAAGGTAACACCACCTGAGATACTGAGAGTGCTACCATTCAAATGACTGAACAGAAAATTCTGGCCCATGCCAAACAGTGCCAGCCTGTAACAATGGTGGCATCATTTTGAAACTGATATGCCATGGAAGACCCAGATTAATTTCATCTGTCCCTAAGGGTTCTTCTCTTTCTCTCTTATCTACAAACACAGGAAGTATGAAGAATCATCATCCTGAAATTGGCTTACTAGTACTTGTGAGAGGTATCAGCACCAGGTCAACAAAGTACATAAATCCATCAAAGTTGTTGATGTGGATGATTTAAGAAAAAAGAGAGGAGCTGTAATAGTACCAGGCTATTGCTCATATATATGTGAGTCAGTTCAACACTATCCTATTTTGCCTTCATAGTGAATAATGTATTTCTATTGATTATTGGGATATAATCTATTTCTTAGTAATTTTCTATTTTAGAAGTCTGTATTTTGTCAACTTGAATAAAAATGGAAAGATATGGCTACAAAAGAATGGTCAGAAAGAGAAACTGCTTTTCGATAACTATACATTCAGAGAAATGGTCATACTTCAGCTTTGTTCGTAAATTAGCATGAACACTTTACAAGACAGAAGATAGTAGTAGAATAACAACTATGTTCTGCCTAGAATTGCTAGGCAGAAGAGGGCACCTGAAATACTAACGCTAACTCAGATTAATTTTTTTAGCATCCTATCAACATTTATATATTAGTCTCTAAAAGCTTTGACCATGGCAAAAATGCCTAAATGTATGTTCTATTTCTTTCTAATGGAAAGGGCAAGGTTTTGATACAAGAGGGATCTGAGTTTGAATCCTGGTTTCCCTCTAATAAACTGGGCAATTTTAAACAACTGAGTTTTCTGAGGTTAAGTTTTCCCACCTGTAAACAGAGAGAGTAACCCCTCCTTCAGAGGCTATTTGGGACAGCATGAAAATAACCTAGTGCTTGATGGACAGTAGATACTTTATAAATGGTAGTTCCCTCTTTTCCCCTCAGGCTAGGGATCAAGGTTTCTAAAACTTTTATGATTCCTCCATAAATTAAAGAATTCTACGTGCAATGCACACTCAATAATTGCTGAGGATGACATCAAAACATCTTAGCAAGACTGTGAATATGCAGGTTTTAATCACTACTACTTCTGCATAAGCTGAATTTCTACAACATGATTACAACTATAGATCCACAAAAAAGGATTAATGATCAAATTAAAGAGCAGTAGATATTTATGGCTTATATTGAAGTAAATTGTAATGGTTCTAGAAAAAAATCTCTGAATTGATTATAATAGATCAAGAGCTCTCCCTCTTCCCCCACTTTATTTAACTTATATCTAAGTTGTAACTTAGATATAAGTTAAATAATGCCCAAATACCCAAGCATACAGTAGACTAACAATAGAATTCCATATTGATTTGTTTGTCCAAAACACATAAAAAGCAAACCTTATGGAGAGCTTTATGCTGTTAATAGTTTGCCTAATCACATCATTTGGAATACAACACTTTCCCTACTTTAAAATGAGTGTAAAATCAATATTCTCTCCCTGCACTATCCATGCTGCCAGCATGTGATGCACTCATCATTTGCTGAAGTAATTTCAAGTCAAAATTGCATCAAAGTGCCACCTACATTGGCTTCATTCAGACCTGCCATGAGATAATTGTTACAATATGAACTACATTTGCATACATTAAAATACAGCAGAAAAAGTTGCCACTATGCATGCTAAATAGTGTTTTTCTTAAACTTAAATATCTCAGGTGGTTCCCTTTTACTCCCCAAGCCCCGAAGGACATTTTTCTACATTTAAAATTGCCTTCATCCAGGCCATTATTTGCAAAAACTTGAACCAACAATAATACCTTTGCTTATTGGTGATATTGTCTCTATTTTTCTATGTCTGTTTTCAAGTTGCAAGGCTGCCATGAAAGCTGAATCTTTCCTGAGTTCATATTCTCTTGAGGCTTCCCTTTCACCTCAAGGCAGCCTCCCCTGTTGCAAAGGGCATGTGCTAATGATCCAAGTCACATGTGAGAATATAAAAGGAAAAAATGAAAAGGCGATAATCACATTAATGAAATGAACAAGGGAGGTTTTAGATAGAAGTCTGCAAGGCTCTGTTATCATTCACATACCTCTTCTGCTCCTTACCCTTGCTCCTGCCTGCAGCCTGGTTGATCCAGGACCACAGGCTGGTAGATGCTACTAGCTCATGCACCAAAGATAGCACCAAAACCCATCCATGGACATTATTATTCATTAAGTGCATGGTTCTATTTTAAACCACACCTCTGACTGCAGCTGGGTGTTTGCCTGAGGGTAGGTCATTGAGAGTCAATGCAAATGAAGGCAGTTCCCCAGCAGGGAAAATGTTTAACTTATGGGACTTTGTGGGCATCAGTGGTTCTCAAGGTAGCACCTATGGGGCTCTTTAGGATGTAGCTCCATCACCTAGGTGCTGAGCCAAAGCCTCCAAGCTGATTACTCAGAGTTAAGGCTCTCCCAGCAGACTGCTCACATGGTGCCTTCCAGTGACTCTGGGAAGCCATCATCATAAATGGAAATAAGAAGCGTTACAGTGAGAGACACAAGATACACTGTAAAACATGGTGATGACATCACTCGTCACTCTTCTCCCTTGAGTAACATTCGCTAGAAACTGTCAAACACAAATCATATGGGAGCAGATACCACATCTAACTTACCCTGTCTTACGAGCACTCTAAAATCACGAAAATATGGAGTTGAATGCCTCAGTCCCTGGGGAACCTGGGTCTTAAGTCCCATAGAGAATGAAACCTCCTTTCTCTAGTCTCGGTGGCTTCCAGCTAAGACAAAAAGATTGCTTTTGCTCACAAATTCCAGCTTGAAACTGGAGATTAAAAAAAAAGTGGAGGGGATCCTCTTCGATGATTCCTCAGTGCTTGAGACCACTGCCTCTCAAACTCGGCTGCACATTTGGAATCATACAGGAAGTTTTCAAAAATACAAATGCCTTGGACTCCACATTCAGAGATTCTGGTTTCCTTGGTATGGGAGGCCTGGGCAAAGACACACTAGACAATTTGATTGAACACAAAATTCCAAGAGCCACTGCACTATACCATTTTGGTTCTCAAACTGTAATGTGTTATGGCTCACCTGGAGGTCTTGTTAAACTGCAGGCTTAATTTAGTAGGTCTTGATAGGTGTCTGAGGCTCCACATTATTGGCAAGCTCCCAGATAATGCCAATGCTCCTGACCTGCAGACCAACCTTTAAGACCCCATAAGACTTTAGACCCCTTGGTAATGCAGGCAATGAGATCATAAATCCCCTTTATCAATCACCTGAAACCTTACCTTTCCTCACAGCAGCAACGCATTCTGGTGAAAGAATTGCAGAGGTGTAAGCAAGTAGCACGCATTCACGTTTGCATACAGTTGACAAAGATAGTCACTAGTCTGGGGTTTTTAGGCAAAATCTAAAAAAATGCTACAGAGAGTAGTCATAAATGCAAAGGCATTAGTCAGGTGGTAATATAGCTATCATAGTGCCTTTCGAAGTCTTATGTGAATGACAAGCTCAATAGAATCACCCAACCCACTTTGGTTCTTAGCCCCAGGACTTTATCCCCACGTTGCAAGTTCCAGAGCAGCCTTTCACGTGGCATTTGCCCATCAGACTCTAACAGCCTCTCCTACCTCAGTACTAAAATGCACATAGAGTATTTTATGTCTATAAATTATATAAAGGTTTTTTTAAAACATAAAAATTCATGTACTACTAAAATCTAAAAGGGACCGACTATGCTAGTAATTGGGGAGATTTTACTGCTAACTAAAAAGTCAAAAGAGTTGGATTAAGAAAAGTAGAGGGCTACCATGCTTCACTTCAATAATGACAGCTTACCGAGTGCCATGCGCTTGTTTTAATACTATACACACGGTGGATCAAAAGTAGGTCTACAGTTGTTCATATGAAAAAGAAGGCAATAGTTAATAAGTAACAATACAAGAATAAATTGTTTCACACACAACTGTAAACCTACGTTTGTCTCACCCTGTATCAATTTATCTACATATCTATCTATTTAACCAGATAGAAAGATAGATAGATAGATAGATAGATAGATAGATAGATAGATAGATGTGTATGCATATATAATATCCATATATCTATATCTGTCTTTATCTCTAGCTATATCTATACTCTCATTTTATCCTAGAAGATATACCTTTACTATCCCCATTTTGTATCTGAAAAATACTGAGATACAGAGAAGTAACTTACCCAAGATCAAAGGCTTAAAAACTGTTGAAGTCACAATTCAAATCCGTATTTTCAAGATCCAGATCTTTGCTTTTACCCACCCTGTTGTGATGACTTTCAAAGAGAATACCCCCCTTTATATCTGAAAGAAGTATGGAAGCTACCCCGACCTTTCCTTCACCATTTACCCCTCACTCAGAAAAGCAGGGTCTGTAATTTCAAGCATTCTGAGTTATCCCTCTAGGTACAGCAATGCTTCTTGAGACAATCAAATGGTTTACTGGATTCCCCACCTTCAGCTTGTCTAACTCCGTTAGAACACTTCAAGTGGGCAGGAATCAAGAGGATTTAGTTGGTTGCAGGATTTCTAAATCAATTGCTTCCAACAGTTACCAGATAGACTGGACGTGGAGAGGAGTGGCCCTGGGGCCCTGAAAAGCTGTAGAATGATTGCTCTGAGGGATTTCTCGTCTAAGGGAAGACAGGCAACACAGGAGGACTGGTTCTCCTGTCCTGCCATATGATGGAAATACTACAAGCCTCTGATAATCGAGGGACTTTGTTTTCTCTGGAGCCTCTGGTGACTGTAGAACTTTAGCAGCTAAAGTCTCGATTGATTTTTGTGGTCTGAATGTACTGCTGCTTAAGAGTACAGCAATACCAGAGAGAAATGCCAAGTCAATGGCCGATGCCAGAAAGACTTCTAAGATGTGCTTAGAAAATTAAACTAAATAGTTTGAATTTGAGTTCTATTCCGGTGTCTAGTTGGTGAGAGTTATCAGAGTCAAAAATTAATGGTATTCACACTGAAATCAAGAATCAGCCATTGCTAATCATAACTCACTGTGTCCTAGAAATAGAAAGCAGTGGTCCCACTGAGTTAAAAGGTCATCTTTGGAGCTCATGATAAAAATAATTCTAAACGATAAAACATTAGACCCTTGGTAATTCAACACAGAAACAAGAGAAATGCTCACTACCATTGTTAGTTTTTTTTTATATATTTTATTTACTTAGTTTAGAGAGAAGGGAAGATAGGGAGGCAGAGATGGAGAGCAATGTCGATGTATGAGAGAAACATCAATTGGTTGCCTCTCACATACATCCCAACCAGGGACCAGGCCCACAACCCAGGCATGTGCCCTAACTGAGAATCGAACCAACAACCTTTGGCTTTGTGGGACAATACTCAACCAACTGAACCATGCCAGCCAGGGCTACCTAGCAATCTTAGCCAACACAGAAAGAATAAGAAACAATGTGCATAAGCATTGCTAAGGAAAGAAATAGGGAAAGAGAAAACTGTCTTGATAAAAAGTATTGTCAAAATAACTACATCTAACATGATTTATAGTGAAAGGCTGAATACTTCTCCCTAAGTTCAGAAAGAAAACAACTTAAGGCTTCCATCATACTCATTAAGGAGAAGCAATGTAATACCCTGCTACTCAAAGTGTGGTCCACAGACCAATAGCATGGGCAACACCTGGGGGCATGTTAGAAGTGCAGAACTGCAGGCTAAGTCCTCAGCCGATCGAACCAGAGGCTACAGTTTAATAAGATTCCTCATAGTCCTTATGCACGTTATAGCAGAGCAAACCTTGCATACCGTACCAGAGCAAGCTTTGGAGCTAGACAGCCTTGGGTTTCAATCCCATCTTCACCGGCGTGTCCCTTTGGGCACATCACCTAAACTTTCTGGGTTCCAGAATCATCCTCTAAAATGTAGAGAAAACTGTATCTCCCCTGCCAGGTTGTTGTAAGAGTAATGATAATGGACCTGGAAGCAGCATGCTGTAAAATGCACCAGTGTTATTAAGAATATTCTTTTAAGAAGCCTGAGACATATCTGCTATTTCCTTTATAATAACCATAGCTTGCTAGTGAGTATGACTGCAAAGGTGTGAATGTGTAAAGAGAAAGCTAACATTCCCCAAACTGATAGAACAGAAGCAAAATCAAGAACTCGGGTCTCCTGAGTACCAGACTATCACACGCTGTGTTTGACTTTGCTGGGCCCTTAACACAAAGCTCACGTTCCCCTCACCCAAGCTCTTTCCTGAACTGCTGAGTTATACATTCCTGGACATAATATCACAGTCATGGGTAATGTTAGTCTATGTGTACATAGACATAGTACGACTGTCATTTCTAAAGGCCAAACTGAGACCTGCATAGGCCATCTCCCTTCGCGATCTACCTTATTTGTCTTTCCAAAGTAAAAAAAAAAAAAAAAGTTCCTTATTTCAACCCTGTAGCTTGTTGGTTTGCAAATTGGCCCCCATGCACAGAGGGTGAGGAGAGACTGGAGAAAGAGGCAGATCACTCCAAATTCATAGGTGACCATTTACATAAACAAGGGAACTTGATTATGAGGGTTGTCTTTCACCCCAGGCCCCCAGAACCTTAAAAGTTTATATAGGGGTCTTAACAGAATTCAGTCATGTATACAGTCCATATGATCTCAAAAACACCTTCCTCTTTCAAGCATAAGTCTTTGAAACAGCTCCTAGTATGGGAACAGTGGGCAAGATGTACATTCCAAGGACAGAGGAGGGGGTACGGAGCTTCGGGCTTCCCCAGGTCCAGCCTGCTCGTCGACCCCCGGTCAAGTCCTCTTGATGACCTTATCCTACAATAACTCTGGAAAGAAATGCAAAATTACTTAATCAAAGTAAAAAAAGGAATGTGGCAAGTGGAAAAGACCTGTTCTAGAACTCGCTTCAGCTCTAAATAGCAATGAGGAGATCAGAAAAATGAATTCCATCCTTCATATTGGTCAACAGCAAAGAATTAATGAGACTAAGGAGTCAGAACAGGGCTTCTCACTTTTAATTCCAATTTTTCGGGAACCTTAAAGTCATCATGTTCTCTGCATGTCTGATTTATTACCTCCCTGGTGCTATTTTAGCCATTGTGCCCTTTTCGTCCTTAATGAGGATAGAGAACATTTGGTCACCAGTTATCTTTGTGAAAAGTTCTTGTGTCCTTATTCAATCATCCTTCAAGTTTGTCTTCAGCTGCTTTGTGCAATTTTATCTTATGAACAAACCATTTTTCCTGTTCCCTTCCACTCACACAAGATACCAAATCCATCTGCTCTTTTTATATTTGCCTTAAATCCCTTTCATCCCTTGTTCAATTTATTCTGGGCATCTGAAAATGGTGATTCTAGAAAGAGCTGTACACAATTTACAATAGCCAAGTGCTAGAAGCAACCTAAGTGCCCATCAGTAAATGAGGGGATCAAAAAACTGTGGTACATTTACACAATGGAATACTATGCAGCAGAAAGAAAGAAGGAGCTCCTACCCTTCATGACAGCATGGATGGATCTGGAGAGCGTTATGCTAAGTGAAATAAGCCAGGCGGTGAAAGGCAAATACCATAGGATCTCACCTATAAGTGGAACCTAGTCAACAAAACAAACAAGCAAGCAAAATATAACCTGGAGACATTGAAATAAAGAACAAACTGACAGTAACTAGAGGGGAGGAGGAGGGTATAACAGGGGGAAGGGAGAGGGGTTGTCTAAGAACATGTATAAAGGACACATAGCCAAAACCAAAGTGGGGTAAGACCGAGGGTGGGAGATGGGGATGGCTGGAGTAGGCAGGTGGAGTGTAGGGGGAGAAATGGAGACAATTGTACTTGAACAACAATAAAAAAAGAGAGAAATAGAAAGGGCTGTATAGCTCTCATCTGCCACTCTTACTTGGTGTCTCTCTTTGCAACCCTGAGGGATGGCCTCCTGAAGGGCATGAAACTTGATCCTGAGCTGTGCCAGCAGGTGCCAGGGCCCCTCCTCACTTCCCAGTACTGCCGTGTTGCCCCACCGCAATGCCAGACCTGTGCCCGACCAACAGCATCCACACAGAGACAGAAGGAAAATGAGGGCACTACAGTGAATCTTCAATAAAAAGCTGTATTTGTGTCCATGGACACAGTTCTTTGTATTCTGAGATCACATCTTTCTTCTGTTTTGGCCAAATATTCTTTCTTTTGTTAGCATAGTATAATTACATTGCCCCACTTCTTAAATGGTCTTGCTTTGCAAAATTAAAATGCTGGCAACTCTTAGTCAATCTTTTTATCTTTGCTGTTGTTGGGTGTTTTGTGTGTGTTTGGTTTTCATTTTTACTGCTCTGTGAAATTCCAGTCTGGGTGTAGACCTTGAGAGCACATACCTTGACCATGATCGTCAGAACTGGATAAGAATCGCTTCCCTGCTTTCTATCGATGAAGTAATCATAGACAAGTTGCTAAACCTCTCTGCGCTTTCATTTATTCATGTTGCAATGGAGATAACATTACGAAAAAAAGAAATAAATAAGTTAATATATGCTAGGTACACAGTGTAATTTATGACACAGAGTAATAAATTAATAAATAGTAAATATAATTATTATTATACTCTCCTGAGGGTTATTTGGCCAAACACGTACAAAAAGCTACCATCTGCTGTCAAGGTCTCACTGTTTTTCTGAAAGACTAACATCCAGTCAAACTCAAGATCTCACTTTTGATGGAAGGTCAGCCCTACAGGACAGAACTTTATAACTGAAGTAGAGCCAATGTATTAATCATGGTTTTTATTTTCTACATTTTAAGATGCTTTAAAAGGGTCCTGAGGTCCTGGTGCATCACAGGAGGGCTCCTAGCAGAGTTAGCTAATTCCTAGCACGCTTGATAGACAAGCCAACCCATTCAAAACCTGTAACTCTGACCATTTCCTTTAGTTAAATTTCAAACACCAAGCCTCTATTTGTCCCGCCCTAAATCACCCCAGTGGCAGGTACGGGACAACTAGACCACTCCTATACCCTCCAGCTTACTGAAATTATTCAAAGGGGCTAATCCTAAACTGTCCCCCTTGTCCTGCCTTGCCTTCCTTGCAGAGACCACAGTAAAGTTTGAGGCCATGCTTTCCCATGCCCTTTCTGTCTCCAGGACAGATCCTGGTGGGTGCTTCTCTATGGGGCCCTGTGGGCCATGCCTCCTGTTTCAAGGGAACTATAAATGCTTCTTCTTCCTGGCAAGTGTCTCCTCATCTGCTGGCCTCACCATACCTGACTGACACAAATCCAGGAGACATTTTAATACAGTCAGCAAATCGGGCCCATCCCAGATGATTTTTTTTTTGGCTCACTACCCTCTTAAATTTGCATAAAAAGGTGTCATCATCAAAGCGCCAGTGTATTTCTTACTGATAGATGCCCCCCATCTCCACTCCAAATCCATGTGGTACTAGATGCGAATGCCCGGGGTGACTGGAGAATTGACTTGGCTTCCCAAGGATAACTTCCGGGATTGAGTATCATCCACATGGCAAGTGGATGATATTCACTTCAGAGAACTTTTGAAAACAGACCTCAGTTATCTTACAACTGTCTCTTTATTTTCTTGGCCTCAGTAACAACGCAGAAGAGGCAGCACAAGAAGCAGCAGCAGCCTGGCCGCTGTTTGAAATACAAGCCACAGTGGAGCGCAAGGCACGTTTCGCTTATTTCCTGGGAAGAACTCGTTTCTTATTATGACTTTTTATGCTTTGATGATACTAAAGGTCCCTTTCAGTTCTTAAGTTATGTGATTTTATGCCCATTACCATCATTTTACTTTCTCACCAGTTTTGATATAGGTCATGGAGATAGCCTTAGGGCACGTGACTTGTTACTAACTAACAGACAGGAGTGAGACTAAGCAAAAAAATGTGTATTTGTTCCATTCAAAAAATAATTTTGTGAAGTTCAGAATCTTAAAGCTTTGTTTCTTCCTGTACCACTGACTCACCTAGGTAAAGTCTTCCTGTCCAAAATAAAAGTTCCTTGCTATCATCTAAGAAATTGCTTACTCTCCAGAGAGACAACCCCCGCCCCCCCCACCTCCACAGCCATTGAGAAAGGTAAAATGAAATTAAAAAAAAAAAAAAAGAAAAGAGAGGTAAAATGGAGCACAGAATTTTAGTGGCTCTGAATTCCTCACTTTCTTGATTCATTCTGAACATTGACAAGAATAACCTGCTGGGAGACCCCAATAAAAAGACTGCCTTTACAAACACTTTGCCTTTCCCTTCATTTATAATTGAATTGAGCTTGTCAACAAAGCTTTCCAAAGGCCATTCACCACAATACTCTTAGACAAGTATTTACATTCTTTCCTCCTCCCTTATCAAAAGCAAGACTATTTTTGCCACCTTAAAGAAAACAAAAAAAAGTGAATAGGAGTAGAAGGCAATTGGAAGCAGAGCATAGCTTTTCTACCCCAGTATGGTTTTAAAAGATTCCCGCTCCAACAGAAATACATCTTGGACAATGAGAACTTGTCCCACTTCTTCTACCCACTGTAGCTCTTGTGATGTGGTCTAAAGGAATTTCTAAAATGGAGTCCTAAAGTTCTTTTGCTCCTTGCTTCTCCTGCTGTGGCTATTATGTTGAGTAGTCCATGGTGCTTTTCTTCTTCTTCTTTTTATTTTTTTATTTTTTTGGTAACAAATGAAATGAGGAATTACTGGACTAGGGCCCAGTTTTTTCCCCCCAAACGTCCATTGTTCTTAGTGAGTTTCTGTGCTTGCATTCACATTTATGAAAATGATCCTTCGTAAATGCCTGTTTAAGAAAAAGAGGGAAAGTAAAACAAAACAGCTACACTAACAAGCACCCTCCTTGTTCTCGTCTGGTTGGTCATCATCGCCATTTCTCACTGTGTGTCCTGTCACCAGATACAAGAGTTGCTCTTTTCTGTCCTTGTAATATTTACTTTATTTTACCTCACAACTTATGCAAATAAAGATTAATTGTACCCAGACTATGTAGTGCAGATCATTTTTTTAATTAGCAGAGTTCACTGTGCTTAGAGAATATGGTGATTAAATAGGATAGCAAAATGATTAATCCATCATAAAATGTGGAAGTTTCTCACCCCCAAGAATTTCAACTTAAGACACTTTTATTCATTTGAACAACTTCGCCTTGCAGTAAAAGACAAGACGGCAACTAATGTGAGCTAATGTCCCGTAATTGCCTTGGCACCACTCAGAGGATGAAAACAACATGGCCTAATTTTAATTACATTCAAGGTGTTTGTCCTATTAATCTGAAAATTAAACATGCAAAACTGAATTGCACTGATGAAATATTACATTCCAGCATATTAGAAAAAGAAATAAAATTACTCTGGATACGAAGCGATGCGTGATGAGCCCTTCTTGCAAACTCTTGCATGGTGGTTTCCCGGGAAACCAAGAGTCTGCAGATGTGCAAACTAAAATGCAGATGTGTGCACTTCAAAGACCTAAATCCAGTTTTCGTTCCTAATGAAGCCAATTGATGTTCAGCATTTTACACGGAATACCATGTCCCTCCAAAATGGAGTAAAAATCTGATCTCCTGAGCATGAACGCTGAATACTACTTGAAGATTAACATTTATTTATTCAATCAAATTTGATTTTTAAACCCATACAACATATGATCTCCATAGACTGGCAACCAGTGAACCACTAGGTAACCTTGTTCTTCGGTATCTCACCCGGGGCCCTGCTGAATCATCACCTTACAGGTTGTATGCCAACTCTGCAACAAACACAAATATGTATTTCCTCTCCAAATGCCCCACTTCTGCCAGGAAACTAACAGATGCACCAACAAATGTTGCAAGTCTGCCTATTAAACCTGGAGCTCATTGAATTTCTATTGCATTTCCCCAGCACAAGTGCATTTGGAGCAAAGAAAGAAATTAAAATGAAGTCAGGTGTCATTCAAGAAAATTACAGTCCCACGGAGGATAGTTTGGAGTTGCAGCTTTGAGTTGCCATGCTGTGCCTTTCACAGCTGCCTACAGTTCTTGTCATTAATAATCAGTAAATAAGATCTGCAGGTGGGCCTAGAAGGCACCCGAGCCAAGAAGATGATGGTTAGGGCTTCTGTCTCTAAGATGGGTGGCCAGGCTCATTTGTGCAACCCAGCTTATGTTTCCACACAAAAGTGCAACCCTACTTAGCATAGCTTCAGGGAAGCTGCCACAATATAGGGAATGCTAATTACTGTAACCAACTGGCAACGATGCATCCAAAATTAAATGGCCTGTGACTGAGCAGATGAACAATTTTTATGGCCCAAAGATCAGGGAACAGGGATAGTTTGTTAAATTAACTGACAGCCTCTTTGGTCTAAGTAGGTGAGCCGAAGTCTTTGGAAAGCCGCGTTTGCGTGCAGTGATATACCGGAGTCTCTCCTGCGTAAGTGCAGTCCCCCTGCAGTTTTATGTGTGAGTATGGCTACATTTAGCACATAAAACCCCAAAGGTTCCCCAGTTCAATTCATAAATGACCAGGAGAAGCTATTCTGAATCCCTGTGGGATTGATCTTCCACACACAAAGGTCTGATCTTTTCAAATGTACCTGGAACTAATTTAAACAGGTGCATAGAGAGGGTTTTAGTAAACCTACAGAACCCCGCGTGAACAAAAGCTTTTAACTCCTGATTTCCAACATTGATCACACTTAGAAACCAAGCCTTTTCACTAACCTATCAGAAACTGCTGTTACTGTAAGTTCATTCCCAGCTGTTAGTACATATCCATGTCTTCTCGAAAATAAATAAGTAAATCACACAGAGATGAGAGCATAGCCTCAAAATTTTCCAAAGCATTGGTTTTAGCAAACAATAGTTTAAAACACTACAATTTAAGCCAAGATTCCTCAGCTTCCGCACTAGCAACATTCTGGACTGTACAATTATTTATTCCTGGGGAGGTGGGGAGCAGGGTGGAGGGCAAGACTGTCCCGTGTAGTTTACGGTGTTAATAAACATCCTGACCTCTACCTACTAGATGTCAGTAGCAACCCTCTTTCCCATGTTGTGACAATCAAAAATATTTTCAGGCACTGCCAAGTGAGCCCTGGAGAACAAAATCACCCCCTGGTTGAGAATCACTGGCCAACAGTTTAACAAACATGAATGCTTATGATACACCAGACTCTGTGTGAGGTGAGGGATGGGGAGGGGGTAAGAGTTAGGTTGAGAAATAACCTGGTCAAACAGGAGGTCGTTGTGACCTGGAGGAGAGTGCAGCGTGACAAGGGAGCCAAGCACGTAAACAGAACGTGTCAACAATACACGACCAAGGCTAAAACAGAAGAGGATGCAGGGCACTCTGGAAATACAGAGGAGAGGCCACCTAACTCCTGATGGTCTGATGAGAGTTCCTAGGGGAAACTGTGAGCGGGGCTTGAAGAATGAGTTAAACTTGGCCAGGTAAAGATAGAACGAGCATTCCGGGGGCCCTACTTGAGGGAAAGCACAGAAGCGTAAGCAGGAGTGTGTGAACATAGAACTGTGAATGGTGTGAGGTACTTACATCCAGTTCTAAGCAGTTCTATCCACTGAAACTAGTTTTAAAAGCACATTGAGGGAGGCGGGGGGGGGGGGGTGAGACGGGGAAAGAAAAGACATTGAGAGGTAGGAGCTGAGTATATCGTGTTTTTTGATGTTACGAGAAAGTACTTTCTAATCACTAATTCAATAAATATTAATTTACTGTGAACTAGAAATTCAAAAGATAAATATGAGACTCCCTGCCACCGAGATGCTCACATCTGGTGAGATCTGAGAAGTAGAGGTGTAACTCAGATATGTTCTAAACTACAGCTGCGACCGTAACTCTGTGTTTACTCCAGCCTCTAGAATCTTCCCCTCATGTACTGAATTTCACTAGCAAATAATAGAATTGCCAGATTTCTAAGACAGCCTTATAGGGAATTGTGGAGAAAGTGAAGACATACAGCCTACAAGAAACTTAATTTTGTTGGGAAGATAAAACTCATAAAAAGATCATAAATCATGCAACTTATGAAAAATACCAAAGAGGTACAGACCGTTAGAGTAGCAAAAGAGGCCGAAATCAGAGTAGACTTCTGTGGTCAGGAAAGAACTTGAGAAAGACATGGGATTTATTCTGATCTTAAAATATTGGTAGTATTAAAATAGTAGAAAGGGGAAAACATTCTAGAAATTGGGGGGAAATGGCAGGTATGATGACACCGGCGTTGGCTTGTGCCCGGCAGTGTGAGGACAGTGGGGAGACGCACCTGGGCAAAGCAATGTTTCCGCAGGAAGAAGGAGCTGCAAGTAGACAGGGCAAGATGTGGGGAACCTTCCAGCTGGAGGAATGGGGCGGAGGATAGGGATGAGGTTGGACAGTGCTTGGTATTTATGTCCATCATTGAAAGATGGACAGAATGTTGGTAAGAGGTAGGAGGAAATACATGGACAATGGCAAGAAGGTGGAAAATTACGTCCAGTAAACATCCAGTATGGTTGGAGTCTCCTATTGGCTTTAGATGGTCTCAGGTGGTGGGTGAAGGGGATGTTCTGCTTGCCCACAGTTTTTTGTATTTCATGATAAACAGCATTGTGCTAACATAGTAATTGCCATAAAACTTGCAAGAAGGTTTGTATTTTGTTAAAAAAAATTGTAAAGCCATGCTTCAATATGTATTATACACCTGCAACTAAATGTCAAACCTGTAGGAAACGACTTCTGCCATCCCCCTCCACTCACTCTGGCTTCAATAAAATGACATCCACTTTTTGAGAAAAGGGTAGACAGTAAATAATGCCTCGCAACCACAGATGCCTCTGCCCCACGCCCCTTAGGGACTGTGTTGCCTGCAGCCAATAGACTTAGGTGCATTCCTGCCTAGAGCAGGTAATAACCCAGCCGTGTAGTTAGCATCCTGCAGTTTAACTCCTTCTCTCCCAGAGGCAGATATGGTTCCCAAATTTGGGTGTGTGTAAGCATCACATGGAGTCCTGCTGCCTAGAGATTGTGACTCAGAAAACATGGGATTGGAAACAAAGATCTGCTTTTACCTAGATGGCTCTGAAATAGGAACACATTTTTAGAAAACATTTTAGTTTTTTAAAGGATATTTCAGATATCTTTCTTGAATTTCAGACCAGTTGTTCTTAGCTTTGACTTTTTATCCTTTCTAAATAAACAAATAAATTTATCAGACTAAAGGCAAACCCGTTGCCTCTAAAGTGTTTGGGTGATGACGCAAATGTATTAGGGTAGTACATACTTCTAAGTCACTTCAAGTGTCCTTCAAGGACATCTGCTAGCAAAAAATCATGAGGCTCAGAACCAAAAATTCCATTCTTACATTAGTCACATTTTTCAAGAGATACAGGGACTCCGAAAAGATGCTTTTCAAGGTCTCCGCTTTCATTGAATAGGAAATCCTTAAAATCCTTTGAAATGGGTTGAGTGCCAGTTGTAGGTGGTCTCAAGATCTAATCTTAGTGCCCATAAAGCTCTTGAAATTTAGCTGAGGGTGGGCCAAAAAATCAGCCTCACTCCTGGACTTGAAAGCAAAAACTTTATCAAAATTTAAAAATCTGCTCTTAAAAAATACTCTTAAGAAAACAAAAAGAGAAGCCACAAAGGGGGGGGGGGGAGGATATTTGCAAAGCCTAAATCTGACCACAGACATATCTAGAAAATGGAAAGAACTCTTACAACTAAAAAAGAAGACAAGCACCTAATTTTAAAAATAGGGGAAAATATTTGAGCAGACACTTCACCAAACAAGTTATATGACGGCAAGAGGCACATTAAAGTATCCTGTGGGGAAATGCAAATCAATACCACGATAGCTACCACTACACACCCGTTAGAGTGACTAAATTTATAGAGGCCAACCATGCCAGCTATTGGAGAGGCCATGGAGCAACTGGAGTTCCCATACTCTGCTGCTGTGAAATGATAAATACTGTGGACAACATGTTGGCAATTTCTCAAACATACGAACAAGCTGAAGTCTGTCAATGGCAGGAGGGTTGCTGTGTAGATAGTAATGGCATATAAGACCTAAGAAATGCAAAATAAAGCTTCCTTCTTTCTTTTTGAAGCAAGAAGGAGAATCTGCTGGTATTTTTCCTTCCTAGGCAAGTGAAATACAGTAAGTCAACCAGCAGAGAGGCCTGCCTTCTAATGTGTGTCTCAGGATTGGCCTGCAAGGCTGGAAGTCCCAGTGCTTAGCCTTGCAGATTTCATGTCACTTCTCCTGGTACTGAGCACGCCTGTCACTGGCAGCAGCATGCCAGCAGAGGCTGTCAGCTGCAGCTGTTTCCCAGCTGTTTACAGCACAGCTACATTGCTTCAGGCTGAGCTTCTGTGCTTTGTCCAGCCATCTGCTCGGATTTCTTCCTCCTATCCTCTATAAATCTAGTGATTGTTTATGTTTTGATGCTATTGGGAATGCCATAAAGTCTGATGGTCTCCTTCAGAGTTGAATTAGCTCTGTGGCCCCCAGAGTGGTGTTAGGCATCCATGCTTCTTGGCCTAAACTGGCCTTAAGTTTAGGTCATGCAGCCCAGGAGGCATACATGGCCCCTAACTCTGCATTCTGGGTGGATTCCAGAGCTTACCGAATCGAACCCTTGGGTTCACTTTGGGGGCACGCCTGTTTTATTCACTTTGCTGTTCAAAAGGCACATGTCTTTTGTTTCTAAAATGACCAGACCCCTTATGAGAGCAAAAGCTATAATCTCATTGATCCTCCTCTTTATCTACCAAAACCTCTCCTTAGCAAACCCATACCAAGGACATTCCAGGATATCTTTCAATATTCTAGCATATTGAGATTCATCTTTCATAGTCCTGGCTGCATGCAGCATATATAATATTCTGCCTTTCTATTCCACAATCCAATCCATTTTACACACTGTTGATAGGTTAGGTTTTCTGAAACGTAACTCTGATCACACAGGCCTTTAGTGAGAAATTTCCATTGGCTCCCAAGGGCTTACAAAACAAAGTCCAGAGTCCTGGGGGCTCTGTCACTGGCCTTAGCCCATCCGACCTGTCTCTCTGCCGCTGCCTTACCCAGCTTCTGCCCCAGCTGAACTGAACTGCGGGCCACGCCTTAATGTGTTCCTATTTCCATGACTTAACTTATGTGTCACCTCCACCTGAATGTCCTTGCCCCTACTCCATATGTTTATAAAAGACAGGCTCAAATGGTGTTTTTCTATGAGGTCTCTTTTATACCCATTTTTTAAAAAACTTTTACACCACCCAATTCCCATTGCCACTCTTAATACTCTTGCCATTTTATTTCTTTTTAGGAGTTATTTGTGTATAAATATTATCCTCCCTCTCTCCCCTGCTGAACTACTAGTGTTTTAAGAATAGATAAAAGTCCATATTCCATTCATCTTTGTTCATAATGTCTTGAATATAGTAAGAGATTAATAAACAATTTGTTCCAAGACAAGCCCCTTCTTGTCCTCCAAACAGAGAGAGGTAGGGCAGAATTTGTGAGAATTTGAGTCTTTGTCCCAATGTTTGCTAGTTCTGTGTCCCAGAACAGACATTTAGGCTCCGTTTTCTCAGATGCAAAAGTAAAATGACATCATCTTCCCCGTCTTCTCACTGGGTCATAATGATGAGCTAATCAGATAATGTGTTGATAGAGCTTTGAAAAACTGCAAAATTCTATACAAGGCCTACATTCCCCAGAGTCAGCGTCTGGCATATGTGTTTGGAGTGCATACATTTTTATAACTGCATCGAAACTTTAGGCACATAGAACCATTACAAAATTAGAGTAACCCAGTGATTTCACGTCTAGTACCTGCAAGGCCAGAGAAGCTCAGGAACTTGCCCCAAATAGTGTCAGAGACACAAGTATAAGGAAGCCTAAATCTCAGTCTTTTGCCATTCCCATTAAGCCAGGCACAGTAGACACCAGAAATACTTGTGGAACCAAACAGATTCTGTGGCATTCTGACTTACAGTTCAAAAGGCACAATAGACTGAGGGTTCCCTTGGAACGTACGTGACTGAGAAAATCAGATCAAAACAGTTGATAGTAGCACACTTTCTAGGTCCTACCTTGAGCAAGGTCTCAAACCTTCTGGGAGCCTCGGACAGAGTGTAAACCCTAAATGGGTGGGGCCTTTGTGTCTCATTCATTGCTGTGTAACCAAACCTAGATCGGTGCCTGGCACCTATTATACGTTCAGTGTGTGTTTGTTAAATGAATGAATGAACTCCAGTTTTCTCAAAAGCAAAATAGTAACAATCTCCTAAGTTTGTACTACTGTGAATTAAGTGGACAGAAGCCCAAGAGCTCTTAACAGTGACTGGAATCCAGTAAGTAGAGTCCAGGACACTGGCCATTGTTATTATCCTGAAAACAAATCTCTCATCAATCCTTTCAATTGGAGATGGGGGAAAGGAGAAGGCTCCAAAAGAATGGATTCTTTAATGTAAACACCCAGTCTTGGTTACAAGGGATTGCAAATCTAGCGAGAATTAAAAAGCATGTTCTGTCAAATGTTGACTTCCCAGATATGCCTCTACCAAACCAAGCATCATCACTGAAGATCAGAACTTGGAACACCTAGAGACAAACTGCGCTAAGGAACAAAAACACTAAACGAGGGACTAAAGAGGGCTCACTGATGTCGTGCACTAACACCACAGGTCAATTGTTTTTCATAAGTCAAAGGAACATCTTTTTTCCTACCAAACACCTCAAAAATTAAATGTAGAAGCAACTATGGCATATAAATCAGGCAGAAGTAGGACATGTAGGTGATATTCTTTTTGTAGTAAAAGGATATTTTATTAAATGCCACATTTATACCCACAGCTGATGACCAAAGAAGCATGTTAACTTACTTTTTCACAAATACTCACGCATAGAAAATTAAAACAAAGTCAATTAACTGTTTAGGCCAAGTGACAACAATACATCATACAGAGGGATAACCGATATTCACATAATATAATAAAATCTAATTAACAATAATATTGAATTTGACTTAATTTAATATACCCTTGAGGATTCTAGAGGCATCTCAAGATCCTTTATAGTCCTAGAATCATCATTAAGATTTTCAATTATAGTCATGTAATATTGCTAGTGGTTATCCAAGCTTCCTAATTATTTGAATTCTGTATAATAGATATTTGTTGTATAAGTCTATAAAAGCAGGTATATGAATGGGAGTATATATATACATATAGCATAAATACAGTATGAATACAGAATACATACATTTCCTAAAGGCCTTGTTTTCCTTTTCTAGAACATTGCTCCATGTTTCCATAAAAAGCAGAGCATATTATAAATAAAACATTTTCAACAGTTTAAAAAAGGGCTTTAGGCAGTACTTTAAAATTTTCCATTTAGCATACGTTTTGACTCCTAAAAACTTGCGCGTTTGTACTTTCAAAAGTTTATTTTAAAACAATAATGTTTTATCCCTTGCAGATCCATCTGAATAATGGTTAAAATGACAAAATAATGACAGAGCTACTCAAACATCAATGAATTCAAAACTCACTTTTAACAGCATCCTGTTATCAGTCAACAAGATTGCATCTTCCGGCGATGCCCTGTCTATTATCCACCTACTGCAGAGATTTCTCATATCTACTAATATATGAACATGCTACACCTGAGCTGTCCTATTTCATTACTGTTTAGATATAGATTTTAAATCAAGAGACAAGGGTCCTTCATGGAAAGGTTTGCAAATTGAAGTATACAAGATATATATATATTGGTTTTCAAAACTAAATTCCTGCAACAACAAAAACATAAAAAAACACCTGATTTTAATTGTGAGCTTTTTCCACAACTTAGTTATGCATGACAAATATAAACTTAACGTTTAGATAGTGTTTGTTCTTCCAGGAAGAAAGTTTATGTTATATCTATGTTATGTTATATCCATGTTATGTTTATCTATGTTATAACCACAATACTGAATCTCGAGTGGACTTAAAAAATCCAGTAATTGCCTATATATTTTACCACCACCACCCCCTTGGCTGCTGCCCAAGCTGGGAATTCTGGAATTGTCCTGACTCCCACCTGCCTATCACATAGCCAAACCTTCCACCCATCTTAATAACAGAAGGCCGGCACTCACCCAGCCAATTCCTCTCTACACACACAGTTCCCACAGCTCTGAGGCGCCTTACTGTCCCCTTTGGCTGCTGGTATTCTAACTACCCTTTCCCAGTAGTGGAAAAACTTAGCTGATCTTTACCCTGAAAGAGACTTTCTCCTTAGGGTCGGACACGCAGCACTGTGAAGACCTCACAGCTAGCCCAGAGTAGGCACCCCATAAGTGGTGGCTGTTACGGCTATATTATCGTACTACATTTGATCGAGTTTAGATGGATCTGTAGCCCCAGAGTGAGTCAAGCCTCTTAAGGACAGATGGCATGTCTTGCTCGGCATAACGTCCTCCAGGCATCACACACATTTTTTGAAACATAGTGTATTCTTAACAAATGATCGTTGAATGAGCAGCCACTGAAACATGAGTTAGAAAATCCATTTATGGCATTGAATAGCTCTGTAGTTTGGCTGCCTCTCTGAACCTCAGTTTTCTAACCATAAACCTGGAAGAATGGCAGGCTATCAGAGTCGTTATAAGGAACACATAGTACACACTCAGGAGATGTCTGCTGGGCTGAACTGCTATTCTCTTCAAATCACCTTTTACGGCTCTGGGAGAGTCGCGTGCCTGAGGAGGAAATCATCATAGCAGTCAGACCTGTTCCTTTTGCTTTCCCTCAGTTTCTGCAAAGCGAGAGCAATAAGGCAGAGATTATCTTTTGAAAACATAAAATGTTTAACCGTATGCATTATACAGAGGTAAGAAGAGGAGGGAATGGAGCAGAGAAAGTAGTCATTAAAGCCTCTTTGGTTGGTAACATACCTTCTTGCTTAGGGTGAATCTTCTAGGGGAGGACTAGAAGATTCATTTGGCCCAAGTCTTCCCTTTATCACATGACTTAAATTTTGTCTTTTAACATTACCTCAAAAAAAAAGTAAATGCTTCATATTAGGCACACGGATGATGTTAAAAGGAGACATCCATCATTCAGTCTAAGTATCTGTATTAGGATACTAGTTCTCAAACTTTTTACCATAAACTTCAGTGAAATATCTATTTTACATTACAGCCCAGCACAAAAAATATTTATCACTACTGTAGTAATGTATTATGTATTTGTGTTCAATTGAGAGTTTCTTAGAATGTTGGTTGCAGCTAGGAGAGATGGAGGTAAAGGGGACGGGAGCGGAAAAATGGAGAAAATTAGTATAGATTACTGAGGTCCTGTGGGCTGGAAGGGAGCGAATACAAATCCTACACACAGAGATTTTTAGCCGGTTTACTCCAGCTGGAGGGAGAGAGAAGGTGAAGGAGTTTTTCACTCCTCGGTTGCCCCGCTCTTCACCCACTAATTGGTTTTATGATGCATTAGTGGGAGATGAGACCCATAGATTGAAAACAAAAACAAAACAACAGTTTTATAAGATAACTCTGCCTATAGTGGCAGGAATTAATATTCTGTGATGAATACTACAATTATTTTCGGCAACATGAAAGTATATTGTATTTTTGTGTCAAAGAAATTAATATGTTAAATGTAAATTTTCAAAATACACAGTATTTGTGATACTATATTGTCATTATTTTCATTTTTAATATACTGAAAAATATTAAAAATATATAAAAACAAACAAAAACAAAGTGGCCCAACCTTTTGACCTCTGGGAGGTTCTTCTCATACCCAATGACTTTAAACAAGGAAACCAAGTCACCCCCTGAAAGTTAAACTTGCACATTTGACACATCCACTGGAAGAAGACAACACTCTCCGAGGCCCACAGGAGTAAAGTTGACTCCAGCTAATTAGCAATAATGGCACATTTGCAGAACAAAATGAGGAACGTGGGGAGCCACTAAAGCACAGGGACCATTGGCAGGATATATGTGTGCATGCCCGCACACCCCTCTTATTTTCATTAACGATTGACATGTTGCTGCAGAGCTGAATATGCACGAGGTTTGTCAGGAAGTGCCCTTGTGACCAAGGCCCGTAGAAGAGAAGGGAAGGAAGTAGGACTGGGTAAAGGAAGAATCCAGCTGGGATGCAGGCCCATCAACCGCTCAGCAGATTCCACAGGGAGCTCTAGAGCTAAATGACCCAGGAGAGTTATTCCTCATTGACCAGGGCTTTATATCCCTACTTCCAACATTTACCAGATGTGGGCCAACCTAGGAAGGACATGACCTTGGTTGAGACAGTTCTTTCTCTGTAGCTGAGGCAAAACCTGAAGGTGTGGGGGTTGAAGGATGTCTCAACAACTAGGACACCAAGAGCCCTCTGAAAGACAGAATGGAGTGGGTTATCTCTGTGTCTGTCACAGGCGTAGTCTGAGAAAGGGCTAGCCCAGGCTCATCTTCAGACACAGACAGCCCACAGAGTCTCGCACCAAATGCGCACTTAGAGGGCAGGCTGTTGTATCAGTGAAGAAGGGGTAGGATTTGCAGCTATTAAAATAAAATAATAAAAACCACTCCAAAATCTCAGTGGCTTATAACAGCAAAGACATATTTCTAGCTCACATTTCAAGTCTGTTGCACAGGGTCTGAAGCTCCACTCTAGTTGTCTTCACGGTAGGACCCAGGCTTAGGGAGCAGCTCTGCCAAAAGCCTTCCAGCACCCACGGCAAAGGAAAAGGGGACGTGAGGAAACAAGCACAGGTGGGCCCTTACAGCTTCAGCGTGGAAAAGATCTGCATTACTTCTGCTCACATATCATTGACCAAAGAAAGTCTCCTGATTGAGCCCAATTTCAGTACAACTCTAAAAAGAATCCTTTCCAGGAAGCAGAGGGGACACTGATTTGGTGAACAGTACTAGGATCTACCCGAGTTAATCACCCTTTAAGTCATGAAGTACAGAAATGATGGGTATTATCATTAAGTCTGTAACTGCAGGGAGAGAAGATCGGAGATCCGTGTGGGGCCCTGAGGAGAGCGTTCAGGAGAGCTGAGGCCGAAGGCACTGAGCCCCTGACACACCAGACAGCAGGGCCAGGCAGGGCAGGCCTTCTATGCGCTCGGGGGCAGAGAACTGGGCGTCGCTGGGAACGTTTTTCATGGCAACAGCTGCGGGTTGAACTGTGTCCCCGGCCCCCAAATTCATATTGAAGCCCTAACCCCCATCACCCCAGAATGTGAACTTTTACAGAAAGGAGGTCATCACGTACGTAACTAAAGAAGTTAAGGTGAGGTAGGGCAGACCCCTGATCCAGTAGGAGAGTCGTCCTTATAAAAAGTAGAAATATGGAGACAGACAGGCATGCAGGGAGAACGCCCACCATGTGAGGGTGAAGGCAAAGGTCAGAGGGATGCGTTTATAAGCCAAGAAATGCCAAAGGTTGCCAGCAAACTACCAGAAGCAGGGGGAGAAGCATGGAGCATATTCTTCCTTGCAGACCTCAGAAGCAAGTAGCCCTGCCGACACCTTGATTTCAGACTTCCAGCCGCTAGAAATGTCAGACAAGGGATCATTGTTTAAGCCACCCAGCTTTGGTAATTGGTTATGGCAGCTGTTTAAAACAAACACAGCTCTTACTGAATTCAGTCTCAGTGAACAGTAATACTTGTCCACTGCAAGAAACAAATTCAATTACTCTGTTAATCTATGGTGAATTGGAGTGCCTCTTTGCTCATGCCCTTGCCCCCCGGACAGTATCTTCTCGAGTCACATGGCTGTAGAAAAGCAGCCCTGCCTTCACTGTGAAGCCATGCTGAAGAACGAGAGCACTCTAGATAAAGTGTTGCCAGGTGATTATTTAACCATTAAATTACCAAAGTTCCAAAATTGTTTTGTGTATGTGACAATTTGAAAGTGCTCACCTAACGTCCTGCCTTGTTTGAATGGCAATCAGACCCTACTACTTAGGAGGAGTCCACTGGCGGTGTGGAGGCCCCTTCAAGCTTCTGGGGATAGAAGGCCAGTACGCTAAGAGAGGGGAATGAAGACGGTGGAAGTAGTCAGTGGAGTTAAAGGTGAGGGAAGGGTGCTTTTATGCTATGATCCCCATAGCTGCTTATGAGATGTCATCCACTACCTGTTCCGTCATGTGGATGCACCTGTCCCTTTAGGTTGAATTTAAATACCATGTAGCAGAAGGGGCCATACCCCTGGCACACCCCACAGGGCTCTTGCCCATGGCCTTCCTATTTTGGATAGATCTTTCTATCCAAAGATCTTGCAAAGAAACAAATGTGTATGATGGTTTGAAAACACTATTCTTACATAAAAATACACACACACACACACTTGTTCTTTAGAATCCAATAAGTAAATGCTCGAATAAGTTATCATACATTCTAAAATGGTGATATGGAAATACTGATAGAACAGGATAGGGACGTAGAGCTGAAGAAGGAGTATATTGCCCATCAGTTAGCCATCGTTTGCTGAGATTCACTGTGTGCTCAGCGCTGTGCCACACGTGAATAATGGGCCTTCAGTCTCCCTAGCGAGATGCTTTTCAAAACGGTGGAGCCCAACAGAGGCATCTATCCTCTGGGCAAGGCTGAGGTAGGTGCCGTCCTTCTCTATTCCTGCAGGAATTAACTCACTATATAACTGGTGGCTTCTTAATATGTTTGCCTTCCTGCATCTAGACAGTAAACTTCACCAGGACGGGGCTGAATCTCTCAACTTTTTAGCTCCAGCATTTGTCGTAATGCTTAACCCACAGTAGATGTTAAATGAGGATTTAAAGAGTAGATGCATGAGGTGAAAAAAAATCAGTTGATCTAGATCATAAATGATAAAGAATTTGAAAGGCTAGGGGATTACGAGGAGGCTGGAGCAGACAGGGAAAGCGTCATAAAAGAGAAACTCGAGACTTGGTCTAATGAACGGTGTGGGGGGGAGGGAAAGAAAAGTCGTAGATCAAAGAGTTGAGGGTGGTGCTGTGGGGAAATGAAGTATATCATAAATAGCACCTGTAATAAATGACTCTGCTGCTAAAACAATGACTGGGGTTGTTGAGTGTGTGCAGGAGGTACTGATGCCTCACCTAAAAGAGGGAAAGCAACTAGTTGGGACTCTAGCTAGCTGCTGAGGATGCGATTGCCAAGTGCAGGGTGCTTTTGTGGAAACGGTGTCCTCAGACAGAATACAAGTGTTTATAGGGCTTCAGTAAATAGCATGAAAACAGGGGCCTGACTGAGTTCCGGGGAAGGATCTCAAGCTGGAAGGTCTGCTCACACCTGACCTAAGGCAGGAAGAAAAGCAGTGTGTTCTGTCAGGCAAATTAAAGACAGAAACAGTCAGGGCCTCAGAGATGGGTACCCTGTTCTGCTACTTTGGCAAATCCCGTAGCCTACTAGTGCTCCTGTTAGGATATTCCCGGAGGTGATATTTCCTTCATCTATTCTCCAGCACTCAACAACCATCTGTGAAGTACCACTTAGCCTTAGATGGAACTAAAACATCTTTTTTAAATTACCTAATTTAAAACAATCACCCAACTTGCAACATTTAAAAATATTTAAAATGATAACTTGCTGTGTCCCAGTCCCAGGGGCTGACCAACAATAAGAGCAACAGAAGGTAAACGACTGTAGAAATAAGCATTTCAGGGTGGACTGGAAGAGCTGTGTCATTTATACACTGACTCAGTAATAATACAGTGACTGGCACATCATTGGTAGTCAATAAGATATTTGTTGAAAGGCCCTAACTGGTGTGGCTCAATGGGTTGGGCGTTATCCTACAGACCAAAATGTCGCCAACATAGGCTTTTGCTGGTTGGGGCACATGCCTGGGTTGGGGGCTGGTCCCCGTTTGGGTGCATGCCAGAGGTAAGCGATCAACATTTCCCATCGATGTTTCTCTCCCTTTCCTTCTCCCTCCCTTCCCCTCTCCCTAAACATGAATACATACAATCTTTAAAAAATATATTTGTTGAAAGAATAAATGCAGGCAGGGACCTTGTCTTACAGCTATGTACTCAGACCAGTACCTGAGCACATAAAAAAATTATATTTTGGTGGAATAACTTACAACTAGTTACATGTGTTTATTTCTTCTGCAACCCTTACCTTGTGATTACACACAAACTTGATGTGTGGATTCAGCCTGAAAACCTCAACGGCTCCTTAAGGGACCAGGATTTGGTTCCAAGACAGTGTAGCATAACTTTTCTACTAGAATGTAAGCTCCATGGGACAGAACTTTGATTTAGTTGTTCCTTAATGTCTTCAATAAAAATACATTAAATAAATGAATGCTCATTTCCAGCAGTCTATTCTAAAAAAAAAAAAAAAGTGCGAGGAAAAGCCAGGTTCCTCTGCTGTAATAACAAACATATTTTCAGACCTTTTTAGCTCATTTCCAGCCGGTGAGAAAATGGTACCATGTGAAGAAGACATCCATGCAAGTGGGCCAGCACCTCTGATTAATTTTTAATCCAACTTTTATGAGTTTTCTCCGTGTTAACCACAACCCAAGTGGGGGTGTATAAATTTAAAACAAAACAAAATGAAAAGATTGTCTTTCAGGAATGAAAAATAAATGTAATCTGAAATCAATATTTATGAAGTTGTGATTAATTGACTGATGACCAAATGATTACAAAACGTCTGTCTAAACAACTACTCAAATTTATTAGCTTTGATCAAAAAAATTAAAAAACAATCTGAACTGGGTCAATGAAAGAATAATGCATTCCTAATCAATTTTTAATAGCACTTAAGATTTTATATTTTTTTAAACTTGCTTTTAAATAATTTATCATAAAAATGATTCTGATTTAAACAAGGGGTAAAAGGTGTTCCATAGCTATGTGATGGTTTTCTTAGAAAAGAAATTCAATTATGACTGACTTTTTATTACTGAATTACTTTATTAATAATAATACATCTTGCACTTAACACAAAGGCATTGGGCCAACAATCTCAGAGTGTCCAAGACAGACCTAGGATTTAGCTCCAATACTATCGTTATCTGGTGGTTTACCTTATCTGTGCCTCAACTTCCTCATCTGTGATAGGAAAGACCTACATGAAAAACCCCAGGATCATTTCTCGTTCTAGAGGTTTATGATTCTAAGGATTTAGGAGGTTTAGCCCATCCCCCGCGTGGTGACTGATAGAACTCCTCAGGTCACAGGACTTGCCCTAGGCTGCTAAGACTTTGAGAAAGCGACAAAGCAGAAAGTCAATGAGATGTAATCTTTGTTTTCCTTTTAGAGTAAACGGCAACGTTATTTAACAATTTTGGTCAAATAATCACTATAACATTATTTGTAAAAAAGGAAAAAAGTCGGGGGAACCTCTTCATAGAGCAGAGGGAAGACATAGTTTCTGGCCTTCAACCATCTGCATTATTAAAAGCAAAGCCTGGGAATTGGCCTGGAATCAATCTGGACCTACAGAGAGTCCTAATCAGCTGGTATTGCTAACAATATTATTTAGATGTGTGTGTACATGTGTGTACGTGTGTGTACTCATCCACAAAGCAACAGCTGTATGATACTATTTGTGCCCATGCATACAGTAATATACGATTTAAAATGTTTGTAAGGATATGCTCCAGAATGTTAATAGTGATTACCACGCGGGATAGAGAGGAGAGGCATGAGTGTAGAGGAACTCCTACTTATTATTTTATATATAATTAGGTGGCTTGATTTTCTTAAGGTGAGCCTTACTACTTTTATACTTAGCGAAAAGAAATAGTCTTCTATTCTGAAGTGAAAAACAAGTAAGGCCAATATTTAAAAGAGCCCGGGACTATTAAAGAAAAGCAGTTTGTAGCTAAAGAAAATTTGGTTTACGAAATAGTCACGTAATACAAGATACTAGATAAATCAGATATAATCCCTGACCTCGAGAAACAGACAGTTTGTTATGGGGGAAGACACATAAACAACCCACTATGATGCAATGTGATCAGCACAGAAATAGACATATGGACAGAGCATTAAACAGTACTGAGAAGCTGTAACAATGATAGTAAATGTGGAAGGAGATGTGGGAAATACTTTAGGTTGTGTTTTTTAAAATTCATGTTTGTGACTAAGTGTTAACACCAATCACCAGGATGATTAACAAGAAATGAACTTGTCCCAGCAGCAGTGAAAAAGTGTTCTTTTTTTTTAAATTGTCTTCAACACACCTTCCTGCTGCACTGTTTCCAGGGATGGATGCTAGAGGCAGAACATTCTCAGTCCTACATCCCACTCACAGAACGGGAATGACAGGTCCTGAAATACAACCTTAGATATCAGAAAGGTGAGAACGGGGAATGGGCAAGAAGAGAATGTAGAAGAACACAACAACAGGGGGAAAGGAACACAGTAACGGGAAATTTTAATGGCTTTGGGTAATGATCTGGAGCTTTCTCATTCAGAAGCCTGAGGTCTGAAGCCAGGAATGTGAAAGATGCATTAGTAAGCATGGGACTTCTAGTCCCCACATGAATGTGACTTCGAACGGCCAGGAAATAGCCAAAGCAAGTGACTTTTATGGAGGAACTCTGAAAAAGTGACTATTCCATAGACAGTCAATATGACTATTTTGTCCACTTCTCTAATTCCAAGTACATGATAGTTTCCACTGCCTAGGAAGTGAAGTTCTGAGCTGGTTGGAAGAATTCTCACTGTCACCCATGAGCCTGTTTTGAACTGGACTTGGGCTTCTTCGAGTGAACTACTAGCTGCTCCAATATCATTATTGTCTGTTCCCTTTATAGACCTGGTAGTAGGCATACACTGACATCATTTAATACACCCCCACACACACACATTTTATCAATGAGGAAGCTACGAAGCAGAGGTTAAATAAATCCTCTGAAGCCAGGAGAACCAAGAAATTGTTCCCGACAGGATTTTCACCCTCACACTCCAGATTGGAGCCTCTTTCTTTTATCCACGAAGCTATTTGTGATTTACACGTCTTTTCCCGAAAGATTAGTAAATGTAATTCCACTGATTTTGTTTCTAAATTTCCTTCCTCATTGATTCTATTTGTTTGCACAAATTGATCACATTGGCTCTTCCTCACTTAAAGTTGCAGTTCAATTCCAAATGTGTTATATTCAAGATTCATTTAGGAACTTGCAGAGCTTTTCACTTTCGTCTGAAGGAAATGGAAACATAACCTCGCAGCATTCTCCTTCGGACTTCAACAGCACAGTGGTGCATTTCATTTCCAACCGCGCACCTGAAATGAAGTCTTTGAAACGCTTTAAACCCAAGTGCGTTGGGGGAGTGTGGGTGGTTCACACTATTCGCAGCTTTCTGACCTGTGGATGCAAATGAGAGTCTGTGTCTCAGACCCTTAAACCTCTTTTTAGGTAGAAACCCCACAAGGGCCAGCAGTGAAAGTGTGACTTCCAGGAAAGCCGAGATTAAATACACTCGCAACGTTTCAGAAACAGTCACAGTTTGTTGTTTTTAAGTGACATTACATCATTTACGAGTACAAAGAGAGCTGAGAGTAGCAGAAAGTTTTGAAAAATTAAAATGGAGAGATCGTCTTTTCCTGTTTTGCCTGCACCGCAGGTTTACTGACTTGAGTAAGGTGTTACCTTTAGACAGAAAACTCTCCCCCACTCCACCCTCCGGGAAAGATTAGGGAGCTTAAAATTGCCTTGACTTATTTCTTCTACTCTCACCACTATTACGTTTTCATTTAAACTTTCAAGATCCTCGATCCCTGTAGTAAACTGCCTTCCCTTTCATTCTCACAAGTCTTGAAGCTTCAGGCTTCCGAACGGGGGGAGTTTTTTGTGTGTGTTTTTGTTTTTTTAAGGGACAGGCAGGGAGGGGGGAAGGGGAAAGCCTCGGCGACCGCGCGCCGCTAACACGCGTTTTCGTTTCCCGTCCGGCGGGCCGTGGCCCTGCCGGGCCGCCGTAGCCGGCCGCGCGCCGCCCCAGCCGCTGCGAGCTCTGCGGTCGGCGGGACTTCCGTGTTGGCGGGATTCTGAACGCTGCCATGGCTCACACCGTGCAGAACGTTACGTTGTCGCTCACTCTGCCCATCACGTGCCACATTTGCTTGGGGAAGGTAATGGGTGATTCCGGGCACAGCTGCTGATCGGGATCGGGTGTGAAGTCGCTCGCCGGAGTCCAGTGCGGTCTCCGTGGGTAGCGGCGAGACGGGTGAAGACGCCAACCCGTGTTCTCCGGAGATGGGAGGCTGTGTCCTGGGGGACCGAGGGAGCGCACGGTGATTAATGGGTTCGTCCGTGCGCCTTTCGGAGGGGGTGACGGCGGCCTGGGGTCTGGAGGAAGGGCGGCGAGGCGGCCCTGCCGCTCCGGCGGCCTCACCCGGCCGAGGCCGGCGTGGACGGGGGCTTGGTCGTTAAAGGATCGCAGTAGCTACGTTGTACGCCCCTGTGCAGCCCCGTGTCGCGTGTGGTGAAGTCAGTGAAAGCACATTTCCTCCTGGAGACCCCGCTTAAGAGTCCTTCGTGCCCTGCACAGCTAGAGCGTTCGTGTTCGCGGCCCTGCAGTGCTTTTCCATTTCCAAGATCATTCTCCTTTGCCTTGAGTTCCCTTTGCTCCAGGTTCAGCTTAGAAAAGCAAATAGCACGTGCCGCCGAATGGCGTTTAGAATGAGAGGTACGGCCTTTAACCCCAAGAACAGAAGTGTCACGAGATAGAATCCCCTGTCTTTGTGATGCAAGAGGTGCCTAAAGTAAGAAACGGGGTGGAGAAAGTAGTTCTGCCGTTGATCTTAGCCAGAAGGCCGAGAAGCGATAGAAAAAGCAGCTCTGAATTCGATCGGAGTTTTAAATGTTCTGATACATTCGTCTCCGCTTTCTTTTCGGCTTGTAGCTCTCATTCGGTTTTTAAAACAGTGTTTCTTCACCATGTAGTTCTAGAAGAGAGAAGATACTGTGAGCAATTAGTTTTTTACCCCCACTCTGAACTGTTGTCACGTTTGTGGGGTGTGTGCTCACCCCCAGGTTCAGGCCGAATCTGCAGCCACAGGCTTAAATACAAACTTCATAGAGCAAGAATTTGCTCTAGACACAGGCTTGAGAAATACAAACTTCATAGAGCAAGAATTTGAGTGCCAGCCAGTATGATCTACTGCGTTAGGTGTTTGGGGTTCTATGTGAATTTACTGAATTCAGGAAATAGTAGGAAGTCAGACTTGGGAGCAGCTAATAACTCTTGATGCCAATCAGTGAGATGCCAACAAAGTAGCAAATGTGCTGTGAGAACGTACAGGGGGCCGGGGTGGCTTGATCACTTCTGACTGGAGAGGTGAAGGATGCTGTCGTGGAGGGTGGTACTTGAACTGGCGTTGCTCCCACTGTCTAGTACTTGGCTGGGAGGAGGAGGAGGTGATGTTTCTGTTTGATACAGTCTACATTTGGCCCTGAACAAGAAATTCCCCCAAGGATGTGTTAACTTCTAAGTGAATTTCCTCCAACAGTAGCCTTAAAGGCTGATAAGTAATTTTTACTTGGTCTTAATTATATAGTTGTACCTACTTCCATTAGTTAATAGGCTGTCTTTTGCAATTGTGTTGAAAATGTGTTCTGGCTGGTTGATTTTCCATACCTGTGTTTTTTGTGTGTTTAACAAGGTTTAGGCCTAATAGCATATAGTGATTTGCAGGTTATGGAATGCTTTCGAATGTGGTTAATTACTTCATTTACACATCTCACCAGGGCTGTGAGATAGAGTGGGCAGGTTTCCGCATTTTTTAAATAAGGAAACTAAGGCTTAGAGTCTCTGGTGTTTGAACCTCTATTGCTGCCACTTGTCTTGAGTAGATTACTTCTTAAAAACTCACTTTAGCTCAACCAGGACAGTAATCACTTTTGGTATCTCTTATTTCCCTGTATTAGTTAAGCTTAATTCTAAAATTAAATCTGATAAGAGATTAACGATTTGTAAATAGGCATTTTTTTTTTTTTCTGTCTACTATGGAAGCAGAAAAGTATGGTAGTTTTAGGCCTGAGTTCTGTGTTCATACTGCATGAGTTCTAATCTAGGCCCTTCCACTTACTAGTTATATGACCTTATGTAGGACAAGTTACTTAATCTCTTTCAGAGCAGTTACCGTATCTATAAAATGGGAATGATAATAGTATCCACACACATCCTTGTGGTTATCAGAGGATTAAATACAGTAATTCCTGTGCCATGCTTAGCTTAAAATCTGGCACATAATCCCATTCAATAAATGCTACTCTCCACGTGGGCACGGAGGCAGGCCATCAAACTGAGGAAACCAGCCTTTTCTAGTGACTGTTCCAGGTGCTCCCAGGCCAGTGCACTCGCCAGATGAAGATTTGCACTCCCAGCAGAGTGGGACCTGATTAATCAGTTCTGGAAATTGCCGCAGATCCCAGGGGTTTTCAGGGGTTTTAACTGGGTCCCTATGACTTTTGCCTTTTGTATAGCTGAAGCATGTCTGGTCTTCTTTTGCTTCTTCCCCCACCCCACCCCCACACCCCTCTTGGTGGGATTCTGGAGATGGCATGGCCTGCGCCAGTGCCAATTCACCTTCCCTGACACAGCGTCTCCGCTGCCTCTGAGATCTGCCTTCAGGTGCCTCTTGCCAAGCCCTCTTCCAGATCGTCGTTCTTGTGCTGCCCTTACCACTTGTCCCAAAATCTCGCCATCGACAATCTTCTCTTTAATTGTTCCACAGAATGAAAGGGCCATTATTTCTGGAGTGTCACTGTGGGGGCGGGGGAAGATGCATATTACTTTAAACGAGATGGGTGGTGTGGTAGACCTTAAATATGAAGAAATAGTGTAGATGCTGATTGGGATGGGGGGGTGGGGAAGAATGGGGGGAAAGTAGTGAGGATAGCCTATGTACGCAGGTGGTTAGTACTTTTGTCTTTTGAATACAAATGTAGTATTCAGAATAGGAAAGTGTAGACAATTTGCATTTCCTATCTCAGTCTGCCTCAGTTTTAAAGGTGCCCCAAATGTTAGTAGCCTTGCCAGTATTGTAAGACCCAGCTCTCTGTGGCCTGAAGAAGTTAAGTACACGTCCTGTGGGATGATTCATGTATAACATTTTTCTTGCCTATTTCTCCTTAATTTTTTTCTCATATGTTGGACGAGTGGGGCCAGCAGAAATATAGGAATGATCTAGCCCAAAATATCTGTTAAGTGACATTTTGGTACTGCCACTAGAATGCTATAGACCAGTTTAATCTCAGATAATTCCAGATATTTATCTCTTCAGTTAAGATTCAAGCTGTGAAACCAAATTGTTGTTGCATGTAATACTTTTGTTGGCCATCTCTGTGTTTTGCCATGAGTGACAGCTAAATGTGACCCACAATCAGTTTTATTAAAATAGGGAAAGTTACAGATGTATAGGGTTAGTCATTCTGCACCTAGGGCTGCCCCCGCACAAGGCCACTCCACGGGGAGAGCCCACTTTCATATCTTGCTTTATTTTCTCCCCCTCCTCGCTAGCCTCAGGGGGCATTACCCTACGATACCACTTCAACGTGCTTACTCCACGTGAGTTTCGAATTGTACATGTCACTTACCCTTGCCATTGTCATCTTGCATTTTTATTTCATAAGATTACTGTTTTATTGGCAGAGATCTCATTTGAGATTAAATTAGATATAAAATCTAATAACAGGCAAATGATGACCTTATGTATCTTGGGAAGATCTTATTAAAGAACTTTATGTGTGTGTTTTGGTGTTGTACATAGCAGGATCTGGACTGAGGAAGATGGGTGGGCAGGAATTGAGAGAGGGAATAGATTCTGTGTATTTTGCTCTTGTAGATTACAGTCAAATAAGTAACCTGTACTATAATTTGGTTTAGTACTTCTTTCCCCTATATAGGTTTCTATACTCCTAAGCTAAATTTATCATCTGATAAGTACTTGATCCAAAGAAATGAATTAGTCAACTGTTTCAAAAATCCAACACAGTGACAGTGACAGCACCAGACATTGAACACTGAAGACGATTTCCTGTAGATGACATTGCCAGTGGCTCTCAGTAGACAGAGTCAAGTAGTCTGCCTGCTTGTTCTTGTGTATCGTTTTGACAGATCAAATTTCCGTTTTCTCACAGTTCACAGTGGCCATTGACGTTTTGCTCCTTGAAATGCATTTAGGAGCATTATCTCAGGCTTTCATTTTAATACATCAAAATTGACTTTTATTTTAGAGCATGTGAGACATTGTGTCAGGTGTCGTAGGTGAACACAAAGATGAACAGGACACTGTTGCTGCCCCCAAGGATCCTGAAATCTGATCCTGAAGGCTGGATAGAAACGATGTCCTAAGTACAGCACAACACAGGGAGAACTGAACATTAAATCAGTGCATAAAGAGAACCCCTGCGAGGATCAGACAGAGACCCAGGCACTTCTGTAAGGGACTAGTGAAGGCCTTGCCGAGGGATAGCATTTTATTTTCATCTCCAAAGGTGGAAGGGATTTTATTTTGACTGGGGAGGCTGGAGACCAGCAGGACAAATCAAGGTAAGAAATGAGAGCACAGTAAACTGGGGGAGAGGCATACGTATAAGGGGACTAAATGGGGATAAACAGGGAGCCTCCGCTATTGGTATTCTTTTCAGCGAACATCAGGTTGACCTGTGTGGTTAAATTGTAGGTTATGGCAAGTAATGAAATAGCAGATCAAGGGAAATAGCTGTTTAAGAACCAGGTTATGTTGCTCTTGAATGCTGTACATAAAACTGAAGGGGAATTCAAGAGTTAAAGATTTTACCTTCAGTCATAGTTGATAGGCTTAAGTGAGTAATGCACATGGAAAGCTGTTATTCCAGGAACTGGAAAGCATGACCTATGTGACTCTAGGTAACAAGCAATTCAACCTTTGTGCTCTAGGGGGTCTGCAAGAGAGGGAGATGGGATGGAGATGGTTTGTGAGCCATTGTGTTCCAGGGAGGGAAGTCCCAGACTCAGAAAAAGAATCGTTGATCAGCAGATAAAGAAATACTAGGAAAATTGCCACAGGACAGCGGCTCTTACCTGATTAGCCTTTTCCCAAACCCCTTGCTACTCTTTCCTTCTCCCTGGAGAAAAGATTGGGGGCAGGGAGGAGGTTAGGGAGTGGAGGGATTGAGCCAAAAGGAAAAAGGACTCATGGACATGGACAACAGTGTGGTGATTGCTGGGGGGAGAGGAATATAAGGGGACTAAATGGTAGTGGAAAAAATACAATAAAGATTAAATTAAAAAAAATAAAATGGAAATTAAAAATGAAAAGATTGGCTTGAGATGAAATGTTAAGGTGGTTTTTGAAGGTACCTAACCTGCCATCTTGGATGGCTGGCATCTGAATAAAGCATCCATAAAGATTCAACCCTTATCTCTACTTACCGGTTCTGGTAGTGACAGGCAACACAAACGCTCGCTTTTTCCGTTTCAAAACTACACACAGCAGAACTGCTGTTTTGCAGAAGAGCCACAATGAAAGCTGCTTATTCACATTTTAGGAAGGTAGCTCTGGCATCAGTATGAAAGATGACCAGAAGTGAACATTTGGAAGAAAGGAAGCTTGGGAGGGGATCATTATAATAGGTAAAAGAACAGTTAGAGGCAGATTTACCGTAGTTCAACTATTCTGATGTATCCACGTCATGCTACCTCTGAAACCTGGGTGTAGCTTACAAGTAAAGGCATCTTAGAGGTGTAAATGGCAGCACTTTCATTCATTTTACTTACTGGTGCATCGTAAAATCTCTGGCTTCTTAGACTTGATCAGTGATAGCAGGATTTGGTGACTGATGAGATGTTGAGGACAAGTAAAAAAGATGAGTCAGAGACAGCTCTGAGTATTCTAGCCCACGTGGTAGTGGTGGTGGCGGGTGGGGTGGGAGGAGGGTGGTGCTATAAACTTAGACAAGAGGGAGCGTGAGAGGAGCAAATATGTGAAGGAGGCCAGGTCTAATTTTGGACCTTATGGTCAAGGCGGCTACAAGAGCCTTATTTGGATTATCCCTTGGCAAGTGGATATAACAGTATTGTTACTTTGTGTCCCTCCTTTTTAAAAAAACAAACAAACAAAAAGTCCTTACCCAAGGATATGTCCATTGATTTGAGAGAGAGAGAGTGAGAGAGAGAGAGAGAGAGAAATCTATATGAGAGAGAAGCATCCATCAGTTGGAGAGAGAGAGAGAGAGAGAGAGAGAGAGAGAGAGAGAGGGAGAGAGAGAGAGAGATCTATATGAAAGAGAAGCATCCATCAGTTGCCTCTCATATGTGCCCTGATTGGAGGTCAAACCCACATCCTAGGTATGTGCCCTGACTGGGGATCGAACTCACAACCTTTTGTTGTGTGGGACTACGCTCCAACCAGCTGAGTCACCGGCCAGGGCTGTTCCTTCTTCATTTGTTTGTTTGTTTGAGAGACTGCTATGTGAAGTCTTTGTATGAATGTCTTTACATTATTTATTCTTAAGCAACACCTGAATGAAAAGTGTACTAGGTTAAACTATAGTTTTCAGAGGCAGAAACTGATGCCCCTTGTAACTAAAGGGCTTAAGCAAAGTCAAACAGCTCAGTAAGTGGCAGAGCTGGAGTTGGCCCCAGGTTTATTTCTCCATGCCTAAGGTCTGCCATTTTGTGAGGTCCACCCTCAAAGGATTCTCAGAAGTTGTCACCATAGAAGATATGTTAACATCACATGATGCATGAGATTAAGAGAGAAATAGAACAATGTCAGATAAGATGACCCAAGACAAAACATTAGAGAAAGCAGCTGTACTACGTCCAGGGTTTTGACTGCAAGCATTTCAGTCTGCGATCCTCTTCCCTTCATACCTCCTCTCTAGCAGTGTGTCCGCTTTACCCAGACACGTCCACGGACTCGAGGACTCTCTCGCCCTTTCTCTGGCATTGCTGTTCAAGCACTCATTTCCCTTGTTAGCGTGGTCATTTATTGTCATCAGCCCCTTGTCTCTTTCTTCCTCCTTGGCAAACTGCAACTCATTTACTTTCTGCCTGAACCCGAGTGGCCAAAAGGTGGTAAGAAAAATACACACTGAATGTCAATTGGTCTTTACCGTCAAAACCACAGACCTCAAATTGGAACTCAGCAGTGTTTGGCAATCCTGCTCCATGTCCCGAGTAAGTGTACTTTCTCACTGTTAAGGTAACTGCTTTATTCTCCCATTTTCTCCAGTTGATGTCTTTCTCTGCTTTCTCTAACTTTTTTATTAACAGATCTTCCACCCCCTTTGTGTTCTCATGCCCACAGTCTTCCTTTGTCTTGCGGTGGAAGACATAGTCTCACTCCTGTGGAAGCCCAAATCCTCCCCTTGTGCTTTAGACCTCATTCTCTTTTCCTCTTAGCAATCTGGCTGTCTGTGGCTCACACCCCTCCCGCACAGGGAAAGGGAGGGCTCAGTCCCACGAAGACGGCCCTTCACTTCAGAAGCTAGTCTCAAGTGCAGTTGGTACCCGTACTTCTGGCTGGCTGACTGTAAATCAGAGGTTCCAACGACCCCCTCCGTGGGTTTGACAGATTTGCTAGAACAGTTCATAGCACTCAAGAAAACCCATTTACCCACTAGATTATCTATTTATTACCAGGGATATTAAAAGATACGAGTCAATAGCCAGATGAAGAGATAAATAAGGTGAAGTCTCAAAGGAATTTCTGTCCCGTGGAGCTGGGGGCCTATCATGTGGAAGCCCTCATGGGCTTGTGGAAGTTTTCATGGCATGTGCTCTGAAAAAAGGGCTGACACACTGCCCTTTGTTGTTTTGGTTTTTTTTAATTTTAATTTATTGGGGTGATATTGGTTAATAAAATTGTAAAGTTACATAGGTTTCAGGTATACAGTTCTATACATCATCTGTATAGTGTATTGTGTGTTCACCACCCCAAGGCAAGTCTCCTTCCATCTGTCCTTCTGGGTTTTGTTGAAGGTTTCTTTACTAGTTATGATTGACCGAGTCATTGGCCATTGGTGACTGGTCGATCTCAAGCCCCTCTCCCCTCTTTGAAAATTGGGAGATAAGACTAAAAGTTCCAATCCTCTGACCTCAAAGTTGGCTTCTACTGGCAGCCAACCCCGACCTTGATACATAGAACGGACTGACAGCTGTCAGCGGGGAGGGGGAAGCTGGATGAAAGAAGGTGAAGGGATGAGCCAAAGAACATACAGGCATAACCCATAGACACAGACAACAGTGTGGTGATGGCCAGGGGGAAGTGGGGCGAAGGCTGGGTGGAGGTGGGCAAAGGGGGAAAAATGGGGACAAAGTGTAACAGTGTAATCAATCAAAATAATGTTAAAAAAAAAAATTCCCCTCATTGCTCTGGCTGGGTTGCTTAATTGGTTAGAGCATTATCCCTACACCAAGGTTACAGGGTTTGATCCCCAGTCAAGGCACATAGAAGAATCAACCAATGAATGCATAAATAAGTGGAACAAAAAATCAGTGTTTCTCTCTCTCTTTCTCCACCCCCACGCTAAAAAAAGTCACTTCATTAACATAATAAGAGACACCATTGTTGCTCTCATCACTTAGAAAATGCTTTGAGCTTTGGGAGCTGTGATCCAGGAGCTATGGGTGGAGACCAAGTATCTGAGGAATGTATTTAGGTTGGTTGTCTGAGTGACCAAATACATATGTTTCTAATAAATCACAACACCGTACTTCCACATAAGCACTGACTCCTTGCTGTTGGTGGAGGACTTTGGAGGAAGAGTGTGAGTGCTTCATGGTCATGTGTTTTAATTAGTCTCCTCAGTCAGCTGAGCTGAGTGAAGTAGCACTGGTTTCTCCGAGAAGAAACTTCAAGCCGTGCCGAATTGCCTTCTCTGTTTAGATTTCTTAGCTAGTGTTCATGGTCAAGGGCGCATCTAACTTTTGGAAGCCAAACTTACACCAGCGAGCTTTGTAGTGAGACTTCAACTGATACCTGCCTGGCGTGGACACTGTGCATACATCTGTGGTTTCTTTGAGGGTAGGGACCCCTTTAAAATGAACACTCGTCTTCTGAGTGTTTGTATACTGAGGCGGACAAGCATTTTCTCTGCAGAAAGTGGTTTGTGGTGGTTCTGTCTCTTCTTTCTTCCTCTGCTTCCCCTTGATCTTCCAGTCCCTAATGCAGAAGGACTCCGCAATGATATTGGTGCTGTTAAAACAGAAAGATATTGAAGATGTCTATAAAGTGTTTTGAATCCCACAGTAAAAGTACCATGTAAATCAAATGAAAGCCTAAGCATTTCTTTTTTGTTTTTATTGTTAAGTTTGTGCTATTTGAAGAATACTAAATTATTATTCCCTCTGTCAAGTTCCCCAACTTGAATTGAATGTTAAATATTGTCTTAATAGGAATTACTTCATTCACCAAACCTTTACTGAGTACCTACTGTGTGCTAAGCTGCCTTCTAGGAACCAGGGGTTTAGTAATGAATGAAACTAGGGAAGTTCTTGTGTTCATGGAGCCTCCATTCTAATAGGGGGGACAGACAGCATACATGTACACAAATATGTAATCTCAGGTAGAAAACCAAAGCAGTTTCTCGCTTCTATCTTCCCTCTGGAGAGAGAGAAAATAAATATGTGACCAACCAAGGTATAATGTCAGGTAAAAACTGAAGCAACTTCTCTCTTTAGTTTCCCTCTGACAAAACAGCTAAACACAGTCAAAACACCTAGTTAACCCTGAGCAAGCCATCTACGTTTTTCCCACCTGGGTTTTCTTATTTGTAAAGTATATTTGCTCTGTTTACTTGACAGGGTTATTGAAAAACAATCCAAAACAAAAGCAGAAAAAGCATGTGAAAGCCCTTTGTAAAATATGTGACTATATAAATGTTAATTGTTGCTACTATTCGTACTTGTTTAAATGGAGTCAGAGATTTGTGTCGGCAGCACCTTTCAGCAAGGTGTGCTGTTCAGAGTGTGAGCCGCTGAGAGTGGGCCTCGCGGCTTTGAGGGCTGTTTCATGCCTGTTTGGTTTGGGAGACCTTCTAGTGAGATGTCAGTGCTTACTTGCCGGTTGCTGTTGCTCTGTAATATGGTAGAATCAATTGAGGGAAGGATTCAAATACTAGATGGGTGCTTGGATTAAATGATCTTCCAAAGAAGCTTCTAGTTCTCTTTTCATAATTCTAAAATAGAAGAGTTGAAGGAATATTGTCCCAGCCTCAGTGGGACGGGATGTCTTTTCTTTTGAACATGAGAGTGGTTTGGAACAAAATAAAGCCATTTCATAATACAGGGTGGGGCACAAGCAGGTTTACAGTTGTGAGTACATGACACGTAGTTTATTCTTGTGTTATTATTTGTTAATTATTGTACTTTCCGTACGAATGGCTGTAAAGCTATTTGTGCCCCCGCCCTGTATGTCAAAAGTTTGTCTGTGCATGGGACCTGTTGGGATTCTGACTGTGACTGTTGCCCTGTACTAAAAGTAATTTTTTTTAAAGGTACGCCAGCCTGTCATATGCATCAACAACCATGTATTTTGTTCAATTTGTATCGATTTGTGGTTGAAGAATAACAGCCAGTGTCCGGCTTGCAGAGTCCCCATCACTCCTGAAAATCCTTGCAAAGAGATTATTGGTAAGGACCTATTTTATAAACACATAGAAACAGATTTGAAACAATCTCTAAGTAGTGTATATTTGGAGGAAGACTGAAACAGACAGTTTTCAGTGATGTTATTTTTACCGACATCATACTGGCTGGATTGGTCATTTGTATAATCTATCAGTGGAGCATTTGAGGAACTCAGGGCATTATGAGAAATCTTAGAGCTTCCTGGAACTTACATTATGGTAGGGGGGGTGTGTGTGAACCAAAATATTGCTAGTTTAAAGCAGCAGATGCTAAAGGCAAAGAAAAGGCCCAGAGTGTTCAGGCAAGAAAGTTCACCTAGCACCATCGAGAAAGGTTTCATCAAGCACGTGGTCTTTAAGTTGGAGGTTTAAGGATGGATGAGATTTCAACTGGTAAAGAGTAGGGAGAGCATTTTAGGCAGAGGGAATATGGGTAGCATAATCTAAAGTTTAGAGGTAGGAAAACAGAAAGCATGCTCTTGGAAATTATCAGTAGTCTAGTTTGGGTCTGACTACTAAAATAAGACTGACGAGGTAAATTGAGACTTCAGTGCAGAGAATCTTGAGTGACAGATTAAGTCTGGGACTTGCTCTATGGTGAGACAAGGGTGAGGTGGGCATGATGGTTTTGAGCAAGGAAGTGGCATGATCCAAAACGTGCTTGAGCAGTGGGGGCTGGGCTGTAGCGGAGACATGGCACGTGAGAAGGAGGTTCTTGCCCAGGTGAGAGAATGTGAGTGTGGGTTAAGGGTAAAAAAAGAACATTTAGCGCCATGATAATGTAGGTAAGAGGGGGAATAAAACTTAAACTAGAAGATCATTGAAAAATAAAATATTTAGAGTTTTTTTCATGTTGGATTTTTATTCTGCAAATATAAGGTATTTCTCTTAGATCACAAAAATTAAAATGGTTTTTATTTGCTTTTGCTTTAGGAAAAATTGAAAATGAATCTGTCATTAGCTATGTATAGGAAACACTTTTCAGAAACCTTAAGAGGTTACTGTGTTAGTCCCACATTAGTGCAAATGGACTTAAATAAGATTTTGCCGTGGAAATGGAAGGGAAGACACATGCTAGAGTGAAGAATTGGTGGGACTTCATCCTGAAAGATCTGAAGGAAGAATCAGAAATGGCGCCGGGTTTCTTCCCTGGGTACCTTGTAGAGGAATATTTCTCTGCTGTGCTGCTTACTGGAGTGCTAGCTGCTCTGCCTTTAGTTTTGCACCTGGGCTGAATGTCTTCTCTTGCAAAATATAAGGTTAGATCAGCGATTTTCAACTGGTGTGCCACAAGAATTTTTAAATTACGTGATACCTGACTATTGAGTCGGGGCACTGCCCTCTTTTCCCTTAGATTGCCCAATTTAAAAATAACAGCCAGCACAACAGCAGCTGTCCATTGTGAATGGATCAAAACTACACCTATTTTTTTTTTTTTGTTAGATCGGCAAAAAATAGTTTTTGGCATGCTGCAGAATTTTAGTAATTAGTTTATGCGTGCCATGAGATGAAAAAGGTTGAAAATTGCTGGGTTAGAGTACTAAAAGAATTTGAGCGTTTTTTTCTGGCAGCGTCTCTTCCCATCCCTTCCCCTGTCTTCATTCATTCATACCTAAGTGATATTTCATAAATTCTTTGAAGTGTAAAGTTGTTCATCTATCCTTACGTTTGGATAGAACGTCCTGAAAAAGAACACCTGTAAAGGGCCTGTGCTACCGCGATGCTAAGAAGGTCACCACAGCATAAGAGCAGAGCTCTTGGGAAGAATTCATTATCGGCACGCAGTGATGCCGCGGTGCATAATCCATGGTGGCTCGGTGGTTAGAACCGGTGACGGGGACACATTAATCTTTTCAGTGTGTTACTAGTAATTAGGTATGTTTGAATGAATAAGTTGATTGTAATATGTATCATAATGTATATATATTGTATGTTATGGTATATAGATAACATGTATTTGATAATTGTATATGAAAATATAGATACATTATTTATATAATATATTGGTTAAATAAAAATATAGTCATTGGTTTTATCATTATTTAAGAATTGGTATTGAATATTTACAGTAGTCCAATTGTGATAATTAATGAAATACAGCATCTACCTTTAACGAGTTTACTGTAATAGGATACCTAGGTAAGTAAACTCAACATGATATTTGACTGAAGGGATTACTCATAGTGTTGTCTGATATTTCTCTTTTCTCAGGGTTGAGATGGAGAAAAGGCCTAGATGGCAGCCCTAAATATGTATATAAGTAGAAATTAAGCTGGGAAACTGTATAAAACAGTAAGAAAAAGGTTCATTTTCATTCTGCTCAAATTAGAATGAAAAGTTAGATTTTTTTTCCCCCATGTAGGAGGGACAAGTGAAAGTGAACCTATGCTAAGCCATACAATACGGAAGCACCTTCGGAAAACGAGACTTGAGTTACTCCACAAAGAGTATGAGGTAAATAATATTTAAAATTTAAAATGATGATAGCAGTGAATTCAAGGTAAAATTGAGTTATCTCAGGCTGAACTTCTTAGATTAAACATCCAATGAAATCGTATGCCAACTTAAAATCTCTTATTTGATAAATTCTTTTTCTCTTACCTATTTTAAGTAGAGGTAAGGAACAGATAGAAGCCTTTCTTTTTTTTCTTTCCTTTAATTTAAACTCTGTCTTCAGTAGACACATCATTTTGTAAGCATTTGCGCCCTCAAGAAGTTGGGAGATGAGAGAAGCCCTCTTGTGCAAGCCAGCCTTCCAGCCCCTGCGAGGCGCTGGGAGTGTTCTGGTAAACTGACCGTGGTCCTTGTGTTGTTTTCGCCTGTAAATTCGCTGATAACTGTAAGGCTGCTCAGTTCCAGTAATGTAAATATACCTGTGTCAGCTACCGGCAAAGAGATTTTTGGCCTGAAATATGGTGTTTCCTAAATTTTTTTGCATGTAATATAGTGTTTTTTTAAGATAAAAATTGTATATATTTAAGGTGTACAGTGTGATGTTTGGGCACACATATGTAGTGAAATCATTACATCAGTGAAGCTCATGAACATGCCCATCTCCTCAGCGAATTCCCAGGGTACGACACAGTATTATTAACTGTAGTCATCATGCTGTATATTGGATCTCTAAACTTAATTATCCGACATAATTGCAGCATTGTGCCTTTAACCTACCTCCCCACTTCTCTAACCTTCCCATTCCCCTGCCTCCCCACCACTGCTTATTTAACTCTCTGCGTCCGTGTATTTGACTTCTCTATGTTCCACATGTAAGTGAGATCAGACGGCAGTTTTCTTCCTATGAAGGCGCTTTAACGTGGTGATGGAATTTTCCAAATTAGCTTCGTGCTCATGAAATACATACACTTTTGAATAGTAAACATTAAGCCCAGGTCTTCTATGTTGACTAAAGGGGGATATTATTTATCTCTTCTTTTAATACAAAATATCTTCAAGTTAAACTATATACAGTCAGAGGTGTCCAAGCTTTCTGTGTCTCTGGGCCACACTGGAAGAAGAGTTGTCTTGGGCCGTGCACTAAATACACACTCACAAAAACAAAAAAAATCTCATAGTTTTAAGTAAATTTACGATTTTGTCTTGGGCTGTGTTCATAGCCGTCCTGGGACACATGCAGGTTGGACACCCCATGAAAACTACTTCAGCTGCCTCAAAACGTTTTTGAAATAAATTTGGGCGTAAAGAAATGACTAAATAAATATTCATTCAGACATGTGTTTTTCTGCTTATATTTATGTATTCATTAATATATTCAAAGTGATTTTCTCATTTTATAATGCTATTTAACTTGAAACGTATTATAATTTAAAATTGTAAATAGTACTGTTTATTCTAAACTGTATTCTTTTTTTTTTTTTTAAGATTTTATTTATTTTACAAGGGAAGGGAGGGAGAAAGGGAGAGAGAAACATCAATGTGTGGTTGACTCTCACACTCCCCCGACTAGGGACCCGGCCCTCAACCCAGGCATGTGCCCTAACTGGGAATTGAACCGGCAACCCTTTGGTTCGCAGGCCAGCACTCAGTCCACTGAGCCACATCAGCCAGGGCTAAAATGTATTAATGTATACTTAGTATTGGGTTGGCCAAAAAGTCCATTTAGTTTTTTCTGTAAAATAAAAGACACATTTTAATTTTCACCAATAACTTCATTGATTTGGATGATTTGAGTATGTCGGCTATCTCTGGATATTGGCCGCTAGTGGGTAGGGGTCTGGGGTGCTGCTAAACATGTTCCATGCTAAGACGGCCCCACAGCAAAGGATTACTTGTTTCTTTATGTCAGTAGTACCAAGAAACTTTGCAAACCACTTTGACACATTCAGTCACACACTTTCTCCATACACTGCACAAATCTTTTTTTGCATTTCAGTTGCATTTTTATCTTTCTTAAAATAATAAAGTATAACATGCTGAAAATGTATGTTTTCTTCCATCTTCAATTTAAAATGGCTGCACAAAAATTCACCAGTTTTGATAACTTTTATTTTAAATGCAACTTTTATTTTAAATGCAACTTTTATTTTAAATGCACGCTGATATGACAACTGTAACAATACAATCTAACAAAATAGTTTCAAGTGAAGGTAAAGACAACTAAGCACTATTAAAGTCATCGTATGGGGAAAAAACAAACTTTCTGGCCAACCTGATAAATGTTTATCATACTTAGGTACTAGTCAAATTAATCCTTTAAAAAAAATCACTGGCATATTGAGGCACTTGGAGTTTCTTTTCTAATAGCAGAATTTCTTATGGTATTAGTTCAAAAAGAAATATGTTATAGATGAATAAATGGTATCACAGGAAAGAATTCTAGCCCAAATTATTGGATTTAAGATAATAAGCAGTTCTAGATGGGGAAGTCTGCTGGGAGTAGTCACAGTGGTAACTGAAGAACCAGAAAGTGTAAAGGTAAAGATTAACTACAGGTATTGTTCTGAAATGAACAGTGGAAGGAAATAGTATATGGTTTCAACTCCTACTTTAAATACAGAAGCAAAAATATAAATACCAAACAAAACTATAATAGATTACCTTCATCAACACTGTATTTTTAAAATTTCCCTTAGTAAGGAAAACAATTAAATATGCCTTAGAATTTTGTTCTGAGGAATCAACTTTCTTATTGAATTCAGGTAACTTTTGTTTCCTGGATATCTTAAATAGAATCAAAGATTTGACATTTGATTTTTAAAAACAATAAACTAGCATTGAAAATTTTTTTTCTTTAATCCTCACCCAAAGATACGTTTATTGCTTTTAGAGAGAGAAGTAGGGGTGGAGAGAGAGAGAGAGACAGACAGACAGACAGACATTGATGCGAGATAAAATCATCGATCAGTTGCCTCCCATATGTGCCTTGCCCGGGGATTGAACCTGCAACCTTCTGGTGTACGAACAATGCTCCAACCAGCAGAACCACCCGGCGAGGGCTATCACTGAATTTAAATGAAAGGAGTGGGAATGCTGGATTTCATGAGTCAAAATACATTTTCAGAATTTCAACTGTTGGTGACTTTCTGCCTACAAAACTATTCTGATACATAAAGAATCTGTGTATCTACGGAATTTTGAGTATGAAATTAAAGAACATACTGGCCTCAGGTTAGCATATGTGTGTGCTTACTGTTTTGTCTGCCTAATGGCTGTGCGATCCTTTTTCAGGATGAAATAGATTGTCTGCAGAGAGAGGTAGAAGAACTTAAGAGTAAAAATCTCAGCTTGGAGTCACAGATCAAGACTATGCTAGATCCTTTAGCTCTGATGCAGGGCAACCAACATGAAGACAAACACCCAGCTGCAGATAATGCAGGTAAAATTGACCCGGCAGCTGTGGTAGAGTGGAAGAACAGACTCAGAACGGCCAACGAGGTCTATGAAAAGGTGAAAGATGACGTGGATAAGTTAAAGGAGGTAAGTTGTGATTGTTTTTAAAATTCTATTGTACGTAGTTTTTTTCTGTATTTTGTGTATTTTTATTGGTGTCATATTTTCATAAAAAATAAAAATTACCTTTTTGCATATAACCAAAAATAAATAAAATTCTGTTCTATGTAGTTTTAAAATATTCTATTATAGTTGTTTTAAAATTCTATAATATTGTGGTTTTGGCTGGAATGGGGTGGAGGGGTGGGGAGAAAATGCAGACAACTGTAATTGAACAACAATAAACAATAAAATAAAATAAAATAAAATTCTATAATATTATAAGTACCCTCAAAAGTATAAATAGAATCTTGACTCATTCATTAGTTGCTTTGTGGGGAGAGGACAGAAATCCCTGAATGAGCATTTGTAAGCATTAGGAAAACTTTTTCTCCTTAAATGTCATTAGCTGCCAAGAAGTATCAGGTGGTTCCATTTGTGACTATACTTGGAGACAGTAATGCTTCTGTATGAGTTTGCATCTTCTTGTAGGAAAGTGACATCCATTTAAAGGATGTGTTTCTATTTCCCTTCTTTGTGGTTTACCTTACCTTGTCTTAAGCTTATGTCGGTGATTGCCCTGTATGCATAAAAACAAATACATAGCCATTTCCCTACCTATAAAATGAAAGTCTTGGACCTTATTTTTTCTAGTGCTACCATTCTGATATTTCAGATTATAAATAGTTAAAGGTTTAATGGCTAATTCTAAGGTAGCTGATTGTAGTTCTTTAGACTACTTTATGCAAAAGAATATTGTGCCTTACGAAACAGGTTCATTTTTAAAAGTTATTCTTCTACCTGTTCAACACGATAGAGAAAGCATAGGTGAAAAAGGCAAACCTAGGGTTTTCCAGTCTAGGAAAGGAGATGAGATATATGCAGTCAGCACTAGAGATTGTGATCAAGTGCTGTGGAGTCTTGTTGGCCAAAGGGCTCATCCTTTAGCTTGACGTCAAGTGTATCCACAGTAGAGTCCAGTTGTGCTGAATGGAGAGATTTTATGGTCCACAGCGACCCCTTCAATCTGTCTACATTCCCTTAAAATACTGTCACTGTGCCGAATTACTAACGCCTGCCCCCTAAAGTCATTAATGAGCGCCATATGATGGTTAAAAGTACTACCATGTACTCTCTCAAATGCTTAGTGAGGTTAAGTAGCAGAGAAATGTATGTAACTTAGTGTAAATACTGAGCTGTTTTCACCCCTCCCCCCACACGTACTGATTGGGCATAGAAAAGGCCCAGATAAGAGAAAGAAGGGCACTTGATGCTTTTAGAGAAAAAAAGAAATTGCAGACATAATTGCACTGAGTTTGTTACAAGTTTAGGGGAAGTGCATAGTTTCTTCGGTCCTGATGGCCAACGTTAATTAGAGTGTTGGTTTTCTAAGAATACAAGGGGGCGCAAAAGGAAAGACGGCTGGGAAGTTATGGGTTTATCAGTCTACCATGTCCCCTTCCGCTTCCCTTCTTCTTGAGCTGTCAGTAAGTTTCATGTGGTTTCCTTTATAATTATTAAACTTGATTTAAGTTTTTGGCAATAAATGCTTCTTAGAGCATGGGGCTTGGGATGAAAACTTTACTCTGGGCTCCTAAGAGTGGGGTAGGGGATGTGAGTACATAAAACACAGTTTTCAGATTTTCTTTGATTTTTTTTAAAGGCCACATGTTAAAGTTAATACCCAGAGCTACCCTGAGACCTTAGAGTTATTTGGGATATTTAAGAAGCTCGTTTTGGATGTCTAGTGATGGTATCAGGTAGTGCTAAGCAGTAAAGCAGGGCATAAATGAATTTAAAAACATGGACTACAGAGAAGTACAAACTAATAACATACTACAAGTCAAATACAGGAGTACAAAAGATTCAGAATAAAGGACTACTTAGAATGAGTGAAATAAACTTTTTTCCTGACATTGTCAGAGTGTTCAGCCATTATGAGGCTACATTACCCAGTCAGTGTTGAGAATGCAAAATAGTTAGCTGAAGACTTCATTATTTTTTTAGATGCAACAAATAGGCAGAACTCTGCTGTTCGTAATCTTTACCCTCCTAACCTTCCTGAACTTGAAAATGTCTCCTGATAGTTGAGCAAGTAGCCAGCCCATAAAGAGAATATTAGAGATGCACAGGACTGGTTAGAGACCTTAAAGTGTAGTGATACAAAACGGAAGGGGTAGGGAAGATAATCTCAAATGAGTTTCTAATTTAAGCTTATCCCCATCAAACAGCATTCACTAAGTGCCTCCTCCTCTTGTGGTGCCGTGCTTGAGAGCTTAATTCATTGTCTGTGTCTACGAGGAAGTAAATGACTTTCCTTCTGTCTTCAGAGGGGCAGTAATGGGGTGTATCAGTCACTTAAAGAGTTAACCCCCCACAGTCCTGGTTGGTTTATAACCAGGAAGACAAGCATGTATTCAGAGCCCAAAAGGAACCTGGATGAATCTGAGAGAGTTGGGCTTTGTGCCCAAAAGAAGTTCTCTGCCTTGCTTTTCTTGTCATTCTCTTGGGGCATTTGCATGTCGGTGGGCAAGTAATACAGTCAGAAGTTCTGGAATTTAGTCAAAAACACTGGTCAAAATTTTGAAATCTGTTTTTAAATCTTCTTTGTTGGTAACAGTGCTTGTGCCCTGTTCATTTTTGAAGGAAATGTTCTAGTCTAACAAAGAATTTCTCCTGCCAGATTAGTGAAACTGGTTTCTACTCTAGGGAGTCTTATTTTTCTTTGGAATTCAAAAATGCAGTGACTGGAGAAGTTAAAGGGGGTAACTTTTAAGAAAACTCTAAAGTCTAAGCTCTCTACTTTTCAGGTTGTCCAGAACTAACACTGAGCTTCTAGATTTTCTAGTAATTAACGTTTTGTTAAGCAATTTTTAGATATTATAAAATTCAAAAAAGAAAATCATTCATAGGCTTTTTTTTTTTAATCAAAAGAGAATCCATAGAATTTATTAGGAAATATTAACTCAATTTTGAGGTGAGAGTCCCAGAAGTTGTGAGCCAGGGCTTTGGGGAAGCTTTCTGTAGGGGCGGGGGTCGGCGGCAGGGGGAGAAGCAAGAGGTTTAATCATATCAGATTTGTTTTCACTAAAAAACTTTTTAAGTAGCAACCAAAAATCAATTGTATAGCTCAAGAACTAACTCTTGGCATTAGTTTTGCGAATAATTGCATATAATATAATGTTACCAGGCTTAGAATATTCAGTTATGTGAAAAAGGAAAAAAAAAAAATCGCCATTAGCATAGTCCCCTAATGACTAACTAACATAGCCCCATGTATTTCCCTGGGTAGGAGATTTGCAAAGTGCTTGGGGATTGCGGATTTAAAATGCTTGGTTTTATTCAGTTTCATAAGTCATTCCCAGTGGTGATTTTAAGTTTCTGAAGGCCATGTTTCAGCATTCAGTTTCCTGATAGTGTCACTCTAAAAAATGCTGATGGCTCATATTATAAATTTTACAAGGCACTTTTATTTTAGCTTATGCCTAATTTTTTTAATTCTTTTTTGAAGGCAAATAAAAAACTGAAATTGGAAAATGGTGGCCTGGTGAGGGAGAATTTACGACTGAAGGCTGAAGTTGATAACAGATCACCTCAGAAGTATGTATTTTGTTCATAGAACAATGTTTCAGATTATATAAATGTTTTAGAATCAGTTGTTATCATTTACATTTTTCATTTGACTCTTGAAGCATGTAGTTTCCAGGAGAATGTCTTGCCTCTAAAAGTCAAGTGCATAGTTATGTTACTGGTAAAATCTTAGTCTCAGTTAAGGCAAATTTCCTTATCTAATTAGCAAGTAGATTGTTTTGTGACCTAAAACTGATGAACTTTCATTTGTTTTTATAGATAGAAGCTTAATAGTGCTAACAAAGAGTAAGGAGAGGAACATAATGTCCTTTAGAAGTTTTCTGAGATAATCGTAATATTAGTTAACATTCATATAGTGCTTTCTCTTCGTCAGGTACAGAGGCATGGAGAGATTACGTTAACTTGCGGGAATCCACACAGCTAGCGTGTTGTATAACTAGGATTTGAACCCAGGTGGTCCAGCCCCAGAGCACGTGCTCTATTCCATTACCCTGAAAACCGCTGTACTTTTACACTGCCCATCACACGGAAAAGCCTACCCGAAATAGAATTTAAGGCATTAATCGTTGGATTTTGGACTGATTTGAACTGTTAAGTGATTGCATTTTTCCATTATGATGGGATAGTTCTCATTCCATTCCAAAATGTAAGAGATTGCAAGTATTGACTATTTAATATTTTGTTTCTTTAAAATTGTAAGAAACAGTCGACACTTCAGAGTTGAAGATGGAGAAAAGATGGGGGATAGAGCACTTAAGGCTTTTCCTCTTCTAGGAAGAAAAATGACAAGTGGAAAGAGAATGTGATCCTCATCCCTCTCTGAGGGGTGCATATCAGAACTCCACCCTTTCTTCCCATCCAGCCGCGAGACCTCCTTTCTTCCTAGTGGAAAAAGACAAGGCAGAGTGGAAATTTTCCCTACCAGAAATAGCTCTGCTTGTCATTTGGAAAGGAGACAATGTTGACTTTAGTAAAACAAAATGTAGTGTTAGGAGGTGGTAGCAGTAAACCATAATTGCTCAAAACAGAGATAACCAACCAATAGCGAAAGAAACATAGCTTTTACTTTTAAATAGTTCCTTCCCCGGTGCACTCCAACCTCACTTTGCTTTCACTTCAGATAATGTCCTACTTTGACAAATTAGTGAAATAAGCTTCGGAAGTGTTGCTGTTATGTAGTGGTTTTGAACCTCTGCTCCTCTCATTTATTGGCAGCTCGCCTTGCCAGTCACAGTAATGCTTGTCCATTAGCCGTTTCCCACAGCGTGCTGAATGGAACCAAAGCTATTTTGTTTGTAGCTTTTATTTCTTGAAAGGTTGCCCACCAGATTTCAGATTTAATGCTGGCCAGTGTGTGTTTTTAAATACACGTGGTTCCAGCCTGATAGGTAACTGAAAAACCTCACCTGAAGAAGCCTGGCTTCTGTTCTGACAAGCAGTCACACTTCTAAATCCCACAGAACTTTAGGGTTTGCTGCCTTTAACTTCCACTCCTTCCCTTCATGGTAAGGGGACAGTTTCACTTAAAAAACTGATTTGAACTGACCCCGATTTCAGATCAATTTGTAATGCATTGAGGTATTAAATGCATTGGATTTGATTTATAGCCTTGTTTACTCTGCATCACCAAACCCTAGTGGGATTCAGAGAGAAGCTGACCACAGCTGAAAATACTCAGATCTGGTTCATCCGAGGAGAGCTTCTGTTTGTATTGAAAAGAACATGAAGATGGAAGAGTTTAAAAGTACATGCAAGCAAATAAAAACCATCCGTTCTGTTTTGTTCCCTTGGTCAGGAAGCACCTTGACCAGTTATTTGTCCCCTTTCTACTTGGTTAGGTGTCAAGGAATGTTTTTAAGCACAGCCTTCATTTCCGATGTAGCCTTCAAGTTGTGCAGATATATTCTGCAAATCATTCAGCAGAGCTTTAAAATTTAGACTAGAGGGGATAAAAACTAGGAAAGTGTATTTGTCAGCTTGGGCTGCCATAACAAAATACTATCCTTAGGGTGGCTTAAACCTAGGGTTTTCGTTTTCTCACAGTTCTGGAGGCTAGCAGCCCCAGATTCAGGTTTGGCAGTTTCGGTTTCCGGTGAGGGCTCTTTTTGGCCTGTGGACCTTGTCACTACGTCTTTACATGTCAGGGAGAGAGAGCCCTGGTCGCTCTTCTTTTTCTTCTGAGGATACCAGTCTTACCAGATTAGGGCCTCGTCCCTCTGATCTCTCATTTAACCTGAATCACTTTCTCAAGGCCCTGTCTCTAAGTATGGTCACATTTGGGGATGGGGCTTGGACACAGGACTCTGGTGGGATGGGATTGAGGATCACAATTCAGTCCATACCAGAATTCATTTCTTTTCAAGACACTCAAAAAACGAGTTTGCTGCCGAGCCGGGCTCGTGCCATGTGGCCAGTTACTCTGAGGCTTTAGCAGCTGTTCTTGGGTTCAGCCACTAACCCACCTTAAAGCTCCATGTATAAAACTTCACAGGTCATTTGTATCAAACTTGGTTATAAGTGGATTAATGTCTCACTTTGTGTAAATACGGATTTAGGAATGTTACGTGTTTTTGTCATCCTGTCCTTAGTGAGATGTATGGGTTTGGTAATGACCCCTTGCCTGCTGCAGCTCTTTCACTGCACGGCAGTCCCAAGACTGTCATTAGGAACCAGCCTTCCTCACCCCGGTCCCAGCTCCTCCTGAGCGAAGGTAAAGGCTCCAGATGCTCTCTGGACGGTGAGCAGTGTCTCCTGTTTTTAGTATTTGAGAAGAGGTACTCTAAAGAGGAAACAGTAGACTTCATAGATTACAGTCTATGCTTTTTTCCTTTTTTGCAGTATTTGTGTTTCTTGAGTCATCTCATCTATTCCCATGCCTTTAATAAAAGTACCTGCCCATATACGAATGATTGCAGAAGAAAATTTAAATCTTTGGCCTTGCCTTTTCTCCTGAACTGTGGATTCTTATTACTGTCTGTCTAATTGATACCTTAAATTGCGAGCGAAGAGGTTAAATACAGACATGTGCTACATAAAGTTTCAGTCACCGTGGGACCTCATACAATTACAATGGAGCTGCAAGATTCCCATTGCCCAACGATGTCTTAGCGATTGTAGCATGGTAGTGGTAACACGTCACTCCTGTGTTTGTGGTGGGACTAGTGTAAACCGGCCCCTGCTGGCAGTTCTGCAGAAGCAGAGCTCATTCAGTAACAGTGTAAGCTATACTGTCTAGGTTTGTGTGAGTGCACTCCATGACATCCGCCCAGGAACAGAATCACCCGACAACGCATTTCTCAGAACATACCTCCACTGTTACGTGGCAAGTGACTCTTCAGCAGTCCCCTCTTATCTGCAGTCTTGCTTTCTGTGGTTTCACTTTCCGTAGTTTTAGTTACTCCCATGGTCAACAGCAGTCCAAAAATATTAACTGGAAAGTTCCAGAAATAAACAATTCATAAGTTTTAAATTGCGCACTGTTCTCACTAGTGTGATGAAATCTCATGCTGTCCTGCTTTCTCTCGCCTGGGATGCGAATCATCCCTTTGTCAGCGTGTCTACGCCGTACGTGCTACCCTCCCTTAGAAGCCATCTCAGTTACCAGCTCACCTGGGGCAGCTTCAAGTACCCCTTATTTTACTTGGTGATGGCCCCAGTGCCCTTCATATAGATTTCATTGCAATATATTGTTATAATAATTGTTCCATTTTTTTAGTAGTTATTGTTCATCACTTGCTGTGCCCCATTTATACATTAAATTTTATCACAAGTGTATGTATAGGAAAAAAGAGTATATATATAAGGTTTGGTCCTATCCGTGGTTTTGGGCATCCACTGGAGGTATCAGAACATGTTCTCCGTGGATGGGGGGCGGGGACTACTGTAAATGCTTAGCTGTGAAGACAGAATACCTGGATTCCAGTTCCCCTGCTTTCTCTCCTCCCCTTTTGCCCCTACCCAGTTCATTTTCACCATATTCAAAGTTGTCTTTTTATAAAGTATAAATCAAATTATTTAAATCTTCTACTGAAAATTATGCAGTGTTTTCCTACGACTAAATTCGGAACATTTACAGGCTAGTCTACACTTACCCGTTTCACTTCATCTTATCCTCATTTCCCCAACTCTTCCTGCCCCAGCCATGATAGCCTTCTTCTGTTCCTAAAACACGCTGGACTCACTTCCTCTGCTTAGAGCGTTCTGCTTCCAGATCTGTGTGTGGCTCTCTCCTCTCAGGCCCGAATCAGAAAGGCCTTTCCTGATCGTTTGATCGAAAGCTGCCCTCTGCTTCCCTACTCAGTCTTACAGTGACGGCCCAGGAACAGAGTCAGGGTGTGGGGCGGCAATATGGTGTGTGATTAGGAGCTCCGGAGCCAGGCTCCCTAGGACTGAACTCTGGTTCGCTTACTTACTACTCTGTGACTTGGTGGAAGATACTTAACCTTTCCATATTTCAGTTTCTGTTCTGCTGTGAAATGCGGACAGTAGTACCTCCCTGCTCGTAGTAAGGGTTAAATGAATGGAAACTTGAAATGCACTTAGAGCCCATGATTGACACTCAGTCTGTTTGTTGTCTGCCTCCTTCATTCTAAAGTTTAAGCTTTACAAGGGTAAGGACCCAGCTGCCATCTCCTTCTCTTAGAAAACCCTAGCACCTGAAAGACACGTGATAAATATTTGTTGAATAGTTAAATGAACAGATAAGTAATATTCAATAAATTAACCTCTTGGAGCCATTTTCTTGATGTAAAATGTGGATAATGTGGTATTGTGAGGATTAAAGGAAAGAATTTTATATCTTTGGCACAACATGTAGCACAAAGAACTGGTAGCGGGGTGTGTGTGTGTAAATAATTGTATCCATTATCCATCCCAGGCCAGTTTGTTTATCCTCTTGCTTTGTTCCTATTCTCTTTCGTGACTTGACTACTCAGCTGGGTGCCTAAGGTAAAAACTGCAATCTTTATAGTAGTTCCTGTAATCCCCTCTCCTCTCATAAAGGACACATGGACGAAATCAAGGGGGAGGGTGGAGGTGGGGGAAGAAGGGGGGTTTGGCTGGGGTGGGGTGGAGGGATGGGGAGAAAAGGCATATAACTGTAATTGAATAACAAAAATTTTTTAAATAACTAAAAATACCCTGCAATCTTCCCTGTTTCTCCACCCCTCTCCTCGTCCCACACCTAATTGGGCCATATACTGTATCTCTCCTACCTCTTAAATGCCTTTGTAATCTGTCTTCTCATTCCCACTAGTTTAGATCCACGTGATTTCTTGCTTAGCCTATTTATCAACTTTTCACCTGCTTGCTCTTTTTACTCTCAACCCTCAAGCATCTGCTTTATTGTTGCCTGAATTCCAGAATATAAACTCGATCAACTCACTCCCCTACTTAATAAACTTTGGTGATTCCACATAGCCTGCAAACTAAAACCCAAATTTCTTAGTGTAATATGTGAGACTCCTTATTACTATGACCTTAGCTGAGCCTTCTTGTCTCCTCTCCAGGCTCCCCCTTCTTGTACTCTGCTTTGGCCATGCTGAATTTCTCACTGCGCCCAGGCTTGCCATGCCCTGCCATGTCTTCGTGTGTTTGCTCCTGCCTTTTCCTTTGCCTTCCCTGGTTCTCCCCATCAGCCTGTTCTTTTTATTCTGCCTGGTTAATTCCTACCCATCCTTTGAGATCTAGCCCAGTTGTCCTTTATCTGTGAGGCCCTCCATGATGTCCCTAGACAGCGGAAACACTTCCTCTTGTTCTTCCCATCGTTGTTCTCTCGTATTGTTTTAAGGATCACATTGTATACCGACCAGGTCCATGACTGTAACACTCAGTTAATCTTTCAGTTCCTTGGAGCTAAGACATATTTTTTAAATACATTCGTATGTGAATATATATAAACTAGATGTGCCTTCTCTGGGGCCTGGCAGAAGGAAGGAGTCCTTATACTTTAATACTCTGCACTGCCGCTTGGACGGAACTGACCAAGAACTTAAGATTTTGAGCTTTCTTGAAACTTAAAACACGAAGGTTTTAAGAGAACAGGAAATCAGATTCCTAGCATTTCCTCCAAATGAGGAGAGTGGAGGGGTGTCCTGAAGTTTTCCTAAGCGGTACTAGAGATCGGGAGTTAGAAAGGGAAAGGAGGAGGCAGAGTTAGGGCTTGCCTGGCTCCTGGACGAGGTTTCTGGTCTGAGTCTCCTTTCTTGAACCGGGTTTTCCTGCCCTTGTCTGTCTCCTTGCTGACTCTGAGCCGTGGCCCCTCCCGTCACAGGCCTGCTCTTCCTAAACTGTGTTTTAAGACATGCCTGTACCACTGCCCTGCTCCTGGCTCTTGGCATTTTCAGCAGCACCTCTGGTCTTGCTGGCCTTGGCTGTTGCCCCTTCTTGGCCTGCTATGGCCTTTTTTATCTCTCATGATTCTGCTCTGACAATTGCCATGATTCCTGGTATTTGACCCCAGCCTGATCCAATGAGTGATTCTGCTGTGCCCTTTGGTTTTCCCGGAAGGGGAACTTGTAGACTGTCAGGGGAGCCTGATGATACCCTGGGGCCAGACTGTGACAGCCAGCTGTGCTCAGGCCCCTCAGCAGCCTGAGGGGCCCTTCTCTGGATATCCAGCTAATTGGGGATGGACAGTTACTGCAGTGTTCTGTCAACTTGTCTTTATTGTATTGATAAGATATTTTAGGAGCCTGCAGTGCATGCTAATGACTAAGCAGTAAGGTTGTCAGAAAGAGTATGAACTACTTGAGAAAAGGATAGTGTCTCCTCCTCCTTTTGTTTTCCTTCCTTAGAGCCCCTCAGCATGCATTAGTCCTCAATAACTGTCATCTCAGTAATAATTACAGGGTGGCTGGGTCTCAATTTTTGTTTTGTTTTATTTTATTTCCGATTGTTTCTCATGCTAAGATTGGTTTCACTATAATGAAAAATGTATATATAGATAGATACTAGTCCAGAGATTTTAGAGTTTGCTTCTTTCACTCAACAGTAGTACTCTTTTACACTATTGAGAATTTGTTGTTGTAAAGGACATTGTATTTCAGGAAAAGGTGTAAGTACTTTATTCCTTTTAGAACTGTGAAAAAGATATGACATAGCATATCTTAAGGTTCTCTCTGTGAAAGATTAGGGTCCCCATTAATGTCAGGCATACTTCAAGTCTGATCTTTTGGGGCAAAAAATTAGGGCATTTCTGCATGGAATTATAATGAAATATATTTATCAATGGAATGGAATTTATTCCGCAGTAAAAGTGAGTATATATACGTGGGTTAGCCCCATTTTAGAGACTCGCCACAAAAGAGAACCTGTTCCTCTTCAATTTACATACACTGCCCAATACTTCAGTTGTTTCTGTTAAGAATTTCTTGGTATCTTTGCAATAATTTTCAACACTACAATTTTTTTTACTACAAATGCCTAGTTCATTTAATAAAATAAACATACACACAAATCTTTCCTTAAAATTGGGTTAATAATATAAGCTATTATATTTAAACTCTACTCTCCATTTGAAAGCTTGCAAAAGCAAATTCTACCTTAATTTTTGAATACAACTTTTGGTAGGTGGAAGAAGAATGTTTTCAAGGCCCCAATTCTTTGTCTTATTCCACAGTGCATGTGGACTTTGTCTTTAAGGGGGAAATTGTGGCATTTTTTTTCTTACAAATATTGAAGCCCTTTATATTTTGTGATTAAGCGAAGATGCAATGTAACGTAGCTTGTATTTTTGTATTTACATTTTTGCTTACTTCGCCTAAGTAGCATTGTTTCCCTGTAGTTGAAGATGCCTGCTGATTGCCAGTGAGGTAGACAAGATGATCGAATATGCTTTCTATATTTAGCACACTACAGTTGGACATTTCAGTCCATAGTTCTGGTTCAAATTTACCCCTTCTATCTCTGGTTAAAATAGATACCCTTTTGGGGTTGGCATTTGCCGGGATGATCTATTTGGGCTATTAGTTTCTTGCAAGGCTACTTTAAAAAAATGATCTTTGGAAGTTTCAAAATATTCTTGAGGTTGAGTCTAAAGCATAGTTGCTGTTTGATAAATATGCACTTTGTGCATTCCTGTCTTGTCTTCCCACATCTTTTTTTCTCTCCATGTTTCTGTTAGCAAATGTACGTGTTAATAAATATTACAGTAATGCTGGTCCCTTGATTAAGTATACCGACTTTGTTCTTAGTAAACCGAGCTTGCATTTATACTGCGCCACGGTGTCAGTAGGTGCTGACGTTACTGAAGAAGGAGTCTCACGTTCATACACTTCACATGGGTTCAGACATGGTGTTTGGATTCAGACAGACTTGAATTCAAATCCTTTTCCTGCTGCTCACTTTCTGCATAACCTTGAACAAGAGACAACCTTTTAAAGCTTCCCATTTCTCATTTTTAAAATAACAGATTTTGCTTCAAACAACTGACATGATTAGATTAGATAAAATATATATCAAGCATATGGCAACGTGCTTGATGTAAGTAAACATTCAGTAAGTTGTGGCTGCTGCTATTGTTACTGTCATCATCATTATCGATACTTGTCACACTGCTGTTAACTCTTTCTACATATACTCTTGGCAAGTTCATCCCAAAGGTTCACTTTTCTTTTCGTTTTTCGTTATAGGCCAGGGCACAAAAACTTCGTCTTGCATCTTCAGGAGGAGAGAATGCCTTCCTCTTCTCTCTGAGTATGCTTCATATTATTTAATGTATTTTTGTGGAACCAATATAACTATAATTGGCCATAGTACATTTATGAATAACAAATTCTCTAGGAATATAACATTTTCATAGCTGTGTAATTTTAAAAAGAAAAAACTCTCTTGAGGAAACACTGGCAACTCATTTAGCTCAGCAGTGGATAAAAATGTACGGGCTACTTCCTAAAGGTCCCTAGTAGTTTAAAGACAGATGTTCCTCTCACGCCCACACTCCGGACACAAGGACGAAATCAGCGTCATAATGCACAGACAGCTCTTTGTAAGCAGGTGGGAGAGACAGCCCCCCCTCCACATACCATTCTGAGTTCTGCACAGCCCTGGTCTTCCCTGTCCCGTTTCCCTGAAATGTGCCCCTCTCTCCGCCCTATACACAACGCACAAGGCGGAGCACAGCCCTGGGACCTCCCCTTTCCTTCCCACTCCTATCAGAAGTCAGATGCCGGAAGAGCTCGTTTTATAAGCTACTCACTTAAGTTAGGTGTAATCAAAAAGAGGAGTTTGCAGATTTAAGGACTATCTGGCTGGTGGGCTATGCTTTAGGAGAAAATTCTTAGGAAAGGGAAAAGAACAATGGAAAGTTCTTCCCTCGGAAACTCTGAAGAAGGTACTTTTCCAATGGGAATGAACAGCTAGACAACTGCAGCTGTGTGGACAGGCAACTCCACAATAAAGTCCACTCTTTGAGTGGGTCATGCTTTCCTAGGATGCGTGGCAGCTCTTTAAAAAAACATTTAGGACTCACAGGAATTTACGTGGTTTTCGCACATGGCAGCTGTTAGTTACTGTAGTGTAGGTAACCCTGGGCTCGCTTCGGCAGCACATACATTAACACCGGTAACCTCACTTGCACAATTAGATAGGAGCATAAAAATGATACTTAAACTAAAACTGTGCAAAGCAATCTTAGTAATCACTGGGAAAAATCTGATTGTTCAATAGCCTTTAACAATTTTTGTCAAAACATTAAATCTGTTACTGTCAGTTACAAATGTATATGGAAATGAAAAAATAGTAAAACTAACATTTCTTTAAGTAAGCTAACACGTAATATTGTTAAAACAGAAACATTAGGAAAGTCTTTTTTCTTTTTTTCAAAATTTTTTATTGATTGATTTTAGAGAGGGAGGAAGGGGAGGGAGAGCAAGAGAGAGAGAAACATTGATTTGTTGTTCCACTTATTTATGCATTCATTGGTTGATTCTTGTGTGACCTAGGATTGAACCCACAACCCTGGCGTATTGGGATGATGCTCTAACCAACTGTGCTAACCAGTCAGAGCCATGTTTAATGCTTTGTAAAAAAATTACAGAGAATAATCTGAACAGTGCTTGCCACATTATCGCATAACTTATATATTAAGCTAGCATCTTCTCTGACGCTTTAATGAACTGTCATACTCCCAAGTTTGCATAGCTTCCAACATTGTATCCTTCGTACTTTCAGTGTCGTGAAATATCTCCATAGTGCTTTAATGTGAAGTTTTTTGCCAGCTTGTCACTTCCTCTAGATATCTTTAGCCTTTTCGTCACAACCACTTTGCTCATTTATGTCAGTAAATTTGCCTCTTCCAAAGCTCCTCTTGCATGTCCAGGACTCTCAAATGGTGACAGTTTCAACATTCCCATGACCAGCTGTCCTTCTATAACTCCATTACAGTCGATTCTCATTTCACGTCTGGCGTTAATCACTTTTTCTTTCTTTGTTGCACCTTCAACTTTGTAGGCTAATTCTGTCTTTTGATTATCCATTTTTGTAAAATGTCTTATGGCAGCACAATTGCCTGTTCTGCTGTCTGTATGTGAACTGACTGACGGATCACAGTGACCAGTCACTTTCAGGCTTTGAAAGAAGTGATCTGATTGGTCACTGATCGTAATACACATCCGTTATTTGCATAGTGTTTTGTGAATTGAAAAGCTGGCAGTCACTTAACCATGTTGTTAAATGACTGGTGCCACTTAATCAAACTGCTAACTGAAATTTGTGCCTATGAGAACCATGTAGAACAAGGACATCGACATTGAAGATCTGTCAGGCTAGATCGCGAAAGCTGGTCCCGATCCAAAGATTGCTTTCACTTTGTTTCACAATTACTTTAGCTGGCAAGTAAGAAAAGGTGTAAAAGATGCAAGGGAGGCAGTGTCCCCCTTCTTCCTCAAGGTGATATTTCTGAAGTGTGGTGGCCTCAGCAATGTGCTGTGCTTGCTGCATTTTCTGTTTTGTTGGGGATGCCTTTGAGTACTAGAGAGGCAAAATAAGTTGTTCTCACAACTAATTAATGGCAGCATAGCACGAGCTGTTAGTTCTTTTGATACTAGATTCTAGTGTTTATTCTTTTACAACATTCACTTTTGACCCCCTTCAAACATAATTCTGTTCCTCCTGTGTGGTGGGCTATACATAAATGTGGTCCTGGGAAATTTTCTTTGTTGCAGATGCCCTTAAAATAGTTACAGTGCCTCAAAGGTGAAACCAATAGGACTTTCATTTCTCTTACTTCCAGTCAGGACAAGAACAGTCTCACTCTTCTGTAGCTCATTGAACAAGGGAGCCCTCAACCAGAATGTGAACACATCAGTGAACATTGCAAGATGAAAAATCCTTTAAGGTTCTCCTGGATTCTGATATTAGTTATAGCTCCCACATTGCTCTACAATGTTTTCTCTAACATAATGAAGCCTTTGGCCATCACTGCTACTTGGAAAATCAAAGCCTTTTGGTCTCTAATGGAATGTTTATGAAAATACTCCATTTTGAAATTTACCCAGGAAAAGGAAGTATGGTAAAGGGTGTTAGAAATACCTCCGGCATGCCTTGTCACTGATTCATTTACTGACATGTACTCTGGAAATAGTGTCTGGAATTAGTGTGAGGAAGAGAGCATTAAAACCCAAAGTTAAATAAGCTCTTATCCTCATTGTCTTCTTCCTTGGAAGTTTAGCATCATACATGCATTCCTAATTGTTATTTCTATACGATCAGGTGAATTGCTCTTGGCCAAATTTGATACAGGCATCTAGGGTAAGCTAAATCCCTGCTCCTTCTGTCAGGGGTCTCATTCATCTGTTCGTGCTCTTTTGCTAAAGTGAAAGTGGAAGGTTTTTTTTGTTGGTTTGTTTTTGTTTTTGTTTTTGTTTTGATGGAGCATTGTATAATGGCAAGTCCGTACTGAGAAAGAATTACACTCTATATATGTCATACTTTGTTGCTTTCCTTGGTGTCAGTAAAAGGAAAAAAAAAAAAAACCCAGTGAAGTGTATTAAACATTTAGTTTGGTAATACAGTAACTCAATACTTACATGTAAAAGAGGCCCAAGGACCTTTGGCTTTTCCTGTGGTGCTGGCTCTGTCTTTTTGTTTTTGTTTTTCCTGTCTTAATGTAATGCATTGTAGTTGGGTTTTTTAAAAGATTTTATTTATTGATTTTTAGAGAGAGGGAAAGGCAGGGAGAAAGAGAGGGAGAGAAACATCAATGTGCAGTCACCTCTCATACACCCCCAACTGGGCACCTGGCCTGCAACCCAGGCATGTGCCCCAACTGGGAATCAAACCAGGGAGACCCTTTGTTTCTCAGGCCAGCACTCAGTCCAGTGAGCCACACCAGCCAGGGCAGCATTGATGTGTTTTAAAATAAGAAAAAAGTAACATTCATTCAAGAAATATTTAATGAGGGATTGCTGTATACCAGGAATTGTTTTAGGGGGCTAGCAGTAAGTATAAGATGGTCAAACTCCTTGCTTTCCTGGAGCTTGTACTTTAATGGGGAAGAGAAAGACAGCAAATGAATAAATTACACAGACTGATTAATTCACCGATCAGTTCCATGGCTTTCACCATGCATTTCTGTTCACTTGTCCCTCACTAGCGTGGAAGTATGGAAATGGAACTTCAGGGAACTGTGGGCAGTGACCCTCAGACAACAGCCAGCTCCATCGGTGGCTTCTGCGTGCGTGTTCTCACGCGTGCTCTGTGGCTGGCCTCTGTCGTTAGTTCTCATGGCACTTCAGCTTTATTTCAGAAGTCACACAAAAAATACGGTTAGGGCTGTCATTTTGATTTAGACTCAGAACCATTTTTAAACTCCTTTTAAAAATGCGTAAGGACAAATATAGCATCTTACAGTGGCATTATGTTTGAAATTCTAGGCTGAAGCCTGAAATAAGAAGATGCTAATATTTTGAGAAATGTTCCTTATTTGTCACTTGTCTTTCCTTATGTAAGCTTCTGAGTTCCCTTTGGCAAGAGACGTACTATCTAGTAACATTATTTGATTTTGAATCATTGGATATTTTTCATCTGAGGATAAAAGTCGCACTTAAGGAAAAACATTTTATCTTGGTAAGCAAATTTAAGACTGTCACTTTTGCTGTGTGCATTAAATAAACCAGTACACAGTTTTCCCTTTAAAAAAGGTGGATTATTTGATTATGCCAGAGTAGTTACAATCAAGAACTCAAATTTTGTGCTGAATGCACTAAAGAGCTTTGTCCACTTTTAAAATTTTTCTTATAGAAACTACAGCTCTGTTAAATACGACACTTATAAACCAAAATATTTTTCTTCAGCAAAGAAGGGAACACTTCCATCTTTCATTCAACCAAATACTCATAGTCATCATAGTAAATTTTGACTTTAAAACAGGCTCATTACTGTAGTTGCTTTTGTTTTTGTGATACCGATGGCTTTTTGCTTCACTCTTTAGAGGTTGAAGGGAGTAGGCTCTGAGAGATCAGTTAACTGCAGTGAGTAGACCAATATTCAGCAACAAGTCTTTTATGGCCCTTTCTAACCTTGAGAGTTGGCGAATCTGTATTTACTGGTGCCCCTGCTTTCTTCCTTCAGTGATAAGAGCCAGGATCGTATTGAGGGCAAGCTGGAGGGTGAGCTGAGCTGCTTGCTGGTCAGGAGGAGGTGGTAGGCACTGAGTGGGGGTCACAGAACGCATAATGGTGACTGAGAGGTGCAGGTACTACTATTGGCTCCTTCTCTTTGATAGCTGTTTTTAACACTTAGCGTATTTTACTAATTGTAATTATTTTTGTTATTAGGGAAAAAAAAAGAAAAAGATAAACCCAGAGATAAAATCAATTTCAAAAAGTCACCTTCTCAAGTACCTTCCTCCAAAGAGCCCCTGAATTCTTCATGGGTCAATATTTAATTAATCAAAGCAATGATTAAGAAAAGAACTTTTGTGGAGCGAAGTTATTTTTTAGGGTATTAGAATATAAGGCTTATGTTTATTGGCTCATAGAAGCAGTTTTCTGAAAGGTAGAATTTTCCCTGGTGGTCCGATGGAGTTTAGGGGAGACATTTTATGTCCCGTAAAGCTAAAAGCGTCTGTCAATCTTGTATCCCCAGCTCCAGGCACCCCACCAGCCCACCCTAGGGACTCAAAAATTGTTTTCTGAGCTCAGCCCAATACCCATTCTTAAGGAAATATTGAAAACAAGATAATCCTGAGTAAAAGGAATGAATTTTTGATGTTCTTTTTTCAGTTACTCTCCAGAATGTTCCTTTTCAGAAAATGTGAAAATGTTTTTATGTGTAACATATTGGAACCACAAGCACTGACTTTATATTTCAAAGTTGTAAGAAATGAGATTGATGTTTCACATAATTGTAAAATGCCAAAAATAAGTAGAACCGGAATGAATTAAAGCCCAGTGTTCATAAAGGCCAAGTAAAAGCTTCAGATCAAGAGTGGCTATAATTGAAAGGGTCCAAATAAGTATTTAAAACCATCCCTGCTGCGACTGCTAAGATTTCTGAATTTCAAATTGGCATTTTATGTTTGACAAGGTGACATTGTATAAGAAATGTATTATAAAACACTGCTGTACGATAGGAAAATGATTGAATGTAAATATTTCAAGATGTGGACCACTGTTCAAATGTTATCATAAATCTTTGCCATTGTTTTAGGGTATAACTCCTCACGCATATGTGAGCTGACTTGATAGAGCTAGCTCTTGGAAGGAAACCTTCGGCACGTTTCTGCCGCTCTGCTGCCACTGGTCTGGTTTGACCACAAAAGTATCCTGTTAGATCCTCTGCCATTATTATCATGTTTATTATTAAAAAGGTGGGAAAACCCTTTTTTTTTTGAAGATGCTATATCTGGCATTGCTTACGTCCCCTTCAGTGAGTGGTCTGAAATATCACTTATGTGAAATTAGAGTGTGCTGAGACAATTGGCATTCCTAAACTTTGAAGAAAAAAAGGAAAGAAAACAGCTTGCACTGTAAGTTAACTATTCTTCCATTCCTTGCAGGTTTGGGAGGTTTACAGTAGCTGCTCTTCAGTCCAAAGTAGAGCAGTACGAGCGTGAAACCAGTCGCCTCAAGAAAGCCCTGGAACGAAGTGATAAGTATATAGAGGAACTAGAATCTCAAATTGCACAGCTAAAAAATTCAAGCGAAGAGAAGGAAGCTATGAATTCCATTTGCCAGAGAGCACTTTCTGTAGATAGCAAGGGGAGCAAAGAGGAGGATATGCCGTCCAAGAATCAGGGTGATGGTGCCAGAAAGCAGCTTGGCTCATCGACCTCGAGTTCTCACCTGGCACAGCCTTCTAACAGCTCTGCCCAGCAGGAGAGCACCAGCAAAACAGACCTGAAATGTTCTAAGAGCAAAGACCTGTATCAAAAGCAGGTGGAAATAATGTTAGGTGTGACAGATACAAGTATGGATACTTACTTGGAAGGAGAATGGGGTAGTAAGCCAAGTGACTGTGCACCCTACAAAGATGAACTTTATGATCTTCCAGCTCCTTGTACTCCTTTGTCCCTGAGTTGCCTTCAGCTCAATACCCCAGAAAATAGAGAAAGCTCCATGGGCAAAGCAGGAGGTTCCAAAAAGCACTCGCACCATCTCAGAAAATTGGTGTTTGATGATTTTTGTGATTCTCCAAATGTCTGTAGTAAAGATTCTTCAGAAGACGATAAAAGTGAAACTGAAAAGAAATCAGAATGTTTTACTTCCCCAAAGACAGGGTTTTGGGATTGTTGTTCCACAAGCTATGCCCAGAGCTTGGATTTTGAAAGCTCAGAGGGGAACACAATTGCAAATTCTGTTGGAGAAATTTCTTCAAAACTGAGTGAGAAATCAGGCTCATGTTTATCCAAGAGGCTGACTTCTCTTCGCTCCTTTGAAATGAATCGGACAAGAACGTCCAGCGAAGCCTCGATGGACGCAGCTTACCTTGACAAAATCTCTGAGCTGGATTCGATGATGTCAGAGTCAGACAACAGCAAGAGCCCGTGTAATAACGGTTTTAAGTCACTGGATTTGGATGGGTTGTCAAAGTCCTCCCAGGGCAGTGAGTTTCTTGAGGAACCAGATAAATTGGAAGAAAGAACTAAGCCAAACCTTTCCAAAGGTTCTCTAACTACTGATCAGTTAGAAAATGGAAATGAATGGAAGCCCTCTTCTTTTTTCCTCCTCTCTCCACCTGACCAAGAAATGAGTGAAGACTTTTCACTCCATCCCAATTCTAATTCAGGAACTAATGAAATCAAACCCCCAAGCTGTTTGTTTCAGACTGAATTTTCCCAAGGTGTTCTGTTGAGAAGTTCACATCAGCTATTTGAAGATCAAAGTTTTGGGTCGTCTTTGTTTAAGATGTCCTCAGAGATGCATGGTCTTCATAACCACCTTCAGTCTCCTTGGTCTGCTGCTTTTGTGCCTGAGAAGAGAAATAAAAATGGGAATCAATCAACAAAAAGAAAAATCCAGAGCAGCCTTTCTAATGCCAGCCCATCAAAAGCAACTAAAAGTTGACTCATTAGAAAAGTGTCATTTATGTTTTTGTCCTTAGAACAATATAAATGTTTAAAGTTACTTTCCCTCTCATAAAGGCTCAGTACGATTCTGAATTGATAGTCTTCAGTCGACTGTCAAGTCAGAGTATGGTGGATTAGCCTGTACTGGCCAGGGGTATCCAACCCACGGCCGGCAGCCCGTGGGCCACGTGCAGCCCAGGATGGCTGTGAATGTGGCCCACCACAAAATCGTAAATTTACTTGAAACCTTGTTTTTGCTCATCAGTTTTCATTAGTGTTTGTGTATTTAATGTGTGGTCCAAGACAACTCTCCTTCCACTGTGGCCCACAGATGCCAAAAGGTTGGACACCCCTGCCAGTGTCCCCAGAATACTTTTGTTTACTCTAAAGAGTTTGTTCTTTTTCGTTTTTATTTGGGAATCTTTTTGACCAGAAGATGGGCACAGAGTTTCTTTTCAATGACTGTTACATTTATCTGGTTTGGATATATTTTGTTTTCAGTCTTGATTTTTCAATACCATTAGATACAAATGGCCTATTAATGAGCCTCAGTTGTCTTCAGAACTAGGGTTTCTTAAATAACACTGTAAGTGTTGTCTACACACTGCCCACGAGACGCTTGAGTTTCTTCAAAGCTTTTCCCGGGGTGGGCATTATTTTGCCTGCCCCCTTTTATTATTTATGTGTAGTAGTGGCCTGACTTTTATGCAAGGCCATCATGGAGAAACAGCATTCTAACCTTAGACCAATATTCACTTCTTTTTTGGTTTTATGTGTATGTTTGCATTCTTAATGTTGTGTTTTGTTCAGTTTTTGTAAAAAAAACATTTTTGCTATTATGAAAGGTTACATTTCTATATGAAAATATTTGTTTTATGTGAGATAACTTTCATTTGCTCATCTGTTTGTGTGTAGTATAGTGAAAAAATAAAACATTGAGTCTGCTTTGGAAAGAAGACATGGAACAGTTGGGTTTGGAGGGGCCTAAACGTGGTAGCTCTATTGTTCCAGATAGACATGCGCAAAAGCACTCACTAACAAGTCCTTGATGCTCTTCTGTGGCTCTGCCGGGGAGGCTTTTCTGGAGTGATCGAGTTCTTGTCTGCATGCAGAACTATGCATGATAGCATTCTTGCCTGCACTGTTTTTCTTACGTAAGAAAAAGAAGTTTCAATTGGCTAATAGAATATCTTTCACGTAGGACAAAATTTTTTTTTCATGAAGAGTGTTGGGGGGTGAGAAGAGGTGAGCTAAGCACAATTTATAATTTAGGCTCTGAAAAAGTATATTCTTACCAAACGTGTTTGGTATGCCTATATAGGCTTTTAAAAATGGTTTGTATGCGGATGACTTGTTTAGCAAATGTGCACTGAACATTTTACATTAATGCCATACTGTTTTACATTAATACTGCATGCTTTTCTGTGGGAACTGAATAAAGGATGTCATAAGCGCTGTAATCCTTGATGTTGTCTCAGATGCTGAATTAGCCTATAAAGACCAGTCAGACTTACCATTTTTTAAATTGATCTTGTAAGAATTGACAAACTATGACTCATGGACCAAATCTGGCGTGCACCAGTTTTTGTGAAAGGCCTATGAACTAAAACTAGTTTATACGCTTTTTAATTGTTTTTTTAAATGCTAGGAATATTTCCTAACACAGGAAAATGATAAGTAATTCAGACTTCATTGTTTCTGAATAAAGTCTTATTAGAACATAGCTATGCTCATTTGTTTACATACTATCTGTGGCTGCTTTTGCCCTGCGGTGGCACAATTGACTAGCTGCGACAGAGACCATGTGTCTCACAAAGCCTAAAATAGAGAAAAATTTGCTGACCTCTGTTTTAATAGACTGTAAGGAGTCAACAAAACCATAAAAGTATAACATCATTTTTATGACTTGGAGAATCATGCCCTTTACTAATCAAGCCAAAATAAAATTTTTAAAAAGCTAACACAAAACTTTTGTCATACATATTTTTCAATAAGTATGTATGTATCATTTTATCTGTCCAATATGTTAAAAGCTAATGGGTACTTTCAGGGATATTAGCAGTTTAAACATCTTTGACAATGTGGTTATGCATTTGAAATTTTATTAAATGTAGAAGTCTCAATTTTTTCTGAATAGAATAAATTTGGGGGTAAGCTTTTTATTGTGTCTGTCTATAACTCCTCTGTACCATGAATGTATCAGTTTTTAATCCAAATATATTCTGACACTGTGCCATGGAATCCGGTGCGTGCCCTGATTTACTGTGCCTACCTGGGAGAACACCTGTATGGCACCCGAGTATTTCCCAGCTGCTTCAGAACACCACGGAAATAGTACTTCATGCAGTAAATTAACCAAACCTGTAGTTCCTCAGCTGAAGGGAATAATCTGTGCTGGATTTTAATCACATCCTCATTTGTCTTTAGCATAATCTATATCATGACAAATACAGTGTTCCCACATTTTTTAAAATGTCTATTATATACACACACTAAAAAAAACCTATCTTTTACTGAAACCAAGTCATTTGCTAACCTCTGTCTCACAATCGTCTTCAAATTCTGCGAGCCACCCATCATCCCTAGTTCACAGATGAGCGAGGTGAGGGTTTGTCATCCATTTGCAGCTGGAACGGGTCAGACCTGTCTTGGACCTGGGCCTCTTCCTGCTTTACGCACGAAAGCTCACATGTCTAGGCAAAGGGATGAGTGGGTATGAAATTTCCAAGGATTCTTTTAAGCATATTTTGTAAATACTAGCATGTTTCTTTTTCGAGTAACATTTAATTACCAAGTGGAGGTCAGTGCCGGGAGTGTGTGTGTGCCACTTTGTATCAACATGCACATTAACTGACATTTAGATGGATTTAAAAATAGCAGTAAGGCTCTGTGAGACTAAGGCGCACTAGTGGTGAAGGAAGCAGACACCAGTTCATGTCTTTATAAAAAAAATATAGCATCTGTTGACTGCTCATCTTTCTAAAATGGGATGGGTAAAGACATGCTAATATTTGGGGGCATGACCTTTATTCTTTATCTGTTAATTTGCAAAATCTTCATCCCATCCAAAACAAGTCTCCCGTTTTAATGGATAGGGACCAAAATTCAAAATGGTAGACTTTAAGATTTATAGCCCCTTAATTTCAAATGTGCATTGTTTTCCTGTAATCTCTTCTGTGTTTACCTTGGTTTGAAATAAATAACTAAAGTTAACACAGAAAGAGAGAAGAACTTTGGTCTTGAACCCTAACTGCTGCAGGAACTTGTTAGTATGTACTTACATGGTTTCAGTTCTCCACAGTGATACATGCATTACATGTTGTCCCTCGCTTTCGCCCTTGTTAACGATATTGTAGAGAACATCAAGCTGAGATTAACAGTTTAACTTTATTGAATGTGGCCTATCAGATCATGAGGGTTTCCCAAAGCCGCCTGAGAAGGTCTTTCATTCCTATTTGTGGGAGTCCTAAACCCAGCCTTTGCCGATCATGATGTAACCTGATCCTTCTAATAATACTTGGCGGAGAGAAAACCTTTTAAGCAATGATCTCAGAGTGCATAGTGAACATTTATTGCCTAATTCTCGGAACCCCACTCTGAGCGCGGAAGCATCTATTAAACGCAGAATTCTTTTAAGAATTCATCTGGAACTCGGGCTGGGGTGATCTTCAGTTTTAGCTGAGAGGCAGCCTACAATACCTAAATCGAAGCTCTACTTCTGGCAAGACGGTAGATTCCTAGGTCTGCTGTGCTTCCGCATGGAGCAGACCCCCACTAATACGTGGGAGTCGGCCTAACCGCGCGCGAAGAAGCCTGGGCTTCTGCCTGTGTTGGGCCCTCAGGGATGAGTGAGAGTTCAGTGCGGAAGAGGAAGGACCTGTCTTCCGCGGCCCCGCTGTGCTGCGCTGGGCGCCCGCTCGTCCTGCTCTCACGGCAGGTGCAGAAGGAGCCATTCCCTAGGGTCCCGACCCGATCGGAAACGGCTCGCACACGCTCGAGCCGAGCCGGCAAGTTTGCCTTTGCCCCGCCTCCGCCCTCGGCGCGTCCCCGGGGACTCGCGGCTCGCCCTCGCTGCCACGGCCGGCGGCCCGATGGCGAGACAGTGACTCCCTGGGCGCTGCAAGGATCGGGAGGTGGCAGGACTGGCCCATCATCTGTCCATTAAGCCGACGCTCGGCGCTCAGGAGGCCAGAAGGCACGACCCGCCCCACTCGCAGGGTCATCTTGGTGCTGGAGTGGGGGGTGGGGAGAGCCGGCGGGGTCTGGCCCGCCGCCCCCGGCTCTGCGCTGCTTCCCCTCCCTCTGGTTCCAGAGACCCCCGCCTTCCCGGAGTCCCGCAGCCAGCGCCGCTCCCCTCCCTCCCCGCCGGCCGGCCCGGCGCGCAGACCCGCCCGGTGCCCCTGCGGCCGGAGTTTCCCGCGTCTGCGAGGCGGGGGCTCTCAGTCGGTCCCGCCCAGTCCCCCGCCGGAAGAAACGACTGACTGCGGTTTCCTTTCATTTATTCCCACTCACGAACCTGGCGATTAGGACGCGAAACCAACAAAGAGTTCCCTTTCCACCTTAACCTTGCACACAATCCTTTAACAAATTAATTAATCCTAATGAATTAACACTTCATTTATTTAAACGCGCTACAGTCCATGAATTAAATTTTCATGCAGTGATTAAAGGCTGTTAAAATATGCATGATTTCGTTAAAATTTTATAATAAATCAGGGCAATGTGTTACATGACAAGGCAACTATTTCCCAGTCCCTCGCAAGGGGCTTTGATTTGTGCGGGCGGCGGGAGGAGGGGCGGCTGGCGGCGACAGGACCCGCTCCACACTCGGGCGTCGCGACTGGCGGCTTCGCACTTTCCTCCGCGGCTTCTGGACCCTTTGGGGGATCCCACTCCTGCAGGCAGAGCTGAGCCTGCGGGGGGCAACGACGCCCGCCTCTCCGTGCGGGAGACTGCCCTCCCGGGGGTGGGGTGGGCGGCGGCGGGTGCTGCCGGGGGTCTTCTGCTGCTGGTTTGCGCCGGCCGAGCTTCCTCCAACCAGGGCGCGCGTCCGGGGTGCTGCGGCGGGCAGGCGGCTCTCCCGGGAACGGGAAGGCGACAGAACTTGGATCTCGTCGCGCGGGGTCTCGGCGGGAGCGTCTGTGGTCGAGTTTGTGTGCTCGTTGTTGTTCTCCCGGGGAGCTCGACCCCCGTGCTCGGACCAGCGCGCCCTCGCAGTTTTGAAGGAGCCTGGTCGGGGCCGGGGCGGCTCTGCCCCTCTGGGGACCTGGCCCGCCAGGGCCTGCTTGTGTCAGTGCTGGGACGTGGCTCTCTGGGACCGACAGACCGGCTCTGGCGGCGAGCCAGCGGGGGACGCGTGCCGCTATTAGGCACCAGCGACAGCCGTCTCGTTGTCACCCGCAGGGCTTTCGCAAGGTGGGTGGGTCCCAAGTACACAGAGGCATTAGGCTGGAGATCTAGGAAGGGGTGGGCGATACCAGGTTTACAGTTATAAGTACGCGAAACACACTTATTCTTGTGTTATTGTTTAATTATTGCGTTATTTGCCATAGCAACGGCTGTAAACCTACTTTTGTCCACCCCTGCACATAGAGTTCTACATATGTGGCGCCAAGAGTGATAATGACCCGCTGTGAACTTGACTGGGACGCGTCGTGCGTGTCGCAAGGGCATCAGTCAGGGAGTTGCGTTTGAATTAAAAGGACCGAAGAAGGACAACAGTGTTTTTTCCTCCCGCTGGACCTCAGTCTGAATGCGGGGCTAAGAGTCTTACAGGAGACCACCCCCCTCCCCGCCCCAATAACTCACTGCCCCGCCCGGGCCTTGGGGACGGACGGAGACCCGGAGACCAGGGGCCCAGGGAAGGGCGGGAGGGGCGGGGTAAAAAGGAAGGACAGTGGCCTCCAGGAAATCTCTGAGCCGCCGCCAGCAAGAGCGGAACACTGGACGCGCGCCTAGGGCTGAGCTGGGCCCTGCGGGTGGCAGAAGGCAGGGCCACTGCCCAGAACCGGACAGTGTGGGCGCTGCCGCCTTGTGGGCTGTGTAAGGAGGTCCGAGGGCCCCTGGCAGCGTCGGCGAGGGGTCCAGGCTTGTCTCCGAGGGAGGGACAGGGCCGGGGTGCGGAAGGGGTAGCGCTAAGAGAGACCGAGGATCAAAACAGCCCAGGCGGTCCGAGGTCGAAATGAAAGTACCGCACCAGTCCCTCCGCTAGCTCACCCTCGGGCAGAGTGTCCAGCCAAGTGCGCACGGGGGCTGCTCTAGTGCAGCCCCTCTTCCGAGACTGAGCCCCGTTCCCCACAGACTCGCTCCTTCCTGCCGGCCCCCGCCCACTGCCTAACACAACCTAGCCTTTCCTAAAGCCTGCTGACTCTGGGCGTCCGGAGCTTCAACTGCACGAGGTGAATGCCTCGTTTCGCCCCCCTGGGCAACTGCCAGAGGGGAACCTGGCGTCGCGAGTCTGGGACTTGCAGGTAGCGGCTCCGGAGTCCAGCGCTCACTTCCCCCCGCCCCCGGTCCCTTTGGAAGGGGAAAGGCAGACCCCGAGAGCAGCAGCTGTCAGGAACGCTCTCCCGAACTGTGTGTGTGTGTGTGTGTGTGTGTGTGTTTTGGGTGGGAGGTTGGGGCAGTCAAAGGCGAGGAGACTTCACCCCCACCGGGCCCTTGCACGGTGCCTCTGTCGCTGGTCCTCACTCCAGCCAACGAATGTCTGCTCCCTGAGCTTGGGAAAGAGGCTCTGCCAAAGGAAATGTTAAGTGGGCCTGCCAAAGGAGGGGAAAATTAATTAATGAGGGAAAGAAATGTGTCTCTGATCCAGATGATAGACTCCCTATCCCTGGGGGGTGGAAATTCCTTGGAAATCAATAGCTGTGCATTCATTATCCCCCTCTTGATAAAATGCAAAGCTAGGAGTTGGGGGAGGGGAGAGGAATTGGGTTGGTCATTAAACAAGAAAAAGGAGGTGGGGGAACCTGCCCAGGAATCTATGCCAAGGCTCAGACCCCATGTGGGCATCATTAGTGCAGTCCGGGGCCACCTAGTTACCGCACTTGCCAAACTGGGAAAACAAAGCAGTGACATATTGGTGGGCTGAGCCCTGGTCCACCCCCCTTCCTTTCACTGCCTTGGGGTTAAGTAGGGAAAGGTCCGAGGAGCTGCCTTCCGACCCACCACAGTGCTCCACTCTCTAGCCTGGGCCTGAGGCCCAGCAGGGATATGGCAGAATAATTCTCCAAGCATCATGCCCACCCCACTCCATCCTTCTCTACAACTCCCTCATTGCACCTGTCACACTGCACCACAAACACCTCTTCACCTGTAGCTCCCTCACTCTCAGAGACTGCCCCCTCTGCAAGGACAGATACTTGTATTTTACACCTCATTTTTAACTCCAGTATCTTGCCCTGGCCCAGACTGATGCTCAGCATGCATTTCAGGAAGGAGGGTAAGGTAGAAAGTAAATGAGGGAAGGATGAAATCATTGACTTTGGAAAGAGAACAGGCTAGGTTTAAGTTCTGCAGCTCTGTGTGAGGGCAGCACGCCCCTCTGGCCCCGTCTCCATTTCCTTTGTAGGGCAAAAGGAGCCCCTTTCAGTGATTCTCCTGCTTGCCCCTTCCCCATTAGCCTTGGCTTGTTGAACTCTCTGGCATTGCTTCTGACCCTCCCCATCTGCCTTCTCTTCCTTCTTACACACGAGCATTGTCTTATGGGGCGGTTTTACTGCGTGACAAGTCCTTTGCTAAGCCTCGCGATGAACATAGATGTGCCCTACCTAAATGGACTTCCAATCAATTTGTTGGGGAGTGGGCTGAAAACTGTACTCATAGCCCTCATATTTCTAGCCCCAGAAAAAGCGAGATATTCTGGGCAAAAAGAAGGGATCCGTTGTCCAATAAGCTAAGATTGGAGTCTCCGCAAGTCAGTAAATTCCTGACCTTAAGCCAGGTGCCTCCCCGCAGGGTTCACTGGTGCTCTCCGAGCGGTGGAAGGCAAACCGCGGTGAGCTTCGGGTACTCTGGGATTCGCCTCGCTCTCTAGAGGTCACCAGGGCCCAGATCTGAGCTGTTTGCGTTTCTATCCGCCTGCACTCTTCAGGGTTCCTAAAGGTCAGCGTTTCCCTTGGGGTGGGGAGGGGGGCGGTCCACAGTATCCAGCCGCCCTCGCCCTCAGCGGGGCCCCTTCTCCCGAAGGAGAGAGCTCAGGGAACTGCCGCGAAGGGTGTCAGGAAGGATTAGGTTAAGCCTGGGCACTCGCTGCTAAGACTACGTAGGACTCACTCGCTCCCTCCAGCGATGTCCTGCCCGTTGTCCATTCCTCGTAGAGATAAAGTTGCATTTAGCACTCCCAGGAGACCGCGTAATGGATGGCAACGCGGCTCCTTCTTGCACCAGCAAATGAACATCCCTCTTACTCCCCTCTCCGGCTGCAGGGGGTGGGGGTGGGGGCCAGCCAGAGAAGAAAAGAAAGGAAGGAAAAGGCATGGTGACGCCTGTGGGCTCCTCTTGGAATCTGAGTAGCGAGTGGGTATACTAACTCACTACTTGCGTTTGTCCAAAGAAAAGATAAAATAAACGCCAACGCAAATTTAGGTTTATAGAGATGAGATCTGCTCTTCGGTGGTAATGCAGATCTCTCTGGTGTGGGAGAGACCAGAAAAATTATCTGTCTGATCTCCGCCTGCCAAAAGCAGCGCCTCGCCGCCCTCCGTCTTTCCCGCCCCAGATGTGATAACATCTGGGCCGTTATTATCACCCCGGGCCGGCGCTGCCTCCCTGGGGACTCGGGCATCTGAACTGTGGTCCCTGGGGAGGCGCTTGATCTCTCCGCCACTTGAGGGCCATGTAACAGAATGGGTAATTGATTTCTTCTTCTTCTTAGGTTTTGATTTTACAATAACAAAAGTAAAAACTGTAAAAGCTGGACCAGAGCTTGGGTCCGCTGTTTCAAATTGGCTTGAATAAATATTTTAATCACGCTTTTCTATAAACTGGCTTAATCTTGTCTCCTACTGAAGAGAATGACATGGATGGCAAAGAAGCCAAAATGATGGAAGGAAAAGAAAGTTCTCTCTTCAACATCTTATTTCCTTTTCTCTGAAGCGGTTTCCTTTTCCTGGAGTTTTCAGGATAAAGTGTGTGAGTGCGTGTGTGTGTGTGTGCGCGCGCGCGCGTGTGTGCACGCCGAGGAGAGGAAAGGATCCCAACTACACCCTGTTAACTGTTTTTCCTTTTGTTTACTAGAAGCCTCAGATCACCCAGAGCTCGTTTGAAATGTGGGTTTGTACTCAGTTAAAGGAGACAAACAATAAGAGAAACGCACAATTTCATTTTAACAGCCATTCCGGAGCAGGAAGCGCGCGCTCCTTGCGGCTCCTAAGTGGCTGTCACTGTCGGTGCCTGACACGGTTGCAGTCACCGAAACAACAGCCACGCAGTGTGCGGAGGAAATTAAATTATATGGAAATCAATAGCGTCTGACTGCTTCAAACACACGTCTGTCACCGCGATTATGCTTCAGGAACGTATTTATAAACCTTGAAAGAAACAGGTTCTTGCAGCAAAAGACAGCGCCTTCTGCATCCCGTGTTGTGATGTACACTGTATACAGAGGAATGCGCGGGCATAATTTAACATACAAATGCCCAGCTGTATACATTTTATATAACAGCTTGTTAGACGTCCCGGGGAGGAGGTGTGCCAAAGTAACGCGCATATATTCCGGGCTTGCGCTGGGGCGGGGTCCGGGAGAAGAGGGGGAAACCGAGGAGCTGCGTGCGAGCCGCTTGCCTTTCTCTCCTTCAAAGGTGCCAACCCTCAGACAATAGCCGGCCCTTTTGATCTTTTCAGACCCCCGGTGGGAAAGGTGAGGTGCGCAGTGCGCATGCCCGGCCAGCTACAGGTGCATCACCTGCGCGGTCCTTGCTGGTGGTCACTATAAGAGCGGCTCCCACGCGCCGGTCGCTGCTGGGCTGGCGCGCGCGCGCGCGCAGTCGCCCGGCGCCGCCGAGCGGGAGAGCGCGCGTCACACCGACGAGGACAACTGATGCCCGTCTGCGCGGCGGGGCCGCGAGCTCTCGCGAGAGCTCCCCGGACCGGCCGCGAGAAGTGGGGCGCAGGTGTAAGAGGAGTGCATCCCGTCCGCGCGCGGGGCTAGAGCTCTTGGAGAAGTGGGATCGCGAGGCCGGTGCGCGGCGCTCTGCGCGGTCGGAGGAAGCGCCAGGAGGCAGCGGCGGCGGCAGGAGCAGCAGCAGCCCCCGCGCGGCCGCCGCCTCCGCGCCGTCGGCCGCCGCGGCTGCAGCCTCCGAGGGGAGGCCGGGGGAGCCGGCGTGCGCACTTTCCCGGGGACTTTCACAGTGTTTGTGGATTTATATGCCAAGCCATCAAGATGATGTCCATGAACAGCAAGCAGCCTCACTTTGCCATGCATCCCACCCTCCCTGAGCACAAGTACCCATCGCTGCACTCCAGCTCCGAGGCCATCCGGCGGGCCTGCCTGCCTACGCCGCCGGTAAGCGCCCCGCGCTCGCGGCCCCGGCCCGCAGACTCTCCCCCTCCCCGTCTCCGAGACGCTGCATGTCGGGGGCTGGTGTGTGCAAAGGTCCCCGTGCGGGCATTTGCGGGCAGGGGTTTTGAGAGGAATCCCGCTGCTTGGCACATTTTGTACGGTGGCACTTAGTGTCGTGTTCCTGTCGCCCCTGCCTCCGTGTCGGGCGCCTGCGATCAAAGTGGGGGTCGGTGGGGCCCTGACTCTCGACTTTGTTCCACTTTCTCTGTTAATTTCATGCCGCGCAGAGGCCGTCTCTGCGTGCGAGGTGCGCGGCACCGGTTCCGGCTGCGAGTTACATCTCCATTTCTTCTTTCTCTTCCTTTTTCGTTCCCGAAATGTGTCCCTGTGTTCCCCTCTCCCCACATCTGTTCTCCTCCCCACCCTTCTCCTCTGTCCCTCTCTTCGTCCCTAACGCGTCCCCATTCCGTCTTTCCCGGTTTCTACTATCCCCACCCCCGCTGTTGTTGTTTTGGTTGCTTTGTGTTTGTTCTTTGCCTGTTCTGCTTTCCGGCTTGTGTGTGGTTTTGTTTTGTGTTTTGCTTTTCGGTTTTGTGGTTTTTCTTTTTGGTTTGGTTTGTGTCGCCTGCAGCTGCAGAGCAACCTCTTCGCCAGCCTAGACGAAACGCTGCTGGCGCGGGCCGAGGCGCTGGCGGCCGTGGACATCGCCGTGTCCCAGGGCAAGAGCCACCCGTTCAAGCCGGACGCCACGTACCACACGATGAACAGCGTGCCCTGCACGTCCACGTCCACCGTGCCGCTGGCGCACCACCACCACCACCACCACCACCACCAGGCGCTCGAGCCTGGCGACCTGCTGGACCACATCTCGTCCCCCTCGCTCGCGCTCATGGCCGGCGCGGGCGGCGCGGGCTCGGCGGGCGGCGGCGGCGGCGCCCACGACGGTCCGGGGGGTGGCGGCGGCCCGGGAGGCGGCGGCGGCCCAGGTGGCGGCGGCCCCGGTGGCGGCGGAGGCGGCGGCGGCCCGGGGGGTGGCGGCGGCGGCCCCGGTGGCGGGCTGCTGGGCGGCTCGGCGCACCCGCACCCGCACATGCACGGCCTGGGCCACCTGTCGCACCCGGCGGCTGCCGCCGCCATGAACATGCCGTCGGGGCTGCCGCACCCCGGGCTGGTGGCGGCGGCGGCACACCACGGCGCTGCGGCGGCGGCCGCGGCGGCGGCGGCGGGGCAGGTGGCGGCGGCGTCGGCGGCGGCCGCGGTGGTGGGCGCAGCGGGCCTGGCGTCTATCTGCGACTCAGACACGGACCCGCGCGAGCTCGAGGCGTTCGCGGAGCGCTTCAAGCAGCGGCGCATCAAGCTGGGCGTGACGCAGGCCGACGTGGGCTCGGCGCTGGCCAACCTCAAGATCCCGGGCGTGGGCTCGCTCAGCCAGAGCACCATCTGCAGGTTCGAGTCGCTCACGCTCTCGCACAACAACATGATCGCGCTCAAGCCCATCTTGCAGGCTTGGCTCGAGGAGGCCGAGGGTGCGCAGCGAGAGAAAATGAACAAGCCCGAGCTCTTCAACGGCGGGGAGAAGAAACGCAAGCGGACTTCCATCGCAGCGCCGGAGAAGCGCTCCCTCGAGGCCTACTTCGCAGTACAACCGCGGCCCTCTTCGGAGAAGATCGCTGCCATCGCCGAGAAACTGGACCTCAAAAAGAACGTGGTGCGGGTGTGGTTTTGCAACCAGAGACAGAAGCAGAAGCGGATGAAATTCTCCGCCACTTACTGAGGGGGGTGGGAGGTGCTGGCGGGGCAGAGCGGGGAGCTGAAGGGGCCTTGCGGGGTCGGGGAGGGGGGCTTTTCCCGGGCCTACTTCCCCCCCGGATTTGGAGTGTCCGTTATCCTGCTTGCATTCGGAGAACCCCTCTTCCAGTGCCCTCTGTGTGCTCTTCCTGTGCTCACCCTCCTCCAACCAGGAGGACTGGGTGCTGGGTGTGGACACCGGCGAGGGCAGCGGGAAAAGGGGGAGCGTTTGGGTGAGCAGGGATCAGGGGGAAGGAACGCGGAGACTGGAGGAGGGTTTCGAGGAGCAGGACCGTTCTGGGGGTTAGGGTGGGGGGAGACTCGGAGAGGATAGGGAAATGGACTGTTTCGGACCAGAGACATTTATCAAACAAAATCTCCTGGGGACCAAGGAACTATGTACAAAAACAAACCCACCAACCACCAAAAAAACTAAACACATTAAAGACAAGTTAAAACAAAACAGAACAAAAACAAACAAAATATGCTTTAGAATTTAACTCCAGGGAGCAGTATTCTGCAGCTTCATTCCTCCCCTAAGGAAGAGAAAAAAGAGCCGCCACCATGATCGCCACTGACCCAACCCCACACACCTGAGCTGGGAAAGGAAAATCCGAACCACCTGGGAGGAGAGATTCCAGGTAGTGGCGCTCGTTGTTCTGTGTGTTTAATTTTTCCCTCTAAGTCTCACCTCTACCCTACCCACGTCCTCTTTAATTTATTTTCTGGGTTCCAAAGAGACTGGATGATTGCTCTCCATTGCCAGAAAGTGAGGGGGGGGGGCAGCTGAAAGGGGGCGGGGTGCGTAACTACCTGTTTAGGTGGAGTCCACGTTTTCCAGTGTCCTGGCCTATATTCCTGTGGCCTGAGTCCAGTTGGGTGGGGTGTTTAGGGAGAGGGAGGTATAGTCTCTGAGCTGACTAAAAGGCAGAATTTAGGAGCTTCAAAAGAAATATTTTATTCTAGGAGAATAAAACACTTTTTGACAAGGATTTTTTTCTTTTCATTTTTGCTCTTATATCTAAGATCTAGAAAAGTACTTCAAAACCAGCTCCCCTCCCACCCTCATAGCACTTGCTTATTACCCTTTCATTTATGTCTCTAAACTACATTTATTTATTTCAAACTACCTACTGAATTTTATTTCCTACTGATTCAAATAGACGGATGAGTGGAAAACACTAGGAGAGATACTCTGTCCCTTTTACTCCACAGAACAAGACCCACCTAGCTCTTCTAGGTCCCTTTTCCTTCTCTCTTGGAGAAGATGAAATTGTTGACACCTGGAGAAGTTTCTGCTTTCAGTTGGAGCAGGGCTCGACCGTGTGGAAAATCAACTAAATCCCACATGAGAGAAGACAGATTTAAAGTCCTCCATTGTTTCAAAAGGGTCTGCATGTTGGGGGGGAAAGCAGAATAACTATTACATTATTTATTATTATTATTATTATTATTATTATTATTATTCAAAAGTAATTTATTGCTGGGGATATAAATGTTGGGTAGCAAGAACTTTAATTTGCACTACCAGTCTCCCTAATAGAAAATCATGTATAGTATTTCATAGTTATAATCAAGGTACTTTATGAACTGCTGATGGATTAAAAAAATGAGAAAGACAGTTGAAGGTGGCTAGGTAAAATGCCTGCGTGGTGCACAAGATACTCTTTTGATCTCATGTGGAGACGGTTTATTGCCATCCCTTAATAAGAACTAAAAAATTGCAAACAGAAGAAATGAGAGAAGGAAAAACACCCTGCCATTTAACAATACTAAAATCATGCATGATCTGAGGAGTGCGGAAAGAAACACAATTAGGTCTCACTCTGGTTAGATATTATTTATTTAATTACGTTGTATATCATTGTTTGCAGCGCAAACATTCTATGCATTTGAAACTGAGCACTAAACTGGGCTAGCTTTCTGATAGACCGTTTTGTGGATAGTATGATTTCACAGTCTACTGCCTGTTTTCACCGAAAACACAGCGTTCTCGTCATATTCTTGTATTTAGAGGAAAAATAAAAAAGGAAGATTATTGTAAATATTTTCTTTCACACACACAGTGGTTACAGACCGCCAGTGTTATTCCTGAAATGTTTCACGGGTTGATCACCCTGTCCACGTGTGTCTGCTGAGCTTTCTCCTGGGTTATGTCTTTGCTCTATTACCTTTTCCCCTTCCCACTTCGATCAGAACCATTTCTGTGAGCCAAAATACAGCAGGGGGCTGTGTCCCAGCACACTTACAAATAAAACATAACTGAAAGAAGAGCAGTTTTTATCATTTGGGTGCATTTTTGTGTCTCTATTAGGCCAAGTCCTGGTAGAAATGGTCAGCAAATAGACTCACTTCAGCCTTCAACCAAAAATACAGGTGGGGGGATGTTAAAAGGGGGATGAAAAGAGGGGAAAGGGCGAGAATGATGTATTTTTTTCTGCTGAATCAGAATTCACTTTCAGACAACTCGTGAAAAGTGGTGCTCTGAATAAAATGAATTCTATATGAATTGCCTGTGTTTATCAACATTTTTTTTCTAACTGCAGAAACTCTTAAACTACAACCTTCACTTCAGAGTGGTGGAAGCTAATAAATAACCAGGCACCCCCCAAATATTTAAATTGAGGTTCAGGGACAGAGACCTATGGAGGTTTATATGTTTTGTCTAGCTTAAAAACGTTTCTTAAAAAACGTAACTAAATGACTTTTCTTTGGAAGTTACTAAATATAAAAACCATCCACTAATCTGTCCCACCCCCATGACAAATGCCTGTGTTATCTGGGACATTTAGTGTGCCACTTGCTGCTCCAGAGGGACCAGAGATTCATTTTTTGGTGACCTGAGACTAGGTCACATGCCAAATGTACAAAGTTTCTTCATAGCTGGGAGTATATCCTCTGAAGTCATACTACGTTAGCCAAATCTTTTTAATTTCACCGGCAAATCTGTGAAACAAACACTTGATGTTCAAAAAAGAACAGTGCATTTAAAAAGCTGTGATTTTAAAGATGTTAAAGTTTTTTTTTTAAAAAAAAGCACTTAGAGGTATTTTTAAAAATAGATTCTTCCATCAAAATTGATTTCTTCTCTTGTTATTGACTCAAAATGTCATCAAAGTTTTTAATAAAATGTATTTGTAAAAAACCACGTTATTTTATAGAAAAGTATGACCAATTTCATTGTTGGAGAACAAGGAATAAACAGATGAAAAGATTTACAAAGGCTGCTTAAAAAAGAATATGCCCCAAACGAAATGTTGCAAACACCTTTGTATTATATAATGATGACCAATGTATGTAATAAGGACTTAAGCATTTGTTCTGTATTAAGTAAAACCCTTACCAAACGAAAAGAAGACAATATTATGTCAATAAAACAGATTATGAGAATACATGCTTTGCAGGGTTTCCTATTTGCTGTAGTAGGAAACTGTGCAAAACAAGAAATGCTGTATTTACTGTCTGGTGAGTGAATGTGTATACGGCCGGCAGGAGTAGTGAGACTATTGTAAGGCAACGCTGTCAACTCGTGAACAAACAAGCAAATAAACAAGCAAACAAATGTCCTCCTGGAGAAAACGCAAAGGCTTGCCACTCAGCGGTAGTTCAGCGTTCAAAGTTTGCAGGTTCTGAAGAGTGCCTCCGGTTATTTTAAACAATAATCTCCAAATAAATGGGAGAAAGTGGGGAAATTATTTTCCGTCTGCATTTCAGCTCCTCAGGAAATCCAGGCGGTGGTAGAGTAGGAAAGCCAAAAGAAAGATAAGCGTAAAGTCCACCTGCCACGGGTGTGCCATCCATTCGTTTTAAATGTTCTCCTTCCCCCCCCTTCCTAACTCCGGGTCCTGCTCTCTCTGCGTGTCTAAGAAATGATGTCCTCAAGACACATCAACTGACTTCTGAATAGATTTTTGTCTAATGCGTGTTCTGAAACTGCTCTCAATTTCGATTACACTTTCATAAACAAACCGTAGGCACCCACTGCCGTGATTGTATCGATTTTTACTTTCTTGTGAAAAAGTACGTTGGTCCTGGTCCTACAAGTGCCCGCGCCTGCAGGGGACAGGTCGCCCTCACCCCGGGGCTCTCGACCGGCTCCCGCCCTCGGCCCCAGGCCCGGTCGCCCCAGCCTGTCCCGCCAATCCTGCGCGAAGCATTTCAGCTCCATCTCTCACGTGGCGGGGCTTTCATGGTCCAGTCCCTGAAGTTGGACTTGGGACTTCCGACTCTGGAGAAAAGCAGTTTCCACCCCATTGCACTGGCCTCGGTGGCCAGCGGGATGGGCTCGGATGGCTCTGCTTGTCGGTGTTATTGCCGCCGTGGCCTCAGCCCCACGGTGCGAGCCACCCAGTAACTCTAGGCGGTTTCAAAGGAGACCGCAAGCTTAATTGATTTTTTAAAAAATAGCAGTCAAATTCTACTTCTCACGGGGTGGGTGTGTGTGTGGGGGGAACTCTTCCCACCTGCGAGATAAGCCTTGTCGCAATAATTACGTTATTTAATATTTGATCAAACCTCTGCGCCACCACCGTGGGAGGAGGCTGGTTCCCGCCCTCCGAGGCCGCGGGAGGGCGGCGCGGCCTGGGGCGGGCCTGGAACCAGCGGCGGGGCGCGCAGCCGCACGGCTCAGGTTCGCTTGCCCTTTGAATAATTCATGGCCTGAGACTTCTAGAAATTAATAAAATGAATGGTAACAAGGAACTAATTAAAAACTTTACTGGTTGTTTCCAAGTCAGCGTGATTGGGGGGCAGGGGTCCGCTCTTTCCACCTCCCGCAAATCTGGTGCACCTACGGGGCTGGGCGCTGGCCGGGACGGGCCTCGAAACTCGAGCGGCCAGGCGGTCCTCGGACTCCGGGAGTTATTTCGGAGGCAGCCTCGTGGGGCTGCTGCTTGCCCTACAGCCGCTGCCGTCTGTAGGTCCCTAGGCTCCCCAGCGTGACTTCGTGCTTTGGGGCGGGTGGGTTGGCGGGTGCCGTTTCAAACCACAGACAGAGCTGATTGGGTCAGAATTTGCAGCCAACAGGAGACCCGCCCTCCTTCGACCCATGCAGGGTGCTGGTATGGCCACGGGAACACCCACCCACTCGGGGCCGTCCACTCGGGGAATCCCAGAGCCCCAAGAGCCTGAACCACAGCCGAGCGACATTGGTGTGCTCGGTTTGCGCCCCTCCTAACGCTCCCGGTTATGAGGCTTCCAGCTTCTGCAGGCGGCAGCTCCTTACAGCCGGCGACACAGTCACCCGCTGCGGGCTTCAGCCACGACTTGGCCGGGCCACCAAAGACCTGGGCTGGTCAATGGGCCGCGGCCCGGCATCCCGCGCCTGCGCAGATGTGGCCAGTGGAGCTCGGACCAAGGGAGCGCGGGGCGGCTGGGGCGCGCACGGGGCGCGCACGGAGCGCAGGGAGCGCGCTGAGCCCGCACATGCGCGTTGTGTGCGCCGAGGCCCCTCCAAGAGGTGAGCGTGGGTTCCGCAGCTGGCAGTTTGGCGCTCGCGGAGGTCACCTCCCACTCTCTAAGTGCCTCTAATTACGTCCTGAGAGAAGAGTGCAGGGACCAGTGTCGCAAAGAGGCTGAAAATGCTCTTCTCTCGACAGTTTGCCCGAGTCAACAGACACCTTAAACACCACAAAACTTTCGAAACTCGTTTACATTTTTAAAAAGGAATTTGGAGCAATAATAGTCTTGCTGTTAAGGTGCAGGTCACCAAAGCCCTGCTATAGATTTGAATTTATTAGGCAAGAATTTATGCTCGGGGCGGGAAGAGGGCTGACCACAGGGCTTTCATCCCTCAAAATTGAATAGAATCCTGGATCGCAAAACGCAGATGGGATGTCTGGGTCGGAGAGAAGCTGGCAACGCGCGAGCACCGAGACCAGCCTCCTGCTCCTGCACACCCGGGGTGGGGCGGAGAGCGCCCGCGTCCATCCGTCGCTCCAGGCCGGAAGGCCCCCGAGGTCACTTCTCTCCAGCTTAGCCGAGGAAGAGGACTGGAAGGAAGCCGCAAAAGAGCTTGGAAAGAAAAGCGGGAAAAGGGGGCCAGGGGAGGAAGAGAAACGGACTCCTTGCACTGATTATGTAAAATGAATTGCGAACCAAAGTTTGCGAACTCTGACTCCTGGCTTCAGTGCAGCGTAACGGAAACAAACTTTTCTGGGCACAGATCAGAATTAAACAAAGTGTTGACAATTTCCAGCCGCGGAAATTCACTTACACCAGTTCCCCCTCCCCCCTCCCCCAGTGTTGACAATAAACATTTAATGAAGGCAGGGACCTGGCTGTCTCCAGTCAGTGTCAGAATAGTTTAAGCAGACCATTAGCAGGGCTTCTTCCACTTCAAACATGGCGCGCTACACTCTAACATTATATTTAAAAAAAAAAAATACAACGTGTGAGACAAACACTATGATCATACAGATATCTTAAGTGGTCTGCAGTAGTTCTGATATCCCCTGTACTTAATAATAGAAACAAACTCATTGTAGATTACTCGCGCTTAAAAATGTTAAATACAGTTAATGCAATATTAATCGCCCTTTGGTGATATAAAATGCAATATTTTCAGGCAGCTATCGAGCTTTTCTAGAGGAAGAGCTGATGAAAAGAGTCACAGCTGAATAGTGGAGAGGAAAAGCCCGGTATTTATTGCTTTTGTTTGGCTTTTGGCTACAGAGACAGGAACCTTCTAATGGGGTAAGGACATTTATTTTATCTGCAATCTATTGCTGCGAGAGCAGGGGCGGCAGATGGGGCTGGTGCGATATTCAGTGTAATTTAGAGCAAATCCTAATAACTAATAATGATTTATGTTAATTTTGATCACTTATGCGACTTTCCCAAAGCGTCGTGATGAAAGGGAAAGAAAGCGAAGCAGAATGTGGCAAGGAGCTCAGGCTGAGATTGGAGCTCGACTATCCCATTTAAAATGTGTTTTATGCGTTAGCAACGGAAATACAGGCATTTTTTTTAAAGCAGGTAGGATCCATTTGATGCTGGGCAGAGGTATTTCCCGGGGGTGTGCATTTCCTCTGAAAATATACCTAAATGAGAGAAAATTTGACGCCTTTGAGCGGGAGACTCGTACCCCAGTTTTAAGGAAAGCAGACGTTTCAATGGTTTCATTTGCTTATATTCAGCTAAGGGTATGTGCCTTTGGAGGGACGCACAAAGAGCGGAGAGGGGCTGTGGGGAGGAGAGATCAAGTGTGTGCAAGGCAGGATTGCGCGCAGCGCCAGGGTCGTCCCTCCAAAAGTGTAACCTGAGCCAGATGTTTGAAATCAGCTTTGAGCTTGGGAGCAGGCTGTCCCGCACCGCCGCCACGCCTTATGCAAAAGTTTTATTATTGGCTGCTTAAACAAGTTGCCATTTCTTAATCCTCACATCCTATCTGATGCTTGTTTGCCTAGAATCAACTTTTGGGAAGCTTTGCCTTCTCTACCTCCGGTCTTTATCCGCCCCCAAGGGATCCCAGGGCTTTAAACTTAAAAGTGCCTCCTCTCTCTTCATCCCCCTGGTAACGTGGCACCGGTTCAGAACCCCAGAGGCTGCCAACGGGACGTAGTTCTGCACAGGAACAGGCGATTTTCGGCTGCCACGCAGTGCGCTGCAGAGGGTCGGAGCGATTTTGAAAGGGAGGGTGCGCCTTGCTCGTGGCAATTTACTTTTTCGCTTACCTTTTGCGGCTTTTAACGCCTCAAGGCTATAGTTTGAAAGTAAAACAGCATCAAAGCACCTCCTTATTAGTTCTGTATTTGAGAAATCCGAAGATGAAACTGCCTAAAAGGTTTAATGGGGCGGAACAGCATTTATTTGCCAAGCAAACAGCCAGAGTATAGTTCAAAAGGGGGTACAGTGGTTTATCAGCAGGAGGCTGGAAGGAGAAGAACGTTGGGAAAAGTGAGTTTCAAGCTTCAGTCACGACGTTAAAGTGAATTAACAAGCTTCAAGTGGGATGTCTGCTTTGATTTTAAATTATCATCTCCCCTGCCAAAGTTTATACATACGTGCACGCCTATCACACGTATAGGCATATATGCACATACTCGAGGCTTTCCTCACTTTCCTGAGTTGTTGTCAAGACTTGTATTTGTTTGTAAACTTTCAGGGTGTGTAGATCAAGAATAGAAAACTCTCCAGGGGGTTGATCTGCCAATGCATCTGAAATATGATCAAATCTTTTAAAGTTAGCTTCTCATTATTTTCTTCCCCTTTTTCTTATGTTAAGGCTACAGATGTAAAAATGCACTTAATTTCTTCCACGAGGGAAAAACAAGCTACATGATTCAGAGCAGTTTCTTTCTTAAACGTTGTGCTGTATTTTGTTTTCGCTTTTGGATCATCTCTATCAGCAACTGTACTGTATTATACTGTTAGTATTCCCTGTATAAAGAGGACTTTAAACAAAATGAATTTTTAAACAAAATAAATCCAGGCAGCTGACTTTAGCTGTTTACTGATAATACTCAGGAGCTGGCGCGCGCGTGTGAGCTTGAAGCTGCGCCTCCACGTGCGTATCCATACACAAACAGATGTAAGACACTTTTTGAATGTTGTTGGTGAAGGTAACCGCGTCTCTCTCAACTTCGTTCCAGTTCTGCTGCAGTTTCAGCACCAGAAGCAGCTCCGTTAAAATCGCAGGCGGCTGCATTGTTGAAACCCTCTAGCGAACAGCTCTGGGGTGCTGAAAGCACCCTGCTCTCGATGAGGTCTGGCTGTCTGACTGCACATAAGCCCCTAATATGTTAATGGCCGTAGGGGATGCCTAAGGTACCATCTCAAGCTGCTTCGCACACCATATGTCAGGCCGTTAGCCACATGGACCTATTAATCAAAAAGAGCTGGAGAGGGAGAAGAGGGTCTTAGAAAGGGGGAGAATGAGAGCAATGGGGGAGGGGGGAAAGAAAGAAAAAGCGTTTGAAACCCCCATCATTTTTTATTTCTTTAAAAAATGAATTAAAATAGCTAAAAAGACTCAACCATTGTAGATTTCCTTTCTATCAAGTTAAAGACTGTTCATAAATCTCTGCTAAAGGATTGAAATAATATCTGGTTCTATTAAAATAGAAGGAAATTTTACCTCGAAGGTCCTGTTTAGGGCTCCTTTATTGCAAAACTTTTATAAGCAAGACTCTTTGATACAATAAAAAAACCCCTTGTTTTTGTACAGACGGTTGTTTTGTACATGAGTTTTATTGGAAGTAGTGGGGGTGGGGCAGATGTGTTTTTAGAGGATGTAAGGAGGGTGCGGAGGGAGGCACCTGGAGGGTTTGTAATGAATATATAATTTATTAACATAGATCTGCATTGACAGTAGAGTTTTCAGCACCGTCAGTTCTCCTGATAGTAAATGTAAAGTGTTTACATTTTTATCCCTTCCTTTACGCTGGTTTTATGAATGAAACTGCAGCGTCTACAGGGTGCAAAAGGTATTGAATTCTTTTAGGAGTAAAGGATATGAGAAAACATTTAAAAAAACCCATATTACTAATTTCTGTTTTGTTTAGAAGTATTTTTGCCCTTTCCTGAATGTTTTAAAAAATATTCCATTAGATAGTAGTTTAGAAAGTTTGCACAACCTTAGATGTAATTATGTCCTCAACATGATATAAATAAGTACATTAAGTCTATTAAAAAAGATTTAGATTCTTTCTTGAAATGTTCAATGTATTTGTCATGTGCCTTAAACTCACCATTTTAGGAAAATCAAATGAAAGTACTGATTTTAAAATGTCAGAAACTCTCAGAAACAGAGCAATGAAAGGAAAATATACAGCACTTAGATTTAAAAGTTGCATTCTTCTCATGCATGATGCTACCTGAGGATAGAGAAAACATGAAATCAACATCAACTCAGGTTTACTGTTGTTTTAATTGGTAGTCAGTAATGACGAGCCATGTAAAAATGTAATTTCTGGATTGTCAATGATCAGTGTTAAAGTCTAGAACTAATAACATTTAGGAAATTTGAAAATGATATTTAATGCCATGATTAGTAGGCATGATTTTAATAATGTCATGATGAATAGGCTTATATCACAGTAGTTAATTTATAGGATAAAGGGATGAGTGAAAATTTATTGATGTTAGGTTTAAAAAACATATATGCAGATGATTGACTACTTACATACGAGAGCACAGATTATTCAACCACATCACAAACGTTCTGTCACCAACACAGACTCACAGCACTGTATTAGGTTGGACTTGTGAAAGAGAGAGGCAGCAGAATGTTCTTATTTGTGATCTAAAAATACATTGAAGAAGATAATTGTGAAACTGTGCTCAGTGGTAAGAATTATATAACTGATGTCTGTTACATTATTTATAGTATATAGGTGGAGTATTTTGTACTGTATGCTAGGTTGTATATATTAAATACTCTTTACTTTCACAAAGGCATCTATTTGGTGTTTACATAGAAGTTCTCAGTTATAAGGAAAGGTTAATATTGGTAGGTACCTGTAATTAAAAACACCAGCACATTAGATTACTTGATTTGGTTAGGAAGTCATCTGTCATACAAACATTTTAGTCATACAAAATGCTTTTTTTTAAATAAAGAATTGTATTGTAGAGAATGGCAGTCAATCTGTAAATATGAGGGGTCCTCGAGTACTATATTTTTATCCAGGATATGATGAATGCATAAAGATAGGATCATCCTGAATTTCAAGAGTAGCTGGGTAGAGAGAAACACTTATTATCTTTAAATTTTGGTGCATGCCACACTAGCCTTCATTTCTTCCCCTGTAGTTAAAAGGTAGCCCATATATCTGTCGCTTTGGGTTTCCAAAGACTCGTAACTTAATTCCTTCAGGCAATTCATCAGCACAGTAATTAAACTAGCAAATGGATGTAAATAAAGTGAAATTGGTTTCATGACAGATGAGGCGAAGAGGCCTCTGACATGAAACGAGGCAGGACAATAATGATTTCGGCAGCGTCAGGCTATGGAAGGAACCCCAGCTGGATTTATTAGGTGCTGCAAGTGATTTGCTGGAAGCGGGCAAGACATGAACACTCTTTAATTTGACAGGAATTTTGCATCCTAAAGAGCATACTGAAATATAAATCCAAAACCAAATTTAGGCAAACTGTAAACAGATGCATTGTTGGACTGAAAGTACTATTCATTATTTAAAAAGGAAGAAGAATAGAGAAATACACCCCCCTCCCTGGTAGAAGGGCTTCAATTGCACAACTTATTATTTAATCCTGGGGAGTGGCAAAATAATTATGAAACATCTCTTCCTACCTATCAACTCTAGTGCTTATTTTAGGGTTAGCAATGTTGTATTTCCAGAAGGAAAACAACAAATACAATAAATGACTTAAAAACCAGCATGCTGAAAACATCTATAGAAATTATGGGTATATGCATACGTGAGAGGGTAATATGAGAAACTGGGAGAGAAGCCTGATGGGCAACTTATTTTACAGAGTGCAATTATTAGTACACTTAAATAAAACCTGGGATTAAAAAAATCTAGTACCATTTATTGCCTCTAGTGGTCTGTGCCTGGTTACCCAGAAAGCAAATTTCTGGCTACAAAGATAAATTGTCTCAAGCCCTTGATCACCTTGAGACTTAAAATCAAATATAGATTTCTCCTTGCAAAATAAACATTTCCAAAGATTAGGGGAGGAACTAAACTATAGCCGAAAATTGCAGATAAGAGACAAAGGTGGAAGAAATGATTTCTTGGCTCGCTCAGTAAGACTTAAATGCAAACTGAGTCACAATTCCACCACAGTAAGAAGTCACACATAGAATAAATAAAGGCACTGTAGAAGCAGATTAGCCCCTTTCTCCATGAAAATATGAAAAACGAACTGCTTTATGCTTAAATGTAATCTCAATTATGTAAGCCCCCTTTCAGGAGGAGCAAAAAGCCTCCAGGAGTGATGTCCTCTTTCCACAAGATTCAAGCAGGATTTGCAGCATCATGGCCAGCTCCACAGAGGGTTGAGGGGCTGGCGACAGTGGGGAGGAGGGGAGTTTGTGACCCAGGAAAAGCGAAATCTAAATACTCCTGAAATTCTACGGGTAATTTAATCATTTACCAGTGGGTCCTGATCCCTGTCCCTCCCCCCCCAGTGGGATCCTAAGTTGGTCAAAGTCCTCTAATCTTTTAAAAAGAGGTGTTTTAAAGGAAAAGGGAGAAGAAAGATAGGAGAGTAGGTTACTGAAAACTCTTAATGAAAGTAAGATCTTTAAAAAACTGAACTAAACACCCACTGCATGCTCCTTCCCTCATAAGAGTGGGTGACTTTCAGGCCACGAAGGAATTTATAATGAAACTCAATTGGCTCTCTCCCTGAGCCTGTCCTATTTTTTTTAAACAGAAAAATATGCCTAATTATTTTAAAGTTATTTTCCAATTGCAAGGCATAGGCAAGTCCTTTAATTATAATACAGTCTGCATAGGGGGAGCATATGGAGAGAATGTCAAGAAGAGGGTGCCAGGGGCAGATCCTCAGAAATTTGTATTCATTTCTGGCTCTTATTTGTTCAGTAATCTCTACCATCATAACTAAATCTTGAAGCACTGATGTAGTTCGAGTTGTTGTTGACTTAACGTCAAAATTCAATCACTGGGGGTTTTGCATCAGCCGGGCTACTTATTTGTCTAATAAATCCGTCATTTTGTAAGAAAAATATTTGAGCAGCCGTACTTGACCTCTTGATATCCACAAGTCACATTTATTTCTCCCAGTTTACAAATGCAAAATCGAGATGATCATCTAATGCCTGGAGGAACTGGGTTGATTTCTGATTGGATTTTAGATGGAAATGTCTATTTTAAATACCTTGTGATTAAATTGGACATATAATAGAATCCATGCATTTTAAGCTGATTCCTGCTTGGAAACTTAACAACCTGAACGAATTAAAATTTAAAAAAAAAAAGAAAAGAAAAAGACAACTTACAAAATACCAAACCCATTCTTTAGAAACAAACACGTAAATTCAGCCTCCATTGTAATACTTTATTAAAAGCACTCTTTTTTTAAATCTTAAAAGAGTTCCTTCATAGATGGGTTCCCCCCTCTCCCCCCTCCCCCGCACCCCAATGTTCTGGCTCCTGGAGGGCGGGGCTTGTTATCTCGGCCCCAGGAACAACACACACAAGAGAAATCATGGCTGGCACTTCAGTCTCCGGACTGCAGTGTTGAGTCTGTTGCCAAACTGTAACTCAAGTCCAAGGAAATCCATATGACCACCCTGAGGATTATATGGTTAAGGAAAATAATGTGTTATGTTTGAGGGAATTAGTTTTATTCCCTACTATAGCAGTGTGTTTGGAGATTACTCGAACCTCTTTGTTCTACACTTCTTGTACTCTTTGGTGTAAATATCCTTTCGCAACTCAAGAATCTTTCTGAAATCTTTGGCTAAGGGAACGGTCCACTTGAGGATTTCTCTGTCAGTGGTGGGGAGCATGAGACACGACAAGGATCCTCATATGTTGTGGCAAGTGCTTAAAAAGAGACCTTATCAGAAGTCAAGACTGGAGAGCTAGTTCTGTTAGCTGGTGATGTGACTGGGTAACTGAGGCCTGAGAAACCTAAACAACTGAACGCATGCTTTTTTCCCTCCAAGGTGTGTCGTCTGGATGCAGTCCCTGACGCTAGGCGGGGTGGGCGGGGTGTAGACAGGTAGCACCTTGGCTTCCGGAGGAGCCGGCCCTGGCTGTCAACTCAACCCCTCCCCTTAGTTTTTGCTTTTGCTTTCCTGCTGGAGGGCCCGTGCGTGTGCGTGCACGCTATTCAGTAGCTGGGGAATATGTAAAAAAAAAAAGTGTTACTCAAGGTTGTTCGTATCTGAAACGCGGTGGTTCGACCTCATACCGAAGAGATTTTAAGCCAAAGGTGGCCAATACAGGGGGAGGGTCCCTGAGTCCCCGCTGCCTCCGCCCTCACTCTGCGCTGGGTTTCACTCCCTGGGAGCCCCGCGTCGATTCCACCTAAGTTTGGTGTTCGTGTGTTTTTAGTCTCCTGACCAGTTTATGCTCGGATACCAGAAACTTCGGCTTTTGTATGGTGGTCATGGGAGGGGTGCTCTCTCCGCTGTCTGCGCACTCCCTGCTGGGGACGCCCGGGAGCTTGATCCCTGAGCAGGGCCCTGGTGCCGCGTCTAGGCAGGGCAGGCCTGGAGAGCGGCTGGCCCCGCTCGGTGATGGGACGTCCCGTTGGGGCGACCCTCTGAACGAAACTCCCTTCTCTCCGGTGAGGCAAGGGTGAGCTTCTGCATCAGCTCGTTTCCCCCCGAGACCTGGAGGGGTCGCTAGTGAGCAGCAAACGTCCAGCTCTGCAAGGGCGCGGGAGGGGGAGGCAGAGTTCCTGCCTCAACTTGCTGTGGGCTTGCAACCCCTAACTAAGTTTAGTGGCACCTGTGACGACCAATCCCACGGGAAGGCTGCCGAGTCTGGGAAACTCTACCCATAAAGTTAATTTCTGAGCCTTTCTCATTAACGTTTCCATTTCATTTCACTTCCATAGCATTTCACTCCCATTTCCAAGCTGGTCCTTCCAAATCGGATTACTGCATTTCTCCTTCATAGGACCTTAAGGCATTTCACACATTTAGGGAAAGACTGGACAAAAGAAAATCCTCAACTCCAGGCCCACCTTACTGTGTGGAACAGCAATCCGCATGACGTTGTGTCTGGTTCCAAGGCCTGTGGAGGGTGGAAGGACCAGATTGTGTCTCTTTGTGCTTTATGCCGTGGGTCTGGCTGGATTTCCAGTTCAAGTAGGGGGAGGTGGAGGAACAATTTTTTTACTGTGTGACAAAACCGGTTAGACTGAATTGGCAAATTTGTCCAGTATTCGTTTCTGTTACAGAAACATAGTGGCAGAGCTTTCAGAGTCGTTAGCCCACCCTGTTCTCTTGTCTCACTCCTCTCCTCCCACCTTTGCCTTCAGTTCTTGGGAGAAGCAGGGGAGGGAGGTACTCCTGGACTTCCTGGACTTCCTGCTAGCTGGTTCTCCACTTTGCCTTCGAGGTGGAGATTTCTGGGGGAACCTTATTCCTTATTCCTTGAATGCGGATGAGGAGAGAAGGGGAGTGTCTGGGGACATCCAACTCTATGAACTTTGTTGCTGGGCAGTCATTTCTTGGGTTCAAGATTCTTCTTCTTCCCCCACTGTCGCCCCCACAATGTTGAAGAAAGGACTTCTGCATTTACATGGCTGTCGTCTGGTTTTCTGGAGTCAGTCAGTTAGTTGGCAGCTGGTGTTCTGTGCAAGGACTGCGCTAGGCAGCCAGGCCGGCAGTTGTGGCAGGTGGGATAGTTAGGAGATGGAGGAAGACAGGGTGTTTCAGAGGTAGGTAGATTTTTAAACTTAGATGATTATAAATTCCAAATGCATTAGATGTAACTTCTTGGGGAAATCTTATTTAAATCCTCAAAACGTCCACCTATAGGGTTTTGAAGTTAACCTTCACCTGCATAAAGTAGTTACAAGTTTGTGAACTTTTAAATGAGAACAAAAGGAGTAAGAAGAAGAAAGGGTTTTGGTAGTTTAAAAATATTAATGTTAGCTTGTGGAAATGCATGGCACTGCATTTATTAACAACTGATAAAATCTTAAATCAATACAAATTAATTTAATTATGGTTTGTAATTGCATTATGCATGATCAATTTGAAACACTACATTAAAGATAATTAGAGCTGGCCACCATCACTCCTCACTTCCCTAATAGCTTAATGAAAGCGAATGTCATGTACCACCTTTGGGTTAAACCTGTAAATTAGGATAAATGCTTGTTTTTCAATAAAAAATGTGATAAAATGATTGTACACTTAATAGACAGTTTATGGCTCAATTGTGAATGTGTAATGGATTTTTGGGGGGCATGGTATTATTATTTTTTTCCATGGACCTTGTTAAGTATTTATTAGGGTTGATTGAGCTGTCAGTGTGTTTTCAGGATCAGACCTGGAGGATTTGAATGAAGACTAACTTTTATGTAAAATATCATGCTGTCCTCGAAGCTTGTGCCAAGAGGTCACTGCAGATGGAGGTCCTAACTTAGCATAATGGGTTTAACATTTCCATGACATCATCAGGGAATCTGAAAGGAGTCTAAGGATAATCAGAGTGGTCATTCAGAAGAACGGTAAATATTTTATGAGGATATATAGGAGACAGGAAAGATGGTCAGAAAGGTGATTCTAAGCTCCTTAGAGTTCTGTGAAAGAGGCTTCTCAGTTACAGTTAAAAGAGCCACTGCATATTCTTATATTAGTGAGCCCCATCCAGGCACTCAGAATAGGACCCAGGTTAGGTATTAGTTCGTACATGATCATTTTTGTTTCCTGAACTCTTCGTGTTTTCTCAAGGCACCTGTATATCTCCTTTATGTGCTTGCAAACAGGAATACACATTCATTATTCCTGGGTCTGATTTAGTTTGTTGATTTCCCAATGTGATCTAGTGCTGCATGACAGGTCCTTTACTTTTAAGATAATTGAAACCAGAAGCATATCAGAAGTGTTTGTGAGTTAGATGAATTCAGTAAGCTGTATGAATTATTTGTTTTATTTTCTACCCTTTACTAAATCATATTTGAATATTTATATTACTACAGGTGTTTTGCCGAGATTCACTTTTATCCACCACCAAATTTCCACCTTCCACCCCAGACAGGCATTGAAAAAAATACACACACACATATACACACACATACACATTTCTATGTATATATACATATACATATATGAAATTCACTAAATTACATGATTCAGAGTTTTAAACACTTTCTGTAATCTATGACCATTTTTTTCCAGCCAGATTTTACATGAATAGAAAAAAAACTTATTTTGTTATTTGAGAAGTAGACTTCTTTTTTTCAGAATATGTTTACACTTGCTCAGGTTTGTTGTTTTCTAAATTTTTATTTCACTTTGTATTAATTGCATTAAATGCCTGAAATTAACCATTAAGTGGGTATTTAAGCTTAATTTCAAAAATGCTAACTGGAATGAGCATTGAGTCTTCCTAAATTTATTTGTTTGTTATTATGAAAACTATTTTGATGCTTCTGGAAATAAAAGAACTTTTACCATTCTTGGCAGAGGACACAAAATACATTAATATTGGGAAGAATAGATAAAATATTTTAAACTGTAAAAATTTAATCCTGTCTTTACCAACGTTTACCTTTCAACACAGCACCCATCCTTCGAGGCCTAGGTGTTGCCGTGCCGTGAAGTCATCCTGGTGCCCCAGACAGGAGGAAGTCTACTCGTCAAGTCCGGGGCACATTCCTCCTTTCCTTCCTCATTTACGGGGCATTGCCCTCCATTGTAAAGACATGCGTACGCCCCTGCCTTCTACTATAGTAGAGGGTTCTCAAGAGAAGAGATTTTATTGGTGTGTCTTTATACTTTTCAGAATGTCTAACACAGCATTACCTATAGCGGATAATAAAACTTCATGAATATATGAATTAGGGTATGCACAAAGTCCCCCCATTACCATATTGAACACCTATGTAAATAATGCAGTTTCTCGCTCCTCTTTGATATGGTCTCATTTACCCTGGTGATTGCACATGTAGCTGGATAAATGGCAACACTGACCTCTTCTAGCTGAGGTTATTCTCGTCTTATATTTTATGTTAAAATTATGTTGTATCAGTTGGGATTCAGTCCCACAAAAACTCACTGCAGTTTCATTTTAAAGCAATTAAAAAAAAACCCTTGTATTTTAAATGTCATAATTGTCTTTATGTAATTTGTGGAAACAAAATTTGTAAAGTTGCTTTATATTAATGCAATTGGTTATGAACTGTTTATATGACCCAAAGCCCCGATCCTTTGCCTAAACCCTCAACATACCCCATTACCTGCCCCACCTTGATGGGCAGGTCTTGCCTTCCAACTTCAGCATTTTATAGTCACCAGACATCAACTTGAGAATGCCTCTGAGTGATTTACCTGTTCTTCCCCTTTGCACAGTCACTGAGTGTTGCAATGCAATGGTTTCTGCAAGTGGACCAGCCAAAAGTCAAATAAATCACTCCTTTATCAGATGCAACGTTTAAAGCACCAGCTAGCAAGTTTTACTTCTTGGTAATGACACTCAGCAAATTTACTTTCTGACACATTTTATAACCCTTCAGCAGAGATACAGTAATTATAAATGACTCTACCACCACCACACACCTTTGGTGCCAGGCTCTGCTCTGTGTCTTTCTGAGGATGGTACTGAATAACTTTTAATGGTTGATACTGAGATTTAGTCAGTGCATCAACTCTGTTATAGTTTTATTTTATAGGACTCTGATACTTACTAGTTGTCAATATTGGAAGGGAGTATTAATGCTCTTAACAAAGCGAAGGGTGCTGAAAGTGGCCTTAGTGAAGACACATAAGTGAGGTTGACCATTTCTGTTTTCAAATATCAAATCCATCTTGCATTCGAAAACACCAAATCTATTTTATTTGCAACACTGTTTTAATTCTATTTCCTGAACAGAGGGAATGTTTCTCATGCTCCAAATTTTTCTTTGTCTCCTACAGAGACAAGAAAACACAGTTTTTAGGTCCAGTTCTTTTCACATTAAACAAACCCCAAAAGGGAAAATGCATCAGTTCTGGGCCTGTATATTATATTTCATGAATTGCCGCCAAAGAGAACAAATATTTTGTTATTTGAAGTCCATATTTGCTTCATGTTTTGAGCTGATCGCCAAGCAAAGAGAAGGGAGAACTTCATATTTATACATTTCTACAGCAAATGCAGAAACATTAAAAAATTAGATTAGGAAAGAGATGAATATAATGACCTTACTCTCAACCATAAGCTGCCAGCTAAGTGTTTGAGACTGAAAAATTGCACTAATGAAGCTATTTGAAGGCTTTTGTGGACAACTGCTTCCTCTTTGAAGATTAAATGAATGATGTTGATATGATTAATCCTAGTACAGGGAGTGATGCAGCAGCCTGAAAATACCTTGGTGATTTTCATAATTAAACTGAATCAACATTTCAAAGAAATGTCAGTGTTATCACTTGTATATGAGAATTACATTCATTAGACGGAAGAAACAAATAACTTGAGCAAACAAGCTTTTCCTTTTGGTGTACTGAGACTTCTGCCCTGTCTCAGGGTATCTTAGCATGTCGTCGTTCCTGTTTAATTTTGTCCTCGCTTCTTTAGCTGTTTTCGTAGCTCTGGGTGCATGTGAGGTGTTGTTAATGATTTAAAGTACCTTGCTTCTCCTTTATCGATTTTCAGACCTTGGAATTTCACTTTCGTGACCTCACGTCGAAGGTAGCTGTCTACTCACACTCTGAATTTAGGATAGATAATACTTAAGAAATCTGATTTCTAGTCAAGCAAGACTTCTTGGGATTGCTTTGGTTACATTGCAGAGAATTGAAGAATTTGTAGTTCTGGGATCTCCACTTATCTTTGATGTATTTAGATCTCGCAGTGCAATATTATCTTGATCCATTTATTCATTGTAAATAATTTCTAAAAAATAGTTTTCCTTTTTTTCTCATAGAAGAGTAATTTCAGCAAAGAGTCACATTCTTTTAGTGTTTTGTGGATAGTTTAAAAGAAAATCACCAGCACCGTTCCCAATCAGTCAAACCAAGGGAAATTGCCCGGGCAGATCAAGTAGAAACAGCTGTGCTGACTTCCGTGTGCACGGACAGGTGCGGGGGAGGTTCCGCGGTGAAGGGTCACTGCATCGGCAGAAGCACAGCGTTACTTGTTCTGTCACCACTTTAAATTACTTTAAAGGTTTCTGGGTGACTCCTGGTAACCCTGATATTTGCAGTGCTCCTCCAGCTGTTGCACGATTTGTCCTTTTATGGCTGTTTAGTAGAAATAAAAACACTTTCTTTAATGTACTGAGTAAAGGACCTGTCTTTTTTTTTTCCAGGGACCTCAGTTTGAGTTCAATTTACAATCTTAAGTGACATGAGTTTGAAAGGTATCACCAAGTCAGTGAAAACACTCAGCCCCAAACTTTTTTTTTTAAATCCTCAGTCAAGGATCTGATTATTAATGAGAGAGGGAGGGAGGGTGGAAGGGAGAGAGAAAGAGAGAGAGAGAGAGAGAGACATTAATGTGAGAGAGAAACATCGATCTATTGATTGGTTGCCTCCCTAATGCACCATGACTGGGGACCCAACCAAAACCTACGTAGGTCGCCTGACCAGGGGTCTAGCCTGCAACCTTTTTGGTGTACGGGACAGTGCTCTGATCGACTGAGCCACTGGAGCAGGGCCCAAACTTGTTTTTTCTTTGACTTTGTAATGCAGAAAACACTGGAATAGTCAGGTGTCCAGTAGCTCTGGAACAAAGCTTCAAAAATAAACGCTGTGCCGAAATTGCTCTAAGATGCAGGTACGTATTTCCTGCTGGAAGAACTCAGGAAAACATGACCTGCTGCTCTGTTCATGTGATTAATCCTAGTACAGGGAGTGATGCGGCAGCTAGAAAATACCTTGGTGATCTGTTGGCGTTCTTCATGGAACTGTCTGCTCCAGTGTGTTTGCATGCCAGACGGTCATCCCCATGCCTGAGGTTGCCAGTTAACCATGGCAACAGAAGAAAAACGAGACCAGTTTACCACATTTGGGACCAAAGGATGTTCAGTTGAAATGGACTTTTCAGCACTCTCAGGCTACCCACATAGAATTTGAGGAATCACTGCACCCAAAGCACAATTTTCCCTCAGATCCTCCCTCTCATGATTGTTTGTGGTGACCACAGCAGTCACAGGACAGGAAGAAGAGGAGACTTGGATGCTGGGGTGCAAAGAGACCTACTAGTGGAGGAGAGCCCAGAAAAATCTCTTTTGCAGCATATTTGCAAATGGGGCAACCAAGAGAGCATGGCAGGAGCAGGAAAGAGGGAAGATGCCACAGCACATGAAGGTCATGTTCGCTCAGGCAGCAGACAGTCCAGTGAAGGACCGGTATGAAGGAGCAAGAGAGGATGAGAAAATGGAGGGAGGATTTGGGTAAAAATCCAGGGGTTAGAAATAATGATAGAGCGACAAGTGCGGTAAGCAGTCCTAATCGGTGGGGAAGGAGCAAGGCCTGAGAAAGTGGCAGAGCAGGGAACATTAAAATAACAGAAGCTGTGAAGAAAGCAGAGCTGCCTCATGACTGACTGGAAAGTTGTGCATCCTTGAGAGGAAGCTCTTGCGCCGAACTCCACAAATATAATTCACCAGACTTGTCTGCTGTCCAGTTCCAGAGAGCTGAGGGCGGAAGGAGATAATTGCTCAATAAATCATTCTCATCAAGCACATTTTCTCTTTTCTGGAACACTGTAAGGAGCTGGAAATATTAAGAGGTCATAAAATTTCTCCCTGTTCTTCTTCCAATAACTTGCCATGTTCCTGAGCTAGCCTACTTTGCCCACTTTCTTAACTTTGCTGGTGACATAATTAGACACCCTGATTTCTCCAGTTTCACTCTGCTTTTGGCCAGCTCATCCTTAGTATCACATTTCCCCATGGGAAATGAAAGTGTTTCCATCTCCTCTCCCTCACTTCCCTTTCTGATTATTTTCCTTTAAGAATCTTCCAAAGAAATCTTCCAAGGAGAAGGAGGCATTGAGAAAATTCCCTTCAGTCTGCTTTTCCTCCCAGCAGCCCTCGTGGCTCTAACCACCTTTCAGCTGAATGCCAGTGTGATGTACAACTCTAGCAGACAGAGATCACAAAGACGGAGAACAAAGTGAAAATGGGCTGTCAGTCAGCACTGAAAACTCTGGCTCTTTGGATACCATTCACCGGTGCTGCCTAAAAATCCACATTGATCTGCACCCCTCAGTCGGTATTCTCCCCAATAGTGAAATTTTGCCAATAGTGAAACAAGCATTCAGACACCTCTACACCACACAGAAGCTTTGTTTCTGTTGGAATGTAATCAAATACATTTTTGAGATGATGTCTTTTAACCCAATTTTAACTTTACCATTAGGAATTCAATTTTTCCTAAAAATGTCTGGATTCCCATAATCTTCCTTGTCCTAATGATATCATCTAATTTCTCCTTATTCCCGCCCACTCTGGCCAGAGTGGCTTCTCTGTTCCCCCACAGACACTCCATGCTCCGGGTTCATCTTCTTGCCAGGATCCATGGCTCCTCGCTTGGCCACGGTATCTTCGTTTGCCAAGTTCCAAGTCTATTCCACTTTCTTCATGAAGCCTTCTGCAACCTCTTCAGACCTCATTATCTATAAATTAATTTTTTCTGTAAATTCATATAACACTGCACCTATTGGTAGAGCATAGACTGGGAAATCAGAATGCCTAGGTTTGTATTTTGGCTCTGCAATTTATTAGCTGTGTAACCTTGGGGAGGGAAGTTATGTAAATTGTTTGTGCTCCACTTTCCCCATCAGTAAAAGAGAGGTAATATATTCTACTTCATTGCATGGCGGGAGAATTTAATGGGATTAATATAATTAAAACACTTAGTGCAGGGCGTATTTAGAATAAGTACTATGTATTTGTCATCATTTGTGTTTTGTATTTTTTGTTTAGTCATATGTTAAACAATAGAAAAGCAAAGGTCATCTTTATTCTCTTTAGCTATCCCAACAGTGCCAAAGGAGAACTTAGAACAAAGATGCATTTAACCACTTGCTTATGGATTGATTGTGTCAATTAAATTGAAATGTCTCCTTTAATGTACTAAGTGGCAAGAAAAATTCGCTGTGAATGGCAGTCCAAGAGTTAGACTGAGAAGAGTGTGTTGGAACCTTATAAACATCCCCATGCCCGAGACAAATCCAACAGGAAAATGAACAGGTGCACAACTCACTGTTTCAGAGATGCAGAGCTTTCGTCTGCAGCCCGCCCTGCGGCCACCAGGTGGGTGATGCGGCACCCACTCGGCTCTGGTTTGTATTTCGGGCTTTCTTCTCACTGCCAAAGAAAAGAAAGTAATTTGTAAACGAGGTGAACAGAAGATGTAAACTAGAACCACAAAGGGGGGTTGCAAACTCAGCTTTGGTGTTTATTGGGAATAGTATCTTTTAGAATTCATTTTCTCTCTTTTTAAAAAATATTTAATTTATCTATTTTTAGAGTGAGGGAGAAAGAGGAGAGAAACATCAATGTGTGAGAGATCCATGGATGGGTTGCCTCCTGCACGCCCTCAACTGGGGACCTGGCCCTCAACCCAGGCCTGTGCCCTGACTGGGAATCAAAACAACGATCTTTCAGTGTGCAGGCCAGCACTCACTCCACTGAGCCACACCACCAGGGCTAAATTCATTTTCTCTTACATGTTCAAAGATTTTGTGGTCCTTAGCTTTATATCTAAATTACAAAAATGTCATACTTTAAACATGTTTGATATGATATGATGCATTTTTGGTTGCCACTCTTTTATAAAAATTTCAAATGAAAACTAAGTTGTTAAACTCATTATAAAAAGATGTGTAAACAGCCTTTTATTATTATTAGTTTTGTCATCATTTTGTATTTTAATGATATATTAAATGATTCCTTATCTTCCTGAATTTCACGGCTCCAAATGCAGAAGTAAGAATGTAGTATACGTGTGTAGACGTATTGGGTTGGCCAAAAAGCTGTTTTTTCTTTTTTACATAAGATGGCTCCAGTAGCACTCAGTTGTCTTTAACTTCACCTGAAACAATTTTGTTAGATTATAGTGTAACAGCTGTCATATCAGCGTGCCTTTAAAAAAAACTTAGCAAAACTGGTGAATTTTTGTGTAGCCATTTTAATATTGAAGATGGAAGAAAATATAGGAGTAGCAAGATTATGCCTAGGATACGGGCTGAGTTGACATAGGATTCTACTCTTCTTGTCTTTCTTGTTCTCATTGAAGAATCAAGTATAATTTTGATTTGATATGTATATATGAAAAAGATCATATAAAACATATAATAGAAATAAAAATAGAAATAAAATTGGCATATATTATATAAAGTATAAACTTATATACTTTATATAATATATAAAGTATAAAGTATTTATATATTATATAAAGTATATACTTTATATAATATATAAATCAATAAAATTATGTATACATATATGAAAAAAGAAATCCCAGTCACTCCAGTGTGGCTTAAGTTTTTATTGAATACATCCATTTTGTACTTTAATCTGGATATTAAAAGAGAAAGGATTTGTAGAAGAATTAAAATGACTTTTGTAAGAAAGTTTCATTTAACTGAGTGATTGATATAAAACAAGCCTCATATAGGAAAACCATACTGTCGTCTGGTACATTGAATTCTGTATTAAAAACAATTTATTTTCTACAGACCATGCCATAGAACTCTCAAATACTGAAACATTTTCAATGTAGTTTTATTTAGATTCAGATTTTTTTATATTAGCTTAACTGTCATTCAGAGCTAATCTCATTTCTCTTTTAGAAAGCACATATCAAGACAATAATTTTCTGTTGAAATGGCTTATCGAGGTCACATAACAAATTCTGTTTCTGCTCTTTCTCTCCTTGTTCAACCTTATTCCTTGACCTAAATATACTCCTGTTGGACTCTAAGATTCAGAACATCTGTCTACAACCTTTTGCAGATTCCCTGCGGAGGCCCAGTTTTGCTTTTTTGCAGTGTATTGCTAACCACAGTAGACGCCGCGGACACATCTAGTTTCCCTGCAGGTCCCAGATTGCCCGATGTCAGTGACAGCAATTTCGCTCTTATGACCACTCACTGCTACAACCCATTTAGATTTTATGGTATTAACGCATGGTTCCAGGCGTGTTTATTTACGTAACTCCGTTGGGCAAGAAACTGCCTTTGTTTTAGAATTCTTTCTTCAGAAATGTTTTACATTTTAAGTTTTTCAGAGTTCCTGGTCCCTGAGAGTCATAATGCTTATTATGCTTGCTTATTCATATAAATTAGACCTGATATATCAGAGGCTTAGGCAGATATGCTATCACACATCAGAAATGCATCTTTTATGGTAATTTTTTATCACCATGGAAATGTTGAGTAAACAGCACTATCAATGGAGTAGTACTCTTTAATTGTTTGCTTTGTAACCTTCACTTCATCATATGATAGAAACATAACTGAATTCACTTTTGTGTAGGTGGACTACCAGCACCTGTTACTGTAATTAAATTACTTTGAAGAGCCAACTCTGCCTTAGGACCCGGGTATCTTGCCTCCTTGACTGCTACTTGGTTTGAAGGCTCTTCCATTATCTCATTTCAGACAGGGAAACAACACCTTCAGGAGATAGTGGAAATTCTAATGTGAATGGTTGAAATAGGAATGATTTGTTTTGGCGCATGGAGATGAAACTCAAAGTCCTTTATATTGAAGGATGCTATTGTGAACTAAGAAGGACTTAATCAAAACCAAGCCCATTAAAGAACAAGAATTCAAAGAGGAAAAGCACATCTGATGTGGAGTTTTGAAGGTGGGCTCAAAGACTTAGGGTTAAGCACTGTGTGTTTGGAATGCAAAGGGGGTGTGGGACAACTGTGCGGTGCAATAGTTCAAAGCTTTGGGCCAAGGACAAGGGCAGGAAAAAGCTCAAGGGGTTAATATTAACAGAATTGTAGAGTACAATGATTTTGGCCAGTAAATCGAACAATTGCGAAGTTAAAAAGAAAGAATGAATTATGTAAGTAGGTTTGTGAAATCAACGATGACTCTAAACTGGCTTGTTGAGCACGGAGAAATGCAATCATCCCTGGTGAACAGGAAAATGGGTACATACTCGGGTAACATGGATTCTTTTATTTTATTACCTGTTTTGCCTTTGTGGCATAGGACAGGCAACCTAATGTTACTTTGTATAACTGTAAACTGAGTCTCTTCCTATTTGTTTAGGGAGTCTAAGGTCCACGGAGCTTTTGGAAGGACACATGTAAGGGCATACTCATTTAGTACGGTGTTGTTCCTTATTTCAACCAAACCAATCTCAAATAACTAAAAAATTTAAAAGAACTTTCAAAGACCTGGAAATAAACAACACAGTTCAAAACTGAAAGCCTCCGGAAGGCCGAGGCTGCCTCCCTGTGCGGCCAGCCCCGAATCCAGGGCCTGGCACTTCTTAGGCACTCTCTACTCTTTAGGGATTTGATGAGAAACCATTTCGAAAATGGCTTACTTAGCTTCTTTTGGGAAAAAAATTGGATTCGTCAAAGGCATTTTATAAGTGGAGTCAGTCATGCTGAACATGTTAATTTCATTTCATCTCGTGAGAAATACATTCATCTGTCACTGCTCTGCCTTCCTAGAGCGAGTTAAGTCTGACATGCAAATGCAATTTAAGCCCCTTGAGTGTGCGCTGGACCTAGTGACTTGTTTCTATGAAACAGAATATGGCGAGGGTGCTGGGGTGTCATTTCTGAGGTTAGGTTACAAAAAGACTGTGGCCTCCTTTGTGGCTCTGTCTTGCCCACTCTGTGGGCTCCCTTGTCCTACGGGAAGCACCTAGCTGTGTTGTGAGCAGTCACATGGAGACACCCATGCGGCACGGTGAGGCGCTGAAGCCCTTAGTCCAACAGCATGTGAGGATCTTCAGCCTGGGTGGACACTGTGAGTGAATTTAAAAGCTAACCCTTCAGAGCCGATCGGGATTTGGGATGACCATAAATAACAAGAGCCGACCACTTGATGTAACCTCAGGGGAGACCCTGAGCCTGACGGACCCAGCCAAACCGCACCTATGTGCCCGACCCACAGAAACTACCAAATAATAAATATTTGTTATTTTAAGAAACCAAGTTTTGGGGTGACTTGTTATGTAGCAATAGATATCAAATTAAAAAATGCTAAATAAAAGAAAAAATGCTTGGGTAAAATGTTTGAAAAATATTGAGTTGCTTTTTTCCTAACAGTTTTTACTGATCTTATTGCTGAGGGCCCTGAAGTCAGAGAGGTCGGAGGGGGCGGGTGGGGGCGAAGAGAGTGTGACTCTGTCTTTTTTTCTACTCCATCGAGGACTCTGATTTTGTGTCTCCCCGGTCTCCTAACAGAACAGTCTTGCGGCGCAGAATCCAGCACATATTTGCTTTCAGGTATGTCTTCATATATTTGAAGGCTGGTTATATAGAATAATAGAAAAATTATTTTAAAATTATAGTATCCTAAATCCATAATAGATGGCAATGAATATTTTCAAAAATATTTAGAAAAATGTAAAAATAAACGTTTAAAAAGTGAGACAAAGACTAAATTTACAGTGTAATAAAATGTATTATATAATTTCATTTTAGTTAATTTAATATTTTAATTAATTTTCTTAAAATAATAATTACAAATATTCACTAATATCTGTAAACTCATTTCATGGCTCTATATTGGAAATCTATATTGCATTTCACCTGCCTGTACCTCATTTATTGTAGTTTGTATTTCATCATAGGAAATAGTAGTATTCTTCAGGCTTTGGCGATACCAGAGAGTTAAATTATCTTCAGAATGATATTCTATTTGTGTGACCTGACCAAGAATATATTACATTTGAACTATAGAACCTGCAAAACTTCTTGGGATGGAGAGAAATGTTTTGTTCTTTATTTTTACCACATATGGTAATTACATATTGTAATTTTCTGAACCTATTATTTTTATAGCAGTCCATTTAAATATGAATATTTAGGATGTTAATTACAAAGATCATAAATGTAGTAGCTGTGAAAAGCACGCTGAAGTCAGTTATATATTTTTTTAATCCAAGATAAAATCAGAATAAAATAGTTTTTTCTTATTCTCCTTCTCATAATAATTGATATATATTTATTATTACCTATAGGCACTGCACTTCTAACTGAATGTCCTTTCTATTCATGCAGTGAAGGGTTCCCAGATTTACTTGTTCCATGAAGATTTACTAGAAGGAATCAGCATGATCATCCCTGTAACTCATACAGTGTTTTTTAATTCACAAAATGTTTTCACACACATCATTCCACTAATGGTGCCTCACAATGACCCTGGATGTAGAAAGGACATTTATTATTATTTTCATTTTATAGAGGAGGCAATTCAAGCTAAGAGAATTAAAACATTCAAGGTAAGAGAATTTAAGTGATTCTCTAAATCAAGAGGTTAGAACGTGGCATACTTGGATTCCCAATCTATCTATTCACTCCTAGTCCAGTGCTCATTCTATAGGTTGGTTTTATTTGTAAATTCCTGCAGAATACAATCCCACCAAGTTTATGAGTAATAATAGGTGCTGAAATGTTGAATGACTCAGATAAGTGCATTAACTCTTGAATGGCTCAGATTAAGTGAGACAGAAAATATAACCATTTAAACTGAGATTGCATGTTTTACTCTACATGCAATTATTAACTAAGCTTAGTAAGAATATGTAAATCCAGCTAATGGGATATATTCCTGGCACATGTTTCTACCTAAATTTATGACCTAACTCATTCAACAAGTAATGAGGGAAGCACCTCTGGTCTCAGCCCTACATATAGTTAGTATTACAGGAATTGGCATACTTATTATCCTATACTGGAGAGTGTCCAGTTAAAACCGAGTCCAGGGCTGGATTGATTCCTTTATCTGGAACAAGGAGACATTTTTTATAAAGTTGTGCTTGACACAAACTGCTTTGAGAGATCTGAGGGCCACGCAAGGACAGCAGCCAACTGGAGACTGGGTGCGTGTGCAGCCCCACCCTGGCCGCCAGCTGGCCCTTGCTAGGGGTTGGGTGTCTCTGTGCAGTGACTACTTGGCTTTGAGGCTGTGGTTGAATCCTCGAGCAAGGCTCGCTGGCCCACAGCCCATGATCTTATTGCTACAGGATTCCTACTGGCCAAACTGTGAAGAATTTAATTCTAATGTGCACATTTTAGGTGTCCAGCAAATTTTTGTCAAAAATAAATTAATAAATGCATACTTTCATAATTGAAAATTTTCACAAACTGAGAGAAAATGTGGTCCATGTGTCCCCAGGGTTAGTCCTGTTATTTTCTTTATCAGAATTTCCTTGGAGTTGAAGTGTCTGTTAAGCTCGGGCTTGAATATCCTTTACATTTGGGTCCCCGTGTCGTGATTAGTGGGAGAACAGCAGCTGCAGTGTGGTGACAGGGCTGTGATGGGCTCCCCGTGGGTCTCTGGAGGAGACATGTTTTGTGCGGGGCTGAATTCTGGGCTCAGAAGCACCTGGGTCAGCCAACAGTTTTGATCATTTACCCAGGAGGGAGGGAGTGATTGAGTGAGAAGCACCAAGGTTAATTTGTTGGTTAAAATTATAATTCAGCATTTACATTTTCGGAGTACTTTACAACTGCTAATGAGCTGTTCCTCAAAGTGGGCCTGGAAGGAAGGTTGGCATCTTCATCCCTATTGTACAAACGAGGACACTGAGACTCGAGATGCTAGTGACTCACTCGAGATTGCACAGCAAGTTCACTGAGGAGGAGCCTTGACTGAGCTTTAGAAAGTCTTGGGAGGGGGTCTTCCCAAGGGGAGTCCGCTCATCTTGGGGCTCTGAAGTCTGAACGTGGGTGGGTGTGGGTCTGCGCTCTTCTAATGAAACAAGCACAATGGTTCCCACTCCTGGAGGATGTCAGCGAGTGTGGCCCTGATGGCTGGGAGAAGAGTCTGGGAACGCACTGCGCTGGCCGGTCCTGGGCTGTGATGGTGCACATTCTGCTCATGAAGGTAATTTCCAGGGTCCCGGGGTCTTTGCTCGGAGTTTCCAACAAATCTCCCAGGAAAACTTTTCCTCCAAACCTACTCTTTGGGATCAGCTTATGTTCATATTAATCCCCCTTTTAGAATTTTATTTAAAATAAAGAGGATACCATACATATTTTTCTTGTAACAAGGAAATGAAGCAACTGTTCCTCTGTAATCAGTGCTTATGGGAAGCACAGACCTTCAAAAGCTCTTCAACTCTTGGTGCGGAGGACATTTCTTTCTCCAAGCTCTTCCCCAAGCCACTCTGCGAACCTTTATTTTTTGCATTTACAACATCATAACAGATGCTTTCTCTGGCACCTTCCAGGAAAATTTTTAGTATTTTGTCTCTAAGAGATCTTGTACCATACGTTTAATCATACACAATTGGTATGAAATGCTTGTTTATTAAAGAATAAATTAAGCCACTTTTAAAAAATAAGTGGCCAACCTTTTTGCTTCGTTCCAGAAAGGAGTAATAACAGTAGAGTGAGAAAGAGGAGAAAAGAAGAAAAAAAATTGAAGTAAGGAGGAGTAGTGCCAGAACGCTACCTGGAAAGTGTTACATGAACTACGTTACATAACTTCTCATGCTCTTGTAAATAACCTTATTTTGTAGATGAGAAAATAAGAGGCAGAGAAAAGAAGGGGAAGGAAAAGGTAGATGGAGACTGTACAGGTTTCCCAGTTGCAAATGCGTCCAAAACAAAATTAGCTTTTTGTTGAAAAAAAAATCATCTTTCCCCCAAACTCTAAGAAGGCCAGTGCCAATAGGAAATTATCTGGAAATTGTGTAACTGCTGATTTCCAGGGACTTCGTCTAAAACCTGTGGATGAGTCAATAGCCCATATCGCTCCCCTCCCCCCAAGAGCTTCCCAGATTTTTCAGTGCGGTTTTTAGTTACTGCAGTGTGGGGTGAGAAATGCCATCCTGATTCCTGGCCAGGGCATTCCACTGTTTTCTGGTTTTCATTTATAATAGCCCAAAGCCTGCAGCCTGTACGGGTGACATGCAGATATTGGGTCCTGGGGTTTTCTAAGGGGAGGCTTAGTAACAGTTTCACAGCAGAGGTACTTCAGGAAGAAAACCATTGGTAACTGAGGGGTTGTGCAGGTGCCTCTTATCAACTGAGACTCTCCATTACGAGGCAACTGTGATACATTGGCCCCTGTGTAGCAATATGGGTCAGAGATCTGAATTCCACATCAGCTTCTGCCACTTACTAGCCACACTGAGCAGGTTACTGAACTACTTTCTGCTTTAGCTTTCACTTATAAAATAGGGATGATATTATTTACATTGGAGAAGTTATGAGGATTAATACAAAATATTGAAAATAAATTATGGAGGGGGGAGAAACAAAACAAAACAGAGCAAGATTCTTTAGGGAAAAATGCCAACTAATAAGTGTGGAAGAAATGATGAAATTAGAAAATCATTGTTGTATAGTCCCCGGTGTCGTAACTGATTCAGGTGAGTATGATGGGTGGTACTAAAGCATTGGGTGCAGGGATGTTGAGGAACAGGGTACCCATGGCCCAAATGGAATGGGCAAAAAGTAAGTTTACCATGGAGAGGTCAGGGGGTCACCACCGTTCCCATGACTCCTAGAGGGACGAATGTAAATCTATTCAAACCCCTAATCTGACTGTTAGTTTAAGGAAGAGATGGAGGTATGAGTTAGAGTGCACCATGAGAAAATGACCAGTTAAATCCAGAGCATAGCATATTCTTTATGAGACAATTGGACCTGAATGCTTAGAAAAAGTTTCCTAGCATGAAAAAAAAGGCAAGGAGGGGGACTGATCTGGATTAAGAGGTAATAAGGAGCTATCACAACTACGTGAAATATATAAAATAGCAACAATAATATCAATGTCAAAGAAGCTATAAGATGAGATTTCTGTGGGGTTCAGGACTACTAGAAAAATATGAATATTAATTGGATAAGATGTTATTTATGCAATAACTTTTATTCTATAAAAATTCAACAATAATTTAAAATTTTTCTCAGGTATAAGAATGATGTAGTATATTTGAGAATGTCTTTAGGCATATATATGTATATATATTTACACACAGAATAATAAAGCAAATATGAAAAAATACTAACAATTTTTGCTTCTAAGTGGAAGCTATATGAGTGTTCACTGTGTTATTTTTTTCAAGTTAGTATTGTGTTTGGAAGTTTTCATAAGTTAGGAAAAAAGGGAAAATATGTAAGATATTCAAATTATAAATCTATGAAAAAATAAGCTTTGTTAATCTATCAACATCAGCCATATCTGTAATGTGTTTATAATAATACAAGAATTGTTGACTAATCTGTTGATGTTGAGAAGGGCAGGAACAAAACTTATCCCAAAAGGAAATAAGATTCATAGAGAAACAGTTCAAAGACTGTCGAACACCTGGGAAATATACGAAATAGTTTTCTTCTTGAGTGCAGCAAGTTTTATCATATTTATAAATTGGCCTGTCATTCTACTGGTCTGAAGACAAATCTAAATAATGATGCTTTGGGGCAAACTCAGGAGCGTCATACAACAGTACATTGCATTTGTAAAGCATTCCTCATTCTCTTAATCTGAAAGCTCCGACAGTGCATCCAATCACCTGACTGTATCCACATATTAATTCTGGGAGGCAAACAAGTCAAGGAGGACTTCTGTCTCTATTAACAAAGAACCTTAATCTACGATGGTACATGGGTTACAAAAGTGCAACGAGGCCCAATTGTCACTCCCCACTCAGGTGAATGAGGAAAATTTTTGTATCAGCTTTACTGGACAAAAATACCTTGGAAAAAGTAATCCAATCTTCTACATAATTATGAAAATATTTTGAAAAATTTTATGCTTATAATTTCATAAGCACAAATAAGCATAATAAGCATAATAAGCATAATTTCATTTATGCTATAACTTGCATTTAAAAGTTATTAGTTCTGGTGGCTCACTAGTAGTCTAGTAGTTAGTAAGATGTCATTCCATTAATGTTGATGTGTTGCCCCTCCAAGAACAAGTGCAACAGACCACAGGTTAAGGCATAAGGCTAAGCTTTCTTTCCCCACTGAAAATAGAGGAGAAATTGAGGTTTGTTTTGCAATATTTAAGCAAAGATGCAGATATTTATTAAGTTTCTCACTACCATTTATTGAAAAATGAAAGGGTTGGCAATATTTTAAAACATTGACTAGGTCATTAAAACTCGGGGTTTTGCTCAATATTGATTTTACTCGTTTATATTTCTTTGTTCCTTTCCTCTCTTGTTTCTTGTTTTCTTTTCAATTAGTTTTGTGTAATGCAGGGGAAAAGTATGTTTTGGCTATGTATGTGGAATAAAGTTTTATGTTTTCTATATTAAATTTTAAATGTAATACATGAAATATAAATATATTAAAATTAAACCACTAAGCAAACCTTAAATACATCACTATTTGCACACATCTTATACATTTTTCCTGTATCCTTATTACTCAAAAGAATACATTTCATTTTTCAGTGGAACCTGCTAATTAGTACCACTATAATTCTTTAGAAAATCATGAACCTAAGAATCACAACTGCCCTAATCAAAAAGCTTTTAAATCATCATCATCAGAAAGACCACTTTAAAAACATGAAGGATGACCACCTTTATCCAGCATTATCAGGCATGAGTTCTACCACATAGGTAAATTTTCCAGAAAATCATTTCAGTGGCCTGAAATTTTAAAGCAGATTACCAATTTAAATGGGATGCTTTAAAATTTTTTGTGTACCTCCATTTATATAAAATTTCAATATGCAGCATACAAGCTAATATTCACTAATGATTCACGGTTATCATTATGAACGAGATGCCTGCAATCCACATAACACCTAGTGGTGTACAGAGCAAGAGCATCCTCAGAGACACACCTTCTCATCTGATCGCAGCTTTACATCATAGGTGGGGTAGGTGTCGACGTTCCTGTTTTACAGAGGAGGGAACTGAGGCTCGGGGGCCCAGTGACTTTCCCAAGGATCGCTCATAATTGGCAGAGCAAGAAGGCAAACAAGAGACTTCTGGCTCCAAGCCTAGGGCTCCCTCCCTTAAACAGCATTGCCTCTCTGGGCCAGTGATTACACAGCTGTCTTTGCACAGATAATGAAGTGGTAACATGGACCATTTTTTCTCACTCTAAAATCCCTCAGACTCCTGAGGCTTTATGGTCTTGTGCTTGCTTTTTATAGTTTTTACTGCAAAGTGCCTGGCATATAATAAGCATTTAGCCATTGTTCTTGTGAATCTGTCAGCTGCCTTTTGTAGCATACCTGGCACTAGTGGCTCATCTTATTACTATTCACTCATTCATTCATTCATTCATTCATTCATTCAACAAATGCCTATTGAAAATGTACTATGTGCCAGGCCACCGGACTACACGTGGGCATAAACGCTGAATCTATAAACAAAACTGGAAGCTTAAGAGCTTTCTCCAATCCCATGTCACTCAAATGCCAGACTTCTCTTCCCCCTCAGACGAAGCTACTTTAAAGAAAATGGCAGTGATTTATGTATGTTTGCTACAGCAGCCAGAACAAATCGCTTCAGAGTGGGCAGTTCAAACATCTCACAGTTCTAGAGTCTAGAAGCCCAAGATCCAAGTGTGGGCTGGTTCGTTTCTTTAGAAGCCTTTCTCCTTGTCTTGAAGGTAGCTAGCTGCCTTCTTGCTGCTTCTCCACATGGAGTCTTCTCTTTGCATATATGTCCCTGATGTCTGTGTGTCTAAATTTCCTCTTTTACAAGGACACTAGTCATACAGAGTTAGGTCCCATACACATAACCTCATATTACCTTAAATACCTCTTTAAAGGTCCTGTCTCCAAATACCGTCACATTCTGATGCATTGGAGTTCAAGGGTTTAGCATGTGAATTTTGGCAGGGAGGGAAGTGGTGGGGCGGATAATTCAACTCATAACACTATACTAATTATTTACTGTGGGGAACCTACTTATGTGTCAGCATTAACACTAACCCTAACAGCAGCCCTGTACGTTAGGTAGGGTTCATCTGAAGACAGGCTCAAAGTGGTGAAGGAGCCTGTGTGAACCATAGCTCACGGGTGGCAGTACCTGGCTTTGAGCCTGGCCAGTCTGACCTGACGGTTTTTGATATTTATTTGACGGCACAGAAGTCTTTTCTTATTCTGTTTCTTTCCTTTCCTGATCACCGAGCTCCCAGGAACAGTGGTTTCCAGGAAAGAGTTATGCTGCAGGGTAGCAGGATAATAGTATGCACTCCCTTAAATTGTCACCTCGCTTTTTCTTTTTAAAATTGCTGTCAGAACTTTTTTTTTCAATCAGCAAGTATTTATTGTGTACATGTCATGTGCCCAGAAAGGTATAAGAGTTTTTATAGGCAATGAGAGCTGCAGATTTGCTTATTTCCTGCACTAAAGCACTGCTTGGTTGATTGGCTATCTGGCCTTAGTGTCTTCATTGCAATGTTTGAAACAGTCCGTTAGAATCTACAATCTATAGTTTGATCCTCATCCCTGTGTTTCAGGAAAAGTAAAGCAAAGTGGGGGAAGGATTGATAGTGTGTGTGGGATGAGTTAGGATCATGAGAGGAGATTTCCCAGTTTGTTTCACTTAGCAGCATTTGAGTATACGCCCTTGTTATATTTTGTATGGCGTACTTGTGGAGTTGCTCTCTAAAGCCTCAGTACCATTATAGGCACTAGAACTGTGGTTTTAAAGCCCAAATATGGAGAGTTCATTGACATGCGAGTGAGGAAACATACATTTAGCTCAATCAGTTAATATTACTTGAGCACATTCCTTGTACAGGAGTAAGACCAGGCACCAGGGATACAAAGTTGTCCCTGGCCTCACCTAGTTCAGTCCTTTATCATGAGACGGTTGCACTAGTCTCTCGACTGGACTTCCTCCCTCCAGTCCTGCCCCTACGTACGCAATCCACCACACTGCATTACAGCAACCTGCCTAAAGTATCTGACCCCCAGAGAGTCCCACTGCTTTAGTGTCAGAGCTAAGACCACCAAGATTCTGCCTCTCTCTCTGTGTTTTCTACCATTCTTCGCCTTGACATTTATGCAGAACTTTTTCCTCTTGCCTTTTGCGTAACATTGGACTCATCTTAGTTATCAGATGCCACAGAATCATGCACAAATATCTCCCAATTTGATATGACTATCAGACACGCTCCCATTTAAATAATTATTTTGGACTCTGACTTTGAATAACCATAGTATTGAACACACGTAAATATTTGATAACTAACTTTGCTTAACTTGTTCCACCTCAGTTCATATTTTAAATTCAGGCAGTGAAGAAATATTTTGGACAAAACAGCCTGTGACGTGAGCAGAAATAACTTGAAATGTTTACCTTATACTACGTAACTACATAATGTGAATGTAAAATAGTTAAATTATCTAAGATTTTTAAAAAATCAATAAACATTTTGAATTCAGAGAGAACACTAATACATCATTTTATGTTGTTGGATAATGTGAAATCTAATATGATTGCCATTTCCAGGATTTCCTCCCTGGGTTCCTCGGAAGGAGCTTGATTATTCTAGTCTGATGGGTAGACCTGAAGTAGTATTGTAGTTGGCCAGTGGTATTTCCTGAAACGTCCTCCACTCCTCAACATCATCCACTCCTCAAAAGCATTTTCTCCTGTGAGCTACATAGTAAGTAGAAAGTCATTGTCCATCATACTAAGAGAAGATATCTTCTCAAGGAACACTTTGGATCTTCCTGTCCCTTCTCTCTTCCTGTCTTGATATTGATTTGTGTATCACTGGATTTTAATAGAGGCTTAGAGATAGCTGAAGTCTGGAAACTAGCTTTAGACATTTTCTTTAAAATATTTTGTATGATTTTCTTATTTATCATTAATATAACAAATTTATAGTACTTAAATATAGTACACACATATAGCATATAATGAGATATGACAAATACGACTTGTCTATTCAGAATATTTGTTTAAATGGTCTAAAATAAATTCTTAATAAGTGTGTGTGGACTGACTGGTGGGATGGATGCGTGGAGAACTCAGGTAACCATACAGTTGGCTTTTGTACTATTCTGAGAACACAGCTTAGATGTATTTTAACTTGTTTTTAAAGTTAAATCCCTCTTATCTTGTGATTTGGTTTGCTCTTTCTAATATAAGAAGATATCAGGAAAAAACTTAGGTTGATTGAGTGATGATTTATTTGGACCTAGATGTTAGTATCTGAGATTAGACCTTGGAATCGTAATCCTGAGTTACGGTTCTGCCACATACTGTATAAACTTGGGTAAATGATGTAACTTCTCTGAACCTTCTTTTATCTATTGTTAAAATGGGGATAAAAAGAGCACCTACCAGCAGGGTTCTTATGAAGAGTAAATGAGGTAATGCAATTAGAGGTCTTAACTGGATGCTGTCAATGAGTGGCATCTTGTCATTCAGCTCAGTGACGCTCACAGTAGAATCCAGTGGGTACAGTGCGTCCCTGTTTTGTTTCTCTCTCCGGTGAGCATTGGCTAGAACCCTGGTAAAGGCTACTAGTGCTCCTTCCTCTGGGCCAGACCCAGGTGAACTGAGCTTCTCCCCCAGACTCCCACACTTCTGCCAGAAAAGGGATGCAGACGGAGAGACGTGCTTGATTTAAATCATTCTAGAAGCTCAGGAACTTGACACATGTGTAGCTTCCCCGTGGCAAAGGGATAAAAGTAGGAAGTTACTTGTATTCTTCTCACTATAACCTAAGCTTATATTCTCAGTCTGACTGAAAGAAAAATGGTGAAAAGATTTGACAGTATCTTCCTTATGATTAATTATATAGAATCCAGAAACTACTTTTTATAGTCTCAGGGTTTTTTTCCCCCCCTCCAGATCAAACCATCCAATTTCTCAGCATTCCTACTTTTAATTCCTCACTTGTGCTGCCCTCCCTCCTTCCAGTTGGCTCTCCAGTTAAAGACGCTGGCGTCCTAAATATCTGAGTCACTTCTAAGAAAGAGAGACTCTCTTGCACTGCCCATAAACACAGTGCTTTCAACGCGGTTAAGTCTAACACAGACTAAATCATGAGTACAGGGAAAAATCAAAGTTGAACATATAACCCCTACAAAAGTACCATATTTCCTTATGTTTTTCTTATTATATCACATATACCCAGTCTAGGACCCAGAGAGGAATACTGGCCACAGTGCTCTGCTCTCTTTATTACCAGGAGTGGCTGGGGATCAGAGAGGCAACATCTTTTTTGTTTTTTTAACTTCCTCTACTCACTCTATTATATCACTAGGCATAGATTCTGGCCCATTAGGACTTTAGTTATTTCAATTTCTTGATGTATATGAGGAATGACAGTAGAGTAAGCATGACCTTCCCCCCACCACACACAAAGATTTCAGAATAAAAAGACTGGGGTATGAATATTAACTCCTTTGTAGTAGTTTCCATTTCCTCATCTGTGAAACAAGGTTAACAACAGTGCTTGCCCGCATAGGATTTTGGGAATTAAATAAAACAAGGCCTGGGCATCTAAGTTTGTCCATCCATCCTTCTATTTATTCAATCAATGTGTATGACAATTTCTTTTCACCTTGCCTTGCATTTCTGCAATTAAAGTCCAGAAAGTAGCCAGAGAAATGAAGCTTCTGACCCTGAAATCACAAACAATGTTCCAATCAGAATTTCTACCCTTTTGTTGGACACTATGCTTCTGACAGCCCTGCGCAGGGTTGACAAGCCTTCCTAGTTTTATTCACAGGAATTGAAAGTTTCGTATGTTATCAAAAATCCTCCCTGTCCCCAAACCACCATCCACATGAGGCCCAAGGATGGAAGTGTAATTGAATGGTACATCAGCAGATCTTCTGATGCTCACCCAGGGGGGCGAGACTGAAGAAATGAGCACGTGACCCCTTGGTGAGTTGATAACCCTCGGGGAGGAGCTGTGCAAAAACGTGAAGCTTTTAAACAAACCTGGCCTCAGGCAAAATATAAATCTGACTGAATTGTCTTCTACCAGTCAGTCTTGGAGCCTGGCACCATTCTTCCTCCCATAGTTCCCCCAGCTCTCACAAAGTGGTGCTCGTCATCCTTTGTGGTGTCCGGAAGAAACTAAAATTGCTTCCTTTTGTAGGTGTGGTGCATTTTAAAATAGGAGCAAAGCCATAAGTTAAAGAAAATTTCATTTTGGAAATGGTCTGCAGGGCAGGGGAGCCTCCACTCTGGACCTACTTAAAATCCAACCTTTTGATATGGAGAGGAAGGCTAAACTGCCAGAGAAGCCGGGAGAACCGAGACAAGCAGGCCAGCATGCTCCTCCTTTCCTCCATTCTCCGCATGTGGGGGGGTACAGTTTAATCCGGAGGTGGGATGTAGTCATTTTTGTCTCCCTTTGGGGCTCCTTCATCAGTTTCCAAACAGGGATGGCTGCTGCCCATGTCCTCCTGGGTCTGCATTTCCACCTTTTGGGAAGCACTGAAACAAAAGAACTGAAGGCGTGTTGCTGGTGGACCTTGAAATAGCTCTTCGTGCAAAATACCAACTCAGTCACCCCAGAGAACATTTATACTTACTTCTATATCTGAAACAAATCATTTTATGAAATTCTATCAACAGAACATTTGACAAGATATACCAAATTCCAACGAGATCATTCAAGGACTTCCCTTCTCTCAAACCATCCTGCCTCTTCACTGAGAAGAGCAAGGCAGCATTTGACTCCCTACTTGGGATACGAAGGACAATCCAAAAGGCCAGTAGCTGTGGGTTTTGTATTTCTTCTGCGCTGCATAATGTCAGTGTGTGATGGTGACTTCCCCTTAAACAAATTTCATTAAAACAGATTGTTAATAAAAAAAAAGTCTGAAAAAAGGACATAATTTTTTGACAACTCACTTGCAGTTTCGAGGTGCGCTTTAAATGGTGAGATCACAGTCAGGAATTTAGCTGAAGTGTAGTAATTGGGTTCCAAGTTTTATGATTGACACATTTCATTGAAAATAGCACTCTGAGGTTTTTTCCAAATTAAAGATGAAATCTAAATAAAATCTTAAATAACCCATGTGGAAATACTTTATTGTAGTTAATAACCAAGCAGAAATAGGCTTATTTTGTCTGTAGTCGTTCCAACAGGTTATATCCATTGCTGCTTCCATTGGAAAAGGCACCACACTTGGCTTATGCAAAAATGATAGCATTCCTAACTATTAATAGCAAATCAGAGAGACATTTATGGACATTCATACATCATTTATAAATGAGCCTTATGAATAAAGTGTTACAATGATTTCCATTAGCATACGTTCCACAATTATGGCCTGCATAAGAGATACATTTTTCTTTCTTGAATGCACATATAAAAAGCTGTCATTTACTTTGTGAAATTTTATCCATAATGCTTCAATATTTTTCTGTGCTGCGAAATGATTATAAACCTGAATCTCTAGGCAGGGATGTATCCTGTGGGTATGCGGAGGTCCATGGAGCCTTTACAGAATGTACCTCTTCTGGTCCCAGAGCACGTGGCCATGCTGACCCTGGCCATTGTGCATTTCAGAAATGAGCTCAGGATTCCAAGGCTGGCTCCGACGAACTGTTAGGATGTTAGAGCTCCCGATGAAGACCTTGGTCTTTTTTTTCCTTTTCCCCCGGCATTTCTCAACCGAGGATTTCTGGAACTAGCTTCTCCTTTTGTAGGAATGTCCAACTTTGGAGTGAGGTACTCCAACTTTCAAAGGAAGAGCAAACCAAAAGAGAAATAACTGTGAGTTTTATATCCCCCTCACTATGCCAGGAAATGTCAGTGTATGATAGTGGCAGCTTTCCCTTAAACAAACTGATTAAAGGAGATCATCATTCGTTTAAAAAAAACCTGGGAGAAGACGTCTTTTTGTAACGACTCACTTGTGGTTTTGAAGTGTGCTTTGAATAGTAAGATCACAGTAAGCAATTTAACTGAAGTGGGTTTCAAGTGTTAAGACTGATACATTTCATGGAAAATCGCACCCTGAGTTTTTTTTTTTTCTGAATTAAAGATGAAATCTAATAAATACTTAAACCTTAAATACTTAAAGACTCCAACGTTGGAGTGAGGCAGTATCTTCCTGTGATGACCTGGTGAGAGACATGTCTGTCTGTGATGGGAAGGCAACACAAGGAAATGATCATTACAGAGCTTCTCTTAGCAACAGCCACCCACGCTCATTATCTCGCTGATTCCTCATAAGCACCTTATGCCAATGTACATTTTGATGATGTACCTATGAGGAACGTCTTGTTAAACCTGTTGTCTCGCTGAGAAGACCAGAGATAAAAAAAAAAGACATACATTTCTCAAGACCACGCAGAATGTGACAGAAAGGGTTTGACCCAAACCTATGCTTGTCCCGCAATCTATGTCTCCCGACCCCACGATTCCACCTGAGATCAAGGCACCGGGTCTCTTGAGCTCCCCCCATTAACTCTCTGAAGACCTAGAGCTGCTTTGAACAGAGGCGTCTCTTACATCCTCCATGATCATTCATTTAGTCTCGCAGTGCCAGGAGACTGCCTGGGCTCTGAGCTGGGAAGCCTGACCCAGGGACAAAGCCAGTAAGGAAGTTAGAGCGAAGCATGCCCTCCAGCTGTTGAGTATTTACTGCTATCCTGTATCATAGTTCTGTGTCTGGGTAGCAAGGCCCTTTAAAGTGAGCGGGATGTTCTAGCTGTGACAGGGGTCGTTATCGTTAGCTACTGCCGTGGCCCCATTTCTCGGTTTGCTAAAATTCTTGAGGGGAAGGCCGTAAACCAGCCATGGTGCCCCTTCCCCATTTCTCTCAGTGGTAGTTCTATACCCCTGCCCTCCTCTCCCCATAGTGACTGGAAGCATTTGGGCAACAAAAAAGTATCTCCCCTACAAAAGACAATAAACACAGTTGGAGAATTCTCTGCTTAGGGCTGCATATAAAACTGAGGAATAAGGGTTTTTACAAGTGGAAGGTGAACGTGTGCTCCACCCTCAATATTTATATGAAAGAAAGATATTCATGGTGGTTAAGGTCTAGTCAGACCTGAGCTTCAGTCTTCTTGACTCTGCCACTTACTAGATGTGCAACTCCAGGCAAATATTTTACCTCTTTGTGCTGAGTTTCTCCTCTGCAAAATGGGAATAATAATGATACCTGCCTTATAAGGTGCTTGTGAAGAGTAAATGAGATGATCTCTTGTTCAAAGGAAATTCCCATACATGGTAGGTATTACAATTACTATCCATTGTTATTATTGTCCTTTAGTCCAATGAAGTTCATACAGCTAGTGTGTAGCCTTTCGGGCACTGGCGCTGGCACCCAGGCTTCCTACACAGACCAATTCTATCTTCTCTCTTTTGCAACCCAAGACAGATCCATAATTTTGATAGCAACATTGCCACCAACTTTTAATGTCAACCTATAAAATGCTTTCAGCTGATCAAAGAGAACAGGCTAACAGCATTATATCACTAATTTTGGTTTTATTAAATAACTCTAGTTGTTGCTTTAGAATGAACAGCTTGCCACTTTACTATTAGCTATATCAGCATTCAATCTACTCCAGCAAATGTCTATGGCTACATATGTTACCAACCATTAACTAAAAAAAAGAGGCAGTTTTTTTTTTCATTCTATTCATTTTCATGAAACACATCAGGTTGATCCATCAAATAATTCTCTGAGAGTTTGTCACTCCAAAATTGTGCTTTCTGCTTTGAGAACGAGAACAAGACAGATAATGACCTGTTCCGATGAAAGCAATTGGAGCACCAGTGCTGATGTAAGTTGCAGTAGGGAAGCTTTGCTGATATTTACAGAATAGATTCCAGCTTTACAAATTATTTATCTTTACTTTTTTTTCATTATTAGCCTTAATCCTTAAAATTTCCTTGAAGGAAATTGTATTTTTTAATGAGAGTATTTTCTTCCCCATGAAATTTATTGATGAATAAAATAAGATTGTGAACAAAGAATTACTGTTTTTCCCCATAAAATATAATGGTAATGTACTTCTTTAATGTCTTCAGAAAACCTTTCACACTAATGAATCCTAAATCCAAAATACCTCTTTGCAAAAAAAACTGGAATAAGAATGAAATTTTAAGGTTAACTGTATTTATATGCATGAGCGATTATTGTATAAGGATATTAATAATAAATCACAGAGATTTATAAATAAGTTATCCATGGTAAACTAAACCAAGACTTCTAATTTCCTCTTTTATTTTGCATACATTGAGCTGTTATTTAACTATAAGCTATTTAGCAATTAACTACAGATGTTTTTACAATTTTATGGCTCTCCTCTGAAGATAGGTGAAACCAAATCTATTGTAGAAATATTAACTGTATAACCTTTATTTTACAATGAACAATTCTTTTGGGATTGCTTCGTTGTTTTACAAAGTTAGGAATATTTATGACAAGCAGACATATAATTACATTCAACTTCTTGAATTGAGCAGTGTGAAAGCCCTTATTTTTAAAAGATCAAGGTAAACTGCATGTAAATCATACCAGACCTTCAAGTAGTTTTCAAAAATCATCAGACCTGAAAAAGACCATCTACTAAACATAATTGAAATTGAACTGCCCGGGTTAACCTGAGCCTCCCTTCTCCTCCGTTGTTCTGATCTCAGTATCCCTAAGAGAATGCAAAAGCCCCCCTGCTTCTAGCATGTCCTGTTAAATCAGGATTTTATGAAAACGTCCAAAGAAAGAGATGGAAAATATAAAGTACTATAATAATTTAAGTCTAACAACTTGGTACTTATTAGGTCTCTTCTGACCACATTAGTCGTATTGTACAAAAGGGCCAATATTTATTGTTATACTTGGATTCCTTTATTAGAGAGAGGGTTGCCAATTTGGTAGTCAGTTGAGTGTGTCAAAGATTTGGATGGGGGCCAGCGTTAAAGCAGGCACGTGAAATATGTTTTTACCGCAGGTGAAAGGAGGCTAGACAAACTTGCATTGTTTCTGTCATCTCTATGATAATTAATTTCAACCATATCATCTGAATTAAAAACTGACATTTATTCCCTGGACTAATTTCTTGGAACCTTTCCAATTTTCCTACCCTATTTTGAAGAAAGCTTGGCTAAAATATGAACAAATCATTAACAGCTGAAGCATACGTGATGTACCTAGTCATATAAAAGATGACACCTTAAAACACGCTTTTTAAACAATGTTTAGTAGAAAATAAAATGTATATTGGAATGGACCATAACTCTCCGTGGCACAGCTGGAGGGCCATGTGATGAAAAGTAAAAAAAGTGAACTATTAGCAGACCCTGTGGGCCGGACGTATGGATGCCCGTTTCTCCCATAAACCTGCATCTGCTTGTTTGCTGATAGCTGTGATCGACTGTTGGGGCGCATTATCCCCTGCTGATCCCCCTCCCTCACTTCTGGGGATATCAACAGCAGGAATCCTCAGTCAGGGCTCAATTGATTATCCTCAAAATTTGCTCCTGCTATTGACCATAATGGGGGGGAAGGGAATTGTGCCTCTGAATTATTCAGAATGAAAATATACGCAGAAGAAATCGATCAGGCACATCTGATATTAAAGACAAATTAAAACAGGCAGGAGAAGGGGGCTCGAGGCAGCCACCACATTCAACAAGGAAGGCATTTTGGAGATAAAGGAAAAGTGTTTCTGCTTTTTGAAAATGATATTACAACTTTTAAAGCTTTTCAAGATTAATGGAGGCATTAGGCCTTCTGGGCCAAATAGTTCCTTATAACTGTTGGAATTATACTCGAGATGCCAGCTCTGTAATTCCTTCCTCATATTCCCTCAGTCTTTTTAGCTTACCTGCAACATGCCATGTTGGAGGGGTAAAATTCTGGTAAAAAGTTCAGATCAAAACCAGGACACTACCATCTCCATTTAACCTCCTTATGCCAGCTGTGGGGGCTGGGCAGAAAAGGTGAAGGGATTAAGAAACACAAATTGAGTCTACGGCCATACCACCCTGAACGCGCCCGATCTCGTCTGATCTCGGAAGCTAAGCAGGGTCGGGCCTGGTTAGTACTTGGATGGGAGAAACACAAATTGGTAGTTACAGAATAGTCACAGAGATATAAATTACAGCATAGGGAAGATAGTCAATAATATGGTAATAGCTACGTAACAGGAGAACACTCTGTAAAGTATCTGATTGTCTAACCCTTTGCTGTACCTCTAAAACTAATACAGAATAATAATACTGAATGTAAACTATAAATGAAAAAAATTTTAAAGGACAAAATAAAATAAACCTTCAGCAAAAACGAACAAGCAAACAAACAAACAAAAACTCCCAAAACAGGACACTAGCAAATAACTAGGGCTTAGCCCTAAGAGAAATTACACAAGTGAAGGCAAATGGGCCGCCTCACTGTCACAGTTGGGGGGACCCATGTACTCTGTATCACAGACAGAAGGGGTCAGGCTCCCAGAGGCTGTTAGAAGCAGGTGTGGGGGAGGAATCTCTTGGGTAGAAATTTTGTCCAATTTAATCTGGATTTCTGAGAAGAGAAGAACCTAGTCAGTTATTTCTGTGGCATGAAGTAGACACCTTCCAATTATCTGGAAATTTGATTCCCTTGGCAAACTCCATGGAACTTCAAATCCCTTTCTCCCTTTTCCTTCATTAACAGGTGTGTTTAGTTCAAATTATCTAAAATAATTGTTCAGCTTCTCCACCTCGCTCTGTCTGTGAGGCTTTAGTCTTGGTTATTCTTCTGCTCTCTGCAGGAGACACATTTAGCCCGTTGCCCCGGAAACTTGAGACCTGTCCCCACCCCCAAGGGTGAGGGACCAGCTTGAAGAGCAAGGAGCTTTATTAGGTAGGCAGATAGAATCTCCCTTGACTCTTGGTTGAAATGTCACTCGATTAGGAGTTTTCCCCTGGACTACTGAGTGGAGAGAGGCAATTCTCTTGGAATTCTTCTCTTTTCCAACCCTACATCTGAGGTGAGGCCCCAATACTGGGGCCACATACCCTCCCTGTGAAGTTAGCTGAGGCCCAATATTACAGGGCCACTCTTGGTGGACTGAAGATGGGACTTCAATTTTTTCCCCAGCCCTCCTTTGGACTTTCTATATTTAAGTAATGTCACTGCTTTAAAATGTTGTAGAATCTATATTTTTAAAGTACAAGATTAAATGCATGTGTCTGTGATGTGTAATATGTTCAGATCCAACAGGGGACTAGGTGGCATAATCTGACTTCTGTTCATAGCAGTAGAGATAGTTCTGAAGGCAAGTTGAAGTCATTTTTTAGGTGTGTGAAGAGTTTGGTAATGCTTTACTGCGATACTAAAACTAGAGGTGGGCTGTGCCATTGCCTCAGGCACTCCCCTTGACTTGGCCTGTTGATTGGAGTTACTACTATTGGTAACAATGAGAAGACAGAAGAGCAGGAAGCCAACCAGTTCACCCCTGCACTCGCAGGCCCTGGGCTTTCTTTGGTATATGCATGTGAATCACATTCCAGCATCTCAGATGCTATCACCAGTTCCGCTTCCACTCTCTACCAGACTGTTTCATTCCTTTTTTTCTCTCTCTCTTCAAAATTCCAACTCTCCATCCTCACTCTCATCTGGGACCTTGCTCCACCCTCCCTTCAGTGAGGAATCTGCAGCAATGAGACCGCATTTGACGTCTACCTGAACACGGTAGCAGCATTCTGCCATTTGCCCTTTGTGAAACAGGCAAACTAGGTGGCATCCGCTTTTTAAGGACATTGCCTCAGTGATGCCCTTCTCTTTCCTGCATCATTAGTTTTTAAAAAATCTTTCTACCAGATGATTCCCACTGGCATACAGGCATGGTATAGTTTTCCTAGCTTAAAACAAACAACAAACAAACAAACAAACAAAACCAAAAACCTTATTGACACCATTTTCTCCTCTAGGTACCATCCATTTCTTTCTTACTTTTTCAGGAAAATTCCATGAAAGCGTTGCCTATACTACTGTCTCCAATTATTTCTTCCCATGTACTCTTTCCAACTTTTTACTCTGAAACATATATTTTAGATTTACAGGTAAGTTGCAAAAATAGTACAGATAGTCTCCATGTGCCTGCCACTTAGCTTCCCTTAATGTTAACACCTTATATAATCATAGCACAGTGATCGAAACCAGGAACTTCCACTAGCGCTTGATCTCACTGCAGTTGTGCTTTCTTTCTTGCCTTCAGATGAAGTTGCAATGACCTCCACATCCTTAAACCCAAAAGTCGATTCTCAGATCTTATCTTATGGAACTTGTCAACTGCATTTCATATGTTTGATGATTCTCTTCCTCAGCACACTTTCTTCCTTTGGATTCAAGGTCACTACCACCACACTCCCCTTCTTTTGCTGTATTCGCAGCCCTTGCCTTTTCTTCCCATTTTTTGCTAGTTTCTCTTTGACTTTTCGACCTCTTCACATTAGAGTGCCCCAGAGCTAAATCTTTGGAGATGGTTTCTCTTTCTCTACTGTTCACATGCGCTTGGTGACTAAACAACTCTCCTCGCTTTTAATACCATGTATTTGCTAGTGACTTACACGTTTTCTACCTCAGTGTGGACTTGCCCTCCAAACTTCAGACTCGTGTCCAATCGTCTATTTTTACCCTTCACTCGGATATTTGATGGGCTTATCAACATAACCTTTCCAGAATTGAATTTCTGCTCTTCCCTATCCCTGCAAATCATGTTTTACCCTCTATTCCCTGTGTCAGTAAATGGCAACTTTATCTTTCCAATCTTTCAAGACAAACATTTTGGAAAGAAACATTTCTTTCTTTCTCATATCCCACTTCCAATTTCCCAGACAATTCTATTGGCTATGCCTTCAAAATATTGCTAGAATCCAGTCATCTTAAAATACCTTCACTGCCAAGACCCTGTCTGAAAGCACCACGACCTCTTTCTTAGGTTATTTCAGTAGCTAACTCCCAGATCTTTCCTCTGTCTTTGCCCCTTGTCTCTTCTCTGCCTGTACTAACCTTATTAACATAGGAAACAGATCATGCAACTTTGTTGATCAGAGGGCTCTCTGTCTTTAATGGTACCAGACTTTAGCCAGAGTACAAACCAAAGTTCCATCAAAGGCTCTCCATGACCCAATGGTCCTCTCTGTTACCTTTCTGAGCTCATGTCTTAACATTGTCCACGTGGCTCCCTCTATTCCAGCCACACTGGCCTTCTTGCTACCCTTTGAACATTCCAGCATCCTCTTGCCTCAGGATCTTTACATTTGCTGTTTCTATTTTCCTGAAATCCATCATGAATGGCTTCACTCACATGGCACTTCTAAGGGAAGGCTGTTCTAATTGCCATGTTTAGAATCACCTTTCCTCCTTTCCAAGAGTCCTTGCCTCCTTCCTGTCTATTTTTCAAGTTGCACTTCTAATCGTCCTACATATTTAATTTTATTATTCTCTGTCTCTTTCTACTAGAATGCAATTTCCACAAAAGCAGCAATATTTTCTTGGTATTTACATCCCCAGTTCTTATATATTGCCTGCAACACAGTAGGTTCTCAAGAAATATATATTGAATGAGTGCATATTTCTCTTATATCTTTATGAGACAGGCCAGGCAAGTGTTATTGTCCTCATTTAATGGGGGAGGAGAAAGCATTTAGAGATTAAATAACTTGTCCAGAAAAAATGAGAAGTCTGAGATGAGAGACAAATTTTCCCAACTTCAAGTTCTTGGACATTTCACTACACATGATATTTAATTCAGGAGAGGCCATCTATCCAAAGATCTTGAAGAACTTTGGTAGTCAAGGGTCATAAGAACAGACACAGGACAGAGAAGTGAACTAGTCATTGGTGGTCAGCCAGTTAAATTATTTGGATCCAAACTTCTTTTCACAAGAGAAGAATTCCAAGTAAGCTTTCACTGCAGGGTGGCAAGAAGGAACATTAATCTGCCAGAGCAGCTGTTTGCTCTTATAAAATACATCAGTCTTCATAATAATGGAAAATCCAAGAGGCAGCTTTGCTGATTGAATTGAAAGTCAATGGGAATCAAGGAATTGTCCATGCTGAATTATTAAGTAACTATTTCTAAATTAAGCCTTTGGATGAGCAGCAAACTGGATTGTGGCTTGCTCAACTGTATGTTTTCCTCACTTCCCTATTAGGAAAGTTACGGTAGATGTATGCCAGCCAGCACATCAATCAAAGACCCCCAAACAGGTGTGTGAAATGACCATCCATCAAATTGGGTCTTTGGCCCCTCCACAGCAGAGTGCTTTGGAACTCGTTCAACGGATAATGCACAGGAAAAGGGAGAGGTTGTGCCGAGCTATTAGTCGAATTCAAAAGGGCATGGAAAACACAAATTGATGCTGGAACACATTCAGACGGCCTACTCAGCAGTTCGCTTATTCTGACTTAGACTCCCCGTCGGGGAAATGGAAGAAATAATTCAGTCATGTGTGGAAAATGCCTATTTTAAAAAATAAACCTTTTGTTTTAGAATACTTTTAGATCTATAGAAAAGTTGCAGAGATACTACAGAGTTCTCCTACATCCTAACTCAATTGTCCCCATTATGAACATCCTAGAGTAGTATGGTACATTTGTCACAGGCAACGAGCCACTATTGATATATTATTATTTACTAAAGTCTATATTTTATTTATATTTCCTTAGTTTTAACTTAATGTCCTGTTTCTGTTCCAGTATCCTATCCAGGAATACCATATTATACTTAATTACCATATCTTCTTAGGCTCCTCTTAGCTGAGAAAGTTTCTCAGATTTTTCTTTTTTCAATGACTGACAATTTTGAGGCACACTGGTCAGGTGTTTTGTAGAATGTCCTTCAATTATGATTTTTCTTGATTAAAGTGGGCTAACTGTTTTTGGGAGAAAGACCCTAAAGCACCATTCTAATCGTATGTCAGGGGTTTATACTATCATTATGACTTATTACTGTTGAGGCTAACCTTTATCACCTGAGGAATATTTATCAGATTTCTCAACTGTAAAGTTACTCTTCCCCCCACTCCCTTTTCATCCTGGACTCTTAGGAAGAAAGTCTTTATGTGCAACCTCCACTTAAGTATGGGAAGTTACACTCCACCTCCTTGAGGGTTGAGTATTGATGTGAAATTTGGGATTTTTCTATGAGGAAGATTTGTCTCTTCTCTCCCATTTATTTTTTAATTCAGTGCGCACTCAGAGATATTTACTGTACACTCTAGGTTATAATCCCATACTACATTATTTATTTTTTTGGCATTTCCCCACTTTCAATTAATGTCTTTACCATCTCTACAGTTTTACCTTTTCAATAGCATCATCTAATTGAAATCATACAGTATGTAGTCTGAAAGATGGCTTATTTCACTTTGAAATACATATTTAACCTTCATTCATGTCTTTATGTGGTTTGGTAGCACATTACTGTTTTTTAACTGTTGAATAGTATTCCATTATGTGGGTGTACCAAGATTTATTTACGCATTCATCTGTTTAAAGACATGTTGGTTGCTTGCAGTGTGGGGTGATTATGACAAAAGCTGATATGAACATTTGTGTGCAGGTTTTCACGTGGACATAAGTTTTTAAGTCAGGCCCTGGTGGGGTAGCTCAGTGGGTTAGAGCGTCACCCCGAAATGCCAAGGTTGTGGGGTTCCAATCCCGGTTAGGACACATACAAAAATCAACCAATGAATGCATAAATAAGTGGAACAACAAATAGTTTTTAAATCAGTTCAGTAAATACCTAGAAATATGATTGCTGACTCATATGTGAAGACTATGCTTAGCTTTGTACGAAATTCCCAGACCATTTTCCAAAGTGGCTGTACCGTTTCGCATTCCCATCAGCAATAAATGAGAATACCTGTTATGTGGCATCCTTACCAGCAATTGGTATTGTAAGGTTTTTTTTGATTTTAGCCCTTCTGAAAGGTGTAGTGATACCTCATTGTTGTTTTAATTTATATTCCCCTGATGGCAAATCATGTGGAGCATCTTTTCATGCTTACTAGGAAAGGCATATTTTTAAGGATCCCTAACCCCTTACCTGATGTGAACTGGCTTTTCTGTGCCTGGAGTTTATCGCTATTCAGTCTAAACTTCTACTCTAAACTTCTAGTTTAGACCGAATCAAGTTTTCTCCCATATAATTTCAAAATGGCTGAAAATATGTCTGCAATTATTATAAAATGAGTAATGAGGAGATGGCAATGTCCTTGCAGACAGTGACTCTATCTTTGCATAATATTTAAAATAAAGTTGATTCACATGCCACATAACATGCTGAGTTTAGTAAACATTGAGTTTAATAACACATATTAAAGTTGATTTTACCTGTTTCTTTTCATTCTTAAAAAATACGTGGCTACTAGAAAATTTAAAATTACACATGGGCTCACACTGTACTTCTAGTGCCAGTTCAACAGGCCAAGCTTCCTTCTGGCCTCAGCGCCTTTGTGCTTGCCCTTCTCTCTGCCTAGAGTGGTTTTCTTTCAGCCTGACTTCCTTGTGTCTCGTTATTTGGATCACGGTACAAGTTTCTCGTAACTGACTGCTAAACAGTCCCTTTCCATCTCCCCTCCATTGTATTTTCCAGTTTTATGGTCTTCGTAGCACTTAACACTCTTTTCTACATCATGTTTACTGCCCCCCAGACCCTTTCCATTCTGAGAAATGTGAGCTCCATGGAAGCTGAGCCCTTGACCATTCTGGTCCCTGTGGACTCCTTGGTGCCCACAGTAAATATTTGTTTAATGAATGTTGAGAGTCTGGGGCTGGGTGGGGGTGGGGGACCTTTCAAGTGCCTTTGTCTTCAAGATGGCTAAAGTCCAAATTCTAGTCTGTGTGCCTTCAATGGACATTCTCATGGATCCTTTGTTTTGTCTTTTCTGCTTGCTTGCCTTGGGAAATGGAAAAGTAAATGTGAATTTGCATGTTGTAGCAGTTTTTTCTTTTGTTGGTTTGTAATTGAGCTTCCAGGTTAAGAGTTCACACTTTAGCCAAAGGGTTTCTATTCTTGGTCCTGCCAGTCAGTCCTGTAACTTTGGACAGGTCATTATTGTCCCATATAATATCATTTCAAAACTTATAGGTAAAGAATATGGCTTTTTAGTGACTTCCCCCAAGTGTCTTAAAAAACTCTGCCTCACCTCTGATTACCCTTTATCCTCTAATTAAAGGGCACTGAACAACTGCAAGGACCAGCTCATAGATTGCAGTGCTTCTAGCTTTAATATTCTGTGCTGGATTCGCAGAGCTCTTTTACAGATGCTAAGCAGTCAATCCTGAAGGCTCCACTTCATCATCAGGTAATTAGTATTTTCATTAACTTGCTTATTGTCAAGGAAAATGAGCCTTGATCATCTAATTTTTCCTCAATGAGTTGAATATTGTAATATATCTATAATTAATGTGCTTTATGCCACAAACGTGTAATGGAGTGGAAATCTGAGGCTGCTCCCAGCAGTCACTGTCAGTAAATGTTTGATGAATAAACAGAGACTTTCTAATGGGAAATGGTGGCGACTTTTATAAGCAGACACAATAAAGACTTTATTAACATACTTAAGAAGCATTCTGGGAAATAGAATTGAATGCATTATTACTGTAGGCTCCTTTTGTGAAAAGTAAATTTTACTGTCACCATAACAAATGTTTACTTGTTTGATGCAAGTTGTAGTATCAGTATTTTATGGTGTATTCTACAATTTAATAAATGAAGCTTGAATTAGCTACATATTCATTATAGATTTGAGATTGTGAAAAAAAATACCAATAATTCTACCTGTTAGTTATTTGCAAAACTGGTTTACATGGAAAGAAAACTGTACTAGTTGCAAGTTTTTTAAGAGCTTAAAGATAAATTTCAAGGTCTTTATGCTAGTTAATAAATAGAAGTCAATATGAGTCTGTGTTTAGTTCCACATATAAAATTGCAGTTTTAAATGGCAGATCAAAAAATAAAAAGGACAAACTTTAATTTTGTAGTATATATCCCCCTGCTTTAATGCAGAATCCAGACATGTAAATTTCCTTGTATCAACATAGTTTTCTCTGCCTGTGGAACCATATGGTGGTTTGGCTTAGGAACTGCCCTTTCTTCATTATTTGTTCAATAGAATCAGAAGGGCGTAAGAGAGCCTCTTCATTGTTCTGCCTTCATTCTGAAAATGAGGCATCTGCAGTGGGAAGATTTTCAATGGTTTTCCCATGGTTTCCTAGCCAGAAAGTGGCAGGCAGGGAACTAGAACCCACGTGACCTCACTTTTCTCATTGCACACTCTCTGCCAGGCATGGATTTATAAGTGGTAAACCCTTTCAGAACTTTTACTTGAACAACTCTCACAGAAAGGGGACAGCAGCCTGCATCTTATGTGGACATACAAGGGTCATTTCCAAGTCTACCCTAGCTCGGTCCAATCCTGATTATCAGCATTCTGCAAAGATGAAGAGAAAAGAAAGTCAATTTGGGTAAAGAGCAGCAAAGGGTAACTTTTTAACCAATGTAAGAAAGGAGCCAACCTGTCCTTCACATTGTAGAAAAAATGGGTTTCCCAAAATGAAAATTGGATCCTGTCCCCTCACTGTTCAAAATACAGTGGCTTCCCATTGTTCTTGGATTAAAGACTAAATTTTTTACAAAGCCTGTAACTTCTGCTTGCATCTCCAGCATCATCTCATAGCTTTCCCTTCTCTCCAGTCCCGTGCACAGCCCCAGGCCTATTTCAGTTTCTCAAGTGTGTCATGCTCCTGCTCACCACTGGGCCGTTTTCCTACTGTGTTCACCCACCACTTGTTCATCGTTTAGTTCCAATATCACTTTCATGGGCAAAACCTCTAGAACAACTTTTTTCCTTCTACGTACTCAGAGAACTGTAAACTTTGTCTTCTTAGATCATATGATTTCATCTGTATGCTTAGTTAAGTAAGGTCTGTCTCCGCCTCTACTGAAAAGATCTTAGAGCTGGACTTATATTTATTTTTGCTTACTATTATATCCCTAGCACCTAACATAGTGCCTAGTACATAGCAAGCATTCAGAAACATACCTTAAATAAATAAAGTCATTCCTCTCATAGACAGGCTATTTAAATTGCAAACATGCTTACAGTTTTGGGGGTACTGCTAGTGTACAGTTCTCATGGAGAGGTTCCCATTACACACATTCTCCTCTACTCTGTGGAGTGAGAAACTCATTGAAAGAGAATGTGATGGAAACACAGAGTGGTGGAAGAGGCAAAGAATGACCTCCCTTTTTGCAAAGGCCTATGAACATGTGGGATTTTTTCAGAGCAAAGTATACTAGTCCAGTTATTTAACATATATTCATGTGGAGCTCTGGATACTTACTTCCAGTGGCCTTAGAGACACCCACCTGTACATTTTTGTACACTTTGCAAGCAACCAAATACCATATACTGAATTTATTGCCTTCTCTCTCAAACCTGGTCCTTTTCCACTCTGTAACACAAAAATGATTTGCCACTCCTTCTGCCCTCTCAGCTTCCAGCTCCAGCCCACTTTTTAAAATTCTTTTCCTAAATAGCTTCCCAAACTGTTCTTTCCACCCTGAAGTTGATGGTCCCCATTTGAACCACCTTTAGCAAGAACTATTGCCTCAGGTTTCCAAGTGTTCTCTCTGCTGCCAAAGACTGGTTGCTACCAACCCATCCTCTGTGCCACCTGTGCTTTCCCATCACAAGTTAAACCTGAGGATGTCACTTTCTTATTTAAAATTTAAAATCTTCTTCCCACCCCCTCTTTGGCTAGCTTTGGCCTCCAGGATAAAGTTCAAACACCTGAGGACTGCAAAGAAGGCCTTTCACGATATTATCACAACTTATCTTCCCAGCTCCATCAACATCAATAGTCATTCTGGAGGCACACTCTCAGCTCTAGTTTTAACTCGAGGTGCTCCTCTTGTTGTTAATATAGTATGGTCTTTCATTTTCAAGAATCATGCCATATTACTACTTAAAACTTTCTACTGACTTCCCCAAACTATTGGAATCAAATAGATCTAGAGACACTTTATTTTTGTAAAGATTATACACATCAGTGATAAATAGTTCAAGTTTTGGGTCTTTTAAAATAAAGGCTAGGATATGAAATCAAGTGCTTTATAATTTGTGATTAATTAAACTTGATTACAACTTTCAAGATAGGGCATAACTAGTATAATAGATGACAGAGATAGCAACTTCAAATATAAAATACTATTCAAATACATTTCCTTTACCCTTGATACCTTTAAAAAGCACAGCAACACTTTATAAGGGTTTGGAAGTACAGATACGAGATTTTGAGTTAGACTGTGTGACTTAGAAGTCTTCTTCTCTCTCTTGCTTATGATCCTGGGAAATTCATTGTTTTCTTAATTTTAGTCTTCTTATTTGGATAACAGTAAATAACATGGGTGTGTTTTGAGGGTCAAATTGAAATATAAAATGCCTTATAAATGAATTTATTCATATTAGGTACTTGAAATATCTCCTTCAATTTTTCTAATTTGTTAAAAATTTCCAGACAGTAATTTATTTCACATTTTGAAGCTGCAGTCTGGTCAAATGGATCAAATCAGGAGAATTTCTGAGTTATGTTGAAAATAAGTTAATAAACACTGTCGTCAAACAATGGGAAGCTAGAACTTCCTTATTTTAGGCATATTTTATTCCTGGTCCAAGTTTTACTGTCTTATTTGTTCTTCATCACACTTTTGGTCAACATTAGCTGAGTATTTCTTGCATTCTTACTATATTTCCAAAGCGTCTTATACACCCTTGCATATTCTGTAACACTTTTAATGCAGAGCTTAGCCTGGTGGGTCACAAGAAATTGTTTGAACTAAATAAAAACATAAAAACACTCACAGAGTGGTAGTTGCTGGGTTAGGGATCAGGCATTTACATTTTTATTGTACTTCTTTTCATACTCAATAAAGATATGTTTATACCCATGATATTAGGCATAGAATTTGAGAAGAAATACAGAAAATGAAGAGTTTACAGGGCTTGTAACTTGGTAGATCATGGCAGTGTTCAGCATGTAGTTTATTTTCAAATCTTTTACTAATTTCTCCCAATAATTCATACAATTATTAACAAGAATTGTGTATTTTTGTCATTATTCCTTGTCTTGTCCACCTGCCTTTCACCAAAAGCTGTCTCAGAATGTTCATTCACACCACGAGAGCATTACAGTGGTATAAGCCTAAAACGTACGCAAGTTAGAGGACTGCGAGAATTAAATGAGAATATATGTCCTGTCCCTGGCCTGTAATAGGCCTTTGGTAAAAGTGTTTGCTCACTTTCAGCTCTGTGCTCAAGACATTTGAATTTTGATCCCCATCAAAGCCTTAAACCAGAGTAATTAAGCTTTTATATTAACATATTAGAGAGTGGAAGGCTGGTGCCTTTTTTGAACATGGGATTGAGAGGCCACAGGGAAGGACCCAGTGACTTCAACAGGTGGTGTGGTGACAGCCTCTAATATCCTCCAGTGGGGCCCTATGAGGCTGAACCAGAAAGTGGAGAGATCCTTTCAGGCCTCCCGCTCAGAGGCTATGTGGCTGCTAATACATCGATTACCTTTCCTGAGTTACCATTTCCTTAAATGCAAAGTAAGTGACAGGTTTATGGAAGCATTAGCAATCAGTAAGTTAAAGCGCCTAGCACAGTACCTAACACATAATCACTCTTAATAAATAATAATTAATAAATAACAACAACAATAATAATAATGTGTTACTCCTCCTCCTTTCTTTTTTTCCTTATTTTCTCTTTCTCCATCAAGAAAGCTATGAGCAGGTAAAAGACAATTAATTTAACAACCTGAAAATATTTAATTAAAAAAAAAAACCAAGCATTTAAAGTACCTTTATTAGGGGTAGAGGGATGGAGCAAAGAAGAAAAAGGACTCACGGGCAGGGACAACAGTGTGGTGATTGCAGGTGAGGAGGGTGGGTGGAGGTGGAAGAAGGTGGAAGAGGGATAAATGGTCATGGAAAAGATACAATAAAGAAAAACAATAAAGTACCTTTAAAAGGAATGAGAGATATTGACCAAAATAAAGAGAGGTTGATACAAATGTCTGTAGATTTTTATGCCTTTCTAGTTGTGGCTGGAAAATCAAATAATTGAGCAAGGGTCACCACCATAATGGAATTTCAAGGAGCAAGATAAAGTCATAAAAAGGAGAAGATATTTTTATATATTTGTCTGCTGGGTAGAGATGCAGTTTTTGCCTTTCAAATTGAGGACTAGATTAGAAAATGCAGTGAGTTCGTTCATTAACTCAATTATAAAGCTATTAATAGTTTATCACTTGAAAGTCTCACTTCTTTGTAAATGTTCTACTAAACATACAGAACGCATTTTACTTTCACATGGTAATAGATCACCATTTCACGTAAAGGGGTTACCAATTGTCTTATTATCCTGGGGTTCGACTCAGTAATATGTTTCTGAAGCGACAGTAGTGGTGCTGAATCGGAATAGGCAAAAGTTCCAGAGAGCAGAGTTCAATCGCCTATAGGAATATATAAAGCAAACCATGCTGCCGATATGAATAGTGATCCTCAAACGACAAAAAGACTGTATGGGACTTATTTTCTTTCTACATTATTTCTAAATAATTGTCCCCAATTTTACTGATCACGTTTTCTATTTTTAAATGAGTTCAGTAACACTAGCATAGAATCCTTTAAGAGAAGAATATTACATGGAATCCCAATTTAACACGTAAAACATGATAACTTAAAAAATATCTGACGTAAAAGTACTGGGTATGTGATTCCTTATTTTGCTGGATGAAGGCTGAGGAAAGAATAAAGTGGGCAGAACAGTCCATGTAAAAGCATCCAAGTCCTAGGCACACTGACGCTTCATGAATGGACCACAGTGCACAGAAAAGTAATTAATCACGTGGACGAGGCATTGCCAAGGTTAGCACTGAGGTCTCTGGTTTTTTAATGGAAATGTTCATGCGTGAACTAAAAGAACAACTTCCGTGGCTCAAGCATTAGGGCATCTGTCATACTTAACTCAGAATAGTTCAGGAGTTCAGTAAAATATCAGATAGAGTTCAGCACTTTTATTTCTCAGGGTATTAAAACTATATATAATAAGAAAAAAAGAGGGGTTGTGATGAACTACTCAACATGGTGGGTGGAACATCAGAGAGGTTAAACTTAGAATTTCGGAAATCTCAGGGAAAAAAATTACCCTATTATAGCTATTTCATTTTGTGGAATTAATGTGCTAGTTTACGTGTGCTTTTGAAGGCATTGAAGTAAATGATAAGCAAATACATAAGGAAAAACATAAATTGAACTAGAAGGAAGAAGGCTTGAATATATTTCATTGCTTAATTCAATAAACCAGGTTAATGTCCTCATTTATTTTTGGCTCCTGGAGAAAGTGTAGACAGGCAAAGGTAGTATCTTGGGGAGTTGGGGTACACAACTGATAATTAAATCATGCAGTTCTTTTCTCTGTGGGTGGGGGAGTGGGACAATGTCTTCTCAGTGGGCAAGGGGCTCTCAAGGGGAAGAGGAGGGAACGGATCCCTGGAAAGAGCGTACTTGGTGCTTTCAGGGCCAAATGCACAGATTAAAAGACTGGATTTCCTTGGTCCATTAGAGTCGATGAACACACTGTCATCACCCAATAATAAGATGAATTCTTTCAGTCCGTGGAAATACTAATTCCTGAGAGTAGTTAATACACTGGTACTTTGAAAATTTTTACTCTATCAGCAGGATTCTTTGCAGAAGTGGCCAAAGTTGGGATGGAGGCGTTGGATGCATGGATGATGGTTTAGGATCTCTGTTTCAGGGGCCGGGAGAGGAGTGTTATGTAAACACTCAGACTCGGAGGTTGTGCTGTGCAATGATTAAAATGACACTCAAACTTCTAAATCTGTAAGCTGGATTTCACTCTTCTGCCTCATTTAAATTTCATGAGCAGCTCATGGTTGGATGACAACGTTAAGACCTTTGGGTCTTTCCTGGACAGGATGTGGTAGCTCTGCCCTCCTCCTCCTCCCCCTACCTAATGGAAGAGGGGTGGCAAGGGATTGCTGGAGCGCATCCGGGACCACACTGAAGTCCTGAAGTCGTAAGTCTAGCTTCCCACGAAGCCTTTTTTGTCAAAATGGTTTGAACCTCTGCAGTTGGAACATTCTTCTTTTCGTTTTGGGGTGTCCATCTTCTCTTGATTCTGCCTTTGGTGGTTTGAGATTATTGATGATTATCATGGGAAAGGGGAGTGTTTCTTCTCTGAACCAAATGCACACAGAGAACACCACATGATTTGCAAATACTTTGATTGTTGCAAGAGCAAGTCCCAAAGAGCAGCTATGAGGAAGGTGGGAGGAGGGGGATCAATCTTTTTCATCCAATAAGCACCGTGTTCTAGGTGCTATGACTCACTATCTGACTTGATCCTTTGCTGGGTGGAAGATTACATATTAATATTCTGAGAGAGCTAGAGAGATGTGGTTTGAGCTATCTGGGAAAGAAACTTGAGAAGATTTGCCTGGACTTAAAAAGGCTGGCTCTTTGAAATACTTTGAGTTTTCCAAAGAATCAATTAGCTCAGATAAAAATGCAAATCAAAGAAAAACTTTCTCAATCTTTTAAAATATAAATTCATAACTTAGTTTCCCAGACGATCTTTTAGGTGTCCCTACTCCCACTTCCTCTGCAAGTGTGATGATATTACAGTTTTGTTTACCTACTATTTTTGGAGGACAGCTTTTGAAAAGAAAAACAAGAAATGAAGATTTTAAATATACATGTACTAGAGAGCTTTGGGGGAGAAACTTAAGACACACACTACACAATTTATTGAAATTTTTATATAGATTTTGAGTTCAAATACTAAAGTCATATAGATACAGGATTCAAATATTGTCTCTGCCACTTAATACTATTGTGACTTTGAACACATTTATCTCTGAATCTTCATGCCCTCACCTATAAAATGGGATGATAACGGAACCTACTTCTTAGTGTTAGTATGAGGAATAAATAATACATTTAAAATAGGCCAGGCATGCTGCCAGGAACCTGAGAACATTTTACACTATATTTTTTATAATTATTATTATCATCATCTTTATTCCTCAGGTCTGTTTTATTTTCTTCTCTATTCCAGAATTTTTTTATATTCAGCTAATCAAGGATTCAACTGAATTGAATTGAACATAGAAATATCCTGTTGTCCGGTTTTTATCAGCAATATCTGCCATGACCTGCACTGTTTACGTTCACAGATTTCCGCTCTGTCCCTTGCAAATCGTCAGATACAGGGAGAGCCCCTGGGACCCTGGTCATGCACAGGTACTGATATTTCAATTTGAACAGCTTGCTTGCTTTTTCTTGTTTCTTTCACATTCCTAATTTTCAAAGTTTTGTTTCTCTAATGCATCTTTTGATTGAGTTTGTTTTCTTTTTAAATCATAGCTGTATGGGATCTATAATGAATATTTAATTGCTTTGCCCCTCTTTCATCTGAATTCTATTAATTAAGCTTGTATATGTTTTCCTTTTCCCCAGTGTTCCCAAAGCAACCATTTAACTTGTAGCTACTTTCCATTTAAAAAGTACCAATCTTCTGCAATCTTCTGTTTCCTCTTTTTTTTTTCTGTGGAGCTCACCTGCACCAGACGGCTCTCTGGCTGTAACATCCTGGAGGCAGTGCACTCTCTGCCGCCCCAGTCAGCACAGGGCCTGAGACCAGCAAGTCTGAGGCCCTGTTCCCTGCTTAAAATGGTCTGTTTCTGATCTGTAGAACCTATGGGTTTTTAATAACAATTTTATTTTTTTATTATATTTTATTGATTCTGCTATTACAATTATTCCAATTTTTCCCCCTTGCCCCCCCATCCCAGCATTCCCCACTGCCTCAGGCAATCCCCACACCATTGTTCATGGCCTTGGGTCATGCGTACAACATTTGGGCCTGTTTCCTCTTCTTGCCTGCTTTTTGTCTGGGCCACAAAGTAAAGCAGTGAAAGCTCTTTGCCTATTGGCTGCAAACCGCTGGGCTGTGTAAGGGACCACCCACCATGATAGAGGGGATTGCTAGAAACTTGTTCTAACACAGTGCTACTCCTTGTAATCCCTTCCCATGCTGTCAGCATCTTGAGTACATTCTCTGCCTTCCTTGGGCACATAATCACTTCCCTTCATGTGGCAGAGCTTCCTGTAGGACAATCAGAGAGCCACAGCGTCCAGAGGCCAGCTGATGAAGCATGCCTGCCAGCGTCTTCCTTCTATGAGGCTATTATGCTGTAGAAAAGCTTTAGCGGCCCAAGCATCAGCTTTCAAACACCAAGTTCAAATGCCTACTTGGCCATTTGTTGTCATGTAATGTCTGAGCAATGTTGTGTGGCTGTGCTCAAATTTGAGGGGGGTGTCTTTCTAAGCAAGAACACTGCTCCGGCTCCATTTCAAATCATTCTAGGACCAGGGAAACATTTATGTTATCCTTGCTTCATGCACATAATAGCTGTTTGTTTGTTTGTTTTTTGAAATTGTATTTCACACATCTCGAAACTTTGTATTTTTGGGAGAACTCCTCTGACTTTTCTCCTGAATTTTTCTTCTGTTGAAAGTGGGTGTAATTCCATTTTTGCCAATTTCTAAATGGGGCCAGCTGATCCCTTAGATATTTCTAACATTAGCAGGGTATAGAATCAGGAAAATGTCTTCACAACCACCATTAACTGCTCGCTTATGTTGCTTTTGTGGCATACCTCTTTGTTATCATGCTCAAGTTAGTAATTTCATAAGGTCATACAAGATATAGCTGGGATTTGCCCTCAGCCTGCTTATTTCGCCTCACCATGGAGGGAAGTCTCCCACCTGCGTGCTTCACGTGTGCACCCCAGTCTTCCCTCACCTCATGCAGCTCTTGCCGTGCACTATGGAGCCATAGCCCCCCTCTCTCAGGAAACTTCACTAAGTCTTGCTGCAGCTCAAGGGTGGCCTTAGCAGGGAGCTAGAAACAAGAAGAAGGCCACAGCTCACTCCAGCATGGAAAATATCCTGAGTCAGGAATTCTTCTTTTACTTTGAGCCCTGCCCTTTCTAAAGACCAAAATTACTTTTATTTGCATTTTAGCCTTTAAGTTAATTAATGGGAATTAATACATGTATAAGAACTTCAGAAATTTCCCAAAGGCTCATTATAAATTTAGTGTAAAAAGAGCAGAGGATATATGTATATATATTTTAAAGATAGGGCTTTCATTAAATTTGTAGGTTGTTAATAAAAACATTTTTATCAGGGCAAGTTTAGTGTGAATACTAGCACAAAGATATCAGTTTATGCACTTTAGCCATATTAATTGACTCCAACGAGAGAACCCATATCGTGTATGTGTGTGAGCAGGGGAGGGGGAGAGGGGAGAAGAGGCTGGTAGTGAGAAGTATGAAAGGCTGCCAGAAAAGCACATATTTATAATTTCCTTTCATTAGGAAAAATGTTCCCCATGATCTCACTTCAACCCTCCTCTGCTATCACAGGAGGTAGCAGAGAGACAGCATTTTGTGTATATAAAAACAGAACTGAATGTCTGCTTATTTGGGAATTTATATCTGTTTATTCATTTATGATCGCCAGCCAGGTAGCCTGATCAATGATAATAGGAAAGCTTTATGAGGAATGTTGCAGGCACCAATTCCACTGTTTCCACAGAGAATAAGTGCACAAAAGTAAATCTTAGCACAAACAGGAAAGTGACTTAACTTATGCTCTCTCTCACTGTCTTTAAATATAGACTTACACTGGCTGGGCCTCTGTGGACTTTCCCCCGACTTAGCATCACTGCATTTAGAGTCAGAAGGCACCTTCAAGGCGCCAACCTCACGTTGCAATTTTCACCCAGGTCCTGCGGGATATGCTTGCAAATCCCGGTAACAGGGGCTCACCCCTTTGCCAGGAAGAGCATCCTTCTATTAGACTAGAGAAGTGGTAGATCTTTGTTAGAACACACCTCCCCTAGGGGTGAAGATTCTGTCCCGTGGGTTTCACTTGTGCCTTGTCACTCACAACAGTCCTGAAGTGACTGTCTTATTTATGACATAGCACTTCCAAAATATGCGAGCAGCTGCTTGGCTCTCTCAGATAAGCATCTTCCTGGGTTATACAGCTCCATTTCCCTGAATCATTCTCTATCACGTGCTCTAACTTTTGGAATTCTTGATATCCTGCTTGTCTCACCTCTGAAAATCCTAGAGACTGGAAACACATTCCCCAAAATATGCCACCCAGAAGTGGGCAGTCCCAGCCACATGAGGACCACAGGATCACAAAGGGACACCATCACCTGCCTGCATCTGGAGCCTGCATCTCAACTGTGGTAGCTAAAAGTAAGACTGAATTCTTTGCAGGCAGGAACTGGCCCTAGTCACAGTGAACAGAGTAGTACATAAATAAAGTTATATGAGCTCTCGCTAAACAACAATAACCACACTTCACAAACCATTAGTGAGTCACTGCTTTCCCTTCCCGTTCACAACTAGATGATTCCCAGTGCCCTAGTGGATGCTCTCTCTGCCTTGTCAGTCCAAACAGCATCTCTCCAGATCCACCCTGATGTCACTCCAGCTGCCTTAGATTACCCCAAGCGCTCTTTGTCTTCCAGAGTTCTTGCTACTCCACTTGGTTCTGTATCAGATGCGGGCCTGAAAAGGGTGTTTTCTACTCTTCATGCAAGCTACTGTCAAAGGGATCAGATAGGATAGATCCTTACCTGTGCTTGGCCATCGTTGGTCTACCTTTCTCTTCACCCCAGTTCCGAATCTACTTAATTGCACTACCATAGTTATCACATCTGCATGAGAACCATAGCAGTTCATTGGCCCTTCTAAAATAAAAATACCCTTCAACATTTGGTCATTGCTTACACTCCAACACTTAGTCCTCAGGTATCAATTGAGCCTCTTTCAAATATCGTGCGTGACACGGGGTGCTGGGAGTACACTGAAGATCAAAAGGGACCAGGCCCCTGCTTTCAACGAGTTTACATTGTGAGGAACAAAATAAGCAAATAAAACATCACAATTGTTGTCACTGGTTTCATGAAGGGAATAATCAGGGTGATGAGATAGACAGTTCAGGGTGGAACCCACTTTATCCAGAGCAGACAGGGCCTGGAGGACTGATGACAAGATGAGAAGGAGAAGCAATGAAGGGAATTTGGGAAGAATATTCTAAGCAGAAGGAGCAGCTAAAGCCCAGCAGCCAGATGGGATTAGTGTGTTCCGGAACTGGCAAAAGGCCAGTGGGCCTGGAGCAGAGTGAGCCTTTTATGTTTTTTATAGGAAATACAGTAAGAAGCCATTGAGGAGTTCACATAGTGGGACTATACAGTCTAGTTTGCATTTTTGGATGGATCCTAACTGTATGTATGATGAATGGATTGAACAGGAAGGAAAGTGGAAGAGGAAATAGATAGCAGCTATGGACCTTGATGACAAAATTTAAATGAAGCAAGTGAGGGCTTGGACCAGTTGGTGTAGTGGAGATGGGAGGATAGATTTAAGATGAAATGTGAGGGGTGGAAGGAAAGAGCAAGTAAGCATGACTTTAGCAATCACAGTAAGCAAGACTAGGAGAAGCTGTCATTTTGGACATGTTAATTTTGAAGTGAATCTGTGACAAGAACACAGAAAACAAAGGAAACAAAGAGATTAGATAATTTTAATTGCCATAAATAATTTAAAATGTGCTGGAAAGCATAGACTATTAGTGCTTATCCCGTGACTTAGCCTTGAATGGTACATAGAGTCAAAATAATGTCCATACTGAATGTTGACCTAATCAGACATTTAAAAGTAACTATATTGTGAGGAGAAGGCATCAGGAAGAAAGGAAAGAGTGCTAGGTACTAATATTCCATGTGGGAAGTCAATAGCTAATGCCTAGAATTGGACAAGTTAAGAAGCAGCAACATAAGCACGTTATTTAGAAATGAGGAGGTAAATACTAACAGAATCAGCTAAAAATATTAAAAGTGGATGGTTACCTCTGAACAAGGGGGGTTGGGGATGGTGGGGGAAAGGATAATGACAGCGGATTGTTAATGAAACTTGTTAACCTGGTGGCTCCTACAAGTATATGCATGTATAAATTTAATAAAAATAAAAGCTTAAACATTTTCAGAGAGCCAACCATAAAGACAGCCTGCCCTACAAGCATCCCTACGTCCCAGGGCAAAGCCGGAACTGGCGCAAGGCTAAAGAGAAAGGCGCTGCCATTGGAAATGCCCCCACAGGTCTCACAGCCCATTTACTTCTGACATCAGTGCCCTAAAAGAGATATTTGTGTCATCATTCTACAGATGAGGTAACTGAGACTCAGTGAGGGTAAGTGACTTGTTTGAGATCACGAGTCATTCACTTATTCCCTTACTCAATATGCATTTATGGATCATCTCTTCTGCACTAACAAGACTGCAATTAGGCCACAGGCTTCAAATTCTAGAGTCTCTGTTCTTTTCCTGATACCAAATAGATCCCCAGAGCTAGAGAAATCCCATGATGTACTCTTTAAAAGAATATGATTTTAAAGAGAATGAGAGGTTTTTAAAAATATATAATTCTGACTATGCAAGCGAGACTAATTTAAATGAGAAGGAAATGAGATTAAAGGTCAAAATACTCAAAAAAGCTGCAAAATTAACTCCCTCATGATCTCGGAATTTTTAATATATCAAATTAGCCAGCAAGAAGTCATGACCAAGAAAAAGAATTGAATTTTGGCACAGACCTATAAAGTTTGAGTCAGAATGGTTGTGGATCAATATAAGGTAAGATTTTATAAATGTCCAAGGTCACCAAAAGCAGCTATAAAGCATGAGGAAAGGCAAGCTATATGTCTGCTCTTCAAAGATGTTATGATAAATAGATATCAAAGTAAGAGCCAAGCTACACTTCAATTCAATTGCTTTTATTTTCTTCATCAAGGATAAATGGTTTCTAAACAATAATAAAATAAATATTGCTTAGAGGCAGTCAAAGACCAAAGCATTAGAAGACATAGTGAGTTAATGCTTGGAGAATTTAGTAGAACTTAAATAGGTTAAATTCCCTAAACCTGATTGGACTGCATGTGAGGTCTTTTTTGTATGTTTGACTATGGAGTTACCTATGAAAATCAAAAGATTTAACCCCGAGTCCTGGCACGCGAGAATTAAAATAAAATCATGAGCAAAACTGTAAAAGGCTGATATATTACAGCTGAAGACGTAGGAAGCGTGGGTTGGCTGGAGCTTTGGCTGAGAGGAACCATGGCTACCTAGAAAGACAAATCACCTCAACGTCAGGCATCAGCTGCCCCAGCGTGGAACGCTCTGGCAGCGGAGCTGGCACCCAGATGACAGAGTTCTCCATGACAGAGCCCTTGGTGTCCTCAAAGCACAGTTGTCCCTTTGGTCATCTGTAGCTACAAGATGATGAAAATGGGGTGCACTTTGGTAACCAGGAGAAGATCCTGATATACAAATGAAAGCCCCCTTTGGGAATGTGCAGAACTATTTCAAATTTGAAGAGAGTTGGGGTACTTAAGAAATTGGTGGGAACGGAGCCGAGAACATTCTATTTTGTTACAAATTTTGTTCAAATCCATTCTTCATGGTTTTTCAGAGATATTATTGCCCCTTCTTGTGAGCCTAGCATGCCAATAGTCTGTGTTAACATGCCAGGCAGTTTGGTACGTTTTTACAGAGCATTCCTATGGGTTGTTTTGATTCAAAGGGATGAGTTCTTTATGGTGGAAAGTTAGACCCTGAAAAAGTGTGCCTTAGGAGAGGACCATTGCCCTGTCCCTTTCAAGTTGCTGGTACTTTTCGTAAGGTCTCTTTCACTGTGTTGACGTGTCTGAATCACTTTCTGATTTCCACAACGGTGCACGCCAATTGAAGTCAGAGTTTACAGATACACTTGTAAGGTCTAGAGACCCATTCCCTTCACACTATTTAAAGGGGTACAAAGAACATGCTAACCGGATCGACTTCATGTTTTAGATGTTTAACAAATGTTACGAGCCAGAGTGTGTATCTCAAATGTGTATTTATATAGTTGAGCGCCGTGGAATGTGTCTTTAGGGTGCTATTGTCAACAGGCTGTCAAACCTAACTGGGTTATCTTGGGGGAAAAAAACAACCCTTGTTGAACATGTCATTTACAAACCTTGTAAGAAACGTTTGCTAATTGAATCAATTGGGTGACTTTAAAACTGTGGAGTACTGTGCTGTCTATTCAGAAAGCCAAACCTTAGGCCTTTGTCTATTGAGCACTTGGAAAGCTATTTCTGAAATTAAAATTCAGTCAATTAGTACACTGCCTCAAAATGTTTATGACTGTTACTGTGTTTTCTTCCTTTTTAAAAATTGATTTTTAATCAATTTATCAAATTGACTTTGAGTCATTATACAATGTTGAGAGTAAAGATCAGACTTTTGGAACAAGGTAATACAGTCACTTTCTTATTCTTCTGCTTTCATTAGAGAACAAGCAGCCTCAAAGTAATACCTCAAATATTGTGATTAAATCTAAAGTCATTTTCATCTTAAATACAAAACACTGGAATTACCTAAAATAAAATTTTACTCATTACATTTAATTTTAAGGATTCTCTGTGAAGAGAATTAATGGAGTAGAGAAGTGATTTTCACACTTTTTATGTCAGAGCACACATAAGCTAGTTATTAAGTCTGCGGCACACCAAAATATGTATTATATTTTTTGCCGACCTGACAAAAATAGTTATAATTTTGATTCATTCACACTGGATGGCTATTGTTGTGTTGACTGTTGTCATTTTGTTTGTTGTTTGACAATCTAGGAGAAAAGAGGTCAATATCCTTGACTAAATAGTCAGGTATTGCATGTTTTAAAAATTCTTGCAGCACACTGGTCAAAAATTGCTGGAGTAGAAGATTAGCTCCAGCAGTATCAAAGTTTGGAATAGGGGAGATTATAGCCAAGGGTATCAGGGAAGGCTTCCTGGAAGAAGGGAGATTTGAACTAAGTTTTGGAGAATAAAAAAGAAAGTCCACAAATGGACTCAAACATGAGGACTCAAACAAGAAGGAGGAAACAATAGGAAAAAAATTTAGGCATGTCTGGGAAACAAAGACTAATGCAATTTAGAATAAAGTATATGTATATAAGTAGTGGATCCAAAGAAGGACCTCTCAGAGCAATCAGGAAAGAAAATGAGGTAGAGGCAATATACTCTTCCATTTACTGATTCATTCATTCGGCACCTGTTTATTGAGCACTTCCTACATGCCAGATACTGCTTTAGGCGGTAAGAGTAGAAAGGAGGGTGTGCGTGACAGAAATTCCGAGACGCCTTCAGACAGAGTACTGTGACATATTAGTATAAGGTGTGCAGGAGAGAGCGAAGTCCTCCAGCACTCAGAGGAAAATCATCAACACACAGGACAGAGAAGTGCCTTACAATGTAGCCTGAAGAGTTAAAATAAGCTTAAGCAGAAAAAAACTTGGAGCATCGACTTCCATTCATTAATTCAGCAATGGATTATTAATGAAGCCCCCTACTCTGGGCATGGCACCATGCCAGCAGGGGAAAGAATTCTGAGCAGTCAGAATGGAGAGTGAGACAGGCATCAAGCTTCCTCCTAGGATGTGCTGCAGAAGAGCACAAGCCTGTCTGGAGTGATTGGAACTCAGGGCACGAAGGGCATGTGACCTCCCTTGATGGGGCAGGAAACTCTCCAGGCTCTCGTGGCCCTCAGGTCATCTTAATGGACATCAGCTATCATTGCACTCCAGGTCTGCTGAAGTGCCAACTATTAATAGACAGCAGAAGCAGAGCTTACTGTAAGAGGCCGACGAATATAGATCTGAGATATCATTATCCTCCTAATTCCTCTTCTGTCCGCAAAAGCTTTGCTGGCCCTTGTGCTTCTTCCTTTCTCTTGCTCTTTGCACTACAACAGCCGAACACAAGCGGCTGGGTACAGAGCATATTCCACCTGGGTCTGCCTGCAAACACAGAGGGCACAAAATAAGCAATATACTGTTATCCTAGGCCTGGTTTTTTATTTGTATTTACTTCTTGTCTGACTTTTTAAAGGACCAAACCAATTTTTTTCTCTATTGTTGCTTGTCTCTTCCCTTCGAGCAGCCCAGAGCATGATTTATGAGCTTTCTTTTGGGGAATATTGAAGCTAGGTCCTTCACTAATAGAGAATCCTGAAGACTTGTCAGGGAAAGATATGCTTTTGTTTAATGGAGCAATAAACTGGTTATGGAATCTCCTTAGAACTTTTTTAAAAGGCTGCTATAGGCAATAGTTTGAATGCCTTCCAAATTCTGAACATGTCTTTTTCAGTCTTAAGTAATTACTGAGCTGGCACATTTGTGTGATTACCCCAGTGATAGACTCATCTAGAAATAGAGCAAAAGACTCTTAAAATATTGTTCGTGCTACGGTTCTTTACATGCATAAAAGCTGAAATAAAATAGTTGAAACTTGAAGGAGTTTCAGCTATAACCTGAAGAAATATCTGTGTGATTCTGTGTCTCTACATGTGAAAAAGTCAAGATAAATTTCAGATATGCTTTTCAAGGGTAATATTATAAAATTTTGCAGAGACAAAGTATTATGGATTTTTAAAAAGATTTTATTTATTTATTTTTAGAGAGAGGGGAAGGGAAGGAGAAAGAGAGGGAAAGAAACATCAATGTGTGGATGCCTATCACATGCCCCCAACTGGGGACCAGGCCTGCAACCCAGGCATGTGCCCTGACTGGGAATCAAATCGCCACCCTCTGGTTTGCAGGGTGCATTGTGGATTTTTAAGTGAATGATAAATGTCAGTTTATAGTGTCCACTGTAGGTTGAATTGCTTATCTAGAGTAAGCTGTGGTGGGATTACAATTTGGGTCTTTAAAACATTCCCCCTCCTACAGTTCTTTTTTCTATCACCTCAACTGTGCCCTCTACTTTGTTAAAAAGTATTCTATTTTGTTTTCCTTATAGACTTCCTTGTCTGGAGGTATTTTTCTTTTTACCATTGTGGTAATATAATCTTTTCATGGTTTGTACTTTTGTCATTTTAACCCTCAATTTAGGACTGTTTTTCCAGTCTTTAATAAGGTATATTTATTTTCTTTATCCACTTATTTAACACCAAAAGATTTAACTTGCTTTTTAAAAAATGCATTGTGAAACTATTAGATGTAATTCATATTGCAAGTATGATAATATCTCTTTCAGAAAAGAGTGAGAAAATAAATGAATCAGAAATCTGCTGTTACTAAACAAACTATCCAATTAAAAAAATGGGCAGAGGACCTGAACAGACACTTCTCCCAAGAAGACATACAAATGGCCAACAGATATATAGAAAGATGCTAAACTTCACTAGCCATTGGGGAAATGCAAATCAAAACTATAATGAGACATCAGCTCACACCAGTTGGAGTGGCTATTTTCAACAAGACAAGTAATAACACAAGTTGGAGAGGTTGTGGAGAAAAGGGAACCCTCATTCACTGCTGGTGGGAATGTAGACTGATAGGTACAACCATTATGAAAAACAATATGGCAGCTCCTTAGAAAATTAAGAATAGAGTTACCGTACGACCCAGCAATCCCTCTTCTGGGTTTTACTCCCTCAAAAAACCTTGAAAACATTTATTTGCAAAGATATATGCACCCCTATGTTTATTGCAGCACTATTCACAGTGGCCGAGACATGGAAAAAGAACAAAGTGTCCTTTGAGAGATGATTAGATAAAGAAGATTTGGTACATATATACTATGGAATACTACTCAGCTAGAAGGATAGATGAAATACTGTACTGCCATCTGCAACAACATGGAGACCTTGAGAATATTATGCTAAGTGAAATAAGTCAGTCAGAACCATGTGATTTCACTCATGTGGAATATAAAACTGAAACTCATAGATACGGACAACAGTATGGTGGTTACCAGAGGGAAGAAGGGTAGGGGGAGAGTAAAGATTAAAGGGGGCCAAATACATATCTGATGGAAGATGATTGGACTTTGAGTGGAGGGCACACAATGCAACATACAGATCATGTATCAGAAATCTACTCTTGAAACCTATGTAATCTTATTAACCAATGTTATCCCAATAAACTTAACACAAAAAGAAAAGAAAAAGAAATCTGCTGTTAGTGATGATGCATAAATATCATGTTTGTTTTATTTATTGTTTCTCAGTATAATGTAGATTTTTGTCATTTTTCCCTCAGCTTTATTGAGATATAACTAATAATATGGACTTTTGAGTAATTATATATGTCTGTGAAAATACTGTGTGAATTTGAGAACTGCACTGAAATATTAAGAGATAATATGATATGTAATATTTGTCTTATTTATTGACAGGCACTAATATTTATGAAGAAACACTGTTTGAATAACAATTTCTTCTGTTTATCACATGATACAAATTCCTGGGCATTGAGAAGGATGTTGGGGATACCACAGTAAACAAGCTAAGTCTCTGCTGTAAGGACTTAACATCTAGAAAGGAGAGAACCACAACAATACTGTGGGATAAATGCTGTCATAAGAAAGTACAGCATATGGGAGTTGGAGAGTAATTCAGTTGTAGGGAACAGCAAAGAACTCCTAAAGAAGTAATGTTCAGGTTGATGTGGTAGGCAGAACTCTAAGACGAATCCCAGTGAAACATGGCTTTTTGTAATCCCCTCCCCTTGAGTGAGGCTGGGACTGGTACTTTACCTCTGTCCATAGAATAGGGCAAAGATGATAGAATATTATTCTTGTACATTATATATATATATTTCATTAGATGGCAAATGTGGAGGGATTTTGCATATGTAATTAAAGATCCTAATCAGTTGACTTTAGGTAACCAAAAAGATGATCTTGGATAGCCTGACCTAATTAAGTGAGCCCTTTAAGAGACTAGAAGACAGAGAGAATTGCCTTCTAGCTTTGAAGGAGTAAGCTGCTGTATTGTGAGAGGGTCTATGGGTGTGCCCATGGCAAAGAATTGTGGGGGCCTGTGGAAGCTGACAGAGGCTCCTGGCTGACAGCCAGCAAGCAAGCACAAAAGTTAGTCCTATATCCACAAGGAATTGAATTCTGCTACCAACATGTGAGCTTGGAAGAGGACTCTGAGCTCCAGACAGGGATGTAGTCCAGCCAACACCAGACTGCAGCCGGGAGACTCCCTGAGTGGAGGATGCAACTAGGCCGCACTCGGACTCCTGACTCTTGGCCACTGCAAGATGATCAGTGTACATTTTAGACAGCTAAGTATGTGGGAATTTGTTATACAGCAATTAAGAAAGCTAACACACCTGAGCTGTGAACAATGGTACTCATGGGGAGAGAATGTTCCAGGATTCGTAGTAGAGTGGTTAAAACAGAACCTTTCTAGTCAAGATTAACTTGGCTTCTCATTTAGCCAGGCGACTCTAAGCAGGTTACTTAACCTCTCATTTTTTCTACTCTGTAAAATGGATACTTTCATTATTACCACCATCACCACCTCCTCCTCACCAATTTCATTATCATGACCACTCATCATATTTATCTTCATGAAAATCATCAGTATTCTTTCCTTACAGAGCTAGTATGAGGATTAAGTGAACTAACCTGTTGAATAATTTCAAATAGGAGAGTGGCAAGAACAGAGCCAGAATTCTAACTTAGTCTGTCTGACCCTGAATTCCAGAATGCTCTTCTCAACTATAATTTAAACAGGGATTGGCAAAAGTAGGTTTTCAGTTGAGAGTACGGTGAAGCAGAGTTTGTTCATTCTTGTATTATTATTAATTAATTGCTGAATTATTTATCTTCTTATTTTTATTATTTCATATCCTTACTTAAAATTTATCTGTTAATGTTGGCTGGTAATTTAACCTACTTTTAACATGCTTCCCATATCGTGTTTCTCTATTGTTATGAGCTAAGTCTCAGCAATCTGACAGATATGAGTTTAAAATCCAGCTTTACTCTGAGCAAGAAATTAAAGTTTTAAGGCTCAGTTTCCTCATATATAAGATATAAAATAATAGCCACCTTATAGGGCTGTGAGGAGAATACGTATATGAAATGTGTAGCAAAGAACACACTGAAGAATTTCATAAATTACTTAGGTGTTCTTAGGCGTTACTATTTGCAGACTTCATTCATTGTGTATAGAAGCACAAATAGTTACATCTCTACATGTACAAAGAGCTTCTCTATGCAATGAATAGACCATGAGAAAAATTATAGTCTCTCTAAAGATTGCTGAAAGTAAGACATATTTTAATTGGTCTGGAATGCTTTAGGTCAGGTAAATACAAAAAATTAGTTATGGTAGATGTTCTGAGATTATACTGTCAATCATTGTGTTTCTTAATTTTAAAAATTCTTCACTGTAATTATTTTCTCTGTGTGGATGTAGCTGAGCTGACTGATTTACATCCCTCAGGTCCTTCTTCATGGACTGTATAATTATTTGGTCTTTGATTTTCAAGGGCTGAATCATTGCTTTCTATTTTTATAGCTCCTCTTTTCCAGAAGAGTGGGCCTTGTTCTGTGGATCGGTCCTGGTGATGTTTAGTTGTCTGAAAGCAGGCTTCTTCACATAATGGGATCTACTGTTACTATAATTTTCTAAGCTTGGCTATTGCCACTGTGCTAATCCAGAATTAGCTGAAAATGGAAAATGCTGGAATTTAGGATGAGGAATGGGAAAGATTTGTTCTACTTTCTCATGCTAACGCAGTCCTTCCCTTGGTTGCTATGCTTGTTTTATTGGCACTTCTGCCTCCTCTTTCTTTTTGTCTCATTGGTTTATTGTGGTCTTATAAATTATCCTTCCACTTGGCATTTGCTGTTGCTAATTCCCTACTAACTGTCCCCCCATTTGAGGAATGAGTGGCAATTTTGCATCCATCTCCACTCGGATATTATGATTTCTTATCATTATTGCACTGCATCTATTTCTCTCTTATACTCTATTTTACTTATATGTATATACTGCCTTTCTTACAGGAAGGAAGCAGAAGTCATTTATATTCATAATTATTCCATCTTTTCAAGGACAAGGCAGAAAAGTATATTCAATGTATTCTATATAGCTATTTAGGTTAGGGAACTGAATTACAATCACTAAAATGTCCAATAAAGTTTGAAAATTGTACAATTGTACAAACACAGCAGAGCCTCTTCATTTCCGTCAGGGCAGAGGGTGAAAGCCTGTACTTGCTTTGGGAGAACTGGTTGGGATTTGCGAGTGCCTGTGTGAACTGACAGTTTCGTTGGGATTCCTTTATGGGTTGGCCAGTGGCACATTTCACACTTTCAACAGCTGTGCCCACTGATGGACTGACTGTACCTTATTTTTCTGGTATAGTCGGAACCATTGAGAGCCATGAGACAAAGAGCAATAGAGGGCAGTGTTCTGCTATAGGAAGATTAAATAAAACATTACATAAACAGTTATTATTCTGTGGTTTATTCAAACATGCATTTCTACCCATATTCTCCTGATTTTGGACATTAGATTCCATAGTCATCCTCCAGGGGGTAGCTGATTATTATTGTGATCACTATTGACAATGCTGTTAGCTTAAGGTCTTTCTCTTTCCTAAACTGAATTTATCTTCCACTTCTCTTAACTCAAGGTTCATTCCTTTCTGATACACTCTTCACACTGCTGCCAGAATCCTCTATTTTCAACAGACCTCTCACTATGTCACCCCATGCTGAAAAACTCTTGCAATCTCCCAACTGTAGATAGGAGATGATGGTTAAGAGCACAGATTTGGAGCAAGGGAAACTTAGCTGGACAACCGTGGGATAGTTAGCCTCCCTGAGTCTCAGCTTCCTCCCCTGAACTTGGGGGTAGTGATGCCTCCTGCATAGGATCACTGCATGAATTAGAAATAACATCTGAAGTGCTCAGTGGAGCCTTTGTCCAATGTGGACTTTCAAGAAATACTAGCTCTTAGCTATTTTTTGTAAGTATGATTGATTTAAAGTCAGTATTCTTTTCAGAAAAAGGAAAAGCATCAGGAGAGACATTTGTGCTATTTGGCTTCTTCCTCCAATCCATCAAAACTTACTGTGATTCAACTGTAGAGCAACTATAATTTACCACTCTGTTTTCTGATGTGCCAGGTTATTATATATTCAAGGGATCACAACTATTACAAGACTATTCCATTTTTAGAATCTGATGGGAGGGGCTTGACAGAAATGTCAACATAACATGGCCAAAAAGAAGTACATAAACAATCAGATCAAAGAGGCTCAGCCAGAAGAGAATAAAATTCAGAGCAAGAGAGAAAAAAATGTTCAGAGGAAAATTAAAGAGGCTGACAACAAATTAAATATCGTCGGCAAGAACATTTTATCTGGTGCAAGATGCTTCTGATTCCCCTTTTGAAAACCCTTGCCCATAAGAATCCCTTTGCATGTGCTGGCCTTCTGCCTGGGAAGACCTCAGTCCACCCACAGTGACATTTTTGCCCATTTCATATTTTGTATTCCCCAGCTGGGCCTTCTCTCACTGTCGCATCTTAAGGAGCTGCCCCCAATTACACTCGTTCATCTTTACTGCCTTTCTCTACATTATCTTTCTGTATAATATTTTCCATACTATGAAATGTGAAATACTTTTGTATCATCTGTCTCCCCCACTAAATGTATGTTGCCCACGGGGAGAGTGTAGTACAGACTGACTATTTGTGTCCCCTCAAAATTTGGATGTTGAAACCTGTCCCCAGTGTGATTATACTAGGAGGTGAGGCCTAGGGGAGGTGATTAGGTCACGAGGGTGGAGCTCTCGTGAACGGGATTCATGCCCTGATGAAAGAGGCCCAGAGAGTTTCCTCCTCCTTCCCGCCAGGTGAAGCCACAGTGAGAGGATGGCCATCTGTGAGCCAGGAAGTGGGTTCTCACCAAACAAAAAAATCTGCCAGCACCTTGACCTTGGCCTTCTCAGCCTCTGGACCTGTGAGAAATAAATTTCTGTTGTTTGTAAGTCACCCAGTCTATGGTATTCTGTTATAGCAGTCTGAGTGAACTAAGACGTAAGGGCTTTGTGTGATTCAGAGTTATACCCCTGTTAAAACTAGAAGGGAGTCTGGTACCAAAGTGGCTGCTCAGTAAATACTTATGGGATAAGTAGAGAGGGAATTTAATGTCCTAAGTCCCAAGAAGACATGTTTTGAAGACCTTCTTCTTAGTTAATTGTCAAACAAACCAACTCATAGATTGAGACGTCCTCCTAAACAACTTAGTAAAGGAAAGCTGTTTGGGCATTTATATTCTCTGCAGATAATGTATAAAATTCGCATATTGCAGTTATTGGGTTATAGTATGTATGTTAGATTAAAAATGAGATTTCTTTTCAAGAATACAGCCTGCATTACAACAGCATGGGTGAACCCCTCACAAGGGTGTCCCTGACCAGTGCCCCTCTATCGGACCTGCCCAACCACACATGCATACAGGGTGGGGCACAAGTAGGTTCATAGTTGTTCGTAAGGAAACAGACATGCAGGTTATCATTAGTACAGTAGCTTGATTAACTCTGTGTTTTGCATATTCACTAACTTGCAAACTTGCTTTTGTCCTGCACTAGACACACTAGTGTGAAAAGAGGGCAGGGAATGAATAGTCAGGGCCCATTGTCAGCAAACGGCAGAAGCTGCATCGAATACCCCAACAGAGCCTCAGAACCAACACTCCGGGGTCCCTCCAAGCTCTGAAATACCGAGAGCAGTTCTGTCTGGCAGAGGTTTCAAAGTTCTTCCCTAGTTTTCTTCATCATCCACGTCAGACAGTTCACAGCTGTGCTCAGGAAGGTGCAGAAAGAGGAATAAAGGGTCAGCAGACGTGGGTTCCCAATGTAGTCCTGCCACTGTGTTCTCATTAGACACCACTTAATCTTCTGGTGCCTCAGCTTCCTCGTCTGTAAAACTACTGGCTACTCTAGAGTACTCCAGTGAAATATGGGGAGGAAAAATGAAAAGCAGCATGAAAATATATCGACAAATTAGAGCACAAGAATCCTAAAAAAAAAAAGCAGCGTTTAGCACAGTGTTGTTAGCTTCTCTCTTGCATCATCAAAAGAGACAAAAAAAGGAAAACAACTCTACCCTCACTTCAAAAAGGCAGTTCTAAGATGGACACTCAATAAGTGCATCCTGTGTTAAATGTTAGCTCTACTGGCGTAGTTTTCAAACTATCATTGATATCCACTTCAAACGTGTGAATATGAATGGCAGATTACAAAAAATAAGGACTGAGACCAAGGGAAGAAACAAAAGAAAAGAGACACTGAGGATATAGTCATGTCTCCATTTTGGCGTGTGTTAGCTAAAGCACCAAACAGCATGTGTATTTATAAGATGTGTTCTCTTTCCTTTTGCCATCTCCTCTCTCTCCTTGACTTCTCTACAGATTTTCCAAACTTTGCAGAGGCTCTTTCTGGATATTAACCTTAAGACAACTTCAAACGCAAGCGAAACAACTGTTCTAAAACATTTTGTTCAATGAAGGAAAAAGCATATGACTTACCACATTATTACTTTTGCAAAAAGCTATTATGTAAATATACAGGCTTTTATGAGCTTAAATAGTCTGAGGCGAGAATGTAAAGAAAAGGAATGCATACACATCTACGGAAGGCACGCACACGGCAGCCTGAGCTTAACAGACAACTGCATACCCTCACTTAAAGGGCCAAGAAGAAACCATATGTCTATTTTAGTGACTCCATCCTGAAGTGGTGCACTCATTCCTTTTATTATATCTTCAAATAAATACATATGGGACCCTTCAGATGTCACCAGTGGCTCTGAAAAGAGTATGAATTAGTCACACTGGCACACAGGGCTCGGGAACAATGAACGGTGCTCTGGAAGACCCTTGAATACAAGCCTATTTTCCTCTTAATCCAAATGAATAATTAATGATAATTATCATGCTGCAGTTATTATCTGTGATAATAATATATCCGTAAGGTGAATAAATTCAATCTGCTCCTATGCAGAAATGGCAACTCATAATATTCTTAAGAAATACAGATACAATTATCAGTATTAATGGTCAAGGGAAAAAAAGAGATTTTTATATGAGGAATTACAGGAAAAGGTCTAAAGTAAGGTGGAAATGAATCTTCCTGATCATATTTTTTCCACAGCCCTCACCACATGGCCCTGCTGTGGTGATGTTGGGGTTCCTACTTTTGTGGGTAGGCTCCATTTAAGTAAAAGCTTTATTATGCACTTGTGCACTGCAGTCTGCTCCAAACGTTTCCATTATTGCCCTTTAGAAAATGACTCCAGTTAAGTTTAAGATCCTGTAAAAGAGCTTGTGAAACATGTTAGGACTGGTGGTGGTGTTTGGACCACCAACTAGAAAATTTAACACTTAAAGGGAAAAAAAGTGCAAAAATCCAAATGAGATAAAATGTGAAAATCTTGCTTCTTCGACTGCGGGTGGAGGTGGGGCCGTGCTAACTCATGGTGGTTGTGGGTGGTGGTTGTTCTTTTTAAAATGCCCTGATGGTACAGAGTCAACCGGTGAAACGGGACGTAACTGTGGCTGGCACATGAACATGACCTGATCCTTCTTAGCAGTCCTCATCACGTCAGAGGGCAAGCTGCGTGGTCCACATTGTGTGTGTGTGCGTGCAAGGATGTACACACACATGCATCCTCTTGAAATGTCAGGTCTATTGAGATGTAATTTATGTAAAGTAAAAATAATCTTTTTAAAATATGTAGTTTACGTTTGGAAAACATAAACAGACATGTAATTTCCATCACAATTTGGATACAGAGTGCTGCCATCACTTCTAAAGCCTCTTCCATGCGCCTTTCTTACTCCCAGCCCCCTCATAACCACCAGACCTGTTTTCTGTCCCTAAAATTTTGACTGTTTCAAACTGTTTTATAAATTGAATCATATGTAGATTTTTTTTGTATCTAACTTCTCCCACTTAGCATAATGCTTTTAGGGTTCATTTATGTTGTTGCATGTATTAATAATTTGTTTTTTTCACTTTCTGTGTAAAATCCCATCATGTGGTTGTATCACAATTTGTCCACTCACCAGTTCATGGACACTTGGGTACCCAGTTTTTAACAATTATGAAGATAGCTGCTATGAAAATTAGCATACGGGTCTTTGTTTGCCTTTTCAGAACTTCTGGACAAACACCTGAAAGAGGGATTGTCATTCAGTCAATGAGTGTTTACCTTTATGACCGCCAAACTGTTTTCCAAGCGCCTGAAACATTTTACATTCTAACAACAGAAGATACGAAGCCCAGTTGCTCTGCATCCTCACTGACACTCAATTTGGGGAGTTTTACATTTTTTGCCTTTCTGGTTGGTTTGTAGGGATATCCCATGGTAGCCTTAATTGGCATTTCCCTAATGACTAATGATGTAGACATTTTTTTTGTGTGTTTATTTGGCATCCATAAATCTTCTTTGGGGTCAAATTGTTTCTTCCACTAAAAAAGTGGGCCATACACCTCCTAACTGAGTTATGAGAGTTTTAAAATTTGTTTTGGATGCAAGTCACTTATCACATATATGTTTTGCAAATACTTTTTCCCAGTCTGGGGTTTATGTTATAATTTTGTAAACAGCATTGTTCAAAGAGCAAAAGTTCTTAATTTTTTGAATCTGTCTGAATTTAGGAAACAAAGGCACATGGAGAGACTGTGCAGATGAAGACACCTCCCTCTTCCCAAATAAACCAGTGATATTTTTTGAGCACCGACTTCACATAAAACTCTAGGCTGAACCAATGAAAGCATAGAAACACCCACTTTAGAAAAAAAGTAGCAATAGTAATTCAGTAGATTCTATAATTTCATTAAATGACATCCCACACTATGATATTTTGCCATTATAGACACAGCTATAGATAAATATTTTACTTAGGGAAAATGTGTAACCATGAAATGGCATTTCCCTTGGATCAATAAATTTATTTGAATTCTACCATCTGCAACCTTTATACCTTTGAGGTTTATAAGTGAAAAATGTTACTAGTTACTTGGTATGTTTAATATGTTAGCACTGGGAAAAGTTGCCTTTTATTTGACATTGGTGGAATAAGAAGTCTAAAGCATTAAAGAAATATAATACAGTCAACTCTAGACAATGTTTATAAACCAGATTTTTAAAGCTACTTTTCAGCCCTGACTGGTGTGATTCAGTGGGTTAGTCATCTTAGGGCAAACCGAAAGGTTGTCGGTTCCATTCTTGGTCAGGGCACATGCCTGGGTTGCAGGCGAGGTCCCCTGTTGGGGGCGTGCGAGAGGTAACCAGTCATGGTTTGTCTGTACTATTTCTAAGTTCTCTTGCATTCATTTGTTCTTTCCTTGAGTATTTTTCTCAGGGCTTCTTGAAGGTAATCTGGTCTCCATCTTCAAGGAACTAAAGTTTATCTTTGTTGAATCAGATTTTGCTTGTATTTTTTCTTTTAAAACTATTCTTACTGGTCCTGGCCAGGGAGCTCAGTTGGTTAAAATGTGGAACCAGTAAGCCAAGGTTGCGTGGTCCATCCCCTGGCAGGGCACGTATAAAAAATAACCAATGAACTCATAAATAAGGGGAACAACAAATTGATGTTTCTTTTTCTCTCTCTCCCTCTCACTCGCTCTCTTTCTTCCTCTCTCTGTCTAAAAATCAACAAATAAAAATTAAAAAACCTACTTTTACTGTTTTAACTGTTTTTGTTAAAAAGTATAAATATTTAAAAATTTGGAAACATCAAAAATTAATCTGTTTCCTCATTAAAAATAAAAAATACATAGTCTCTCCAGAGATACCCTGATGAACTACATATGCTGTGTGTTTATTTTTTTTAAGGAATAAGAAAATCCCCCAGTTGGAATGCCTGTTCCATGCTGGGGAAGGAATAATTGGAAAACAGGAGTTCATCTTCTTGAGGTGTTTGCCTTTGACAATGAAAAAAAAAGATTAAAAAATTCTAAATTCTAAAGGAAAGGCTCCACGGTGACATACAGTTATTTCACTTTTCCCCCCAAGTTGTGCCCCGTTAGTGCCTTCATGAAATCAATCCATGTCACTGGTATCAAGTGACTGGTATCAAGGTTTGGGAGAGGGAAGCATGTCAGAATTAGAGCACAAAAAATCTGACTGACTCTCTTTAAACAAGTGTCTATTTTCCTAGTTCAGGACAAACTTTAGGTTCTTACAAGGCCTAACAAAATTAAATATTTATTCTGGTATCATTGATAATAAAATTTCAATATTGTGCTGCTTTCAGTTGAAGAGCCCCTGAAAAAATGATATGGTATTGGGTATCTGATATTTAAATATCAGCTGTACAGGAGAAAAATTGCTTTTCTCTAAATTGTTTGAATAATTGATACATCATTATAGAATCACAGGTAATCAAGAATTAATGAACTAGAGAAACCATCTTACCCATTCCTCTCATAGGTACAGAGAGATGAAAAAAATGATTTTATTTGGAAAGATTTTTGAAAGGGAGTCCTTAACACACTTCATTGTTTGAAACAATTATTCAATAACACTCTAAGCCAGGTAATGTCTGAAACCCAGGTGTCTGCCTTGTACTTGGCATTGATTCCCCACTGCTATGGCCGCTGTACTCTGTGTGGGACCCCCTTATGCACCTGAAACCTCCCCTGAGGTTTTCCCAGTACTTTAACCATCTTGAGGGCAGTATTCTGAATCTTCTTGGAATACTCCATGTCTCCTTTGCAGACCCTAATGTGGGCCACTGCATCTTGAGCAAGGTCTGACTAGAGCTGATTACTACGGAGGAAGTGATTGCTTTTGTGCCTCTTAATATTTGAATTGTTTCATAAACATTACAGCATCATGTTACTTACTGCCAGTTTATTACTCACTGTGAACCTTTAATCATTTCTTCCCCGCACTTACTTATTTTCAGCTTATATTTCTGTACTTTGAAAGTCTTTACTTGTGTCTCTTCCCCTACTCACTACGAAGTTGGAGACCAACCTGCGGCGTGATGGAAGGTGCTACTACCTGAATGTTATGTCTCTCCAAGATTCACACCTTTGGACCCTAACCCCCAATGTGATGGTGTGAGGAGGTGGGGCCTTTGGGTTTGAGCCCTCCTCAATGGAATCCGAGCCCTCATAAAATAAGCTCCAGAGAGCTCCCTAGCCCCTTCTGTCACGTGAAGATACGACAATAAGTCTCCACTTGAAACAGAGCCCTCACGCGATCATGTCGACAATCTGATCTTGAACTTCCAGCCCCCAGAACTGTGAGAAATAAGTTTCTGTTGTTTATAAGTCATCCAGACTGTGGTAATTGGTTATAGCCATCCAAACAGCCTAAGGAGAACTTGATGTGTTGGCAGAATGTTCATTTTTTCTATATTATCTTTCTGTTACCCAAAACACAATATGGAAACCAAAAAACTGAAAAGATGGAGAGAATGTCAGAATCCACTGAGAGGCATCGAGAATGGTAAGAAGGAACCCGATAGCAGCATCATGCCTTAAGTCCAGACTGTCCATAGACAATCTGCAAGAGTAAGTGCAAGCAGGAGTTCTGCTTGTGATGGAGGAATTTGGGGTTCCAAGTGATTATGGCACAGATATTTAAGGCAGATCAACTAACTGAGTGGTCCAACCATTCAATTGCGTTTTCATGCTCTTGGGTATTTCCTAAATTATAGTTTCTGTGATTACAAAGAAAATTATAACTTAAGTTCCAGACATTGGTCTGTATGGACCAATATAGACCAATTCTACTAGCAAATCTACTTGTAATGTTAAGACTAAATTATATTAATGGCATTTCTTTAATATATCAGGAAAAATACGTGCTATCTACTACATGTAAATGTTCCATTGGTCTAATAATGGATTCTTTTGAGAATCTGCACAATTATTTTGTGTGGATTACAGTTACAATTATGTAATACTTAGGTGTTTTCATAAATTGGCCTCTTCATAATCAGACGCTAAGTGCGCTGCCTGACATACGTGGAGATGATACTGTTGTGATAATAATAATCTGGGTTTTATAGTTGGAGGTAATGGATTCACCCTGATCTACTTCTGTTCTCTTGTTTAGGAGAGTGCGTTTGTGACCAAATAAATCTTTAAAATGTCTGGCCAAAATTAATGAAGCATTTGTGGATGTGAAACAAACTTAATGCATGGAAATGAAATTCAGAAGTTTATAGAATATTTTGCATTTAAAATTCTACGGCAAGGCTTTCTGATTTGCATTTTTAATGAGAACCCCTGAGTTCATCACCCAATTGGGCGTATACACACACACACTATACTTACGAATATATAACTGCCATAATTTTGGCAGCAGGAGGTGGCCTGACGTGCGGACTACAGCACATCATCACAGGGCTAGGCCGTGTCTGTGTGTGTAGCAGCACAGAGCAAGATTGGCCAGTTCTGATTGGTTGTCCTCAGTCCAAACTGTGTGGTGATTGAATTTGGTTTTAATTCTCTCTTCCAGACTCTCTTCCTTTCATCTGCCTGACCTTGTGGTCCTCAGTTACTTAGTACTGAAGCTGTTAACTGGTCGCTTATATTCTCCCACTAAGACATTAGCGCTTGGCCCGCTCTCCTTCCCGACCCACATGCCCCCCCTTCTCTCTGCCCCATCCCGACAGGTCTGCCCTGTGTCTGTCAGTGTTCTTAGATGATGAGAGCTAATGTGATGTTTTTTTAAAAAGTGAGCCATTAAATTCTTCACCTACAATGGTTGGTATTATGGGAGTTTAGATACTGAACTAACCTGATGAGATTGTTGGAGAGATGTTTTGGGGGTAGAGAGTGATTTGGATATATGTGTGTTGTGCCTATAAATTCACATACTTCCTTCACACATTTGGCTAACTCAGAAGCAAGGCTGGGAGCAAAGCAGGAAGAGCAGTTGGTTTTCCAGAGCCCATGGTGTTGTCTCACAAATGGTGCTTTTTCATTTTTAATGTTATATTCATTGACTTGGCGATATTTAATAGCGTCATTGAAAGACTATAGAGAAAGCAGAGTGGTAGACATGAAGTCAACATGCTGGAGAGGGTCAGCGTTTTTGCTTCCTCTCCAGTCAGGTGAGCTCCACCCCAGCTACTTCCCCCTGAGAGCCCCTCCTCCTGGTGTTAGAACTGGAACTGGTTTGGAACTAACTGTGCCCATCTATTAGATGATTAGATCTGATTTGTTTTGGGAAACCTTGTAGCTTCCAGAGCATTCATTCCTGGTATGTGTCAGCTCCAATGGAAAATTCACTGACCAGGAAAGCTTGTCTTTCAATGTGCATGTATCGGCAGAGTTTGACTTCTATTGACAGAAGAGAGATGGTTTTAGGCATTATTCTGTTGCTAAGGAACTATTAATTTAGAAAGAAAGGCAAGGTCTCTGGATAATTCTGGATCTAGCTATTCATTTAACAAATTTTAATTGAGCATTTGTTAAGTTAATGTCCAAAAGATAGAGTTGAGGAAAAGAGACATGAGCATTTAATAAGGTTACACTTTATTGGCACTAGAGTCCTTTATAAGATTTAAATCATGATAAAAATTACCTATCAGTTATAATTTACTATGAATAGTCACCCAATCAATATTTAACAAGCACCTGATATTTTCTAAGCACTGTTGGTGATGCTGGTGACATGGGAGGGTATAACGGTGCACAAAAGATAATTTTTATACTTGAGGAGTTTGCAATCTCGGATAGACAGTTATTCAAACAAATAGTCAAAATGTCAAAATTAAACTCCATGAGAGAGGCAAGTACAAAGTGCTGCAGGTCCATTAAGATGGATGTTCACTACTACCTACTTGTGAAGGTCTAGGCAGGCCTCCAGTGAGGAGAGGGTGTTTGGTTTGGAGTTGAAGGACGAGAGGGAATCTATAAGGTGGGAGACAATCTGGGTAGATGGCATTTGTAGAAAATCGAAGGCAAGGAACTCCAAGGATGGAGGTAATTTGCAAGGTGTGGAATGCTATGAATTCATTTGCGTAAGGGCAGATGGGATTAATTTTGCACGTGAAATTTATCTAGCTACATACCTTTCCTCCAATTAACACAAAAGACCAGTTCTTTTCCTTCATATAGGGGCTGATTCTGGTCATAATACCTTGGCTTTCACAGATAGTTTGCATATTCTGCTTATTGGAAATCAACACTATCTTTGCATTTGCATAAAATAGCTCTCATTTAAGTGTAGTCACCAATAATGAGTGAGAAATAATGCATAATAAAATAAAATAGAAAATATTTATAGTAAAATAACATGAAATTATCTCTTTGGACGATAGATGTTATCACCTAGTAAATTTCTGAAAATGCTCAATGCCCATAAATGCTCACATGTCCTTGTTTTTATCTCTGTATTACCTTTTTCAAACACAGCTCTTGAAAAATTCCCAACTATGTTCTTTTTCTATGCTGTGATTCCTTGAAGATCTGGATATAGAAGTCCAAGGGCACACCTGGCCCAGAGAACTGGACAGAGAAACCACATGCTGGCACAACTGACACTCCACCAAGCACATTATGGCGGGTCGGCAAATGTGAATTCAAGTTGCAGCAGAGAAATGTCTGCAAAGACTTGCAATCTATTTTCATGGCACTAAATGTCACATTTTTTCCCTTTAGAAAGAAATATTCCTGTCATTCAACACCTGTAAAATTCAGGTCCTTAACATTCTGTGATCTTGTAATTTTGCACTTGACACAATTGGAGTTTTCCATTTTTTTTTCTCTTAAACTATAGTCTCTACCCTTCATTTCTTCAAACTCACAATCTATAAGACTTTGTCATTGATATTCTCTCCTCATAACCCTCTGTTACTTCTTTATTATGACCCTATCATGCCAGGACTCCCTTACCTACAATTTGCCCCTTAAGATCCCCTAATTTCTCTTCATCCATATTTTTCCATTCATTTCCCTTTCTTTCTCATGGTTTTAGAGACCCTGAACTCCTTTGCTTTCTCATCATTCACTAATTAGCATGTCTCCATGGTAACAGACGGTTGCAGAGCAGGAATCATTCTCTGTACCAGCTACTGCTGAGTAACCTCTGGGCCTAGCAAGGAGGGGCCTTGACCTGATTAAGATAAAGACTTTTCTCTTCTTGGCAGGAGAGGATCCATACATTTCAGAGAAGACCCTGTTTCCTAGGGGAAAGAATAAGTCAATTTGGTTGAAAAGGAGTATATACTTGGACTCAGGCATGCAAAATCAAAGTATGAAAAAACTAAGAAAATATTGAAGATGTAGGAAAAATATCTAATGCTGACACTCTGCTTCTAGTTTGTAAAGATTAGCTGTGCTTTGATCTGGAAGATGCTTATGAAGCAACTGGTAGCAAATATTTGGTAACATTTACCTTCTAATTTTACATGTACAGTTCAATAAAAGCATATCACAGGACTGACTCTAAGACAGAGAACAACCCTACTTCCAGATTTTTTATGTTTATCATTATTTAAAAAATTTATGTTTACTGTTTTAAGCTATGGGTCAACCCATTATTACATATTAACTAAGCAGTTATAATGGCATTAATAAAGAATTTACTTTTGCAGTTTTTTATGTTATATGGCATTATACGGGGAGAGACCCCCCAAAAAACAAAAATTATCTTCTGAAGGGTGGGCCCCTTGTATTTCAGGCTTCCCCCACTAGGTGAGTGTTCTAGGCACCCAACTGTATCAGTGTACCAGCTGGTGTTGTGAGAGGCTGCATTCGGTTTCAGTGAATTTTTTTTAAAGACTCTTTCAACACGTTTGCCCATTTCATGATGGGTGATTTATGAGTGCACCTGCTCACACCACGCTGAACATTCAGCAGTTTTGGACCCAAAATGGCATGACCCCCATGCCCCACCCTCCGTACTCATCCGATCCTGCCCCGAGCAACATTTTTGTTTCCCCAGATGAAAAGTCCTTAAAGGGAGATGTTTTGCCAACGCGGATGAGGTGAAACAAAAAGTCAGAAGCACGAAAAGGCATCAAAATTGAGGAATTCGAAAACTGTTTTGAGCAGTGGAAAAAACATCTTGATAGCTGTATTGCATCAAATGGAGAGTAGTTTGAAGGTGACTGAAGTTTAAACATGTAAAAATAAATACACAATTTTTTATAAATAAATTTTGTTTTTTGGGGGGGTCCCCCTTGGATGTTACACGTAAGAGAACACTTTTCCTATATATTTTCTTAGAGTTAAGAGGCTATAAAAGATATTATTTGTTATAATTTATTGAGCACCTGTTATACTTTAGACACTGTACTATGTGATTTTGTGTATATTGCCTCTAAACCTCGTGACAACTTTCCAAGGCAAGATACTATCATTTCAGCTTTGTGTATAAAGAAACTGAGGTTCACAGAGGTTAAGTAATGTTCTCAAGGTCCAAAAGCTAGTAAGAAAGATCCTGCCGTGGGATTCCCAGATACCTGAAACTGAGTCTGTGTACAGATGCGTACTACCTGTACCTCCCTGTAGGAAGATGTTTTTATGAGAAGTAGAAAACTGTAGAGATACCGAGCTGGGGACTCTTGTTTTCATAGGAAAACACTGATCACTGAGAGCGAGAGGCTGGAGTGTGAGGTCTCCTCTGTCGGGAGGCGCAATAGCTGAGGGGTGGTGACCAGAAGCAGCAGCAGTTTTTGCTGGCTGTCAGGAGTGAACTGTTTTAGCACACAAAGAGTAGGAGAGTAGGAGTCTCCTCACTGCAGGCCCACTAGTCATGATGGAAGCTTGTGCAAGCTGGCTGAGAGCACTCTGTCCCCGATGCTCTGAGTCTGAGCCCGACACTGTCCTCTGGGAAGCGGGCTCCTGATGCTGAGTGGGGATGGAGAACTTGTGTTTGCTGGAAGAGCGCTGACCTTTCATCTTCTCTCCTCAATGTTTATGTTTAAAAACATCCCTTTTTCAGACTTGAATGAGATGTTACCAGTTTGTTTACTACATTCCATCAACTGAAGGTCAACTTCTCAAATTTAATTAAAACCATGGAAACTACTGTCTTCTTTCAATCTGTGAACAAAATGTCTGACATCGAAGGAGAAAAATACGTTTGTTGGGTTGACTTCTCTATGCCAGTGACTGTGCAGAGTTCTTTCATATGCTGTGGGTGGTGGCTGTGAGCATGCACCTCTCTGATTTCCTTCAGCAGTAAGAGGGGTCGTCAGGCCCCAGGTGCTGTGCTCGGGGTCCTTCACTAGGTTTGCAGGGAGGCTGGAAGGGTTCTGGTTACTACTTCTGATGTGACGTGTGTGTGAACAGGAAGTTTCTCCACCACACCAGGACATTTTTGGACACTAGCTGCGTGAGGTAGGATTCAACTTAATTCTGACACTGTCTTCCTGAAGATAGTGTCGGATCCCACAGGTTAAGGACTCAGTCCTTCGAGACTGCCTGCCTTACCGCTTCAGCTTCTGATGCCAGCTGCAAGCCCGGGTTGTTCCTGGTACTTCTGACTGACTGGCTATAGAGGTTCTCATGACTCCCTCCTTGGGTTTGATTAATTTGCCAGAGCAGCTCACAGGACTCAGAAACATGTTACTTATTAGATTACTGGTTTATTATTAAAAAATATAACTCAGGAACAGCCAGATGGAAGAGATGCATAGTGCAAGATATGGGTAAAGGGTTCAGATCGTCTACTCCCTCTTCTTGTACACCACTCATCCAGAATCTTCATCAGTTCACCAATCCAGAAGTCCTCTAAACCTGCCCTTTCAGGTTTCTATGGAGACTTCATTATAGGGGCTTGATTGCTGAATTGTTAGCCTTGGCCATTGATCTCAATCTCTAGCCTAGGAAATTCCAAGGAGCTTTGTTCCGAAAACAGGACTAAGACCAAACACTATTATATGTTTCTCATTATCAACCACAGCATCACAAGGCCACGCTTCCCAGGGGCTACTCCCCACCCATGACCGAGCACTGCAGGGGTGTCTAGTCAGCTCTGATTCTGGAAGACGGAGAATTCTCTGAGGAGTGGCTGAAGCTTGGAGTACTTCCCACTGCTGTCACTAAACTTCCTTAGAACTACAATGAAGACTCTTCCGTCCACTCTGGCTGGTTTGGCTCAGTGGATTTAGTGCCAGCCTGCAAACCAGAAAGGCCACCAGTTCAATTCCCAGTTGGGGCACATGCCTGGGTTGTGCGCCAGGTTCCCAGTAGGGGGCACTCGAGAGGCAACCACACATTGATATTTCTTTCCTTCTTTTTCTCCCTTTCTTCCCCTCTCTCTAAAAATAAATAAATAAAATCTTTTTTAAAAAAGGCTCTTCCATCCAACCATCTTTCTTTGCTTCTCTACTTTACAGGGGCCGAATGCCTTTTGGTCTGAGGCCTCTCCTGGCCTCTACTTGCTCCCTCCTCACTTCACTTCACATTGTTTCCCCTAAGGAACTTTTCTGATGCCTGCTTCTTGAAGGGATCTCCATCAATACATGGTCTAATTCAACTTTCTCAATCTTATGAGCTATTTATGATGACAAGAAATTGAGTCTCAGGGAGTTTGAAGTACTCACTTAGATCACCCTGCGAATTAGGGGCAGGTTTGAAACTCCTGTTTGCTTCAGTGGTCTGCTGACTCTTCTTACTGTACCCTCCTGCCTAGCGTGCCTGATTGAACCCACTGCTACTTCAAGCGTTGCTTTGCCTGTTGACAAGTTCTATGGGAAAAAAATAAGTAAAAAATGTTCACCGTTTTTCTTGAATAACTTACAGGTTTCGCTTTCTCATACGTATCACAGAGACAGAGCTGTATGGCTACATGAATATGTTGTTTTCCTTTTTTGTTTTTCCTTACACCCCTTTTTAGATACATCAGAGCTTCAAGTGCTGTAGCTATTTTTCAGAGATAACATGTGAATTTGTGACATTCCCTGTGGAGTTTGAGGTCTAGGAACCAATGAAGAGATCACAATGAAACACGAGCATTAGGTTTGCGAGTGATAGAGTAATTACTGTCTGAAGGTCTGAGCATTGTTTAAAAAACAGCTCTTCTCATTTGGATCAGGCAGCGGTGGGAGTTTTCCGAAGGCAAGACGGCCTCCCTGGCAGGAGTAAAAGCTGAGTACAGAGTGGGGCTGCAGGCTGCTTGTGTTACCGTGGCGGCCAGCAGCAACAGCCATGGTAGCCAGCTTCGGGGGGAGCTCCAGCAAGGGTAACGACTCCTAATGAATCGAAAGCCCAGTGGGGAAGCGAAGAAAACAAAAGGAGACTTTTGTTTTTAATGCGCCCGCCTCTCTCTCTCTCTCTCTCTCTTTTTCTTTTTTCATTTGGGGTAAAAAAAAAAAAGTGCAGTTTGCTGCAATTCACTACTAAACTTGGCGAGGGTTCAAAAGGACAGGAGCCTGAGGACCTTCACTTGAAAGATGCTGCCTCTAAGGCCTCCGTGCCCAGAGAGCACTGACTTGCTTCCCTCTGTACTCGACAGAGACCCTTTCTTGTGACCCAGGAAACCTGATCCTTCTCAGAGTCGTGCCACTGGTGCTGTGGGTGCCACACGCTGCTGACCCATTCTCTTTGTCTGGTCGGGGGGGAGGGGAAACAAGCACAGACACCTTGACCTTTGATTTATTTCCCCCAATGAAATAAATTTCTGCTGCACAGTCTGAGTTCAGAGACAGAGGCCACCATTGTTGCTCTCATCCTGCCTCAAGGTTCCTTTTAACTTGGTAGTGTCCTGCTTACCTCTCCAGCTTCATAGCTTCTTCACATCAAAACAACTGTGTTTTCCATTCTAGAACCTTCCTCTTGCCCCACATTAACTCCCACCACACGTTTTGCCTCTGCAGTGCGTGTCTAATTCCGCTCAGTTCAAATGAATTGTCTTCAGTAAAGCCGTCCCTGACCTCTTCAAACTCAATTAAATACTTCATTTTCTGCACATTTCAGTCATTTTGTTGAACTGAAATTAATTTTACTTCTCTTTGAAGACACAGATTCAAATTCAACACATTTTGTCTGAGTGAGTACTAAGTGCTTGGCACTGGCATTATCACCATATAGTGCTTCTTGAATTTTTATTTGACAAAAATGTTAGAGAAGGAGATGATTCTTTTGGGTAGAGATGGACTAATATGCATTCTGAAATTATTGAACTGTTGGCTCTTCAGAATACAGGTGAACATAGAGATGAGGGGCATTTTTAGTCACTGCCCACGAACAAAACAAAACAAAATAACAAAAACTGTTGCCGTTTAAGGTTTCTGAGTTCCTCAGAACTTTTTGAAAAATGTTGTGGAATATTGTGAACTCCCCTTCCAGGGACCCTCTGCCTCTCTAGGGCAGATATTAATCATCTGTTTCATGGGTCTTTTGGGAAGATGCATTATTGGATCACACTTGTGAGCTCCACGGGCCTCCAGACTCCATGAGTATGAGCAGGTCCTGCTCTGCGCGGCCCCTGAGCCACGAGCAACACCATGTCAGGCACTCTTTCTGCTTGTAAGGGTGCAGGTGACAGCCAGCCTACCTACACAGTACAAGAAACTCCAGTGTTTAATGCCTAGAGGACTTTTTATTTTCTTACACCCTGCTCTAAGCCATGAGAAGTGGATGACCAGTTCCATGAAATGATTAACAATAAAAAAGAGCTTTTATTTTTCTCTAATATAACTGTCAAAAATATCTTTTGAAATTGACAACTCTGCTTTTTACTGACATCAGAGATAGTAGGCTGGTAAACTGTAGCCTACAGGCCAGATCCAACCTGCTGCTTGTTTTTCTAAATAAAGTTTTTTTGAAACACAGTTAGACCGTTAATTTACGTACTGTCCATGACTGCTTTCATGTTGTGATGGCAGAGTTGAGTGGCTGCAAGAGAAGTTATATGGCTTACAAAGGCTAACGTATTTACTCTCTGGTCTTCTGCAGAAAATGCTTGCTAAGTCCTGACATACCAATCTAAGGACCTTCCAGAAACCTGAATGCAAACTTTTTCATATCCAGTTCTGATCCGGAGTTTGACTAAGAGAGTATTTTTTTCAGGTGTGTTTCAGGAAAGCAGTGCTTCTCCCTGAGCCATTGGTAAGTGTATAATAAATACTACGGGCACTCTCTGTCTTACGATGGGTTTTGCTTCTTTCTCGCGTAGCTTTGGTTACCAGGATGTCCTGACTCAAAACTGAAGTCCTTCTGTGTAGGACGCACCTATCCTTGCTCACTTTTAATTTTACCTACTCCTAAGTCCTCTTCTCTCCGATTTCCTCACTGTTGATTTTAGGCTGATGACTTCTTATGTATGTACTTTTTTTTTGAAAAAGATTAGATATAAATAAATATGAAAGTAATATGCACTCTGTGTTGCTTGCTTGTTTATGTTCTTTAAATCTTCATGTAAGTGAGATCATATGTTATTTGTTTTTCTGTCACTGACTTATTTCACTCAGCGTAGAAACCTGCTAGGCCCATCCATGCTGTCACAATTGGAAGGTCTCATTCTTTTTTTACACATTGAGGGAGTGCTTTGTGAAGTATATGATTGTGTACCACTATGCTGTATGCCTGAAACTAATGCAAAATAGTACTGAATTAAAAAAAAAACTACAAATTTTTAAGGGAGAAAATAATAAAAAAATTAAAAATAAACTGAAGAAAAGAAATATGTACTCTTTGAACTTCTGCATTCTACTGTATAGAATTCATTGCTTATATGTCTGCCTCTACCTTGCAGCTTAAAAACTCGGAGGCACTGACTACGTCATAATGTGCTTTACACGTAGCACATATTCAATGAATATGTGGGGGTTTTGTGTGCTTATTTTTGTTTTGTTCATTTGTTAACAAATTAGTTTTAGAAAATGTTTGTTTCAAAAATGAGCACATTGTCCATTAGCCAAGATGTGGAAGCAACCTAAGTACTCACTAACAGATTCTTGGATAAAGATGTGGTATATATACGTATAATAGAATATTACTCAGCCATTAATAGAATGAAATCCTACTACGGATGGACCTAACGGGTATTATGCTCAGTGAAATAAGTCAGTCAGAGAAAGACATTTACCATATGTTTTCTCTTATATGTGGAATCTAATGAACAAAATAACTGAACAAGCAAAATTGAAATAAACCCGTAGATACAGAGAACAGACTGATGGTTGCCAGAGGAGAAGGGTGTTGGAGGACTGGGTGAAAAAGGGGAAGGGGTTAAAAAGTACAAATTGGTAGTTACGAACCAGTCATTGGGATATTTGGTACAGCACAGGACATATAGTCAATAATACTGTAATAACTATGTGTGGTGCCAAATATCAGGTGCAACACTTAGTGAACTATATGATTGTTGTTGAACCACTATGCTCCAGACCTGCAACCAATACAAAATAACACTGAATGTAAGCTGTAGGTGAAAAATAAAGTTTAAAAATAAATAAATAAATTCATGTTGAACAACAACAAAGAAGATGACCACATTGCAACTTAAGTTAATTGGCTGCAGTTAGTATACAAAATAGTCTCTTGCCCTGACTGGCGTGGCTCAGCGGGTTGGGTGTTGACCCACAAACCGCATGCCTGGGTTGCGGGCCAGGTCCCCAGATGGGTCTGTGGGAGAGGTAACCAACTGGTGTTTTTCTCACACATCAATGGTTTTCTTCCTCTCTCCCCTTCTCTTCCTTTCTCTCTAAAAATGAGTAAATCAAATCTTCTTTTTAAAAAAGGTGAAATTAATAAAAAATAGTCTTTTTAAGGTGCCTAAAGTTGATTCCTTGGTTAAAAACTTTACTTGCTTTTCACACTTTTATTAATAAAAATAATAATGAGGAGGAATGTCACTCTTTTTTAAATGCCTAGTACTACCCAGTGCTATGTGTACGTTGCTGACCTTATTCCTTACAGCAGTGTGTAGTGGGCCTTGATACTTCCATTTCACGAGACTGTGAAAAGAGGCTCGGACAGGGTGCTTGCCTGGAGGGAATGCACAGAGCTACGGCCGCCAGTGCCTGCCTGCAGGAGTCTGGCAGGTGATGTCGGTGAGTGAGGCAGGTGGGTGTCCTTCAGTGTGGAGTCATGGGGACCAGTGAGCTTGCGCTTTGTCCAAAGGGGCAGCTGCTCCTCAGCTGTTGCACTCAAACGTCAGCTTGCTGATACTTGAGTTTCCAGTATCTCAGAAATCAGGAATCCCAGCTGTCACTGAAATGTCTTAACTCTCGAAAACACTGCTCAGGCACAATGAAGCATGCTGTGGGTCAGGCTTGACCACCGTGCCGCCAGTCTTCAAACCCTGGATGAAGACCACAGAGGCTGGGGCAGACTGCTTAGGCCTGAATCCTGACTCTACCACGTTCTGAGTGACTCTGGGCAACGTCACCTCTCTAAGCCTCAGTTTCCACCAGCTGAGACGAACGGTGGCACTGACTTACACCTAAGAGTTCAAGACACTTAAACGAGAGCACACACATCACTATCAGACTACTGTCTGAAATGTTGATTTCAACCATATTTTGACTTCTTGGGGAGTTGTGGTCAAATGGTAAGCCCGTGCTTGTCACACGGAGCACATATATTAAATGATTACATACTCATTAGGATTATGGCTTAAGGATCTATAGCTAGTAATTTTATATCTAGGATTTGCAGCCAGGTCTTTATAACCACAAAATGCACCCGTTTCCCGGTATAATCCTCTTTCTCATAACTCAGCGTTCTGTTTTGTTTTGTTCCTAGGCCTAGTTTTCCACTTGTTTATCACAATAGGGCCTGGTAACAGCTTTCTGAACCATGTAAGCTTTTTTTTTTTTTTAACCAAAAACATGTAACTCATTAGACAAATGATTGCTCTCACTTTGACTCAAAAAAGTTTTTAAAAAAATTATCTCGATTGGCTCTAAATTTAAAAAGCTAAATTTCTTATAAAGACACATATAGTTTTCATTGATCTCAGTTGGGGTCAAGAATCCAAAGATGAAATGTAGCCTGAAGAATTTTAATTTTCTGTTTATTTACAGCAGGAGATAATGAAAATGGTATGTTTTCTTAGAGTGTATCAACATTAAGTTTTCTTGCTAGCTGGATCAAGTACAAAATTCTGACTGAAGTTCAAAGCAACGAATTTCTGCATTTCACTGGAAGACATGAAGATGTTTCCTTGTAAATGAGCAAACATAGCCGTAGGCATCAAAGCCAACAACATTGAGTAGGAGGAAGTGTTTTAATGAAGCGGAAAGAGTAGCCAAATCTGCAGCACAGCTGATAAATAGCTCTTAACCTGTATCTTCTCATCTCATATTTTTCTATTAAGGGAAATGGTTAGTATAGTAACAGTATTTTTTCTAATAAGATATTTTTTATAGAAAACTTTACATATTAACCTGCAGGGTTAGTCTATTCTGAAAGAGTTGGGTAAAACACTGGTGTCTTGATTAACAGTAGCCGTATAGAGCATAGCACTGGCTTTGTAAGTGGAGGACATAGGTTCTAATCTCAGCTTTGCACATAAAAAACTGTGATTTAGGATGATTCACTACCTGTATGATAATCGAAGATAATAAATCTTAACTACCAAGAGTGAGAATATTTGTGGAAGCATTTTGTTTCTAGATAAAAATACACTGGTATTCCTATAGTTATTTTTATGTTATGATGGTGATGGTAGCATATGTGACATTATACTTCCCTACTAAGGAATTCAATAGTTTCAATTATTTACATAACAGACACATTTATTTGTATTCATTTTGATTTTGGCCTCACAGAAACAGGTCAGCTGAGATGGTTTGCGTTTTTCTTTTTCCCCTGAGAAGTGAGGGTAACTTGGCTGGCAATAAAGAAAGTAAAAATGAGGGGCTTGAAGAAAGAACAAGAAGGTTGGAATAAGTAGCCTAGGAATGTAAATAAGTAAATGAAAGTTTGGGTATAAGTAAATGAAATGTTAAGCAGACTGAGGACCCTGGTTGTGTGTAACTTGGGTGGCTCGATTAGCTAATTTTTTCTTTTACATACATATAAGATATATGTATATAAGTGTGTATATGTATGTATGTATGTGTGTGTGTATTTCAACATTACCCTGTAATCTGGGAACAGGAGCAGAGAGCAAATGATGTGCATTCCTACATTACTGGTTGTTGTTTAGGGGGATTCAGGAAGAGGGAAAAAGATAAACATATCGAGGGTTTTGGAGAGGAAATTCTTTACGACAATGTGTTTCAAAAATACTGAGAAAGGTAATGAGAAGTGAAGGTCTAAGGGGACTGATAGTTGTATGTATATGTAGAAGGATGTATATACTTTAGTAACTTTTTGTGAAAGCCTGTGAGTGATAAACTCTCGTAGTCTTTGATGTCTGAAGAGGTTTTTATTGTGATGATTATGATAGGTTAGCTGGGTATAAAGCTATAGGTTGACTTATTTCTTCTCAGAAATTTGAGAAATAATATTGTATTTAGGCATATGGTTTGCTGAAGGGAAATCTGCTGTTTAACTGTTCTTTCACTGGTAGATTATCTTTAGTAGCTTTAAAGATTTTATCTTACTGTGCTTAGGCATGGGATTAGTTTTATGTATTCTAGAAATCAGGTATGTCTTCAATTTTGGAACATTCCTGACTATAGTTCATTATTTTTTATATAATTTTCTTCTTCTGAAATGCCTATTAGACATGTTGAAGATCCTCATTCTATCCTCCATGACTTTTCAAAGAGCTATTTTGGTCTATCTATGATGTATTAAGGTTAATTTTCATAATATTATAAAATTATGAAATTCAGTGAATTATGTCCTGTCTAGCTCTTAGCTCATTTTTTTTGGTTCTAAAACAAATTTCCATGAAAAATTTTAAAATACTATGTTTTAACAAGTTATTTCCATATCAATTCTTTTCTTTTTCATTTCTGCCTGATTTTATTTTATATATATTTTTTCATTTCTAAACTGTTTTAAAAGTTTATAGTGCACAAATGTATAATTTAGTTGTCCTAAGGATAATATCTTTATTTTAGAAAGTATTTTTGAAAATAAATGTATTTTAGAAAATACCTTTATTTTGTTTATAAATAAAATACCTTTATTTATAGGGCCACCTCCCCTCCTTTTCCCAGTATTTTATATATTCTTTGAAAAAATATATATCACATATAACCTATATTATTGCTCTGCATTTGGAGTGGAATTGATACACCAAAGTGTGAATGTTGTTTTGCCTCGACCAGAAGTCAGATTCGGGGCTCATGGCTGCAGCGAGGTGAAGGTCAAGTTGGAGGTGAAGAAGAATTGGAAGCTGCACGGGTGCCATGGAGGTGGAGAAGGGAAGAATGATTTTCAAACCAGTAGGCAGCTGTCCTAGAGATTTCCAAGTCTGCTTTCTTATTCAGGATTCTGGGGACTAGGGGTGTGTGAGAAAAAGCTGCAGGGCAGTTATCAATTAAACCAAAGGTGTTCATGGGTCCGTTGACTTAGGGACATTTTTTCCTAATGGAGTAGAAATCGCTGAGAGACATCAATTAGAACCCAGGTGTGGTGTGGCAAAGTGGACGCAGGATGAGGAGAGATGAAGGATCAGGCTGAAACACACCCTGAGCTGTCCTTTGTCATGAGGAGAGGAGGCACTGTACACTTAAAAGATGTACAGTAGTGGCAATGAGACTTTAGAAGAAGAAGGAAAAGAGATGGGGCTTAATCTGTTCAAGTAATTGTAGAACAACTTCAAAAGACACTAAGTAAGTCAGGGAGTCAAAGAAAAGTAAATGTTTTTCTGTTATTCCAAATTCTGCTCAAAGCTGAATGGAGCCATGGAGGCGCGGCTTGGCCTGTGAAAGTTACCCAGACTGTTTCTCACTTATAAGGTTTGAGAGTCTAAAAAAATGGAGGAAAAATGACATTGATGTAAGAAAACACTTATGCCTTGTTTTAAAAATACATGACAGAATTCTTCTCCCATCAAGTTTGATTTTGTAAATATAGTAACATATTATTGTTAATTAATTAGTAATAGCAGCTAGCTGGATACTTGTATCCCCTTATAATTTAATAAACCAGAGTTCAGAGATCAAGGAGGCATGGCCTTATAATGCCTATGTAAGAGAAGCTTTTCATTCATCCACTTATTCATTTATTAATTCATTTCTTCATAATTATCTATTAAGGGCTTATTAAGTGCCAGGACATAGTCTATGCCCTGGAAGTACTTCAGTGAGCAAAAGTACCAAATTTGATTTGTAGTAAGTAAGAGTAGTAAAATAAGGAAATAGAAGTGTGTGTACTTTCTAAAGTCTTCCATTAGTGGTGGAAGAATAAGTACCAGGACCAAATTTGTTAACTACCAGTTTTCTGGCTCTTCCTTCAAATAATTCAATTTTGAAACAAAATATATTGAAATTGTGTATTAGTTTACACGTGGCTGCTAGGAGTTGGGAGATACAAAAATAAAGTAGGATTCCAGCCCCTAAGAAACAGATTTGAAGCCAGACAAACAACTACAAACAAATGGTACGATCGTGGCTATGATACAGCTAAATGCAGGAAGCTCTGGAGCCCGTGGTAGGTGTGGTTTCCTGAACTCGAAGGGGTAGACAAGGCTTTCTAGAGAAAACCCTGCAAGCTGCCTGGGAGTGAGGGAGTAGGGTCCAGGCTCGGGGGAATGGATGTGCCAAGATGTTCCCTCACTCACACTGTTCTAGTGCCATCTTGTTTCAATCCGCCAATCTTTTATTCCCATCTTTCCAGAATTAAGTCCTTTCTCTTCTAGGCACATGAGAAGGTTTTTCTTCACCAATCTCTCTTGTCCAACAGAAGGTACAACAGTGGTACCTTTGGGTGTGAAGTGGATATTGACTGGAAGGAAGCAAGGCAGAGACTTCTGGGGTGCTAGAATGTTCTAGATATTGACCTGGGCATTGGGTGCATAGGTATATACATACTATATGCATGCTAGACCTCAGTAAAGCAAGAAAAATTTCCAGCCCAAAGATCTCACGCATGTCAGTCCTATGGTATCACTTTATATGATACAATATTGCTCTTGAAGTCAGATGTATCCTGGTTTTGTTTGTTATTCTCTGTTAATTTCCTGTACAGTAATTTTTTCAGAGACCAGATTATACATGTGTCTTGAGACTTTGATTTTGCCTTAGGCTTATGCTCGTCCTCTGAGAAGGAGTCCTCATTCTTTGATTGGAGATACATGAACCCACACACAGGGTGCAATTCCTTTTATAATATTTTAGAAACTTCCCTCGCATGCAACTGTGGTCATGTGTTTTTGTTTCTCTCCTTGACTGCATTTCAAAGAGAATAATTCCACCATTTTTCTTATAGTGTCTGGGAGAGGGAGCTCTGCACACAGTCCGAGTACTCAATAAATATTGCAGAGAGGGAACGAGTGTGGAACAATCCAGAAAATATTTGTTTCTGTATGGATTTATGAGCTACATAGAAAAGAGAGGGAAAGACCTAAAGAGTACACTGAAGGTATCTTATTTCTTTCCTACCCCTTAAACAGATTAAAAAAGGAGAAGAAATAAAGCAATTTTGAAGTTTGATTGAGGAATAAAACACTCACGGAGCAAATTTGACTTATTCAAGTTTTACGAACCTCTGAATAGCAAGTTTAAGTAGATTTGCTGGAGCTTAGTTAGATATACGTGTCTGCCAAGCAAGAGAACTTTTAAAGAAAGGAGTTATTTGCATTTTCTCAGGTCAAGGGCTGAGTTGGTAACTCAGCTTTTGCTCCTAGAAAATATCAGGTAAAAAATGCCATTTATGTAGTAATTTTAGAACAACTTCAATAACAGATCTCATCACAGGTTAGCTGAACCTTCATATAAGGATAAAGAAAGCTAAGCTTGGATTCTTTCCACGTTTTTCAGAATGGTTCATATTTTAGGGTAGCCAAGGCACAGCTCATTGACTGCTTTGAAAACCCTCCAACAATAACAAGATAAACTGGCTAAGTGACTGGATTTTAAGTGTTCCCAACACTAGAAAAAATGGTAATGATGTGACTCAATAGGAATGTTAGCTAAAGCTACTATGGCAATTATATTGCAATGTAAATATATCAAACCAATATGTTGTACACCTTAAACTTACACAATATCACATGTAATATAACTCAATTAAAAAGAAACCAAAACAGAAAAATAAACCCTTCTAAGACTCTCGTTCTTGGTGACCTCTGGGCCCAGTTCTCTCTTCTTCCCACTGGGGCTGCCGTGGGGTCCGGAACCCCAGGAGCAGTGTGCCCGCCGTGGGCTGTGCCCATGTCCTTTAGGAATGCTCAGTCACAGCTTGTCTATCTTTAAACGCTTTTCCTCAGGAGTCTGATCTCTTCACCCACAGGTTACTTTTGATCCCGTACCCAAACTGTGCAGATATGTTTATTGATGCAGCCTTGCTAATGGGTGATGTTATTATACCACACTACCCCCTTTTACTTTCAATAATCAAATGTACATTAAAATGCCTTATTGTGGAAAACTGAGAAAACACAGTAATCTTTCTTTTACTCTTAAACATAGTTTAGCATATGCCCTGGCTGGTGTGGCTCAGTGGGTTGAGCACCGGTCTACAAACCAGAAGGTCGCTGGTTTGATTCCTAGTCAGGGCACTTTCCTGGGTTGTGGGACATGTCCCCAGTTGGGGGTGTGTGAGAGGCAGCCAATCGGTGTTTCTCTTTCTCTCTCCCTTACATTCTCCCTAAAAATAAATAAATAAAATCTTAAAATAATTTAGCATAAATAATGCTAAACAGATATGTTGGGAATGATTCTTATTATGTGACCGGAAAACTAGATGTAACACCTTTGATTCCAAATAAATGTTAAGTGGAATGCTGGGTAATTGTGAGTCAAACAATATTATGGTCAGCAAAGGAAACCTTACTAGTCAGAACTATAATTTTCTTCTGTGTTTGTAATGATTGCTGGAGAATTCTTGGGGGGAAGGTGTGACATTTTTCTATTCTCTTTGAAAAAGAGACAATGTAGCTTACATGATAAAATATTAACCAATAAAGTAATTAGAAATTAATTGGTTTGATTGGTGGCACTTAAATATAAATAAAGAGGATTAAATATATTATTTTATAGTAATTTGTTTCATGTAATTTTTCATTTAATTTTTCTAAGGTTAGTAAAAGAACCATAGAGTGCTGACCAATAAAATGCTTTGATCATATGTTAGTATTTTTCTTTTCCAAGAGAACCTGTATAAACTGATATTTCAAACATGAAATTGTTACACACATGAAAACTACAGGGGTAAATAGAAATGCAAAGTGTGTTCTTTTCGGACAGGGAGTTTTTCACACGTGAGAAGACATAGGACAGTGACTGGTAAAGGAAAATACTGGGAATACTCAGAACAGACAGATCCACCAAGGGGCCTGGAAAGGGGGCTGTTGGGAAGAGTATAATCAGAAAAAATTGCTTTAGAAAGCTGTCCAGAAAAATAGTAAAATAATCATAGCATGTTATTTTCAGAGTAGGTATTAATATGATTCATGTATCAAAAATATCACTCAAGAGAAAGGAAAAGAAGGGGATTTGATTAATAATTTCGAACTACATCTTAGGAAGAAATGGTTTGACCTGGAAACAGGACATTTCCATTCAATGTCAGCATTTGCTGTATCTCAGTGTTATGCATTATGGGAGATACTTGATTGTCCACCCTGGTGGACACAAAGAAAGTAGCCTGGTATAGAAAATTCAGGGTTTTGTGGGTTTTTAGAGGGAAAACTGAAATTGGAAAGATTTTCATTATAATTAATCTTATAACGAATTAAAATTAAGATTCTCTCCAACCCCTCTACACAGATAGGAAGAATAAGCTACGAAAGGGCATATGGCCCTGGACCTCTAATTCCACAGCGTGGCTGACATTAACCTCACTATTGATGTTCATCTAGACACTCATTAACCTCTGACCCATGCTGAACATGCTTCAGGTGAAAAGAGATAAAGATTATATTGTAATATGAGCAAATCACCCTGTTAAATATTTAAATGTTTACTAGTAGGACATAGGCGGAGGTAACTCACACAGAGTCGTTAGATATTAAACTGCTATATAGTAGCCTATTTACTACAAAATGAGTTTGACAAGAGACTAATTTATAACAGTTTTAATTAAAAAGAGTGAACAAGATAAAACTGAAAAAGAAGGGCCACATTGAGTCTTAAATGGTGGGCAATTTGGAAATAGTAATTCCTGTGTTTTCTTTTCCATGTATGAAAACGATCCAGTATGGTTAAACACGTTTTGCTTTTTAATATTTCCTTATCAGAAGGAAAACACCACATGTATGTGATTGTCCAGCTCTGCTATATGATAAGATGGAAAATGTAGAGGAATATTTATGATGCTATTTCATCATGTAATAGATTTGATGGATTAACAGTTGGTGAATGATAGAGCAAGTTTTAAAAGAAAAATATACCTAGTTAGAAAACTTTTTCACTTACAAAATACGCTCTCCAAATGCCTGTGGGTTTTTATGTGTTTCTTGCTTAGCCTAGGTCTTAATATTAGAGGTAAGATTAAACTTTATTCAAATACACACACACGCATTTCATCAAAGGTAGAAAAATTATGTCCAACCAAAATAATCATGGCTTCCATTAGTAGAAATTTAAGATGATTGACATCCAGATGTGTACCCATATAATAGTTTTTAAATAGTTACTAAAATCACATTTTCCTTTAAATTAAGAATACCAAAGAAAACATGATTTAAAGAGGTAATTTTCCATTATTTCCCTGCCTTTGATAAATCCTAATTTTGTTTCTTCACACTTTTTAAAAATATAATTTATTGAGCTGAAAATTATATTTCATAAAATTTGTCAAATTAAAGTGAACAAGTCAGTGCACTAATAATTCATAATGTCCTGCAATTACTACTACCTTACTTAACTTTAATTGGATCATTTTGGACAGAATATACTTGTCATGCTTTCAATCGAAAGAACGCTGTCTTCTCGCTGTCATTCTCTTGCTCTTTCCAATGACCACCAGCTATTCTGTCCCCGTTTATGTGCCAGTTTTGTATCCACTCAGAATAGTGCACTACATGCATTTTTACCAGGAAATGGGCATGGCTGAAGCAGGAACTGAAGGGACGTCTTTCTGGAGCAGGTTCAGGGGCCACCCAGTTTTGTTTGCTGAGGAAATAGATGAGTGGTTGCCAAGGAGTCTTACGGGAGCGTGTCTGATACAGAGGAAACTTTGACCTGCTTCTTTCTCTTGGCCACAGCAAGTTACTACGCATGTGTTGGAATTCTGCTGTGGGGAAATTCTCACAGAAATCTTTTTGAAAATTTTAAAATTGATCACATACCCCCTTTGACTCTTTAAAAAATATTTTAATTGAATTTATTGGGGTTACATAAAATTATATAGGGTTCAAATGCACAGTTCTATAATTTATCATCTGTATGTGGTATAGTGTGTTCACCACCCAAAATCAGCTCTCCTTCCGTCACCATCTGTCCCCCCCCCCCGTATCCATTTCTCCCTGTCCCAACCCCAATAAATCTTAATTTTGAGAAGGTAGATAAAGAGAACATGTCAGCAATTAGAAATGGTTCATTAATATTTTAGGAAGTTAGCATTTATAATTGTTCTCATATTGAGAATTATTGATGTTTTGGGGGTGCGGGACCACAAAAAAAACTGAGTTTACACGACGAAACTTAGGTTGGTTCAGAAGTAAGTTGTGCGGCCCTACCTTTTGTTCCCATCCTCCCTTATCTAACTTTGCCAGTCTAATGGGGCCTGTTCACAGTGCAGTTTTCGTGTTTTGATGACAAATCAAAATTATGACATAAATTACTGATATTTTTAGATGTATTATACAAACTCATTTGTGTAAATACCTTGTTTAAAAAGTATTAATATTTCCCCTCTCTGCCTTACTTCCTCCCTTTCTCCAACTTTTTTAATGCATTCCTCCCTCTTATGTCCATCTTCTTTTAAGTGTGATGTCCCCTTAATTTTCTCAAATCAGGTTTAAAAATATTATTCAGCATGTGAAATGACCTTTCAACAGCGGAGCAACCCGAAGGCTTTTCCATCCTAAGGGTCAGATGTTTAGGTGGGTGCCTTTTTGTCCCTTTCTTGTAACTCTCTTCCGGAGCCACGATGGAGGGAGGACGTGAGGTCACTCTGAATGCTGACTCCGCCCGTGCCTTGTTGCCTCCTCATTTGTTCCAGTTCCTTGTTTCCCCCTGCCTTTCTCTGCCTCTTCCTCTTTCTCTTGTTCCTTATTTCTTTCCTTTTTTTCTTTTGACTAAATATATGGGATTAGTATTAACTTCTAAAATGACAAAAGTCCCCTAGCAATTTTGATGCTAATACTGTCTCTACCTTGAGAATCAATGACCTAAATAATTACTTTAGACAGAAGAACTGATATAAATGAATGCAATCCGCAGCAGAGGTCTTAGCTCTAGCCCACGTTTTGTCCATAGCTGAGGTCCACGGATGGGTGAGCCTGTCAGCTGGACTGTTGGGGAGGTCCACCAGAAGGCTCTTCATGGGAGGGACTGGGGATCTTTCAAGAGGATAACTTATCCAAGGCAGAGGGGGATGCATGATATGCCTGACTTGGTAACAATAGCTCATATTTCCGAGGGGAAGGATGATTCTGGCAATTTCTCAGGTGGCAGTGTCTATCAGCCCAGCAAATTCTTCCCCTCCTCCCAATTGTACTCATGTCTGAGGCTTATGATCCTGTGAGTAGGATCTGTGAGTTAAAATGGGAAGACCTATTTGGCAAAGCCAAGACTCCGGGGTACAGCACGCTATTTTGGCTACAGCCATCTGACATAATGTAATACACGAGAAGACAGACAGATTCTTATTCATGTCAAATAAGCCAGTCAGAGAAAGACAAATACCATATGATTTCACTCACATGTAGAATGTAATGAACAAACTGAATTAACAAGAAAAACAGAGACAGACTCATAGATGGAGAACAGATGACAGCTAGTTGGCAGGGGTTAGGGGGCGGAGGGATTGAGCAAAAAGGAAAAAGGACTCATGGACATAGACAACATGTGGTGATTGCAGGGGGGAGGGGAGTATAAGGGAACTAAATGGAAATGGAAAAAATATAATAAAGATTTTTTACCAAGCCAATAGCTAGTGACAATGGAGCCTCATGGGTGTGTCAGTAGTTGTGGGAGGCTGTGGTGTATGTGGGGACAGTCATGCCCAGAGAGAGTGGCGGTCCAGCAGGCACAGTGCCTGGCAGATGGAGATGTCTGCACAGTTAGGGCAGCAACGCGCTGCAAAGGTGAGACTGTATGTGCAGGAAGCCAGCAGGTAGTACATGGTGGTGAGACACACTGATCTGTGAGCCAGCTGGAGACACCTGAACTATGTGGAGGTGAGAGACGTTGCAGAGGTCTGAGCTCTTGGAGGGAAAGAGCAGTGATATTCAGGTTCTTATTACAAATTGAGTGTGTAGCTACAGGTGGGACTCCTGAAGCAACTCAGGCGTACAAAAGCAGCGTGCCTCAATATGTAGTCCCCACACCAATTTCCATTTGGTCTACTCTATAGTAAGGTAGGATAACGAGTGCTACAATGAGAAAAGACCTTGACATTCTGATAAGGAAGAGGGCGAATTGTGAAGTAGGAGGGGAAAATCCCCAGAATTAACAAAGGTAATTAAGATAATAAAAGTAAGAGAAGTTGATTTTCACATTACCAAATATATTTCAATGGAGCTAGAGAGTTATTCACATACATATATTCACAGAAGGGAGAAAGAGAGCAAAAATAGCCATGAAAATGGACACTGAAAATTAAAGAGGAGGAAATAGAGTAGTTAATTCTTGTACTCAGGCTAGTTTCTTTCCAAGCTTTTGAAAAATGATAGTGGGTTATATAACTAGAGCTAGAATAAAATTACTCTGAAAAAATGTTAACACTTGGCAGTCTCCCTTAAGGGCTTCTTTTTTGTTTGTCAGCTCACCTGCCATGCATACAAGAACATTATTTTTTTCACGAACTGCCCACAGATTGGGCAATCTTCGCACATGGAAAGCATGTGTTTCTTCACGCATTGGTGCATGCTGAATGGGGTTGTCCTTTTTCTAAATTATCATCTGCTTGCCTGTGCAATTTCCATGAGCAAATATGTGTATTTACACATGCAAATGGAAATGCATGAAAATAATATGTGCTTGGTATTAGTGGGCCCAGCCAGGGTTTGAATTTTTAGAGTTAAAAGCTCTGTAAATGCTGAGTGGATTTCTGAGAAAGCTTCACTTAGCAAGCACAATTGAGGAGCCTAGGCAAGGAGTTATAATTCCATTATCTAAATATCCCTTGCTGAAGTGTATAGATATATACATAAGAATTGGAGTTGTAGAACACTCTTAAAGACAACATTTTAAGAGGATATTATATAGCTAACTTTTGCCTTTAAAGAAAGGGGAGGCAAAAGTTGGTTTACAGTTATGAGTATGCAAAATAATTTATCATATTATTATCTATTAATTATTGTGTTTTTATACAAATAACTGTAAACCTTTTTTGTCCCACTCTGTATTTAGTAATACCTTGTGGTTTGAAATGTAGTATAAATCTTCCAATTTCTTTTTAAACTATGGCTTTAAAGATTGTATAAGTATGAAAAATCAGTGGCAGCTAAACATTCAGGGTTATATTGCCCAATAATATCAGAAAAGGAAAACATTACAAAAATTAGTGAAGATTAGTCACTGCCCAAAGCCAGGCTTCCTCCTAGAGGACGCAGTATTTTAGGGAATCTATGCACTGTTTTACCAGAGCAGTGTTGTAACGCAGATGTGTTACAGGTGTACTTACCCCCATATCTGTATGCGGTGAGAGACCTAGTGGTCTCCTCTGGTCTGAAATCTCCCAGCCAGGGCTACAGAAGTGACTTTGGGGGCCCTTCCTGTCTCAGAAGCTCCTCAAGCTGCTGTGCTGAGAGACACGTAAGCCTGAATCTCACCTTCACATTGTACATACAAAATCCTAAACTATATTTTTAAGTTTGTATTTTCATAGCATCAGTTTCTTATTTGAGCTATTTTGAAGCATTATTTAGAAATGTCTACTTCCTTCTTACATTGCTTCTGATTATCATCAAATCACCAAATTTTTTTAAATGAAAAAGTATAGTTTACAAAGGGGGAAAGGAACATTTTAACAGAGCTTCAGGATGCCAAACGATGGATTGAAAAGTGAAAAAGCAAACCCATCAGTTGGAATTGTTATGAATCATGATGAGTAATGGTTTAGATGATTTCCCCCTTCATTTGTTGTCAGTTGTTTTTGGAAGCCAGGGACAAACTGCCTTTTCCAAATGCCCGGTCTGCCCACGGGCACGCGCGCTGCCGTGCAGACTGTGGTCAGAGGGCTGGGCCGGGTCGCTCAGGGCAGGGCCGCAGCTTCCTGTGCTGCCCGCTCTTCTGAAACCTTGCTACCACTCTTTCACAGGTAGGGTCAATTCTCCAGTTTCTTCTTTGTTTGCCGTAATTTTTTCTATTTTTTTCATTATAGTTGAAATAGTTAATTATTTTATATTGGTACAGGAGCACGGCATAGTGGTTAGACATCCACATAATTCCTGGAGTGACCTCCCAGTAAGTAGTACCCACCGGCACCATGCACAGGTAATACAGTATTATTGACGGTATGACTATTTTTTTCTTTTTAAAAAATAATTTACATTATATTTTTTCCATTACCTTTGGTCCCCTTACACCCTCTCCCTCCAGCAATCACCACCCTGTTGACGTTGTCCATGAGTCCTTTCTCTTTTCTTTTTCTGTTTATTTTTGCATCTGGGCCAGCTTGTGATTTGCTTACAACTGGTAGACTGTGGTTCAAGTGACACTACGTGATTGCCGAGGCTCGGTCAGAAAAGAAAGTGCAGCTCTGCCTCGCTGCCCGGGACACTCACCGGAGGCCGACACAGCAGGTAACAGAGGGCACCGGGCCACAGGGAGAGGCCGATGTAGGCGCTCCCACCAGCCGCCCCTGCGGAGACCCCAGGCCACAGCCGACCTAGGCTGCCGGGCGCGAAGAAAAATGCCTCCAGATGACTTCATTCCTCAACTGCGCGATCACCCCGAGCCTTTGAGTCTTCTAGCCGGGAGCCCACGCACCGAAGAGCAGAGAGAAGCCGTTCCCACACTGTCTGAATGACCGACTGACACAAACTGCTGGCATAACAGAACGCTGGTTTTAAGCTCCTAAATTTGGGTTCATTTTTTACACAGCCGTAGTAACCCGAACTGTCAACAAGTTACCTGAAATATTGCAAAGCCTATTTGGGATAAGATGTTGGGCTATCTCTAAAACCCAGTGATACTTAATAATTTTTTCAGAGACAAAATAACTCGTTAAGTATTTTAAGGCCAATATTTTCAATTTAAAAAGAAGTTGTATCTAGAAAAAGTATACCCAAAGGTCTATTTTGAAAAGATATTAGTAAATCAGTCAGACCAAGGGAGACACTGTACAAAGTGCCCTTGGAACACAGACAACCTGAGCTCGGCCAACAGACATCTCCTTAGTACTGCGGTGAAGGGTAGTGCTGATCTCACTGGATGTTCACTGTTTCTCTCTCTTTCTTCATTTCAGTCAGCAGCCCCTGGAAGGTGGGCTGGTGGGCTCAGGTGGGGCTGGGTGGTGTGTGATGAAGTGTCGAGTGAGGTGATTTATGCTCTGCCCCTCATCATGCACATCTGATCGTGGGAGAAATAACTTACGTGTACAGTAAACAAACTTTCTATTTTGCCCCACAGGTCACAGTGAGAAATAGCCAATGGAATCTCTTTACAAAATATGTTGAAAATTCCAGTGCCTAACGCTAAAGATTCGTGGCTAGAGAAACCCAACCAAAAAATGTAGTAATGACTTCTTACCACTTTATACACATATTTTGTGGAGAAAAATGAATTCCAAGAGGAATAAATAGTTTGGAGTGGAAACAAAAGTGTGAGACAAGTAAATAAATGGCAGTGAGAAAACATTTCTTAGTAATAGCTCCTCTGTTCCTGATACTTCTCAGGTATCCACAGAGAGACGTGAGGCTGCTTCATCGCCAGGCTGAACACAGGACAGTTACTGTGGTCCGCCCTTCTGTACTGAAACATTGTTGCTGATCCGAGGCAGACTCTCTGCCACTTCAGCATTACACGCGTTTGTACATTACATGCCGAATTTCACTTCTCAGGGAAGGAGTGTAGAAGAAATTGGACACCATGCCTATGGTTCTGGGACATGATGATTCCTGGTCACTATATAATATGGTCCAAAATGGGTGTCTTTCTGAATAACCCCACAATCTAAATGATCATTAAAAAATTAATTTTGCTACCATTTCTACAGTTACTTTTGTATCTACTAAAAATAAAATACCAGTGATATATTTGTAATATATAGAGAATCATCGCCCCTTATTATGTCAGTTGCGATCCTTTTTTTTCGGAAGGAGGGCAGGTGTGGGAGAGACCCCACTGCAGAGAGAGCACAGAGGACATGTGGCTGCTGCAATTACATCTCTCTTTTTGTGTCTAACACATCACTTCCATCGTCATTGTCACATGGCTATTTACAAAAGAATCCCTAACTTATGAATTTAATGACACATCCTTCTGACCGTGCCACTGAACCTTTCGTCCCCAGTTTCTATGGTTCCTCCTGTTTAAGAGGCGGTATCTGCAGTGGAAGGAGTGCATGCACTTAAATCACCTGGGCTCTGGTTTTGACCCTGTGATTAACCAGAGGGGTTGATTATAGTTTGAAATATTCACAGTGATAGATGAATGCATATCCTTCACAGGAAGTTCCCACCTTCCCTCCTCCCCTGCTAATAATCACTAATGTTCATCGAGGTTTACTCAGTCCCAGGCACTGAGCTAAATACTTCACATGTATGGTCTTATTCAATGTCCATGGCAACACTATGAGGCAGAGGTGATCATATCATTGTCTCAAAGAGAAAAACAAAGCTGAGAGAGATTAAGCTACTTAGTCACGTAGAATTTGAACTCAGTTGTAGCTTAATCAATGTCAAAGTCTCTATTTTTAAACACTATGTAACACTCCTTCTAGAGATATTAACAATTTTTAAAAAGTAATAAAGCTATGAAAAAACACTGGGATTTGACTCTCTCTGATCTGAGATATGGCTCATGATTTATATCACATGCTTTTGTTTATCCGTCTGGGCTCCTCTAAATATATCTGAGATATTTAAGACACATTTATACAAACTGCTTGCACACTGGTAAGGTTTCTGGATTCTGGCTTCTAATTGTCCCCAAACATTTGTGAAGTCCCCAAATGATGTGTTTGTGAAACAGACACAACAATCGTGCTCTCTTCCATCAAGACAGATGTTAAAGAGATTGGAAAACATTTTTAAATGTTACTCTTTTTACAACATTTTTTTGCTTTGGAAACTATAGTTTTTTAAGTGAAAAATATGCTATTTATGTTACCATTTCATGGATTTATTATTCATTCTTGGTTTTAATACTTAATAAAATAATATTTTTAAAAGTCCTCAGATTTAAATTTCCACTTAAATTTATTAAATTAATATTGATACTGTATTGCATACAGTATATTAATATTGATAATTGTTATAAATTAATATCAATATTGTACTATTGAATTTATATTGATACTGTACATATCAATATAAATAAAACCCTTGGGATGAAAAGGTTTAAGAACCACAGATGATTATTTACAAATCTGGGCACAGGGTAGTTTTTGAAGCCCACTAGCACTGTCCTAGATGTTGGAAATGAGAGTAAATCTGACAGAAGCCCAGCCTTGGAGCAGCCCAAAGTCATCGACATGCAAAGATAATTACATGATACATAGTACCGCTCTGGTGGTTTGCAAACAAAATGCAAGTCATTCTGAATTCAACTCAGTATCCCAATTACAGTCCCATAGCACCTGAGGTATTGTGAACATCCCCATTTTATGGACGAGGGAACTGAGCTGGCCAAAGTTGACAGCTAATGAGTGGTAGACCAAGAAAGCCAATTCGATCAGAAGGGTGCGCTTGTAATATCATCAGGATTTTCTCAGCTTCTTTTCTTTTTTATCTCCAATGTTCTTGGATTGTTTAATAAGTATAAATCTCACAGAACTCAGATTGTTAAAGAAAATTAAACCAATAAACCTCTTTGGGGACAATCTGTACAGTAAATTAGTGATCTTTATTAAAAGTAAGCTAAATCACTTGGTATAAATTATGTTTTAGAGAATGAGTAATTACTGTTTATGGAGGATGTCAGTATATGAGTTTCTCCTTTTGTGGGGGAAGGAAAGATCTTATTTCACTGGTGAACTGAATATATGCAGTGCCTTAAACTTTAAGAGGAATTTCTAGTTTACTACTTTGTTCAATTTCATTAAAATGAAAAAAAAGACCCTCAAAGAATCAACCTCTAAATAAACATACAAACAAATAAGATACAATGCAATAAATCCTCTGGGAAAATCACCCATGCCAGCTGATACTATTTCATTCAGTGCAAAACCATGTCCATTTCAGACGGTGTTCAATGAAGTAGATGTGGCTCAGCAGAACTTATTCAATAAGGAAACCTTCATAAATACAGACCTTGTGCATTTTACTTGGTCTGCATCTTGTTGAAACATAACTTAAAAGCTTATGAAGATATTCCCACATATTCAGAAATACCATTCTTGCAGCAGGAAAAAAAAACCCAACAGTAGCTTGTGAATCCTTCAATCATGGGCATTAAAAAAGATCTGTTCCAAGATTGCAAAGCTGCTGATTCCAGTTAATATTTTCTTGGCTCCCTTCTGGGCTGCTAGCTCTCCTCCCCTGTGCATGATACTGATGTAAAATGACATTTGCACCTGTTGTTGCCATCCTATGTTAATTAGCAGAGTGCCCTAAGTAGTAACGGGGACATCACATCCAAACAGAAGCCATTAACATATTGCAGCTGTCAGGACTAAGGAAGGTACGGGGCTGGGAGATGAGTGCATCCCTGCACACCTTGGCTCAGTTAGCAAAGCTCTGCCACTTGGAGTCACTTGGGAGAAGAAAACAAGCGTGGGATGTAGCCAGTCAGGAGTGAAAGAATACATTTTACTGCAGGTTTACTTTCATGTATTATGCATAGCTTTCAAGGTCACTGCATGATCATTTATAAGATTTTAATGAGATATCAAAGTGGAAAGGATGGAATGTAATTAATGGAATCTTATTGAAAAGATAGACAGGTATAATTTAAAAAACCCAAATACAATGAAATCTTTTAAATTCTAGAGCTAAGTTGGAGACCAAATATCAAAACCATCACTTGCAGTGAGGAGGCAAGGGTTACCATATGGAGATAGGACTCCATTTTCAAAGGCCTTGAACTCTTTTCAGCAATACAACAATTCCAAAAGTTAAAGAATGCATAGAAGTTTTGGCAAGAGAGTAATGATAGGTACTTGAGTTAGATTACACGGATCTTTTGTAAACCCAGTGGAGGCAGACAGCTTATTCCAAGACCTCAAGAAGAAGAGATTCTGTTAAGTATGGATATCTTCTTTGAGCCACTGGAACAGGGCACATAGGTCAGCTACCTGATGCCAGCCAGCACTCTATTCCCCAGAAGGTGTTTTGTTCAACACACAGTCAGGTGTCTTTGAAGTTAGTTTGGTTCTATATATTTTTAACTTATAAAAATTGTTCAGATCATACAAATGTAGATACATGGCATAGGAAAAGTCTAGATTGCTGAGTACCTGGTTAACTAGAAACTTCCTTCAACTGACTTTTTTTTTACTCAACCAAGAAAAAAAAGGCAAATGAAAAGAAATTAAGTGGACTAATAGGGTTTAATAAAAAGAAAATGACCTCTGGGATATGTCCTGTGATTGATATCCATGGCACTGAATTTTCCAGAACTGTATACCCACATTTTTGCTCAGGGAGAACTGATGTTAAAAATAATGATCCCTAGGCCCAAAGGACTTCGCAGTTTTTCATGATTCGTCAAAGAAAAATAGAGTCCATTCAGCACATTGTTTTAACTAAGTCTAGAACATGTGGTGTGGTTTAGAAAGATTTCATCTTTCTAATAGTTTTGGGGGCAGAATAAATCTGATTAATCACTTCAATGCAAAATCTAGATATTTAATTCCTTAAACGTTCTGGTTAATTTGGTTCTGTCTTAAAAGATAAGTTTGTTTAATGTGAGTAAAACTGTTTTTTTAAAGATAATATTAAAGAATAAGCCCTGTACCCAAATAATTTAGTTAATTTCATATGTATGTAGGTAATTGGGCAAAGGGGTGGGAGAGAGGTAAACAAGTTCAGTTGAAACTTTACCAAATACTGATTGGCTGAATGACTAAATTTTTTATTTTTTGGTAGTAGTAGCTTTGGTGTAGAAGAGAAAAAAACCTTTTTGTATTTGTAAGGCTGTCATAAAATAAGACAAAATATTAGTATTAAAAATTGTTTAATTTTTTAAAATACTAATATGAAAAAATGCAGTAAAATCATAGACTTTTATTGATGATCTAAGAATTTTTATATAAATATCACACAATGCTTTCAAAATTGTTTCCTGTCTTCCAGCTTAATGATAGTGAAATTAACCATGTTTGAAGGATACTGAAGCAGTTGATGAAAAATGAAATAATAATCCTTACTTTTGCAGGTATTTTGTTTGTATAGTATTTGGGTCTGAAGAACTAACCAGAAATAATGGGCAGATATTTTAAGTTTTTACTAAGATGTTATTATCTCCTTTGATCGACTCTCGATAAGTAAATAGCTTGGTTAATATCAGTGATAAATTTGAGAAGAGAAAGTTGTCTCGACTTCTCGTTCAACACTGGACCCTGAGAATTCCCTTTTATTATCTGTGTTATCATACAAGTTGTTACCAGCATGTCTCCTGCCCTTTGTCGGCACAAATCCCAGCGCTATGATTTACATTCCCCCTAGCCATGACTCAACAGAATTTGGTATTTGGGGAGAGAAAGCAAATAATCATTTTAATCTAATCAACACTACTAGACATGTGAGCTAAAAATAATTTAAAATTCATGAAGAAACCATCTTCCCATTTTTAAAAGGTTAAGTTCCCCTAAGCTATGAAAGAAAAACACCCTCTGAAGACCTAGGGAAGCAGTAAACACTGGTGGCAAGTGACAGGAATTGATCCTCCTTGGCTGTGCCTGTCATGTCGCTAAATTTTATTTCCACCATCTCTAGAATGCTATGAAAAGAGAGAGTGGGCGCCGGGCTATGGCCTCAGGGCTTGGTACCTAGGTCTCTGGCTTTCCCTCAATTAGGAGGCCTCTCTGCTTGATGGAGAGACAAGCGTCTGACTGGGGGCTCGGACAGTTGCAAGGTATTGATTAGCCATAATGTGAAGTCAAATCTGAATAAGAAAGCCCCATGATCAAAAGACCTTCATCGGAGGCAGCATGCCCTCTAAGTCAAGGGTCTGGAGATTCTGATGAGCTCTGTTTCCTTCCTGAGAGAGAATTCCAGTTTCTTTAAAAAAGGCTCTCTTGATAAGAAAGTCCAGTGGACCCCCTGTCAGAAAAGCCGAGGCTTCGGATTTGACAGGCGCTTGTTAGTTTTTCATCCCAGATCACTCAACATTCAGAGAAGAGAAGAAAAAAAGATTGCTAATGTTGCTGGGCGCCACTAGAGCCAGCCTAGCACTTGCGCTAGGAAGCTACTGCTGCCTTCTTCTACTTTAAAGAAAACACAAACCTCACCTGGTGTGGAAAGTATCCCTTTTCGCAATGTTGGCCTCGTCATAATGCAGTACACAGCGCAATCGCCCATTAGAGAGGGTAGCAACCCATCCATGGCTTTTAATTAAATTTTACGAATTACTTCTCTTTAAAGTAATACCTTTGCCTTCTTTTAGAGGATCTATTATTCTGACCCTTTAAATTTAAAATGTCTTGGTGCCTTTCATTTGTACTGTTTTTAAGACAGTTCTTTGCATCATCTCCCTTGAGTCTTTATCACAACCCCGTGAAGCAGAAAATCCAAGTGTCGTTATCCCCACATAGAGAATGGACAAAGATATTTATAGAAGCCACGAGCTTTTCCAGGGTCACACAGATAACTAATGGTAAAGTCAGGATTAGAACTCAGACATCCTGATGCCTAGTCTGATTTTCTTATCATAGCACTAGAATTAAGCCATTCTGATTCCCCAGTGATACACATTTGCAGGCACGACTGAATGCTGCCTTAGTAGACTCATTCGAGAATCGCCATATTTTAATAACCCATTTCAGCAACTACTGTAGATTCTCTAAAATGATCAAGAATAGAAAGTGTTTTCTGCATTCTCTCTTCACTTAGTACATTACTATTACTTGGTAACTAACCAAACTCATATTCCTACTGTGATGTTCCCCTTTTCTTCCAATAGTCTCTTAGTATGCATCTATTCATTCATGCAGTCATTTATTCTCCTTGACTTTAATTTCCCTGTGTTTCAGGCCTGTTTGCCCTAGTCACTGCTGTATGCCCTAATTCAGTCACTGCCGAGTCCTTAGCGTAAGGGTTGAAGTTTGTTATAATTCCTACTTACAGGCTTGATTATGATTAGAAAACCCTGAGTTTAGAGTACATTACATCCAGTAGTCAGGAGAAGTTATGATATACTCATTAACTAATTTATGAAAATGACATATGTGTTTATTTAGGACTGTTGAGGATTTCCATTATAATATGTGTACACCAGAGAAATGAGGCAGAATTTATATTCTGTTCAGCATAGGTAACAGGCTAAACCTATTTTATACATACTGGAGTTGTCGCTCTTAGAGATTTCTGATGTAAAAAAATATTTGGTATTCACCAGCATGAAATTCTAGTGCTATGAGTAAAAGCAATTCCTTCTGACACGTCTCATTCCACTCATTAACCATTTGGAAATGTGTGTCAAGCTCTTAAAAATATAAAAAGAAAATGGTAGGAAGTAAAAAAAAGTTCTTTGAGTATATCGACTAGCATTTTTTGAAAAGCAACCAGTACATTGTCTGATGTTCAAAAGCACAGGAAACACTTCCCAAACACAAGTTGAAATATATTTGCATTAGGCCAGACCAGAATGTCAGACCACTTATGGCTCATGGGAGATACTGGCAAAGTCCTCATGCTTTGCCCGAGACCCTCTTTGTCTTTATTTACACAAAACATCTTTCATCACAGAGTCCTGCAGAACGGGTCTCTCCAGAGGGTAACCCAACGATAATACATGGAATGTCAGTACCAATGTCAGTTTAGGTGTGTTTCTATTGAATTGGTAGCAAGAAACCCTTTGAAAAGGAAATGATGTTTTTCTAAAGCTTTCTTGGCTGTTGCTAATTTGAAAGCCAGTAAGACTTGCTGTTCTATGTAGTCTGGGTCAGCTTCATTAGTTGCCTAGGAGAGAGATTTCAGGAGTATCCAAATATAAGAAATTTCACTTTATGAGATCTAGTTTTAGCTCAGCGGGGGTGATTTTGTCCCCCAGGTGGCATTTGGCAATATCTGGAGACATTTTTCATTGTCACGACTTCATGCCTGGGAGTGCTACTGATGTCTGATGGGTAGAGCGCAGAGGATGCTGCTAAATATTCTACAATGTATGGGGCACCGCTCCCTCCCCCCAACAAAACTTATCTGGTTAAAAAGGTACTAGTGTTATAGTTGAGAAACTACTTAGTTTAAGGCCTCTGGGTCTCCACTAAAAAGGGCCAGTGACCTTACACAGAGAATATTAATGCTGTAAATCATATCAGTCATTTACATTCTAGTGTGAGTTACCCTTACCTTTGGCCAGAAAACTTTTTGATGGGGTGGGGGAGAGGCTTAGGGGAGGAGAAGATGTCTAGAGACACTGTGTGGGTAAATGGCATCATTATAAGAAAGATACAATGCAGCCAAAAGAGGCTGAAGGATAAAGAAGGTAGTATATTTTTTCTTTACACACAGCTTCTATTATAGTTTAGAAAATAAAGAATGGAGATGAGTTGGCATATAGAGCATTATACAAATATACAACTGGATCATAACATGCTAGTAATCAGAAGTCAGTGTAAAAGTGTTTGAGGCAATGTGACAGCCCTTGAGAATCTGAACTTACCATTCTAAACTTTTCTCCTATTTCTCTCCTATGTGAGTTCTACTTTTTAGCCTGAAAATATTCTTTGAACTTTATTGTCTCCACTTTGGCTTCCATGTTTTGCTTCTGCCTGAAATACATTTTACTTTCCTTCCCATTTATCAGTATCACAGATGACAAAAAATTTTACACGGCAGGCCAGCTCTTACCAATTGTTGTTGGTTAGTCCTGTGTTGAGGAGTCTGTGGTTCAATCTGGGCTCAGCGAGAAAAACTCTCATGCTCAACTACGTCTAGAATGGGCCAGGAAGGAGCTGTGACTCAGTCACAGCCAAACAGCGGCCATTCCACACTTAATGTTTCAGGGCTCAGGGACGACCTTCTCATGGGTCTGCTCCAACTAAACCAGCTCTCCTCCAGATATCCGTATCACACTTAGCCTATGTCTCTCGTTTGGAACTTCCTCGAAAATGTGGTGAGTTTGTCTTGTAGCCTGCAATCTCTCTAAACAGATTTTAAGCTTCTGGAATAATGAGGACTCTGAATTTTAAATCCTAACTCTTTAAGAGTTAACTCCTGCTGATATTGCACTTGCTTTTCCTGCTCTCTGCCAAGGACTGGCTTCAGAATCACCAGGGAAACTTTTCAAGAGATTTATCATTGGCGCTACCCAGGCTTACTGACCTAAAATCTTCACATGTGGAGCTTGTGTCTGTGTTTATAAGTCAGTGATTTATATACTCAGTCTCTGGTTTGGAACCATCTCAATGCTATTGGTGACTATGTTCTCTTTTCAAGTTCTAATTTTCTTCTCCTATGTTATAGCTAGAGCTGGTTTTTCCCCCTCCTGGAGGGCCTTCCACACTGCGTTGTGTCTTTGAAACTCTCACTATCCTTTCCGAATCAAGCTCGGAGGCCACCTTTTTTTGAACCTTTTGTTGTCCATCCAGAGTAAGACACTTTTATTTACTTCTTATGAACTTTTCTAGCCCTTAAAGAGTATTTATGACATGGTCTCTGTCTAGAGGTTATTTGTGTTCACATCCCATAATTTGAGCTGTAATCTCTTTGGATTCAGAGATCACATTTGATCACATAAAGAGTGATCAATACAGTCTGTGATAAATAAATTAATAAATTAATTTAGCGTTGTTATAGCCTCTTCTTTTTACTATTTTGCCAAATAGAAAAGATAATATCACAAAGGTGGTCCTGGATGGAATATTTTCAGTAACATATTTGTTACATGTAGTTGAAAAGTCTCCTTCCCCATGCTTCCTTTCCGGTTCTGATGGCCCTGCCAAATTATCGGCTTGTGTAATCATTTCCTTATTTTGCGTCATCCATGATACATTATTTCACATACTGCTCTAGGTACAGGAGATATTAGTGTTAAACAAAATTCTTAAAGGAGCTTTTGACTGATAGAGAATATAGCTACGTGATTGAGCATTAGACATACTCTGCAGGTTATGTACAGACACAGTGGGGATGCAGGGACAGAGGAGCTGATTCGTCTCAGGAGGAAAGAGGTTTACATTTCAGAGTTCCAGGTTATTTCAATGTAACACATACCTCATATGCTGAAATGCATATTAGGGGCCAGGAACTGTCCAAGGTTCTGAGAAGACAGAGATAAACAAGGTATGAGTGGTAGATTGGAGAGCAAAAAGTATAATATTGGGGATCATCTGGGGTTCAGGTTGCTGAGGAAAAGGGAAAGGCATTCCAAGTAGGAGAAAAGAGGTTATTGTAGGAAATGAATGAAGCTTCTGTATCTTTGAGTAGTCACAGATGGCAGCATAGTATGTTCACAACTACAAGATAGGATATAAGGTTGTGGGTTGTAGAAGAGATTGTAAAAAGAGCCAGCAACCAAGTCAGGAAAGATTTCATACCACACATAGGCGGGTTGGGGCTTGATCCCATAGGACCAAGAGAAGAGCTTTAATCATGAGAACTTGATTGGGTACGTGTTTTAGAAAAGTCACTCTAGTGGTTATTATGAATAATCCAGTGTACTAGTTATGACATTAAAATATCAGAGAACATGAAGTTCTAGTATACCTTCTTGAAGGAAGGCAGGAATATTTTCTAGAAAGCATCTTTAGCACTAAGCTGTAATAATTACACATAAATAATGCAGGTAAGAATTGCACAGAACTAAAGAAAGTATTCAGAAAATGTGTAAATATAACTATATAAATACCTATACAGTTTCATAGAACCCAAAGTATCAAGGCATTTCTTTTCTTAATAATGCTCTTACCAGGTAGAATCGCTGTGTTGGTATTGGTGTTCTGTTGGGCAGCACTTGCATTTGCATGAGAGATTTGTAATCATGACCGGTCCTCTGTGTGGTGTTCAGAGAGCTGGATCAAAATAAGGGGAGTGCTGAGGGCACAGCAAACGTGCCTGCGTACCCAAACCTCAATACTTGTGATGAGGAAACAGGCTATTTTTGAAAGCTCTTACTCAAAAAGCTTTTTAATCCGACATTTACCAGAGAAGAAAATTAGCTAGGCCAGGCCTTTGCCACTTAAAGTAAATGATTTTGTCGGTCTGAGTACTAGTTCATCTAGACATAATGTTTAAGACCATGGCATTCTGTGGGTGGCTCAGGGTGGCAAACAGGCCTCTTCTTTAGTTGCAGGCGCCCGTGCTTGGAGCACGTGCTGGGATGTACTGCTCCCTTTTTACTGTGATGCCGCACACCCCTCGTTTTCATCAGCTGCTGCTTCTCAGCCTCCTTTTCTGGTTCCTCCTACTCTACTCAACCCCCAAATTGGAAAGATCAAGGATTTGGCTCTAGGAGCTCTTAAGACGTTTAAAGCACAAATCTGTGTTTTCAGCTCTGTTATCTCTTCTGCACTCCAGCATCATATACCCAAGTCATTGCTCGACACCTTCAAGAGGGGGTCTGTGGGACAACTGAAACTCAGCATGGCCCTACAGAGGATATGGTTCCCACTCCCACACTCTTCTTCGCCTCATCTCAGTGATTATTTAACAAGCTATGAAAGACAAATTATAATGAACTTCTTGCTTTTTTTTTTTTACCATACCACTTCTAAAACTCCAGCAAATCCTTTGAACTCTGCAGCTAACGTGTATCCTGAACCCCTACATCTCTTCCCATCTTCATCACTCCTACCCCAGTTTGATCCAGGTGAGTTTAGTAGTGCTCGCATTGTCACAATGCTCTCCTAAATGGCTTATTTGTAAAGTCGTAAGTAGGAATACTACTCAGCCATAAGAAAAGATGAAATACTGCCATTTGTGACAACATAGATGGACCTTGAGATATCGTGCTACACAAAATAAGCCCAACAGAAAAGGCTCAGAACCACATGACTTCACTCATCCGTGGGATGTAAAAGAAAATGGCTCCTTAGCTCATTCTTAGCTTCATCCCACTGTGTATAGGTAATCCTCCCCAAGGTGGCCGGAATACTCTTTCTAGAAAATAATCATAAAGAAACTCAACCCTTTTCAAAAACTTTTAAGGCTTTTGGTTACACTTAGTTGTCATAAAATGTAGACTATTTTTGGCTTCTGCCCTCATACCTAACCTCACCTGGCACCGTCTTGCCTAGTTTTCACCCCATTTCAGTAATTGCACCTCCTCAGTCTCCTTGTCTGGTCTCCCCTTTCCAGCCACACTGCTCTTCTCTCCACTTCTCCAGGATGCCAAACTCATGAGGTTCTGGAACCTTTGCTCCTATTTCCTTCTCCTTGGATTGTCCACCCCTAGGTCTCTCCTGGCAGCTTGCCTCTTAGAATAAATGCCAGTGTTTCAGAGATAGGCCTTTCCTAACCTCCTACTATAAAGTGGCTATCCACTAATAGAATATTTCTATTTTCTTCATAACAATCATCTGATATTTTCTTGTCTGATTATTTATATATTTTTCTGATTTTCTTCACCAGAAGAAAAGACCTTGAGAGTAGGAATTTTTACCCATCTTATTTAATGTTGTATCCCTGACACGGAGAAAAGGGTCTGGCACATAGCAGGTGCTTAATAAATGTTATTGATTAAACATTGTTGAATGACCATTGTTGTATAGATGGTGTTTGGCAGTAATCACACATATTCCCCTCTTTGGGGAATACTATGAACTGATCTGTTGGCCTTTCCCCATTTAAGGTTCCAGACTTATAGACTCACAGACAGCAGGAGAAAACCATTAGAGTAGTCTCAGTAGTGGTCTTTTTGCCCCCAGGTCAGGGTGATATAGAGAATGGGCTTAACCTAAGGATTTCCCACCTAGCTCCTGCTAATGGAAGATGTAGGGTTTAATGTAAGAATTAAGCTGGGCATAGCCAGCCGTAAAGCTTTTCAAAATTATTAGAGGTTTGGGGTATATATGGCTGAGGACTGAAGTAGGAAGCATTTATTATATTACTTATGAATCACTGGACTATTCTGAACTCCATACTCTGGGGACGCTGAACTCTGTGTTATGCCCAAGAAGTAGAAAGGCTGTTCTCTCTACCCTTTGGATGAAAGATGAGCCAGAGTTGGCATCAAACACATCCAGCATTTTGAACTATGCTCCTTTGAAAGTATATGATAATGATCAAAGGAATAATACAACTAGAAAGTAATGATGATGTTGCTGATTGGTGGGTGTACCAAAGTGCCTACCAATAGATAACAAAGAGAATGGTAGCTAAATTGATGTACTTATTTTCTTTCAGTAAGGAAACTTACAGAGAGTAGAGGTTTCACTTATTGTTGTATGAGTTTCTCTTATCTTTGAAGCAGTCACAACATTTTAGGGCAGACCACCTGTATTTCGTGCTGTTCTTAAGGATCCCCAGTCATCCCCTCTTTCTATCTTCTTCACATATTGGTAGGATTGGTGGAGTAAATCTTATCTACGATAAGAGCATATTGTTTTCTAAGCTAAACAGGTATAACAAATCCTCTTAACATCAAGGCTGCTCCTAGAAAAAAAAAGAAAAACCAAAAGGATGTTTAATGCCAGTGCTGGATGGAATATTTGGTTTCCTGGCAGGGTTGGTTAAGGAAACTTTATCCAAGAAGCATACACTATAAAATTTTCAATATAAGGAAAATGAATGGCCACAATAAAGAAGGTTTTGGAGTTTCCATGGCTTCAGATACTGGAAAATCTGCTGCCTCTACACTTTCCACACCTTTTCCTCAGCAAAATGTTCCACAATTGTGCTGAGAACACTTGTGGCCTCTAATGGCCAGATAATGGACCACAATAAAAGTTATGGCTCCCCAGCTGGGACGAAGCTCATAATGGTTGGCAAGATCCATTATTTCACCATTAAGATCTACAGAAAAGGGAGACAATTGTCAACCAAAAAGAAAAATATGTCATTGCACATATTCCTCTTATTTGAAGACAAAAATTCCAGTTCCCCAAAGAGTTGGTGGTAATTTCCCTAAGTGTACAAATTTCTATATACCGATCTTGCATACTTTTAGAAAGCTTTCAGTCCATAAATGCATTGCATGTCAACCCAAGTTGATGGATTATTATTGTGGCTTTATGCTGGATTTCAAAGTAAGTGATTACAATTTTCAATGTGTTTTTAAAAAACAGATAGATAGATAAATACGTGCATACAATAAGAGAAAAGATAAGGAATAGATTTGGTTCAGGTTATATGTTTGAAGGATTTTTCTCCTCCCTCCCCAATTCCAGTACGTTCTACAACCTAACATGCAATAGTTTTAACATTATCGTGTATACTGGAGATCTTTCTCTGCTTCAGTAAAAGCCAAGGCCCTTTCAATTATGAGGGTGATAAGTTATTATTCCAGTGTCTTGGTAAGATTTCTTTAGAAATCAATAAGTACATCTTTAGCCATTTCTTTTAGTCTTGAGGGGCTCTTGATATTTTAGTTGTGTCTTCTAGTGAACGTAATGGTGACATGATATCGATATCCTTTCTTTTTCAAAAATATGATGCAACTATGTCTTTTCTCCTGCTCCTCTTGCTTCTGAATGAAATCAGAGTCAATGTAGAGCAATCCATTTTCTATTGCAGGTGTTTGGGCTGGAGGGACAGGGCAGGCGAGTCTGACATGACTGGCTGCCTTTTGCAGATCTAAGGATCTATTACAATAAAATCCTAAAATTGTCCCTCTTGAGAGACTCGGAAAATTATCTGTTTGAGGCCCTTCCATGTTAAAGGAAAGTGCAGTGTGATCCTCAGGGAGCTCAGGGTTTCAATCCACTTGTACACATAGCCTCAGGTGATTAGAGGTGTAATTTTTAATAAGTTTATTGGGAAATTTAAACATTCTTTTTAACAATAATATTCCGCTAACACAAATAAATGATGTGGCAAAAATATTTTCAGTACTTTTTATAGTTAAGCCCATCCGAATCTCTTCCCTTTGTTTTACATAAAAATGAATTTCAGTTCTTAAATAACCTCAATATTGGTTCAAAGATATCTAAGGAACTCAGGATCTTTTTGTTGACTTCTTCATACATTGTGGGTGTGGTAATATTTAAATAAAATTTGTACTAGTATATTTACTTATCAATAGTTGAAGCACAGTGGGGGTTTTTTGTACTATTTTTCATGGAGTTTCATGATTTTGTGTTCACAAGTCTTAGTTTTAGCTTCGTGATAATGCTTTGATCTTTCAGGGTTAGAGGATCAGAGTCTCACTGTTTTTGTGTCTATAACAAAGAAGGCTGACCAAATGTGCAAGCACTTGAATTGGATAGAATGTATGGAATAATGAAACAATACTAATAGTTTCATATTTCTTAATTTTTTTCAGGATCCAAGTCACTTTATAAAGACCAGTTTGTACCATGGGTACTGTGTGAGTGTATCAGGGAATGCTGAGCAATAACTTCTGGTTTATAGCACGCCATAGAGCAGGTCTGCAGTCTTAATTCCACCCGTTATTCGGAAAGAGCACCACAGACACCCTAACTTAAGCGCAGCCCACCATTCCTGTTTTTGCATGTTTATAAGGGTTTAGCCCTGGCCAGTGTGGCTCCATTGGTTGGAGCATCGTCTCGTAACAGGAAGGCTGCGGGATCCATCAGGGCACATACTTAGGTTGCAGTTTGACCCCTGGTCTAGGTGTCGGCATGTACAGGAGGCAACCAATGGATGCTCCCCTCTCGAATTGGTATTGTTTTCTCTCTCCCTTCCTCTCACCCTTCCTCTCTCTCTAAAAACAATGAAAAGAAATGTCCTCAGGTGAGGATTAAAAAAAGAGTTTAGATTTATGCTGTCAGAGGCAGATAGTTCTCCGAAACAACTAGTTTGAGTTTATCTTAGAGACTTTGGACCATATATTCTCTGAATTGTGTAACTGATCATGCTTTCACTTTCTCTTGGCTGTCAGAAAACTTGTAGCCATATTTGTGGCTGGATTTTCATATATCTTTAAATAGCACTTTTAATCTTTTTTGTTTTGTTTTTTAAAATAAAGGAACTGTTTTCACGACTTAGGGTTCAGGTCTATATTGCTTGCTACTGTATCCTCAGTAAAGAGTATGCCCAGACATAGAAAGAGGGAGGGAGAGAAAGGAAGAAAGACAGAGGGGATGAGGAGAAGAAAGATAGTAAAAGAAAGAAAAGGAAGAAAACTGAGACAGAATGAGCGACTCTCTGTGTGTGTTCATATTCTGGGATATCTGTAATGGAGCCCCTAGCCATACGGGCCTACTGAGCACTTGAAAGGTGGTCTAGTCCAAACCGAGATGGAAATGTACATATACAACATATTTGGAAGTATTAGTATGAAAAAAATAGTGCAAATGTCTCATTAATAATTTTAATATTGATATGATGAAATTATAATATTTTAGATATCACATTTATACTTGCATTATATTTTTCTTAGAATTATTTGAAGTTGCTTTAACAGCTTTTCAGAAAAACTTTTTCTATGATCTCATTCTCTCTTTCTATTTCTCTCTGTGTGTATATGTGTGTGGATGTGTTAGCTACAGGCAAGGCTTATTTGTGACAAAATACTGAAATTGACAGAATCCTTCACCACCTAATTTCTAGGCTTTTTCATTTTAATAATATTCTCCCAAATTTTACATGGAGAGCCAGGCATTATATGATATTGCCTCCAAAGGACTTGGTCATGTAGTATTCATGCTTTAGGAAGAAATACTCCTTTTTTAGTGCATACAACGAGGCCTATCCAGAAAGTATCCAGCCATGAGCTATAAAAAAGAGGGGCATTTATTGAAGAAGATACAAAATACATGAAAAATTATACATAGGACAATGACTCCTCAGTCCCTTTAAAAGCAGGTAGTGTGGGACCTCACACACTTCTTCCAGAATCTCTTCCACTGTTCAAATCACTCTGCAAAATCCTTTGTTAGACTCACCATCAGTTGCCTCAACATATTTTCCTGAGTCTCATCAATGGTCTGAAATCTCTTCATTTTCAAAGGTGCTTTTAGTTTGGGAAAAGTCAGAAGTCACAGGGCACCAAATCTGGGCTGCAGCAGGGCTGAGTCACCTGGGTGATTTGATATTTTGTCAAAAAACTCTGCATGAGATGTGATGCCTGAGCTGGCACATTGTTATGGTGAAGGTGCCAATCACCACATGCCCATAGCTGCTGCCATTTTTGTTGTATTGCATCTCCTAACCAATGAAGAACATTGAGGCAGTACGCCTTATTGATTGTTTGGCCTGGAGAAGCATACTCATGATGGACACCTTCCCAATCAAAAAACACAGTTAATGTAGTCCTACTGCAACTTTGCCACACCTTCTTTGGGCGAGTGGAGAGCCATGACTTCCATTGGGATGACTGGGCCTTTGTTTCTGGATCACAGCTGTAGACCCATGATTCATCTCTGGTTATGACCTTCTTGAGGAAATGTGGTTTATGGGTAGCAGTTTGAATCAAGTCATTAGCTACTGCAGCACAATGTTCCTTCTGCTCTAGTAGCAGAAGATGTAGAACTAATTTTGCTATGACACATTTCATGCCAAGATCCTGTATCAAAATCTCGGACACAGCAGTTTTGGGAATCCCCAGAACAGCTTCTAGTTCTCACACTGTCAGTCACCGATCTTTGTTGATTGCAGACTCAACGTTCTCAGGTGTTCTGCTTGTTGCAGGCCTTCCAGAACGTGGATCACTTTCAACAGATTCTCCACCATCTTTGAAGCATTTGTGCCACAATTTTATTTGTGCTGCACTCATTGCATTGTCCCTGAAAACCTTCTGAATCATCTGAATAGTTTCCATGGAGGAATGTTCAAGCTTAACGCAAAATTTGATGCAGATTCATTGCTCTACTAGCTCAGTCATTTTGAATGCAACAGCCACACAGTACACGTGCTCACTCAATGGCGTCTACCACCCCCACTGACTAGTACAGTGAAGTCATTGTTGTTCACACATGAGCATTCCAGTCCACTTTCCTTGGCTGCCAGGTCCATTGATGTTTTGCAAACCTTTATCATTACATTAACAATGGCTGGAATTTTTCCAGACAGACCTCGTATATATACTTCCAGTTTCATATACTTGAAAAAAATAAACATGGCAAATTGTCTGTGTCTACTATAAATGAAGAATAGAATAAATAAAACTGTTCACTTTCCTAGAGAATGAACAAGCCAAGGATAATGTTTTTGTATTGTTTTTCTTAGTTCTAAAAGCTGAAATAGGTTGCTACTGTAGAAAATTCCAGATGGATAGATTTGTGAAACTTAAAAAGTATTCTGTATAAGAATATTTTCTGAACTGGAATATGCAGTGATTTCATTTGATTGCAAATTGGATATGGTCATTAACTTTGAGGCCGTAAGCGCCACCATATTGTTCTGAAGCACTCAATACGTGCAGGTGAGTGTGTTGGACTGCGGGATATGGCCTCTCTCCCTGACTTGAGTTACTTAAGTTTTGGTCATTCAAATATGAATGAAGAATATTCAAGAACTGTTTAAGCATGGATCATTGAGAATGTGTTAAAATAATTTATTTCCATATTTTACTTTAGGGCCTCGCCCTTTCTGTCCCTATTCTTATAAACGACAGTGAAAGTAATTCCCTGTGGGAGAATACAAAACTACAAGGCCCCTCTGCTTTCTCCACTAAACTCATTGACAATTAATGCAGCTATTTGGGGGTTAAGCCCTGGTCTGCAGAGGGTCCAGGTAAGTTGTTCCTGTTAGACAATGAAGCTGCTGTCACTGGTCTTTGAAATAAAAAGCAGTCAGTCAGCTCAAGAATAGAACTCCAGCAGAGAGTAAAAGAAAACTCCATTTTAGAATAAATTTCAAGGTACCAGAAAATGTTTTGCTAGTAATATAATATTTAATGTTTTCATGAATAAAATATTGGTTTGTAATATGTTTTTAAAAATGTGAATGAGATGGCCAGTTTAAAATTCATGCATCTATTTTTCCTCTGGAGTGATCAGGGGCTTCTGATTAGGATGACAAAGAAGGTTATACGGTAGGTGCCATTCTGGAGAATTGCTCGCTATTAGAGGCCATGATACCAGTAAAATTAGATTAAGGTTAAGGCAGGAATGTAAATTTTGTTAATAAGGTTTCTATATTTTAATTCAAAACCAAACACCCTTTGGGCCTATTGATGGTAATCCCATTTAATCTTGCAAAAAGCTGTTCTGGTATCAAGGGACCCAGATCAGTACTGCCCTTTATTACCTAGAAAATGAAGAATTTTCTTAAAATTTCACCTCTAGGTAGGATAAACATAACTGTAGAATTTTGATGACTTTAAAAAAGCAAATATATTCATATGATTATGTATAAACTTAAACGGGTATGTTATATACAATTTATGTGTTAGATATGAATATCTAATACATAAATAATGAAATAATGTATTCATCTATTCAACAGCTCTGTGTTTAAAATTACTTTACTTGCATTTAAAACATTTATGCCTAATTTGCCAACCCATGCCTTTCTGAGGTGGTGAGAGCTCAAAATGGTTTGAAAGGACTTAAAAAAAAATTAAGTTGAAAATACATCTCCACAGCCCTTGGGTTTCTCACTTGGTGAACTTCTCCGCATGGGGGAGGCTTTGCCGTCTACTCCTTCACCTTTATTTCAGGGCTTTCTCTGCTCTCTTCTGACTGTGCCTTTCCATCCCCATGGTCTCCATCAGGGTCCTCATGGTATGTCCCGCATGCCTGCATCTTTTTTGAATGAGATGCTAAATAATTTTATACATATACATGTCTATATGAGTAATTGTAAATACACATATATGTGTGTGCATATATCTATATCTATATATGTACATATACAGGTACATCAAGTGCCAAAGAGAATGAATACGTATATGTTTTAGAAGATGTGTATATACACACATACTTAGAAGATATATATATATTTAGAAGATATACATATAGATATACCGATCTATCTATATATATCTTATAAAGTCTCAAATGCTGAAATCTTAAAAAAAATACTGACACAGTGAGGTAGGGAGAACATAAGTTTTAGAGCCAGATAAATGTGTGTGTGCTTTACTTCCTTCTCTTTTCGCTTAACCTAAGGCATCTGCACCCACAGTTACCCTCTCCTTTCCATCATTTCTTCCATCACTTCCACCATCATAAAATATGTAATATCACCTCACATATTTAATAAACTCGATAGGTAACAACTTCTTTGGTAAGAAAAATAATGCTTGGTTCAGACGAGAAGACAGACCTGCCTCCTTTATTAGGTAAAGTCCCAATGATGCCAAGGTATTTGCCTGTCTCATTCAGTGATACATACCCAGCACTTCAAACATTCCTAACCGTGGTCCAGCATCAATTAAGTTCTCAGCAATTGTTTTTCAAATGAATGAATGAATGAGTGAATGAACAAACAGGGCTTGGATGATGATACAGGCCCAGTGAGTGTTGGCTCTCATTCTAATGAAACCATCTAATGATGGTTTTGGGGCCGGTTGTTTGTTTTAAATGCCAAGAAAATTCAGAACAAGCACACAACAAAGCTTGTCTAAAAGCATTATATCACTGAAGTCTGGAAGACTTGTGTGTACACATTTCAGTGGTTATAGGGTTTAATATTTTTGACATTTTTTTTGAGATTTAGAAGGAAAAAAAGTCTGATGTGAAATCTTAGAACTTTCTATTTCACTTAACTCCCTATTAGTTTGAACATGATATACAGGTTCCACTTCCCTAAAATTATAGCCCATAAGAATAATTATTGCAATGGTATGATGTTCTTTATCTATATAAAATAGGTTACATTTTTTAAATACTAATTGGCGTATTACAACTGTCTTTTGACTTAGGGAGCAAATAGCAAATGAAGCCATCCACTGATAGAAAACACAGGACTCATCGCTCCAGGTTCATGAATTGTAGCAAGTATGCCATTCCAGGAGGGGATGCTGATGATGAGGGCTGCGCATGTGTGGGCGTGGCGTATATGGGAAATCTCTGTTCCTTCTCAATTCTTTATTGAGTTATAATTAATATATAACATTACATTAGTTTTAGGTACAGAACGTAATGATTCAATATATGTATATATTTTGAAAAGATCATCACAGTAAATTTAGTTAACATCTATCAACTCCCATGGTTAAATTATTTTTTCTTGAGATGAGAAATTTGAAGATATAGTCTCTTAGTGACTCCCACGTATACAATATAGTGTTATTAACTATGGTCACTGTGCTGTACATTACATCCCCAGGACTTGTTTATTTTATAAATGGAAGAATGTACCTTTTGACCAATCCTTGCAACTTGTGACCCTAAAACTGCTCTAAAAAACAGAGTCTTTTCCATAAGAAAATACAGGAAAATACAGAAAATAAGAAAAAAACACATCAGCAATTCTGCCTTCATGCCTTTCCATAGCAAGTTAACCTGAAAACTCTCACGTGCGTGGCACTTCCTCTAAATGAAGAGTAAAAATGAACAGTATGGAACATTTTTTGGATCTTGTTCTTCTGATTTAATCACCTGTATTTGGTAATATACAATAGATAACCTCAGTGCGAATGAAACTTTAATAAACACACTATAATTAACAGCACTCCTGGTCATAGTGCATGTATCCTAATAAGACAAATCCACTAAAACAGAAACAAAATCATCCCAAAGCACACTTCGATCAGTGCCGTTTCACTCTCCACACCAGCCCAATGTCGCCCCGTGGCTGCGGGATGGAAGGCGAACTCCCTAGCTTGGACAGTGTGTCCTACACTCTGACCCCAGCCGATCTTCACACCTCGTTTCCAGCTACTCCCACATACAAACCCAGTGTAACAGCAGAACAATCAATAGTCAGGCGGAGCCAAATGAGAAGCTGCTAATTACTAGTTGTATGACTTCGGGGAGGTCTTGATCCAGCTCTCTGGGCCTCAGTTCTCCCATCCAGTGAACAGCTCCTCCCTCACTGCACTGCCGTTAAGACTGTGGTCGTGTCTGGGAACACACGCTCCCTGGCCGTCAGAAGCTCTCCGTAATTATGTTTGTATTATCATCCTTCGTCATGTCTTTTTAATTCCAGTCTTGGTATCTTCTTGCTTTTCCTTGAAATGCTGAAAAGTCAAGGATTTCCTGTCTACGCATCCTTCAAAGCCCCTCCTCCTGTGTGAAGCCCCGACAGTCTGCTCTGGCCCAAGGTGACTGCCTTTACTCTGAACTCACAGTTCTCATTTTCTGTGTCATTTCTTTAAAAATGCATTGTCTTGTACTCTCTCTGATAGTCTTCTCTCACAGTTTATCTTCCCGTGTAGCTAATTTATGAATGGAGTTGGCTGTTAAAGAAGTTGTGCTTGGGAGCTGGAAGGAAATAGACAGGTGACCAGAGGAGTGGGGCTTCCTTGGAAGACATACGGTGAGGTGGGGTGGGGTGCAGTGGTATTTCCAGGGTATCAAGTAATAGCGCTCTGGGTCCCATCCCCAGTTTCTGCTCAAAGAAACCTTTCAGTTATTTCTTCATATTATTATTTATTAAAACTCATCTTATAAAATTAAATACTGGGATCCCCAGTAAGAATCCATGGACAAAAGAATTCCATTCCTATATAAAATCCTGAAAGTCATTTATCCAGTGCAACCTTCTAAGCTGTAATAAGGACCAAGACTTAGAAAATAAGTAATCAAGGTCATGGACCTAGGGGCTGACACTGGAACGATTTTCCCGAAGCCCTGCTCCCATAGTTTGAAGATTGCCTATTTGTTCAATTAGATGACCAGAGTCTCGAGGGCAGGGACCATTATTGTATATCTTTGTTTTCTTCCCAAACCTATCACAGGGCCTTCGATAAGAGGACAAGAAGACAACCTTAGAATGAAAGCAGAGGACTGTTCCTGTAGACTGAAGGGACACTAGATGGAGTAACATAGGAAGCAGTTATATGGGAAAGAGCTGGTGGATAATGAGATTGAGCTTTTCTGGGAGTACAGTTTAGACTGGGTACCATGTTGACAAAAGCTAAGGGGTTGAAGGTGAGAGCTGCATCGCTAACATTCCCACCAAAGCTGGAAAGCCTAACGGTGGAGCACTGCCGCTGGCACTTTGAACGTGGGCAGCAATGAGAACACAATGACCTTTCTAGAACTTTCTGAAACCTGTGAAGTTGCTCATGGGACCCAAGAGTTAAGGAATTGCATGAAATGGCCAAAACTGAGTGATCAAAAAGGAACTACACAATTGCATAGATAGAAACTTCTTTCTTACTGCTGTTTTACTTTTGCTGTGGAACTGATACGGTTGATGGTGTGGATCAGCATAAACCGGGGTCTATTTCATTTCGGACCCTTTAGATATGCCTTGAATTCAGATCAGCCTGGGGCTGTCATTCTGGATTCCTGCATAATTCCTCATTCCTTCACTTCTAGATGTCATTGGGCTCTCCTCAAATTTCGTCTGCCTATTTCGACACTACATCTTAGCTCTCATTTTTAATCAAGTTCCTTGAGTTTGAATTTTCTTGCATGCTGTTTACCTTGTCTATGAACATCCTCCGTATTGTATTAAGACACTAGGTTCATTATTTTCTACCTCTAAACACCACAGGCGTTGGTAAGAGAACTCTGCCTCTTATGTTTTGTCTCATTTCCAGTTAAGCAGCAGCTGTGTCCTCTCTCCACTGGGCTCTACATGATGAGGGAGGAGAATGACCCAATCAGTCTGGGCCATCATAACCTAGAACAGGTTATGAAAACAGAGCAGATGTACCACCGAGTCTAGACAAGTTGCTAAAAAGTTGGGTATTGATCAAAAGAAGACCTGAAGTAGTCTGGTATAGGGAGAGAAATTAGTTCAGTCTTGTCTCTGTTGCAAATGAGCTGGTGCTGGGATACCAAACAGATCACTCAATCACTGTGAGCCTTAGTTATCTCACCTTTAAGAGTTACTTTTATTTCATTTTTTAAAGGAAATACATGGGGAAATGCCTGGAATGTACATGACAGAGTTGTCTCTCACACATCCACTGTTGTTCATCCTAAAAACCCGTGAGGACCAGTTTGCAAAGAACACTGGTATTCCATTCTGGTTACACATGTGTGCTGTTGGTAGCTGTCTGAAGTGTCTTTAATAAACTGTGCATATTATATTTCACAGAGAACAGTTCATTGTTCTCAAGATAGCTCACACATTTCAAAGTTGAAAGGTCACCTCAGCCGAATATGAAGGAGAGATGTCCGAGCTGGGTGGACACAAAACATGGATTGGGTGTGAGGCAGACCTGGTTCAACCAATTAATAGTTGGGTCATTTAGGAAGTGCTCCATCATGTCCTAAGTTTTCTTGTCTATAAAATGAAGAATGGTAGTGGCCAAGCCATTGGGCTGTAGTGTGGATTTGCCAAGATAGTGAATCCTTTCAAACAGAAAAATGTAGAAACAAACAGAAAACTACATTTCACGTGTATGTCAGGGTCACACATAGAATAGTAATAGGATGCATGCTCTAACCGCACATCACATATATAATTTTGAAATTTCTGGTAGAAACATTAAAAAATATGAAAGGAACACATAAAATTTATTTTAATAAAGTATTTTATTTAATCTAATATACTCAAAATGTTATCATTTTGACATGGAAAAATAAAAAATTATTAATGAGATATTATGCATTTTTATAGTAAGTCTTTGAAATTTGGTGTGTATTTTATCATTTTGAAATAACCTTATTTGAAGTGGCCAATAGCCACATGGATGGTGGCTGTCATATTGGACTCAAAGGTCTTGAAGATACCTAGGATTTTTATTGCCTATTTTCTAATCAACGTACTTAAAAGTCTGCCATTGCTTTACTCTTAAACTAGAAAGATGGTTAAAGTAAATGTTTATGTTGCATATAATATTCTGAAGGCAATGTTACACTGTCTTTTCCCCCAAAGCAACCAGTCTGGACCAGCCTTGGCAATGGTCCGTGGTGATTCTCTTAGGGCCCTGCAGCTACCTCAGAGTAGTTCACCTGCAAAACCACTGTTCAGGTCGCTCCCCAAGAGCTGGACCCTGGCCAAGGTGCTTCCATCAGGCAGTGAACCACTTGGTCTTTGGGGAGGAAGTGGAAATCAGCAGTTCCATGGCATGGACCTTGTTTCTTTCTGAAGCACAGAGCTCTTTTCAGCAATTTGTTCCTCATTCCTGTGAATAAGCTATTTTTTGTTATTAAAATAAATTTGTTTATTTTTAATTAAAAAATTAATTGTTATTGTATTTTTCCCATTACCATTTAGTCCCCTCATACTCCCCTCCCCAGTGGTCCATGACTCATCAGGTCAGGAAACGAAAAAAATATTCCTCAGCTTTCTCAAATTCTATACTGGGTCACCATCCTTTGTGCTGTTTACAGAGAAAGGCCTTTCCCTTGGGAAGTGAGGCAGGCCACGAAATCCACTAACCCTGTAGAGAGACACCAACTGACGTTCAGGGCACATAGTAGGAAGCTCACACGTGAATAAATGGAGCTGGATAAATTATTTAGGGGGGGGAACTTTGATTACTTGGTAAAATAATATGTTAAAACAATATGTTAAAACCTCATTTCTTCAATATTGGTTTATTTAAAATAAAATGTAATTCAAGAAGATTACTATGCTGTTCTTTAAGTAGAAAAGGATGATCTGTAACTTGGTTAACTCAAACCCTGTTTTGGTTCTGTGGATTTCAAATTAGGGTAATTTTAGTAAATGACTAACATTCAGTTAGAGTTTAGTAAATGGCCAGTAGTAAATGACTAATAATCTCTCTACTTACTGACTATCTTTCATAGTTTTAGAAAAGCCGATTGTCTGCTTCCTATTTCCCTTTGACCTGCCCATTCTGCCTGTGCCCTCCTCAAACAGCTTGCATAAAGTCCTTCCTATCCTTTCTGTATTTTGTGAAAATTGAATATTTATGGGCTGTAATTTTAGGTTTTATTTTCTTAACAGCCAGAAGTGGCATCTTAGCTCAATCATACCTTGCTCAGAAGGATGCTTAATGTAAATTTCATGTTTTTTTTTCTTTTTGGATACTCGAGCAGTTCTTATATGCCCTGCCTGTACTTGGTTCAGAGGTCTGTGTTCATTCCCTAGGGCTATAAACATTTTAAATTTCTATAGAATTGTGGCTTTACTCTGGGTGGCCTCATGGATACCAAGGTCCTAATTTTCACTCATTCAAACACATGGCTTCCTTTACTTGGGCTCAATTGGAGACCCCAGATAATTGCCCACATAATTTTTCTTCTGCCATTCTGACCTACTGTGGCTGAGTTGCCCTCCTTATTGTTTCTATTAATAAATCCATCGCTAGTCACTTATATGCACACTGTCACGGGAACCCTGGTGTTATTCTTATTAGCCGACCACTGAAGGCAACTCCTTATGCAGAAATGATCCAACACGCCGGAGGGAAAGCTTCTCGTGGCAAAAGGAGCCGCAGCCCCAGCCCTCCAGTTATGGTGCGCCACGCTGCTGCCTGCTTACCTTCAGCTATGAATCCACCCATCATTTCAAAGCACTTGATTGTAAGTATGAAGCAAACTAAGAAGTACAGTTTTGCCTACAAGTGTTTTCCACATGTGTGATGCAAAGGAGCATTCACCTTAGCAGTGACACCTTGTGACATAGGCGTGGGCTCTCAGACTGCTAGTTTTGCTAGTATTTGTTCCTGGGCCACTAGTGATATTAGAGGATTTGTGGGCTTTTATCCTTTTTCCCTTGATGTCAGTGGAATGGTAGTAATTCATTAAGATTTAGAGTTGTTTCCTAACAACTCTAATTCCCTAATAGAAATGAGAATTCTATTATAATTTCTGATTAGTGATCAAGAAAGAAACATCACCCCCACAAGAAGGCATACTGTGCTTCTGTGCCATTCCTTTTCCTTCACTGTTTTAGCGTATTTTAGCTTCTCTACAGACAGTTAGTTCAGCTGACGTGGCCACCAAGGCCAAGAAGTGTTGCTGCAGGTCAATCTGCTTTGCTGTGTCTGCAGGACACCGCCCCTTATGGTCCTATCCAGCTCACAAACGTGTGCTCCCAGTCACAGGCAGGGCCCAGGCGCAAAGTGTGGTGAGGTGTGGATTAGGGCAAAATCATTGTAGCCACTCGGAAGAATGCTGCAAACACGTGCTTGTGCAAATGGTGGGTAAGTGGCATCCTAGTTACAAATGAGGCATTGTAAATTGTATTCAAAATCAACTTTGTTTTAGTTATTTGGTCTCAGATTACTCAGTCTCTCTGGGCCTCCTTTCACCAAAGTCATGATGTATGTTACCATTGTAAACAACCTATTTTAAAGACCATAAAAATAAGATAATATATGTCTACTGTTATAAATCATACATTAACAGACACCTAGGCTAGTGGTTCAGAGTAAATTCTGAAGGGAGCCTGGTTTTTTCCTTTTTCCTCCCCCAAATCCCCATTGTATTTCTGGCTAGTAGACCAAGGAAAATGTTCTTCAGCTGCAAAAGGGTAATGATGGTATCTACCTCATAGAGTTGTTTTAAAGATTAAATGAACTGATGCCTGTAAAGAAATTATAGCATTGCTGGACACATTATAAAAGCTCAGTGTGAAAAGTCAGTGAGTGTCAGCTACTTTAGCTATTATTTTTTTTTTACTTTAGCTATTATTAAAACATTCTTTAAACCAACTGAAAGACTGATCTGAAAAATTGTAAGTAGACTATTAGAAAATATTTTTAAAGCAATGACATCAACATAATTTTCAATAGAAACAAATAATTGCATTGATAACCAAGCCATGCTTCTGGCAATCATAAGAATTGATTTGCCATGGTTGCATTTCAGGTTTATTTTGGACTTAAACACAATAAGTACTGTGGATTCCTTTTTAAAGCTATGCAGCTCTGCTGGAAGAAAATACAAAACAAAACAGGTATCTCTGATGGCCTACTGTTGGTTATATGTTTTCTTAATGTGAAATGAGTGTCTGAGCTTATTATACTAATATGAGCCTGCCACTCCTAAAATTTATGACTCCAAATTAGTGGCATTTGTGTCATTGCTAGCGCACTTGCTAGTCAATACTGAAATGCATTCATTGGTTCCAAATGACAGAAAGTGTACTACACTACGATTTTTTATTTTTATTTATTTTTATGGTCAGCCTGACTGTTCTTCCTTTGGAACAGAATAATGAGATAACAGTTAAGTGGGGAGCCGATGAAGATCTTATAGCACTGGGATAACCTTCCCACAACAACACCGAGGTTTTGCTCATTTTATCAGTCCAGTGATACTCGCCGCATTGTAAAGACAGCATATCTTTGCCTAGTGTAATAAGGATATGTTTAGACCCTTCCTATTAATAAAATGACCTCATTGTAACATTAGACCTTATCAAATTTATTCAAGACCTATTATCAAAATGAAATATCTGCTTTTTTAAGTCTTATACATTTTTTTAAAAAAGATTTTATTTATTTGTTTTTAGAGAGAAGGGAAGGAAAAGAAACATCAATTGTCTGTCTCTTGCAGGCCCCCAACTGGGGACCTGGCCCCCTGGCCCACAACCTAGGCATGTGCCCTGACCATGAATTGACCCAGCCACCTTAGGTTCGCAGTCTGGTGCTCAACCCACTGAGCCACACCAGCCTTACACTTTTTGAATGTATTTTTTTCTACTTCCTTTTATTCCAAATGCCAAGTATAAGCTTTCGAACTACTTATAAAAATGAAGAGAGGCTGTAGTAGTAACTAGTCATTGGCATTTGCATATTATTCATAGCCTGTTCTTTATTTAACGGACAAGTAAGTCTCATTAACACACACCCCTCCAATAATAAAAGCAGACTCTTATCTGTGAAGAAAGTAAAGGCAATTAATTGGATGACTTAGGACCATCCTTCCCAAATTTTTGTTTAAAATAGTAGTTCTCAACTAGGGGCAATTTTGCTCCCAGAGGGCATTTGGCAAAGTCTGGAGACGTTATTGATTGTGCGGCCTGGGGTGGGCGGTGCTCCTGGCATGTGGGTGGAGGCCGCGGGAGGGACTGACTCTCCCGCAGTGCACCGGCCAGGCCACACGACAACACATTATTACGATCTGGTGCAGGGTCCGAAATATCCCGGTGTCTCATTTATTCCATTAAAGATAGGGTTTAGATTTTGAAATATTCAAAATATTCAATAAGCTTCCTAAATTTCCACCTCCTTGTACTCACAAAGGAAGAACTAGATGTAATTTTTAAAGTGTATTGGTCAATATATTGACATGTTGAAGTTGTTTTTTGAAAGAGGATAATCAAAATGAAATAGGAATGTATGTTGCTTTTCCTTCAAAGTGATTTTTTAATTATGGGAATGAAGTTGAAGATACAAAACCCTTTTAATAAAGTACCTTTTCATTAAAAATAATCTCGAGAACTCTTTATTTTAGGACTTTTAACTCAAAAATATCAGGTAAATGCAAAAAAATGAACAAAATTTATTTCCTGTTTTTAAATCATCATGCAAAGATATGTTTATTGATTTCAGAGAGGGGGGAGAGAAAAACAGATCAGTTGCCTCCTACACACATCCTAACTGGGGATCGAACCTGAAACCTAGGTATGTGCTCTGACCTTTTGGTGTGTGGGATGATGCTCCAACCAAATAAGCCACCCAGCCAGGACTCTTCCCCTCCCCCCCCCGACCCCCGCCACCAAAGTGCAGTGCTTTTACCTCTTTAAACAAATGCATGCTGTGTAAAGACTAACAATCGAATCCTTTTATCTAATTTCTGAGTATTAGACCACTTGATATATCAGAAAATGAAAGTTACATTGACTCTTAGAGAAACAGCCTATATCATAGATAAACACACACATTCACACAGATACAAATCAACAAAGAAACAAAACACCCTCAACCCCAGGCCTTTTAGGAAAAGTAGATATATATATATTTGCAAAACAAACATAAAATACTCTCCTAGACATTTTTCCATTGAGCATCCAAGTTGTGTTGAATGCTCCATTTCTAACTCTTAAGTCAATTTATGGGAGGGGTTTGTAAAAGCACTTTAGTGAGGAAAACCAGTGGTCGCAATGCATCAAAGTTAAGCGGTAGCGAGGTTATCGCTCTGTGAAAAATCACATAAACATTTCACATATAAAATATTATTCATCAGGGCAAAACCCTCTAAGGGGTTGAGAGATAACAAAGATTTCATGAAACCTTTCTCTCTCTCTCTCTTTTTTTTTTTTTTTTAAAGAAAGGATATATTCCTCAACCAAGATGGAATCTGTGGTCACGTAGTAGGTAAGAGGTGGATATAATTGAGAAGAAAATTAGCAAATCTTAAATATCTGCCTCTGCAATATCATTACCCATAAACTTGCCCTTTTCCACCCTTTTTTCCCCAAAGACTGATGTCCCATATCTGAACTGAGGGAAATGTGTGCTTTTTAACAGCTAAATCAACAAGGTTTCACATGAGTAGTGCTGTTCGGTGTGGTTGACTGATTTCATGAAAAACTAATCATGTATTCATCATTGAGATCAAACACTTCCCAAGTAATTATCATCTAAACCCAATCTGATAGGATCTGAAAAAGTGGCGCCGCTGCGACGATCAGAGACTGAGCAGACTAGTTCTCGCAGCTTTTGTAAACCTCGGGTAGGAAAGCACAAGCTGAAATTGTATTTTATAATTAAGAAAGGTGAAGGTGGCAGGCTGCAATCAATTATCTCAATCAGTCATAAGAATTTTAGCTTGCCTGAAATTCTTATTTACTGAAACACACTTAAAATTGACTTTTTAATACATGGTCTTTGGAACATTTTTTATTATAAAAATGCTAAGAAGTTTTTGAATTAAAATATGAGCCCTTTGTGTACCTACTGTAAATAATGTAATATCACTTCCACGGTTTCCTTATTTTGAGCTGTGGTATTATTCTTTTTGATAAAGGACTATTATTAAATTGAATTGTATGTCATTACAAAATGACTGCTTTCAGAAAACTTTATTTTAGCTTTATGTCTGTGATTGTAAATTTAGATGAAGATAAACCATGGAGAACATTTAGGTACTTTCACGCACATCCCCGCGAATGCTTCTGTGTCAGATAGTGGAAGTGCCTTTCACGTGTGATTTCATTTAGTCTTCAAACAACTTAATGAGAGAACTGAAGTTACAACCCCCCACTTACAAATGAGAAAAACAAGTCAAAGAGATTCTATGTCATGCTCAAAGGCAGAACTGGGACATGACCCCAGCTTAGCAAGTCTCAACCTAAAGCTGGCCCGCTTGACCATTGTTCTGTAATACTTCCATGGTAGTCATTTGATTATGGCTAATAGTATTTTATAAAGAAATTTCCACATGCTAGGGATTGAGTTGTGCATTTTCGATACGGCTGTGGGACTTCTCTGAAGCACACTGTCTTAACTTGTACGATTTGATGATCCCTAGTTCCAAAGTTATAAAAATAGCAGCTCAAGGCCCCACTCTTGCACCTACAAAGGATAGGGAGCTTCGGTAAGTGACTTGTGTTGGGTCCAGCAGCCAGCAAACAGAAGGGTCTGTTTTATATTGCGGTTGGATTCTCAGATAAAAGCCTGAGACACTGGCAGAGCTGCTGCCACAATTACTTCATGTGGGTACAAAAACCATCACCCTACCTCAGGCAGCAGAAGAGCACTCTTTCCAAACAGAATCTGCTGCCTTCTGGAAAAACAGGCATGACTGAAGCTGAACAAACCAAATCACACGACTTGTTGTATAAGTAATTGGTTTCGTCAATCTAAATATTCACATGTATAATTTCTAGTATATGCACCCACTGTACATGTTTTATCTGTACCTTTATGAGTTTCTATTCATTGTTCAAGATGAAATAAATTTCTGAAACCTAGAAAATTTGATTCATTATTCATGTTTCATTTTCTTTCATTTATCATTATAGAACATAAAGCAAATTCTACTCTATTCAACCATATCGATTATTTAGTTCCCTCATCCAATTCAGCAGTATTAGACATCTATTAAGTGCCAGACACAGAGAAGGTACCTTATACTTTTCTTACAGAACTTGGGTGTGCAGAATCGGAAGTTCTTTCTGATAGTCAAGCTCACTGAAACACAGTAGACCGGTGGTTGCCAGGGGCCGGAGAGGCATGGGGAGATGCAGGTCAAGGGGGGAAGGGTTCCAGTCACATTAGATGAAATGAGTTCAGGAGAACGGATGTTCAGCATGGCGACCACAGTTAACAACGATGAACTGGTATCTGAAATCTGCTAAGGTGTTCCCACTACACACATCCACAAAGCAACTATGTGAAGTGATAGATATGTAATTACCGTGTTTGTGGCAACCGGCTCACCATGTATATGATGATATCAAAACATCAATATATCAATATGTATTTCTTTTTTACCAATAACACCTCAGAAATATGGGGGAAAATAATAAACCTCTTCACTGAAGTTAAGGTCTACTCATTTAAATGAGATTTATAAAGACCTAGTTAGAAAGTTGTGTTCTTGGTGGACACAAACATGTTTTCCTCTGGGTTTCACTGGTTTCAGATCTATTGACAGGAGAAAATCACCCATAAGTCTTTGAAGAATCATCACTGGCAAATGGAAACATGCATTCACTCACCAAGTCCCTTAAACACAAATCGGGCTCCTTGCGAATAAGGTCAATTCCACACATTTCACTTTAGGTATTCTTTCAACCAAAAGGTAGTCTCGCCTCCTCACAAAGGAAGCCAGTTACTAGCTGAGAATGGCCCGTTTCTCGCTGCGCCAGTTGTTAATGGCTGACTTGCGTGCAGGTGCAGAGCCCCGCCATTCCTTCCTCTCCCAGTCAAGCCAGCAGCCACTCTTCGTGTGGCAGGTGGGAGTTACACGCTTGCCCCGTGGCTCAGGGCCCTGACCGGTTTGTGGTTGACTAGGAAAGTTCTTCCTGAGGCCGGATTATGGAAGCATGCCTAAAAGTATATTTATATCCCTCAAAGGCACCATTGGTGTTGGTTTTTTAAACATTTAAATAAGTATGTTTAAGGCATAGCAATAATGTTACTGAATTATTAGCAAAAAGCACTGCTTAGAATATTACCCTTCAAATATGTCTGAGCATAGAATGATTGGTATTAATTAGTTAAAATAATTTCAATTGCCATCACAGAGTGTTTTTAAAGAGCCATTTTGACTTTAATTTTAGATTTTTAAGCATGTCTTTTAAATTCCAATTTTCCCCAGATTTCCTTGTCAGTGGCTATTTGTGGGGTTCAGAACATCTGAAAACAGTTCAGACCTTGATAATGGTCTACACATTATCGAACTTTTAATAAATGTGATGTGGTGACTGTTACTTGGTGTATCAGTACATCTAATTGAGTAGCAGTTGCTGGGTTTTTAAAAATTTTTTAAACATTTTTTGTTGTTGTTCAAGTAGTTTTCTGCCTCTTCCGCCCAGTTGCTGGTTTTATTCACACACGCTCATTTCGTCTGAGCAGCATTTTATTCTCAGATAATTTGTGTTCCTACCATGATCATGAGTGAAGGATAAACACCAAATATGTTTGTTCATCAGAAATTTCAAGAAAACCAACTTGTAACCAGAGACCACTTTAAAGAATAGTTTTAGGAGTACATGTAGAAGAGTAAATTTACCTAAATATCCAAGTGTTTGTCATCTGATATAATGGAACTCTATGTGCTGCTGGTTTATTTTTTAATGAAACGTATTGGGGTGACATTGATCGACAAGATCATGTAGGTTTCAAGTGCACAGGTCTGTGATGCACGATCCGTGTTCCGCACTGTGTGCCAGCACCCAGAGTCAAGTCATCTGCCATCACCCAGCATTTGGTCCCCTGTATTCTTTACTACCCCACCCCCATTTAGCTTTGACTCCTTTCAATTTGCTTTGCAGCATTTATTTTTTGTGCAAAATTATTTAACAGCATAGTTGCGGTTATGGTAGAATGGCTGTGTTTTCTCTCCGGTGCTCCCAAGGGCTCCCTTTTATTACAGACATCTGCATAGCTGGAAACACAAAAGATTGTCCTAGGGCTGTGTGTATCAGCTACAAGTAAAAATAAGACAAACAGTGAGGAGTGATTTAAAATCCTCATATGTCAACAGTAACATGAGTCATAGATTATTTTGTGGAATATGAAAAAAAGCTCTTCAAAAATAAACACGACAAAAAAGGGGGGAATCCCATGGATAAGGCTAAATTGGGAGAATGTCTAATGCAGAACATGAACAACAAAACGTGTTTGTATCACAGAGAATATATATGTTCCAAGGGGAATGGGGCTAGACTGCTGAGACAAAGTGGTAAAAACACACGAGCCAGCCCTGAAAGAGGCTTCAGAAGGAGTGAGGTGACAGGAAGTGTGAAGGAGCAAGAGACAAGAAAAAACAGAACGGTCATGGTCCTTCCATCTTCTTCGAACCTCTAAACTGGATCGACACCAAAATGACACAAAAAGGAAATTGGAAGTTCTCCTCTCAATGTCGTAGAAGTATTTGCTTTATCAATTAATTCATTTTTATAGTATTTTTTGTATTCTCCTAAAAATGATTTTTGGGGATTCTATTATAAAATCAAACATATGGAAAAATATTGAACAAAACCAAATTTCTTCTAGCAATAGGTGATTAAAATTTCAACCAATCTGATGGCATTTTAACTAGAACTTTTTGGAGGTTTTTACATCTCATGGGTGCTGGTTGGGGATGGTCGGGTCATTCCATTTGTGGGATGAACTAGGTTTTAGCTGAAGTGAGAGAAGATGTGAGGCTCTGCTGAAGCTTATCCATACTGCTTTTGCAGAACTGCTCAGGGAGGGATTTTCATGCTGGGGTCCTGAATAACATCACTTCTGTCCACGGAGACTCCCTTACCCATTTATTTACCCCTTTTTAAAACTGTATCTCAATTTAAAAGCTGTCACCACCACTGGAAAACAAGACGAACAAATCAGACAATCAAACCATCAACATAACGTGTCGGACACAGCAGAACATTCAAAGGTCTATGTAAAATAAACAGAAACAGGGAAGTCAACATGGCACGGGGAAGAGTTTCTTATTCTTTGGAGCTGTTGGAAGAAATTCCACATAAATCACATGTGTTCATGGTAATAACCACGTGTACTACAGGGTGGGGCAACAGTAGGCTTACAGTTGTGAGTACTCCGAAAACAGTTTATTCTAGTATTATTATTAATTAATTATTATATGATTTTCCATACAAACAACAGTAAACCTAATTTTGCCCCACCCTGTATAATTAGTATTCGCCAGAGTAAAGCTGAACAGTCTTTTTTTTTAAGATTTTATTTATGTATTTATTTTTAGAGAGGGAAAGGGAGGTAGAAAGAGAGGTAGAGAAACATCAATGTGTGGTTGCCTCTCACACACCCCCTACTGGGGACCTGGCCCTCAACCCAGTCATGTGCTCTGACTGGGCCACACCAGCCAGGGCAAGCTGAACAGTCTTAACTGGGTTGCTTTCACATTTAATTTTAGCCCTGACTTGCTAAAATACAAACCCAAAAAAGAGACCCCTGCAAATATATGTGTGTATATATACCTTATATATAAAAATATCTTTTATATACAAATATCTTTCATCTATATCTATATCTATATCTATATCTATATCTGTATCTGTATCTATCTCTTTTAGCTGCCTCTTCTTCTAAGCAGTAGGTAAACGAGTATGACTTACTGGTAAAAGGAGAAAGCTGTCCCTTCAGAAGTTATGGCCTCTGGCTTCTACAGGTTTCTATCAGTCTCAGTAGGCACAGCCCTTAGACAGCATCTTTTGCAGAGCAAATCTCAATTCACAACCTTCATTGTTTTTGATCATCTTCACACAAAATAATGGTCTTTCACTGGGGTGTATTTGTGTATTAAATATCATCTGTGACTCAGAGATTTAGAAATGGCTCAACTTAGTTTTCCCAATAAAGGACATTAATGAGAGCTAGTGTTTTGACTACCTTTTAGGAAGACAAAGAAATTCAGACTTGGCCAAGGCCATGCAGAGCATTCCCTTTTGTTGTCTGCTTTTTCTACTTATTTCATGTCTGTAAGTGGGGAGAATGTGCCAGTTTTCAGGAATGCATTTTGTGGGACGCTGGAGTTTCATTTTATTCAGATTTTATGTAGCTCTTGGTATCTGCAATGTGCCTTGCCACCATCTATTGGTAATTAGTTATTTAATTAAGTTCTGATGATGCAAAAGCTTTATTACTGGAGTCACTCCACTTTCCAAATGATCATTCCTGAAAAAATGGCATCTGAAACAGAAATTACATCAAGTCCTTTAATGTCAATACTTATCAGAGTCAGATAAAGCTCCCTTTTAAAAATGACAATCATTAAAACAATAAAAATAACAATAATTTATTTTATGACCTATCACCATTTCAAATAATCTGAAAAATACTGCAGAGTGATACCTATCGATAGTTGGACCATGATCCATTTTTGGTCACTAATTAAACTCTAAGCCCATTTTGTATTATTTTCATTTTATTTAAATCAAAGATAGTTGTAGGACAACATGCTCCATCTGTTATCCTTTGCTTTTTAAGTAACTGTCTAGATACTTAAAAAAATCATGACCACATTAATTCCCTGCCCCCAAGTCACGTCTCCGCACTCCAAAGGCAGAGAAATGAGACCGAGTTGACTGAAATCCTGCACCTCTAGTCACTCTGATGTTTACAAAGAGAGGCTAAAATTTCAGATTCCTGGTCACAAGTGAATGTAGTCTGGTCCTATACAAAGGAATTGTGCTGGATGCCCAGTGAGGATGATGGCAAACTTGCTTTTAGCCCTTCTTTTAAATAGTTAACTTCTTTGTTTTATTAGCTGAATTCGCAGCTCCTGAGGATAGAAATGATTTGTGCAAGAAGTGTAGATGCTCAGGCTAGAATCCAAGTATTTTTAAAATAAACATGTAAAACAGAAAAAGGGATGACAATTTCCTGACCCTTGTAAGGTCCCAGATGAGAGAGCTCATTCTCTGTAGTAGACAGGTTGGCCTCATGTGTATGCATAAGCTAGGAACCAGATGTTTAGACACCTGTGTTGTCACCTTATTCATTTCCGCTTTATCTTTGAAATTCAGCTATTGGGTGTTGCTCTGGGGGTCAGGTATTGGATGCACTGGGTAGCCTGGGCCTTGCCTTGCCTATTGCAGAAGTGAAAGGGTAGTTCTAATTTTCCATATATTTTTACCACACCCACCCCACACATTTTGGTTTTCACTACTGACAATTGTTTATTGTTCACCTACTGTGTGCCAGATGATTAATACTAAATGAATGTTCCCTTAATTTCTTTGTGATAAGCTGGCCTCATCTACTCTTTTTACTTTCAGTGGGATAAGAAGCTGGCAGGGCAATCGATCATTTATTTGAGTTTATCCATCGAAAACCTTTCACGTGAATTTTCCCTTAGGAGGTGCTGGAGGGAAGGCTTGGTTCACTCAGGGTCCTTGGAATTACGGGAGGTGAGATGAGGAGAGGAATTCTGAGAAGGGACCACCCTAACCATCAGGCTATTTCCCAAAGCAACATTCCTTCTCCCAGTGCCTTTCTAGCACAGCAGAGCACGCATGAGCCCGGAGCCCGGCAGACCCAGGGATGAACCTAGTGCTGCTGCCTTCTAGCTGAGTGATCTTGGGCAAGAGTTATAGAAACGGTGCGTACCCATTTCCCTACCTTTAAATGAGGCTAAGACTCTCTTTTGCAGGCATTTGTGAGAATTAAGCTACATAATCTGTTAGGTTCAACATCTGTTACACGGTGAGATCTCAGGCAACGGGAGCTAATATTTTTTCCGTATCGCCTATCTCCTTCGATTCTGAGGTAATTACACCCAGGGGCCATGCATGTGCCCTCTTTTTCCCCCAGTCTAGCAAGTCAGGAGCAGGACAGGTTCCCAGTAAATGTTTGTTCAGTGAATCAAGTTAGTCACCCAAAAGAACGTGAGCCAAGAGGTCACTGGCTTAAGACCACACGAGATGCCAGGCTCTGGCTATTTTACGGTGGCTTTTTCTGTTTGCTTCTTTTTTGTTTTTTTACCGAAAGAGTGAGTAGACACTCATAATGTATTTTTTAAAGATTTTTTCTTATATTTTACTGTTTATGCTATTAGAGTTATCCATTTTTTATTGCAAAATACAATTGTCCTTTTTTGGGAAAGGGTAATACAAACACACACACACACACACGCATGCACAGCGTCAGTTCGTTCTTGCTGTTTGGAATAAGGAGTCCATTCTATTTTCCTGCGGTGGGTAGTCAACATGTTACCACTGTATAAAGGGAAAAGTCCAACACAATTACTTTCACTTTGTGTGGTGTTGGTGCTTGTCGTACGTGTGAAAGCAACAGGGGAGGGGGTGTACTTATGGCCTGGCCCTTAGTAACAGCTGACTGAATCTGGAAACCTAGTCAACAGACAGTGGACAAATTAAGAATCACAGCAAGTCGCTTCCTCTGGGCAGGTGAAGTCACTCAATGTGGCAATTTTTTTTTTGAGTCCATCTTCCATATGTCATGGGGTTAATTGATATACCCCTGTTTCACGGATGAGTGGGTGAAGCCCAGCCAGACGGAGCTGGTGTTGACATCTGCCTTGCTAAGCGTGAGGCTCCCCTCTCTCTGGAGCAATGCAATGTGCAGCTCTGGACTCCAGCCGTGGCTGCAGAGCCTGGGGAGATGTGCTGGTGCTTGACTGTAGACTCAGCTCTAGGGAAGCCCCCGGGCTCCACCCGGCCAAGCACGTGAGCCCAGCCTGCTGCAATCTGGACAGCAGCCTTGGAAAACCTGACTTTGCAGCTCCACTGTCTGGTGGAAAGCCAGCAGGTGACTGGAACACCACCAAGCAGACATTGCCGAGAACACTGTGGGCACCACTAGCTGTATGCAGGATGGGCTGTGCAGCTTTGGTGGGGGCGGGGTGGGGGATGGACTCCAGTGAATGGGGTTTGGAGGGATGACAGCATAATCATACAGACACGGAAGGTACTGCCTTCATTAGCAGCATAGCCCTCCACATACTCTTTTCAGAGGGTGTTTATGGTGTTCAGGGTGCAAACTCTCTTTCTGAAGACAGTGGAAGATACAAAGGATTGCTGAATGCACTGTGCTAAGAATCGCTACTTGTACATTCCAGAGCAGAGGGGCCTTAAAGGGTCATCTTGGAAGGGGAGCACATCAGGGCGTGTGGTTTCAGTCCAGTCATAGATAGCTGTCCACAGTTCTCACATGCAGCACGCAGCACGGGCCTGATGTGAGCTGTGCTGTGACCCACACAGTGTATATCACAAAGTGCACTCGTGTTGATCATGAAAGATGATCTGCAGCTGAAATCACGCCATCGGTTCTCATTAAGGGGCTTGTGTCTTGTTGAAGAGTATTTAGATGCGGACTTCCAATGGCTCTCACAGAAAATAAAGTGACCTGGAGGAACAGCGATCCAACAGAAACTTATGGGTTGGGCTCCAACTCTGCCCTGTAACGTGTTGTCTGCTCTCGTCTCCAGCTCAAATGAGGGAGATGTATACAAGTTCCACGGGAGAGGGCAGAATACACAGGATTTAAAGGCACTCTGTGGTCAACTCCTTCATCTGTGAAATGTGGACAATGAAAATCTCTACCTTATAGTGAGCTATGAGAATCAGAGATAAAATATATGCCAAGTACTTAGCACAACCCTTGGTACATGTTCAGTTTTCAATAAATGGTAACCATTTAAATTTTTAAAAATTGTATGCATACATTTTGGAGACACAAACACCATGACCCCAACCCCCGCTTTGCCATTCACTGGTTGTACGATCCTGCCAAGTCGCCTCTCTAAGCTCTGGTTTCATAGAGATATGACAAGGTTTAAATAGACATAAAATCAATAAATGCGAATAATGATGGCACATATTGCATGAAAAGATTATAAGGAATTGATATAAAATATGAGCAGGTCTGGCATATTGCAAACACCCAGTAACTACTATGAACTATCATTAGAAATTAGCTCCATAAACAATTTGCCTCGCCCACGAACAGCTATTGAGTGAGGTAATGACTTGTGGGGTCACCATGATGCTTTCTGTAAAAATTAGCTTTCGTGCGTGTGGATAGAAGTAACATAGGACCGAGTAGTCTGGGACTTTTTGATGCTGGTATCATCACAGAGACGTGCCTTCTGTGTGACCATAGGGTATTGGTTGACCTTGTGCCTTAAGGCATGTAGACATATGCCTTCTGCCTGGCTTCAAAAGCTCATCGCTTACATGGCCCCTTTGAAGTTGGGTGTATGTTCTACAGAGTGCACAGTGTGGCCAGAGGCAAATCTGGCTCTTTGCTTAAAAAGAAGAAAAAGGCCAAGCTAACATATTTGTTGCTGATCACATGAACTGAACAAAGCACCCATGTGAATGTGGGTTTATCTGTAAACCTATGTGTGTTCAAAGGATGTAGATGTGCATATAAATTTATGTGTGTGTGTGTATACGCACATAAACATGTACAAATATGCACACACACACATGTATCCACGGCAACAGTCCTATAAAATGCAATTAACAAACTCCCTAATTCTTCACGTGTCAAGAATAGCATATGTATAGCAGCTTGAAAATGCAAAATATAACAATATGGTAAAAAAATAATTTGCAGTGATATTTCTTTAAGTAAATTTAAAGTTGTATATTTGAAGAGAAAGATCATTCTAAATATTTTAAGTTTTCAGAGCACAATCTTTCACGAACTTGACCAGCATTAAGGCTTTATTTTATGCACATCCACACAAAGTGAAAGGCAGAACTGAATTATCATCTGCACTATAGAGGCCTAAACCCATTTGCCTCACAAAATTGTTGCAGAAGTCAATCATGAGGCACCAAGTCCTAGATTATTGTATTTTTTAAAATAATGGCTATGTGGTAAAAATACTGTTGCAAAGAGAAATAGTGATACTTGTATATTTTGCTTTACTAATGTAAAATGTTTTGCTTTATATCCTTTTGTAGATCAAATATTGAGTAATTGGATAAATATTTTTCCCATCTAGATATTTCAGTATTTGTCATCCAAGTGCATTGAGATATGGTGCCTAAGGACAAAATATAGATGATAGTTTTTATTTTTTTTCAAAGCATAAACATTTTGTACTATTTGGAAATATTCCAAAATTTTCTTTTCTCTTTATATCTTTTTAAATAAAGGGAAGAATGTGTAAAAAAACATCTGTTCTTTGGGTGCACAGAAACATTTTACAATTCTTTTCTACCACAGCACAGAGAAGCTTTCTTTGTTGCGCTAGTTTTAGCCTGATTTCCATCTTAAATTTAAAAAGTGTGTATACCCAGCAAGCAGTTATTTGCATGGACACGGGAGAGTACCTATTGCCAAAATACATTTTCTTTTGAACCTATATTTTCTAGCTATTTATGTACAAGCCACTTTCAGTAACCATTTTAATTTCAGGTTTTAATTCTTGAAAGCAACACAATGACTTCAGAAGGTGCGTGATATTTATTTAACCCCTTACTGAAGAACTCATTGGCAGGGAGAAGTGCTCACAGACATTGCTACCCAAAGGTTTTAGCAGAGAAATTTCCCTCATGATGGGGGTATGAAAGACACCGCCTCTGTAATTGACTGAAGCTCAGCTTTAGAACGAGCTGTTTCTTTTATGTACAAAGCTAGCAATTCACAAATCCCAGCTGAAATGTATTTTTTGTTGTTTGTTGGAATGTTTCAAACATAAGGCATTTGGAAATTCCTTAATTAGAGTTAAGATTTTAGTCTACAGTGGGTTCTCTTTGTAACCAGAATGTATTTATTTGGCAGTAGCTTTATTTAGTGATGCTCATTTCACACTGAATAACCAACAAAAACTCTAACATGCCAGCCCTCCAATAGCTTTTTTTTTTCTTTTGAAAACAGAAAGCAGAGATATCAGAAAAGATTTATGGAGAGTGGCCCGAATTGAAACCTATTTGGAAGCACCTTTCCTATTTGCACAGCTAAACATCTTTGTGTTTTATTTTAAATGAAGAAGTACATAGACAGATAGTTCCAAGTTTGAAACACACATTTGGATCTGTTTCTATAAAAACCCATTACCCAATCAGCATTCATAGAGGGCTGCCAGCCCTGGAAGACTTGCATGCCCATGGGTCAGCCCTGGGGGACAGGCTGTATATAAATACCAACTGCCGGTTCACAGTTTGTGCAAATATAAAGTCTGTTAGGCCAAGATAACATGTATAGAGTGTGACATGGCAGTACCTAGCTGCGTCCGTGGGCACCTCAGTGTATCTAGTGCTTGACATTATTTCACTTCTCACTGAAGCAGCTTGCTATTACAGACAAATTGGTAGAAAGACACAACTGTATGACATGTGGGGTGGAGAGAATTGAACAGCAGTAAGGGCTTTCTAGAAGGCCATGCAGGGAAGAAAGAACTACAGTATATGAAGTCTGCAAAACTGGACACTCTTTTGTTCCCCAGAGCATTCATGAAAAATGGAAGAGAGTTTCAACCCCAGGATTTAATGGTATTTGGTGCAGAGTTGATGCTCAGGAAACGTTAGTTGAAATAGTGATGTCCTATAGCTTCTAATTCCTGTGACTTACTGCTTTGCTTCATGGCCACTGCCAATGGTCCAATTCACACATTATCTCTTTTGAGGTGATTAAAATAGCCTCCCAATTGCTTTTCTTTAGCAGACTGAAGCTATTTTCACCGGGTGTGCAAGAATTTTTAAAACATGAAATACTTGACTATTTAGTCAGGGGCACTGACCTTTTTGCACTTTGATTGTCAAATAAAAAAAATAACAGCAAACACAACCATAACCATCCAGTGTGAATGAATCAATATTATACCTATTTTTTTGTCAGATCAGCAAAAATATATATTTTTGGTGTGCTGCAGAATTTTGGTAATTATGTGTGCCACAAGATGAAAAAGTTTGCAACTCGCTGGTCTATTGTTTCTTCAATCCAATCTAGCCCTCCAGTATCTACTTCCAAACGATCTTTGCAACTGGTTGCCTACCTCCCTCACCCTCAGTATATTTCAGTGAAAATATTTTCTGAGTGTGTTTCATGCTGTCCCGCCTCCCATAGTTGTATTATCCTGACCTTCCCTGCCCCGCCACATCGCTCCGCTGTGTCCTTGGAGGCACTTTGCAAAGACCAGGGTTTTCCTGTTGGGTGTCTTTTTCCCTCTGAGAGGCGTCTCTCTCTCACCCAGACACTCAAAAGTGTTTTATGTGTATCTTTCTTAGGGGCACTCTTAGCTTTCTATTTTGTACTATACTTGTTTATATGAGGGTCTTATGCATTCCTCTCACCAGATATTGTTTTAAGGGCCGGAGTTTTTAACCTGTTCATCTCTGTGGCCTACATGATGCTCTTGCATAAGCGTCCTCAGTCAGAGTAAACCAGTCAGTAGTTCTACCCTTTCATTCCATTCTGTGCTTCTTATATATTTGTTTGAAATTGAAATGATAGAAATGGTGGAACAATTTGCTTTTAATGCTATTGAAAGAATGTAAGGTCTGCACAGGCTTATGCTTACAGCCAGATTCCAAGTTCCTGGTATATCCTCAGTGTCTTGTATAGTGTTTTATACCAGACATTCAATACATGTAAGTGTAGAGGTAAATAGATGATTGATTAATCAGGGACACAAACATTCACATATCTACGGTCTCACATGATCATATGAGTGCACTCTCCAAAAGACCATGATCCAGAAAGCAAGGGTAGTCTACGGCCATACCACCTGGATGCACCCAATCTCATAAAGCAAGGGTAGTCTACGGCCATACCGCCTGGATGCACCCAATTTCAGAAAGCAAGGGTAGTCTACGGCCATACCACCTGGATGCACCCAATCTCGGAAAGCAAGGGTAGTCTACGGCCATACCACCTGGATGCACCCAATCTCGGAAAGCAAGGGTAGTCTACGGCCATACCACCTGGATGCACCCAACCTCAGAAAGCAAGGGTAGACAACTGCCACATAATCACTGTACTTAATTCTCGTATCCACTCTGTGTAGTAGACATCTTTGTACTTGTACCTTCTTTTCTTCAGGTGCATACTATCCCTTGACCACACTACCTCTTCCCTCTGTATAGTTATGGTTTCTGAATCTTTATCTCCTATCAGGGTTTCTCTTGAATTCTGGAGACCCCTACTTTCTGGACATCTTTCCTTATTTGTCCTGTGGAAGAGACAGGTTAGTTTTTTATCAAATTATTTCATTTCCTTCTTTCTCCTCATTATATATCCAGACCATATATCCAGCCTTTTTTTTTTTTTTGCAGTTAGTTATAGCCAAGTGATAGAGTTAATACAGTGTTGATTAAAGTGATGTGCAAATGACTAGGTCTGGCCCATAAAACCACATTTACCTTCCATTCTTTACCCCCCTGCCTGCCCGACATGGCTGGACCATAGATAGAAGAGGCTTAAACCCCTCAACGACTTTGTGGAGCAGAGGCATCCCATTCTTAATAATTGAGCTTAAACAAATAACACTGTTCTATTTGTTAAGCTATTGAAATTTTGAAGTTGTTTTTTACAGCAGTTAGCCAAACCTGTATAATACATACTTTCCTTTAAAACGTCCCCTTTAAAATGCCTCATCTCTGTCAACGCCCTTTCACCTTTGTTCAGTTAGATCGCTGAGTTCCCCAAAGTAGTTTTCTCTCATCTCTTATTTCCCACCAACTGACATTCCATGCCCTTTATTCTTGTTCTCACTGTTTTAGCCTAGATTATCATCCTGTCTCGACTGGTCTATTAAAGAAATATCCTGAATGATCGTTCTACTTTCTGTCCTGCCTTCCTCAAATTTATTCTTCATACAGCCCACCATTTTTCTTTTGAAAACACCAGATCTTATAGCTCTCTCATATGAAAACTTTTAATTCAAGGTGAATTAAATTTTCTTTAGAATGCCATCCAGTGAAACCACATCACAATCCATCCATTTCCTAACCATATTTCACCTATACCTCTAATGTCATTACTCAGGCTCTAAAAAACCAAAAACAGCAAACACCAACAAAAGACAGAGATAGACTTTTCTCCTAACAGAGTACATTTTTTCTACAGTTTTGATTCTCTGCATAAGCTATTGCCCAGCCTAAAATGTCCTTTCCCCCCCATTTTCTGTTTAACACATTTTTAATCTCTTAGTAGGGCTCAATTAAATAATCACCTTTTCTTTCTTTTCTGACCTCCATACTAGGTTGATTGCTTTCTCTGTTGTACTTTCAGGGCACTTTGACTATAACTGTCTTACAATGTTAATTCCCTTGAATTTTAATTATATGTGTCTCTAATTTGATAGTGAGACATGAAAGGGCAAGGAATTGGCTTTATTTATCTTTAGGTACCCTGTGCCTAATTTGGTGAGTGGCAACAAAGAAAGTACTCAAAAAAACTTTGTTGAATATATTTTTAACTGTTAGGTAAAATATATTTAGATTCCATTCAAAATGATTTTAATATTTTTTTGTTTTTTTATAACTTTCATTTTTTCTAGATATTTTTCATATATATATATTTGTAGAATGCTTTAGATGGCAGTCTTTGAAATTGAATTGTGAAATCAAAACCACAATGAGATACCACCTCACACCTGTTAGAATGGTTATTATCAATAAGAAAAAAAATAACGTGTTGAAGAAGATGTGGAGAAAAAGGAACCCCCATACACTGCTGGTGGGAACATAAATTGATACAGCCACTATGGAAAATAGTATGAAGCTTCTTCAATAAATTAATTTAGAAGCACATATTGGTAGTTACAAAATAGTCACAAGGATGTAAGTACAGCATAGGGAATATAGCCAATAACTGTGATAATTGTGTATGGTACCAGTTGGGATACTGGAAATATTGAGGGGAACACTATGGAAAGTATTAATATATGATTATCTAACCACTCAGATGTATACCTGAAACCAACACAAAATTGAAAGAAAAAATTAAGAACAGAGCTACCATATGACCTAGCAAAACTTCTTCTGAGTATCTACCCCCCCAAACTGAAAACACATAAAGATATATGCACCCCTATGTTTATTGCAGGATTCTTCATGGTGGCCAGGACATGGAAGTAACCCAAATGTCCTTCAATAGATGAGGGTAAAGGTGATGTGGTACATATGTATATACAGTATACTACTACTCCACCGTAAGAAAGGTGACATACTGACATCTGTGACATTGACGGATCTTGGGAACATCATGCTAAGCAGAATAAGTCAGAACAAGAACCATATGATTCACTCACACGTGGGATAGAAAACAGAAAACAACAAACAAAGAAATGAAGCAAACTAACACAGATGACACTTCCCACCTTACCAGAGGGAAAGGGGGTGGAACAGCTTGAAAGTGGTAACAGGATTCAAATATGTGGTGGTAGACTAGAGATAGACTAGACTCTGGGTGCTGAGCACACAATGCAATATACAGATGATGTATCACAGAAGTGTACACTTGAAACATGTAATGTTATTAACCAATGTCAACCCAGAAGATTTAATTAAAAAATAAATTGTAACAAAGATGCTTTTTGGCTTTAAAACTTTTGAGAGCCTCAAATACATTGACCCAGGCTACAGGTGTTGTGTCATTCTTGATAGTAAAAAGGCCTAGAAACTGATGTTATCTGAAAATTGAAATAACTTAAGTCTCTGTATCTGAGATCCCAAGAAAATCAGCCAACATGTATTGAATTTCTATTACTCCTTTTAAAAGTATTTTATGACACGTATGTATTGGCCAGTGAGAATCTTCATGGCGTCTACATTAACGTATTCCAAATGTACTCATGAAATCAACTCAGATTCTATTGCCGTCCTGATCAATTCCCTCTAGTTTATTCCTTTATACAAATTCCTTCTCTACCTCAACTCCACTGGTTATTTTTGGCCCTCCTAGATGGCACTGGGTAGTGATGCTCTGAGCACTCACGGCATTAGAGATGGAACTGAACACTGAGGTTTCTGGGCTGGCTGAGTCGTCTGGCCAGTGCTGGGTGAGGCCAAGGGGTACGCAGCAATGGGGAAGCGTGCTGAGGCACATCAGCAGCTCTTCCGTATTATCTACAGTCATGGTTTTTCCCCACTCGAAAGATAAGAGAAAGCTGAATAGAGCTGCTGCTATACCCAGAGCCAGAAGTTCTTTATTGGCAATTGTAATTTTTTTGAGGACCTCAAAAGGCTGCAGACATACACAGTGATTTATTGTTTTATATCCTCCAAATCTTAAGGACACCAATAAATTTTTAAGAGCTTGTCTATTTCCAAGGCTGGTAGAAATATGATTCTATATTTATCTCGATATATAATTAACAATAATTTATAAGTAATGGGTTTCATGCTCTGAAGACAAATTACTGGCCTTTCTTTTTTCTCTTTCTTTTTCCTTGTATAAGTAGTGGCTGGGGGTTGGGGTGCCGCACAGTGATTTCCGTGACGCCCAATTTGGTGTCTTATACTGTCAAAATGAGCTCACGACTTCAGGTGAGGAATAAGCGGGAGCATATGAACCCTCAAGCTAAAGAGATGAAAATTTCATCTGAATGTCCTAAAGAATAAAAATGATGGAGATAAAAACAGAAAATACATGACATGGACAAAGTTGTTTCTAACTAGAACATTTTTCAAAGTTTTCTAGGGGCATCAATTGCTCCCTGAGCAAATCATTTAGTACAGAGCTCTAGTGAGAGCATTAGCCCCCGATCTTGTCTCCCCTGCCTGCAATTAGATTAGTCATGCATTGTAGGCCAGAGTTTATGGTCATTGGTATTCCAGAAGATTCCTTGCACTAGGCTTTACAGAAATTAAATAAAGAAAACAAGTAAAACATGCACCAATGATTGCATATTTCTTTTTCTTTTAAATTGCTCATTTCTCTTTTAGTTTTAAAAGGTTTATTTCACAAAAAAGAAAGCTAAAGACACTGTACTATAAACATCCTCAAGCCCCAAACAGATGGTTTGTTATTGCTGTCAGGAATGTCATAAGCATTCTTTCCGTGTATACTTTTGTATTTACTTTCTCGATTGTCTAGTTTATAAACTACCAGAGGGGGAAACATATATACCTATCTGTCTTCCAGGAATATTACTATTATTATTATGATCATCATCTACATCAGCATTATCACGTGCACATAGTAGGTCCTCTGTAGGTAATCACCAGTGTTTTAAAAATTAATTTAGAGCCGACAGCAGGAAAGGTGCTGTATGTGTTTGGAAAGTGGAACTTGAGAAGGGTAACAAGTTGTTCTGCCCCGAGAGCTGTGTATGATCTTGCCCTGTGTCTGCACAGGGTGGCTCTGAGGTCTGTCCCGGCTGTCACATTAGACCAAGTGCATCAGCGAAGTTTGTGTGCAGGTGTGGCCGTGGCTGGTATTCCTGAGCTGCCGTGTGAAAACACTCATCACGTTGACTGATCCGGCCAAACATGATTATCTCAAGAATTCCTGAAGTCATTCTGCTCAAGGCACAGAGTTTCATCTTTTACGCATCGTCTATTTTTCTAAATTGCTTTCCGTTTCCTCAAACATAAAACATACTGAGTATGCCTCTGTATTTTTAAGCATATGATGAAATCTCAGCTTGAAGTACACAATAATGCCAGCCAAATTGTCCACATTTACCTGCGATGCCACCTGGGCAGGAAAGTGAAATCTGTTATCAATTAGGTGGCTATTCCTATGTTCCACGTGCCTGAAGTGCTGAGAGTTTAGAGGGAAAGTGTGTATCAATATAGTACATATAACAGCTGCAACAGTGAACACATGTACAAAGTTCAGAAACAGCACAGGAAGATAGACATGCTTCAAGTATATTTAAGTGTTTTGTGAGAATCATTATAATGAGAAATGTTACATGAGAATGAAAATGTTTTATGGCCTAAATAGAACTGACTATAGCCTGACAAAGTAATATGTTGCTGTTGTTAATACCTTTGTTCTCAAAGTGTTTAAAAACTCTAATGAACCAGAGTTTCAAATGATTATTATGGCTATTAAAGAGCCAGACATTTGTTTCAGTAGAGATAGTGTTGATTGCTCTTTGAAAAATATTTATACTCCACATTAAAGATTGATTCCTTAAAGGTGAAAATTAAAAGAGATTGATTTTCTTTAACTGTATCAGTTATTAAGAATTGTGATTTGCTCAGGTGTGGGAAATGTGTTCTCATGGGAGGAATCGGTTGGAATTCCAGGCAAACGTTGGTGAGCAGGTCGTACGCTTTTAGATCTGGGACTTTGCCTTCAGCCATTCAGTGACTTGGGAGTGCTTGCACAAACAGGAACAGCTGTCCAGCAGGCACCGTTATGTGCTAGGCACTGGACAAAGACACTTGCATCCTGCTTCTGGAGTGTGGTCCACAGAGCAATTGCATCACTCCCACCTGGGAGCTTTTTCAATGGGCAGCATCTCCGGCTCCCCAAGCAACAAGATCTCCATGCACATGTACATGTACAGTCTGAGAAGCTTTGCTTTCGTGTTTTACTTCTAATTCCTCACTGAAGACCTATAAGTTTGGAGAAGTTAAGTCAAGATGCAGGCCACAAAGCTAGTAGAGGTGGAACGGCTCTCTCCACTCAGATCTGGCCATGTTTGCAAATACAGCCACACCCGTCACCTGTTGAAAGTTTTCCCCTTAAGTTTCCAGCTCAGATACTACCCTTCACTTAAATCTTCCCTGATGCCTCTTGTTGTAAGTAACCTTTCTTGTTTAAATATCTCACATTATTTTAACTTTTTCTGGTTTTGCCATATAGCATAGTCTTGTCTTAGATTATTATTGGTAGTGTCCATGAGGATAGAAACTATCTTTTTAGGCTTCCATAGTCTATTGAAACTAGTGTAGCAACTACTGCACAGTATGTGCTTAATGGATGCTTGAATAAATTAGCGACTGCCTTTGCCCTTTAAATAAAGCCATTCCATAGTTCATTAGGACAAGTAAATCCTATTATAGTTATATTTAGTGAATTAACAGCTGCTAATTGCTTGAAGGTTATTACTGCCTGGTTCACATTAATATTAATACTGATATTCCTACCATGTGTATAGGATTTTATAACTTACAAAGTACTTTAACACCTATGACAACATTTAATCCTCACTACAGTCTTATGGCATAAGAATTCTATTATCCTCATTTTAGAGATATAAAAATTCATGCTTACAGAAATTGTGACCTGCCTCATCCCTATGCCAGGGTTTGTCATCCAGACAGAGTACCAATGCCGGGAAGGGGAGCCCCCATAATATCTGGCTTTGAAAACCAGTGGGGATTCTGGCTGTTCAGGTGAGATGAAGCCTGCTGGAAACTCAGATATCCTCTTAAAGGGCCCCCACACAGACTCACTTGCTCACTTGAATGGTCCCTCTGCTCCAGCAGATGGGCAGTGCCCAGGGAGGCACCAGAGAGAAACTGACTTGTGTAGCTTCAGGGCAAGGGCTGGAGGGACAGCCACCATCCTCCCTGTGTGGAGCCCTCCTCCCACACAGCCAAATCTGAGTCTTCCTTCACCTGCTGATCTCCACTTGCTCCACCCTGATGACTCCCTGAGACCCCACCCCACCCACCTTGAGGACCAACAGAGGCTATTTTGGCCGCAGGAAGCCAGCCTTGGCCTGCATCACAGTCTTTCTTTGAAAGCTCTCAAAGGTCTGTAGGCCCAGGCAGGTGGCAACTGGCTTCGGTGTGACCTGTGCTTTTAGTTGATGGCCCCCAGCTCAGAATTGACACAAAATCTGAATTTGCATTAGCCTGGTGAACACCACTTGCCCCACCCTGGGGACTCCCTGAAACCCTACCTAACCCAACTATCAAATAGCCCAACCATCTTTCAGCAGCTGAGACTTACGGCAGCCAGCAGGTGGTAGTAGACCTCTGGGTGCCCTGTATCTTCTGCTGAGCTGTCCTAGCCCCAGTACTAGTGGCAGCTGACCTCAGTTTGCAGTGTGGCCCCTCTCATGTGTCTCCAGGCCCAGTGCAGGCAGCTACCAACTGCAGACAGCTTTGTAGCTTTTACCAGATGGTCCTGGGTTTGTCACAGTAAATGGTTTGCCTAGGAGCCCCTCCCAAGAGGCCCCATAACCAACATACCCAGTGGCTGGCTTCAGACCACAACAGAGCACCACCCAAGTAGCTCCACAAACAGCACTCACAGGGTGGTCCAGGCAAGCACCAGAGCCCCCTGGGCAAACCCCGCCTGTTCTGTGGGGCCACTGCAGAGCAGCTTGTGTGCTGTGGCCAGGGCCAGTCATGACAGCCAATCATCCTGAGGACCCGCCCCACCCACTGACACGCCAGCAGCAATCAAGGCTCTTCTACAACTGGAGGGTGCACACAACACACACAGGAGGCACCGCTGAAGCACTTGGTGCAGGGGGTCGGGGAGATGGCCACTGGGCCCCAAAGGACAGCTACCCAGTAAGGTGCCCCTGCGAAGGCTGGGAGACACAGCAGATCTACCTAATACAGAGAAACGAACACAGAGACCAGATGGATTTCATTTATATTTTCAGAGCATTTGACACCAAAGCAGCAGACTGTCCTTTCCAAGTGCCTGTGGAATATTTTCTAGAATAAGCCATATGTTAGGCCACAGAACAAGTCTCAATATATTTAAGGAGATTGAAATTATGTCAATTATGTTCTCTGAACTCAGTGGTATGAAACTAGGAATTAATGACAAGAGAAAAACTAAAAAAACCACACAAACACATGTTACTAGACGGTGAATGAGTTAACACTGAGATCAAGAAAGAAATCAAAACATATCTTCAGACAAATGAAAATGAAAACTCAATGACCCCAAATCTATGGTACACACTGAAAACAGTCCTCAGAGGGGAACTCATAGGTGTAGGGCCTACCTAAAGAAACAAGAAAAATCTCAAATAAACTACTTAACCTGACACCTCAATGAACTAGGAAAAGAGCAATAAACAAAACCCAAACTGCGTAGAAGAAATGAAATAATAAAAAATATAAAATATCAATGAAATCAAGATGTGTTTCTTTGAAAATATAAATAAAATTGATAAACATTTAACCAGACTCATCAAAAAAAATGAGAGAGGGCCCAAATCAATAAAGTCAGAAATGAAAGAGCAGAAATGACCACTGACCCCAGAGAAATACAAAAGATTATAAGAAAATAATATGAACAACTATGTGCCAAGAAACTGGACAATCTGAATAAAATCTAAGAATAAATTCATAGAGTAAAAAATCTTCCAAGAGCAAATCAAGGTGAAATAGAAAATCCAAACAGTCCAGTTAAAAGTAAAAAAATCAAATCAGTAATCAGTAAAGTTTCCAAGAAACAGAAGTCCTGGACCAATAACTTTACAGGTGAATTTTACTAAATATTCAAAAATAAATTAACACTTACATTTCTCAAACTAGTCCAAAAAATTCAAAAGGAGAAGAGGCTTCCAAGCTCATTTTATGAGGCCACCATACCCTGATTCCAAAACCAGACCAAGACATTACAAAAAAATAAATAACTACAGGCCAATAACCCTGATAAACATAGATGGAATAATACTCAACAAAATTTTAACAAACCAAATTCAGCAATACATTAAAAAGGTCATACAACATAATCAAGTGAGATTTATTTCTGAGATGCAAGGTTGGTAAAACATCCACAAATTTATGAGCATGATACACTGCAAAAACAAAATGAAGGATAAAAATCATATGATTGTATCAATAGAAACAGGAAAAGCATTTGACAAAATCCAGCACCCATTTATGATAAAAATTCTCAGCAAAGCGAAAATAGAGGGAACAAACCTCAACATAATAAAGGCCATATCTATGCAAACACAGCTAATATCATAGTCAATAGGGAGAAGGTAAAAGCATTTTCTTTGAGATCAGGGATGAGAGAAAGATGCCCATTTGCACCACTTTTATACAACATAGTGTTGGAGGTCCTTCTACAGTAATTAGACAAGAAAAAAAATAAAAATCTTCCAAACTAGAAAGAAAGAACTATCATTATTTGCCTTCTGTATAAGCCCTGACCATGAATCAAAGCCACAACCTAGGTATGTGCCCTGATCGGGGATCGAACCTGCAACCTTTTGCTGTACATTACAATGCTCCAACCAGTCAGGACAATTAATATTTTTAAATAAAAATTAATTAAAATGAATGATAAAATAAAATTCATTTAATATTAAGAAAAGAAATTAAATGAAAAGAAATTAAGAAAAGAAAAATATTACAGGGAGCACCATGGAATAGAAACTTAAAGCCTGCTGATGCTCCTTCTGGTGTTCTTCGGAAGGAAAAACATGGGTCTTGTATGAAGTCAAGAACTATTTTCTCAAATGGCGTTTGTAGTGGAAGCCCTCATATACAAGATGCATGGACCTTAAGACATTATTCTTCACATGAAGACACTGAAATCAGAAATAGAAGAAAGGAAGAATCTTCAGGATTAGTTAAAAGATTGGCAAGGTCTGGAGAGGAGGAAAGAGGGATAGAATTAAAAGCAGCCCCAGATCTGGAGCCCAGGTGCTTGGAGCTGTGATAATACCATTGTTTCAGCGAAGGCAGTCTGGGGACCTGGAGGAGGGGAGAACTCGTGGCAGGAGAGTGGTCATGGCTCACCGGTCCTTTTTTTCCTGTTTCTGTGGTATGGATACCCATAATCTTTTTTTTAAAGCTTTTATGTATTTATTTTTAGAAAGGAGAAGGGAGGGAGAAAGAGAGGGAGAGAAACATCAATGTGTGGTCTTCTTTCGCACACCCCCTACTGGGGACCTGGCCCGCAACCCAGGCATCTGCCCACACTGGGAATTGAACTGGCGACCCTTTGTTTCTCAGGCTGGCACTCAGTCCATTAAGCCACACCAGCCGGGGCTGGATACCCATAACTGAGTGATTACATTAATCACAGAACCTTTCACATAGCGAGAATTAAACCTGTTTTTTTTTAAGGCACTGAGACTTTGGGGTTCTTAGTAACTACAGTACAGTCTCTATTCTAGGCCACCATGACTCACAGATACATACAAAGAAGTTGCCAAAGACAGTTTGTTGAGTACAAAAGCAATTCAGGTTCTTGATTTTATACTGTGATAACCTCTCTCTCACCTCCTCATTGGGAATTAGCATGCCCTCAGTCAGATTCATAAAAACAGCAGCCTACAGCATTGTTGATTTCTCACTCATCCAGATTCCAAAGACTCTTCATCTAATTGTTGACAGTGCTGAGTAGAAAGATCTGGAATCTGAAGTAAGAATTCCTCAGTTACAATCTTGGCTCTGCTTTTCTATAGTTGTGAATGAGAGCAATTCACTTAACTAGTCTGAATGCAATTTATTAATCTTCCAACCGAGTGAATAATGCCATGCTGTTTTTATGGTTGTGAAGAGCCAATGAGCTCTTATGGATGAAAACAGTTTGTAAATTTTAATATGCTACATCAACATAGTTATTATTAGTGTAAGAGCAGAACAAAGGACGAAAGAGTTGCTATCAATGTAAATATCTACTTAAAAGCTAATTATATACTTTTAAAATTAAGATGTGTTTTTTAAACATTAAAGTGCTTTACATACTTTACATACTTTCATTTCAGTATAGTAATAACTTCTATTTTAAGTGTATGGGAAACAGAAGAGAAGCTCCTAAAAAAAAAATCAATATGGAACTACCAAAGGATCCAGTAAATCTACTTCTGGGTATTTATCCAAACTAATTGAAATCAAGATCTTGAAGAGATATTAGCACTCCTACGGTCATTGTAGCATTATTCCCAATAGTCAAGATCTTGAAACAAACATTGACAGATGAATAGATGAAGAAAATGTGGTATATACATACAATAGACTATTATTATTCAGTCTTAAAAAGAAGGGAATTCTGTAATATGCAACCAAATAGATGAACCTGGGGGGCATTATGCTAAGTGACATAACCCAGTCACAGACTCTTCTTCAGCTGAAGGGCTTCCCCTCTCCCCAAAGGCCATGACTTTGTGTTCATTGGATCCCATGACCTTTTCCCCCCATCTTCTGTAATTAGCACTCCTCGCTTTCCTGGGTCATTGTTGTCAACATGCACACGCACTGTCTCCCATCATTTAAAACTATCTTCTTGCCTCCCATATTCCCTCTGGCCACAATTCCATTCCTTTTTTTACCTTCACCAACTTCCTAGTAGTTGCCTGTAGACACTGCCTATGCTTCCTCATCTCATATTCTCTCCTACACATGCCCCATCCAGGCTTCCTTTTGGCTTCACACATTATTGAAATGGCTCCAGTCAAGGTCACGACTGACCTCCATGATGCTAAATCCAATGGGCATTTTGTCTCTTTGCATCTTATTCAACTTCTCATTAGAATTCAACACAGCTGACTGCTCCCTTTTTCTAGAAACATCTTTGTTTGTTTCCAGTGTCACCTTTCTTCATATTCAGGTGTGTTTGTTTGTTTCTTGCCTTAGTCTCTTTTGTAGGCTGTGCTCTGTCTGTGTAAGTTCATCCCAGGACTCCTCTTCACTAAGCATGCTCTCTACCAGAGGTAATCGACCAGTCCATGTTTTTGAATACCAATTGCAGGATGATGCCTCTCTATTTTATCTCTTTGGCTCTGGAGTCTCCCTTAATTTCCAACAAATAGCCAACTTGCAACTTGACATTGCCATGTAAATATCTAATAATTTATTAAAAATGTCAATATCGCATACAGCAAGACTTATTGAATCTACCCCTAAATATATTTTGAATCCAGAAGGCTGGACTGACTAGGGGATAGCTTCTGGAGGACATTAACGGTCCCCGACATGGTCTCATTGCTTCGACTGTTACAATATTACACCCTTTGGCTTCTATTTTCCAGGCAGCAGCCAACGTGATCCTTGGAAACTATAAATGAGATCATTTCCTACTTAAAACTTTTCAGTATCAGTTTGAGCTCAGCTTAAAATTCAGCTCCTTGCAAAGGCTTTCTCTCACAAACAGTTTAAAGAAGCACTTGAGTATCTTCTGTCACTGTATTCTGTTTTACTGTCATCGCTGCATTTACCAATAAGTGGTGTTTCCGTATTTACTATGTGTAATCTCCATGAATCGAGGGACATGGGCTGTGCTGTTCATTGTCTTAGCCTCGGTGCAGTGTTTGGCACATAATATGTGCTCAACAAATAAATGAATGGATAAATTTGTTCAGCAACACCTGTTGTAATATGTCATAACTGTCTTGGCTATGCCAATATATCAGAACTAGTTTAAAGAGATTTTTCAATTATTTTGGATAATTAATCTTTCCTCAAGGAAATTATTTGACTGGTTCATTCACATCTATAAAATGGTAGTCTTTTACCCAGCTATAATTTATCCATGCATGTCGCAAGGAGGCCAAAAGAAGGACCATCTTTGGGATGCTCTTTATAATAATCATATATAATTCGATATTCTTAAAAGAAAACATGTACCCTGTGTGATAAGAACCTATACTTCTGCATGGGTTTTGCTATCTCTGCTTCCCATTTGCTCACCTAAACATTTTGAGAGTGACATGGGTCATTCCAACTCCGATAACTTTTGCTCATGTCATGTATGGTCTTCATTCCAGAAGTAGCTATTTCCAAATTCCTTTTTCCTCATTGTATAACTACAGAGCATCTAAAACCACAAGAATAGTTACTTCACATGCTTTCAGCATCTATAATGGTACTGGAAGAGGGTTTCTCCCCAAATCACTGCAACGCACTCAGTTCAAACTGAGCCTCAAACCACCTTGGTTTCGTGTTTACTGGCAGACACGAAGGAGGTAATATTTACTTCCTCACCACAAACATAGGCGCTATCTTACAACATCGCTGTTGGGCTAATTCCCCTCGGTCTCTGCTCTGCTGTACAGGTGGCTTATTTAAGAGTGTTTCTGAGGGGCTGTCTCACCTTCAGAGGAGTTTCATCTTCTGAAGTCCTAATCTAAGATTCCTCTCCTGTACAGTTCGAGTTTCAACCCAGCGCCAGTGAATGCCACGTCTTTATTACTGTTTTGAGTGACGCTGGTTCAGCGTAAGGCACAGGCATAATATGTCTTTGTCTTCCCCCAGCTAATGACCCGGGGCGGAGCAGGTCAGGTGCGTCTTCACCGTTTGCTGCTGCTCCATTTATCTGTGCTGTATAAACTGCTCGCGACAGCCTGGCCCTACTCATTGTTTTCAGGACCTTGACTCTCCTTACCATTCTCATCATCCAAATTTATTTAAGGATGAAACTATTAGAAACACAATTGGTGAATTAATGTCATAGGGACTGCTGCTGGCAGCTCATCAATTTTTGATATGCCACTCAGACAAATGAAACATAAGCCACCCAGAACAAGGGGACCTTTTGACACTTCAAAGGAAACCCCTGTGGGTGGCTTCCTCTTGAAGCCACACTAAACTGGCTCGATCTCCTCAGCTGGAAGCTGCCAATGTCTCATTAACCCCTAAAAAGGCCCGGCATGAGCTTTTCTTTTCAGCTATAATTATGCCGTGCACTTCTGTTATGCCGCACTGAATCGCAACACTGTCACCAGCACATTATAAACATCCCCCCTAATTGAAAAGCAGATTAGACTCTTGTGTTAATTAGCCAAAGAGCCCGCCCACTTGCATGCATTATGATTGCTTCTTAAATACTGAGGATGTTGAAATCCCTCAGAAAGACAAGGCAGACTTAATTGCAATAACCTGCAAATTAAGTTTAATTTACTTTAAATTTACCGGTTTAGCAGGCTCATTTGATGGTGTTAATGTTCTAGCAAATTAATTATCTGAATTAGTCATGCCTGGTGGAGTTTTGCAGTAGAATACATTGTACGGTGGCCTATTAATAACAGACAAACAGGACAGGATTAATGAGAAGATTAAGCTCGAGTTCTTAAAAAAAAAAGGATCTTGCATGAATTCAAATATAATCACCAAAGTGCAAATAAAGACACAGAATATAAACAAACTGAGATTTATTACACTCTATGGCGTGCCATGCAGGAGAAACAGTAAAACATGACTGTGAAATATCAGACAACGAGAGCCCTATTCTATATACTCCTGTGGAGCTCTCCTCCCCACGAGCTGTTTCCTCTTAGCAAGCATGTACGAATCCCATAGAGAGGCATCGGGCTGCAGAGATGATACCAGCAAACCAGTTGGATAATGCCCATTGACCAATATTGCTGTGGTTAATTCTATGGCCTTCTTAGCAGTTTATAAAACATTAAGATGTTTTCTGGACTTGTAACCATTCTTCTTGGCCAGATCAGGATACTATTAATGATAAATAACCTAAAACAATAATAATCTAGCTGCCGCTCTTTTCTCTGTCCCAGTATATATCTGTCAAGACTGAAAGTAGAAAATTTGGGGGGGTGGGATGTAGAAGGACGGGAATGCCATGATTGGGGGAAACATTTGAGCATTAGCACCTTTGGAGAATCTTCCAGATTCACCCCTCTATGAACATATGTTTATCTTATTCCTCTTCTACCCTCAGGTCCTATGACAGGGTCTGGAACATAGTAGGGGCTTAAACCATTCTTTTTTTATAGTGGATTTAAAAAATGAGCTTAGTGACAATTTTGGAAGAAGAATTACTCAGCCTGGAAAACGTGGTAGGGCAGGCAGTGCTCCTGACAAATATGGACTCTCTCTGAAAACCCCACGCCAGCGGCTTCTGTTGTTAGAAATAGTTAGGCTTTCTCCTTTTGGTTCTGAAGAGGCACACGCAGTCTTTCTCTCCGCCATCCGCTGCAGAAAGAAATCGCCTCTGGGTGTCAAACTAATAGTCTTTGACTGGCTCGAACGGAATATGGCCATGCAGTGACTGACCTCAACATGCCAGATTATTGATTGGGCTGGAGCCGCCTCAGCCATCATTTTCTTGGAGCAGTCACGGCTTTTGTCTTGATCCGTCCACAGCTGTCACGCTGTGGTGAGCCATTGAAAGAGCCCACATTTGCATCCTTCATGCATTTATGCTTCTCCGCTTAAAATAAAAATGCCACCACGTGAAAGTCAGGCTGAACCATTGGTTCTGGTTTTTAAAAAATTATCTTATTAAAAGCCAAGGATTTGAGTTTAGTTGGGAGCGGGGGCGGGGTGGGGGGGGACATGCAGAATATGTAAACTTGCTTTATGAGGCGTATTTAATTTTGGGAAAAAATAATGAGAATAAAAATTGTTTCAATATGTTTTCTGTATTGTGTCAATATATCACACAGCTCCTTTCTGGAGTCATATTTGCTGTTAGGGTGGTTGGGTTTTTCGCTGTTTTTGTTGTTGTTCTCTGTTGAATTACAATTTGCAGCAGCAAATGAAACTGGCACAAAAGCAGGTGTTATTAAAACTGGGCAGGAAAAGGACAATAACAACATAATTCCACTTTAAAGGCCGATATGTGTGTGGTTGAAACGACTTTGGTTGGAGCCCGTAGGGAATAGAGAATACACCATAAACAAAATGGATTTCAGTGACACATAAACAAAAGGCAAATGACTAATATATTTACATATAGCATGTGGTGTATTCATTGCACACCATGGTGACAGAACTGTTTATTTCATTTATAATTTATACAGCAAAATCTTATTAAATGTGTAACTGGTTTGCCAGATGATAATATACATAGGAGATTAGGCTTCTATTATAGAACATCATTAACAACGAAAGATTTTCATTTGTGAGTTAATTTTTTCCCAGTTCATTCTTTTCAGCAGTGTTTGCTCCGAATAGAAGCCTTCCTCTTTTCAATGATGTTGACACTATGGCAAGAAAAAGGTAGCTGCGAATTTCTGGGGAAGCATGCCCATTGGCCAATATAAGACTCCTCTTCTGGTATTCCCTAGATAAGAATATCAGTCTTCAGAATGTATAAGGGAGAACTGAAGTGTGTGTATGAACTTTAAGGGGATTTTAGAGATCCTATAAAAACTCTTCTCTGACAAACAATATTCCATCAAAGACCAGAAACACCAGAACTTAGTGTATCTGACCAAGATAGCTTCAAAGACGAGAGAATGCCGTGAGTAAGTATCATAAAGAGAATAATTTCACTGTGCTGTCCTTTATTTCCTGATGGGCCATCAGGCTAGAGGCTTTAAGGAAATTCCAGACACCAAGGGTACATGCAGAACAATCTTCTCAGGATATTAACTGAGAATTAAACATTTTATTTTTGCTTCCGTAATCACTACCACATGCACACTACCTCGCACGTGATCGGTTCCTCTTACACACACACAACTACTCTGAGCTCTTTCTCGTTATTCCTTTTGAATAAGAAAAGAAAACTCCCCTTTTGGATTTGCCTTCACTCAGTGTTCTTCGGTGCGGATTGAACCCTTTCAGAACATTTGTAGTGCACGTCATTCCGAGCCAGGAGAGCGCTGCCTGTGAGGGGCTACCGGATGGGTGGGGTTTGGGAGGGGGGATGGAAGTGAGGTGGTGGAGAAATGCTTTTAAACAATAAAATGTATTTTACTTTCAAGCCTTGAGCTGTCAGGCCTCATTCCAAATAATATATCCTGACAGTTCATAGCTACTCTAAAAAACTGGGTGAAGCTTTTGCAGTTGCAAACTAGTGTGATAAAACATGAAAATACTTTATTCAGGCAAAGTGGAAATAGCTGTTCAGCCTGGTTAAGTTACACAGAAACCTTTTCCTCTCTAAATTAATATACTGTGCAAATATCTTGCCTGTGACACCCCAGCTGTCCACTTAATACAAGTCCTTCTAGGGAGAACTGTGTCTCTGTGCATCAAAGCATTAGTGAGTGTTCCCAACCAAAAGCCAGATAAACTTGTACATTCAAAACAAGCACGTGAGGAAGTGAATCTTGGTGTTGCCAATCATAAGAGGAAAATGCAAAGAATACGTATTTATTCAGTTTCTACTCTTGGCCTCAAAAAAGACAAAGAACTGCTGTTTTATTGTTTGCACATTTTTCCCTTCATTAGTTCCATAATCTCCCAAGAAGGGAAAAGGCAGCTCAAGGGCATCTTCCTGTGGGTGCCATAGAGTGTCAAAACAAAACAAAACAAAAACAGAAAAAATAAAAAGGAAAAAAAACCCAGAATAATGTTATTTTCTGATTTAGGTTCGATGTGGGCTAGTAGTACAATGCAACCGATGCTGTAGCAGCTAAAATGCACGTAGGTCCAATGAACAGATATGCGCAGTCCACAACCTAGGAGAGGGTATTACTGCTCAGACCTCATCTGGACTATTGTGCTCAATGTGGGGCCACAGAAAGACTCAAACAAATGAGCTAATATTTAGGGTGAATGGGGTGGTGATAAAGTAGGAAATCATGGTATATGAGAAACAGTTAAGGAAACGGGATACATTCCTAACTCAGAGAGATCATGTTGTAGCAGAAGCTGCGTGGTCACTTTGAGGAGATTTTGCCCAGGCTTTTTAGCAGTAGCATTTTGCAGTAGCATTTTTTGCTTCTCCACTGAAGAATAATAAATGTAGTAGTAATAGTAATGGTAATGGTAATAGTAATAGTAATAACACCTGACATTTGTGTGTGCCTTTGAGTTTCCAAGTTTTCTCTTACAAATACCACCTTATTTAATCTACTCAACACCTCGAGGAGAAATGATTATGCGTCTTGCACAGATAAGCAAATGGACTTGATGTGGCTTAGTCACTTGCTCAGGGAGAGCAGACAATAAGGGAAAGTCTTTGGATTCCAGGTCTACTGACTCTAAATCACAATGAGTAACTGTACCAGATTATTTATAGAATTCTTTTCAGTCCTTAGTTTCATGATTTTAATAAACTTAGAGGGTTAAGGAAATGCTTTTCTTATTTATCCACTTATTCAAGTAGATGCTTATTACTAAGTGTCAAAAACTGGCAGGTAACGAGGCTAGTACTATGAGTAAGTTATGGTCAGTTACATTGGGAATGTTGCCCAGTGAAAAGGGAGCCAAGGAAGTAGATCATTAGAATTAGTCCTGGGAGGCATGAAGAAATGCTGTGTGGCCTTAAAGGGGCAATTAACACTGCTACTGGAAGCGGGAGGCCAATGAAAAGCTTACAGAGAAAGTGACAGTTGAGTTACATTATGATGGCTGAAAAGAGAAAGAGGAAGAGAAAAGGGTGTGGGAATTGAAGAGCATTTGGGGAAAAATTTCCTTTAAGTTCTTGGGATTTGTATTCCATATGTTTACTTGTGTCTCTGTGAAGTGACCCATTCCTCCTAGTTTTCCCAGGACTCTCTCAGTTTTAGCAATGAAAGTCGGCATCCCATGGAACCCCTCATTCCCAGGAAAAGCAGGATGGTTGGTTGCCCTACTTTACGGGATTAATGATGGACACTTGCCTACAGGTACAAAGCATATGGAGAGTTCCAAATAATAGTGAGCTCTGATAGTATGAAGGATAGGATGTCACCCAGTATATTAGTTATTGCAAAAATAACCATTTAGCATAATTTTTTCTGTATTGTCAAAAAAGTTAAATGCTAGGTGGTTTTTGAATACTCATTGGTCCCAATAAGAAAGAAAAGGGAAAAAAAGCCTAATTAGCCCTGGCTGGTGTGGCTCAGTGGATTAAGTACTGGTCTGTGAACCGAGGGGTCACAGGTTCGATTCCGAGTCAGGACACATACCTGGGTTGCAGGCCGAGTTCCCAGTTGGGGGTGTGCAAGAGGCAAATGCACACTGATATTTCTTTCCCTTTCTTTCTCCCTCCCTTCCCCTCTTTCTCTAAAAATAAATAAATAAAATATTTAAAAAGAAAAGCCTAATTAATCTTAGGATGATTAGTTCACTAGAACTAACCAAAATTGATTTTCATCATTCAACTCCTAATATCTATCATATGAATTAGTTTTATGGGCAAATAAATATTATAAATAGCATGTGTGGCTATAATAAAACACATCTATAGTTTAAGATCATAGAAAATGGCCACCTTCTAAGAATTAGTAGTAAAAAATCAACAAAAATGTGTTGAATGGATATTTCTAGAAGTATCTTGCCCTAAAAGATGCACACTAATGTGTGAAATTGGGAAAATATCTTAGCCCTATCCAAGTGATTAGAATTATATGCAGGTCTGAAATGTAGGCTTGCTGAAGAATAATAGGTTAACTGAAAGTCAGATATGGGTATGAAACCCAGAAAAATGAATGTGAACATGTAATTACATCTCTGAGATCCTCAGTGGAGAAGAACGTGGCCCAGCTAATTGATGTTCCTAGCAGAGATAATATAATAGCCCTTCAGCACTCACCAGCTACCAATGTAACTCTGCCCTGATTTCCCATAGTCCCTTAACTTCCCATGAACATTTTCCATGGGCGTGACGGTAAGCTTTGTGGGGGCAAGAACTTTACATCTCTGTGCCTGGCCTAGGGGATATGGTTTAAAATGGAGCTCAATATTGGTTGAATAAAATGGATATAGCTTTCTTTTTATTTTATAATCCTGTGTACTTTTGATTAGTATTGATCAACTTTGAGTAATTGGAGAACTTGAGTTTCGAGTTCTGCAAACTGGTGAACCAGAATGCCATAGGCTTAATTGCATTCCATCTCCCCTACAATTCATATGTTGACCTAAAACCCCAGTACCTAAGCATATGACTGAGAATGTGACAGACTGAGTTAAAGGAGGTCTTTGGGGGTGGGGGGTAGGCCCTAATTCAATATGAGTGGTGTCTTTATAAGAAAAGGTTAGGACACACACAAGCACAGGGAGAAGGCCAAGACACAAGGGGAAGGTAGCTATCTATAAGCCAATGGGAGAGGCCCCAAAAGAAAGAAACCATGCCAACACCTTGATCTTGGACGTCTACCCTCCAGAAAAGTAAGAAAATAAATTTCTGTTGCTTAAGTCACCCAGTGTGTGGTACTTTGTTATGACAGTCCTCACCTGGGACAAAGTGCCACCTGGCTTCCTTCCTTGACATATCTCTTCATTCACAGAGCAAATGACAGTTATGGCAACAATGCAAAGAAAATTGAAGGAAAGTATGACCAGATCTATTTTTCAGACAACCACATTGAGGCTGAGAGAGGTGAAATTAATTTCAATCATAAATGAGCAACTTGTTTGGTTCTGTTGTCTTTTAAAAGTCAGTTCTTCAGAACATTATTCCTGGAAGATCAGTGGGGAAAAGAATTCTATGGTCAAATCTGTTTGGAGACACTGCTTACTATTTCTTTCTCTGAGCTAGTTACATAGCCTATCAACTTTTAAGAGCTCTAAGTGGTACTGTATTTATGAAAGCTGTTCAATTTTATTAAATCTAGTGTTTACCCAAAGTTTTTGACCATAGAATTTATTTTCCTATAACATCTCATAAATTCTATCACAAGGAGTATTCTGTTGAACATATTTTAGTAAAATCTCATCTACTACTGTTGGCACTCTAATCTGCATTACTGAATAGAAATCAAATTCTATCTTGGTCACAAAGGAACTCACATTATTATAGTCTGTGGGAACACTGGTCTAAGTGTCTCTCAGATAAATTGGTGACATATGCTGTTCCCTTCTGGCCTGACTGCCCAGACTGTCAAGTGTGGACTTGACCCCTCGGTCATATTTCAAAATCCTTCTCAAGTTTCACTTTCTTTGTGTAGCCTGTCCCGGTCTTTTCTCCTCCACCATCCGCTGTAAGACATAATTGACCACCGTCTTTTCTGGATTGTATTCCAACACAAGTGTCAGTGTCATTTTGTATTGTACTTACTTGGTTACATTCTACTAATCTTCCAAGACTGGGAGATTCTTGAGGGCAAGAAGTGTGCCACACTCACCTACTGAGTGCTCAGTGAAGGGAAAAGAACGACTCATTTCCTAGGCTTGTGATAACCCTCTGGTTCCGACCTCTCTGGCTATCCTCCCGGGCCTACATTACAAATCACATCAGAGTCATGCAATGAAAGTTTCTTCTTACTAAATGTTTTAGAAAAAAAGACCAACACTTTTAAAATATTAAAATCATAAAGCAGTATTGAATTGGAGCTAATAATGATCATTCTTTTTTTAAAATTTTTTATTTATTTATTTTTAGAGAGAAGGGAAGGGAAGGAGAAAGAGAGAGAGTGAGAAACATCATTGTGTGGTTGCCTGTCACGCATCCTGGGGACCTGGCCTGTAACCCAGGCATGTGCCCTGACTGGGAATCAAACCAGTGACCCTTTGGTTCACAGGCTGGTGCTCAATTCACTGAGCCTCACCTGCCAGGGCAATGATGATCATTCTTTAAATAAAAATATATATTTCCTATTTATTATACACCTACTATGAGCCAGGTCTGTACTAAATGCTTTGCACACACTCTTTCCATGTAATAAGGAGTGTTAGCAAATCTCTCTGTTGCCTGAATTTCCAAACAAAAGCAAAACACTACTGAAAGTATAAGCTGAGCAAACACTTCTTTTCTGGAGAGCTGTGAAAAAGCAAGTGGTAAGAACACAGTTTTCTGTGGCCCAGCTTCTTTCCCTCCATACGTGGGAGCAAGCTATATTTGAAATCTCCCAGGTGAGCAAGATGTACACATCACTCTGTATCCCATAAGAGCAAAACTTTCTGCTTATTTATCATTTGCTTGTGTAATTGACTGAAAGAAGAAAGACACACTTATCTGGGAGATGGGGGTACATTTTTGTTTTATTCATTCATTTACTCATTAACTTAATTATTATAGGAAGACAAATAAGACCTGGTCCTTATTTTTTGAGAACTCTCATCCAAGTGGGAGAGAGAGGTATTATCGACTCACCACAAGCTAAGTGCCATCTCTGAATAATGAACTACATGCTGTATAAGCCCAGAGGAAAAAGTCCTCCTCCCAGGAATGTGCCTTGCCTAAGGTATTGTTCCCCTCCATAACTTCCCATCATATCCTTACTAGGGCTATTGTCATCCTCAATTACTTCCTTCCTCTCTCTTAGCATCTCACCTCTCAGCAAGTCTTATCTTCCACCACCAAAATACATCCCAAATTAGCCCATTACATTCCATCTCTAATGCCATCACTCTAGATCTCTCAAGTCCACCGGGGAATACATGTCTAGCGTCAGCTTTATATTATGGAATTCTCCCTCCACTGGATTCAATGGGATTATCATGTCAAGGAGTGTTTTAAAGTTACAGACTAAGAAAGGACCACTCACTGTCATTGGTCCATCATAGACCATGAGGCAGAGGAAATAGTTGGGGGATCCAGTGCTTTCTAAGATAAGACATGAGGGGCATATATTAGATTCTGGGTGTATAGGCACTTAGAACAATTTTGTCACTTAATAAATGTTCACTTTCTTTTCTCCTCTTCTTTCCATTCTCCCTGCTTCTCTCCAGTTTCCACTTTTCAACCCTGAATGAAATATAGAAAAGATGAACATTCAACAAAATGTATGTATTGTAGTCTATAGATAATATAAAAATTATTTCTTCTGAAATTGGCATGGGTGAAATGGAAATTTCTTTTGCAATAGTGTTCAAATGGTGACAATATATTTGAACATGTTCTGAGTTAATACCTTTTTACTTTGTAACATAAAATAATTGACCTGATGATTAAAACAACAATCATGATTACAATGTATTTAACCTGTCATTCTGCAACCATTTCCCAAGCCATAAGAGCTGAAATATCTCCAGTGTCCAGAACAAGGTTGGCACATGATAGTGGCTAACCAAATATTTTGTTAAAAGCATAAAAGGAGGAAGAGTTTCTTTTTATTCCTGCCAGATTCTGGCTGGTGGAGAGAAAGTTGGAGTGATAACTCCTAGAAGGAAGAGCAAAATTATGCCTGAAATCTATTTCCAATAATAATAATAATAATGATGATGATGATTATTATTATGCAACAATAATAATAATTATTATTATTTATTAATTGCACTGCATTTGTTAAGCATATTCTACTTTTGGAAATACTTTTATATATGTGATATGTAATTTTCACAATCTCCTTGTGAGGCAGGTTTTCTCTTCCTTGTTTTATTGTTAGAAAAATTGCAACACAGTGTGTTTAAATAATTTGCCTTCTCCCCTCAACAATTTGTAGCAGATGCAAGATTAAAACTGATTTCCTGATTCTAATCAAGGTGACCACCTAAGGGTAACGTATATGTTTCTAAGAGAGGAGGAAGAGGCTGCAGAAGTCAGCATTTGGGGAGGAAATAAAAAGGCTGGTGTTAAGACTTTGAAATAGGGCTGATAAAGAAGAGCAATAAGTGCTGGAATTATCATCTCTGGACAAGTGACGAGTGAGGTGAACACTTAATGATGGTACTAAAGGAGGTATGTGATTGTTATAACAATATGATAGATTGTAAGGAAAAACGGAGATGTTCCCATCTTTCCTGAGTACAGAATTAGACTGAAACAGCTCAAGTTGAAGGCTACATACATTTAAATCAACAATGGCTCCAGAGAGGAAGAGAATGTATCCTAGGGACACTTAGAAGGCCAGTTTCGGCACCACCGCGGTGTTGGCTCCAGAGAAAACCCCTGAGAGCCACTCTACCCATCTTTCTCATGGTCCAGACCCAGCAGAATCATTGGCTGGTTAGTTTCTCTAGCCCATCAGTCACGCCCTGGACATCACAGTCTAAACTTACCATCAATTTGATGGTGTACTAACCCAGAAATTGCTTCTTGTCTCCCTTGGTGCTTACCATTGGGCATTGAGGTCACAAAGTATGATGATGCGAGACAGGAAGGGACAAGTCTTCTGTCTGTATGCCCATTATGGTGAAGACTTGAGCTGAACTATTCTGGCATTCAACAAAGCTTAATTTGTCTATACTAGCTATTGGCCATTGGGACTCTGTACCTTAAATGGGACTAGGAAGACCCTTACTTACCACACTCACCAAAGTTTTTCAAAAATTCTCTTGCTTTGTATTTTTGCCAGAATTACCTTCTCCAAACATGGGTTTGATAATGCCTTCTTCACATCAGGGAATGGAACATGGTTACAGAAAACAGAAAAAAAACTAAGGTTTCTTGCTTGGCATTCATGGCCATTTGGAATCTGGTTCTAATCCCCACCACACCCCCAATCTTATTGAGGTTGGAAAGAATTGGTACAGAGACCAAGCTGTATTTGCTTTATTTCTCTGTGCCTAGTGCAGGCTCTGACTCAAAGTTGGGTGCACATTCACTGGATAGATGGATGAGAGGTACAGGGCAGTTACTGTACTATGTCTTTTATGAGCATCTCCATTGTGTGCCTCACACTGCCTTTCTGCCTAGGAAGTCTTTCCCCATCATTTCCAATATCATTTCCAGTTATCATAGCCCTATCTTTACCTGGCCCAGGTCAGATGACTGCCCCTCCTGAGAAATGGATTGGAGAGTGGGGCAAAGTCAAGGCATAGTCTGGGCAGAAGGCAATTGCGAGGCAGGCAGGGGACCAAAGGCCGGTGCGGGGGTGGAGCAGAGATGCTCCCTACTCTTCCGTGTTGAGACTGTAAAGAAGAAATATTAAAGGTGATCAGAGTTCATTTAGATCCACATTTTCCCAGCCTGGCCAGGCCTACTTCCCTTTTTCCTCACTTGGACCAATACACTTCCCTTTTCTTGTATGCATATTCTTCTTCCTTTTCATCATAACTTGGTTTCTTGGATGTTTTTCTGTCAGAACCTGGATTTCCCAATTTTTTTTTTTTTTGGTCCAAGTCTATCTGAGTCATATCTCTGTCTGAGGTGGATTTATATCCTCAGCTGCTGCTATTCCCATTGAAAATGGGGAAGGCTTATGGCTAGAGGGGTCCCTGGGATCTTAGTCCACCTTCTGGAACTATCTTAAGGAAGTCTGTCACCAGGAATGGCATTTCCGAGTGTCCAGGACAAAGGAGGCTAGTGACCTGAGGCTGCCTGTCAGAAACCATCTACAGGTGTGAGGTGGCAGGCACAGAGCTAGAAAAAGAGAAATCAGCCACAGAAGAGGAGCCAAGAGAAATAGCACTCCCATGACCTCAAAGCTGAGCAACAGGGTGGAGAGGAAGCCTCCTTATGAGAAGCCAGGAGCCCAAAATGGCAAATTTTGGATGCCACATTGAAAGACCACGATACTAGGGTCTCACAAACGCTTTCTCTCTCCAACCCTCCCACAAACTGAGCTAACAAAAAAATGTTTCTTAAGGAGGCAGATATGTGAGCAATCTAGTTAACTATTTAAAAAAACTATCATGGAGTCCCCTTATTTTTCCTTCTTTTACTCACCAATGAGCTAGTCATTTTCTGTGTCTTCATGTAATTGGTGTGTACTTGGAAAACCATATCGTACTAAGGTATGGAAAATGGGGGCCGTTTAAGAGTGGAATGAATCATGCCAATTTATATAATAAGTTTGCTGATACCAAAGGTGTATGAGGGTCTGGATTCTACATTATTCTGAACTTCCAAATAAAAGCTTAATTTGCCAGAATTGGAGAACTGTATTATTTTGTCTCTTCTCCAAATGTTTATAAATCAAGGGCCACTTGACAGGACAAAAAATGGTTGTTGGGTTTTTTTTTTGCCAGATTCTACACAATCAGAAAGACTTCACTGTAAGATGAGCTTTCAGGAAGAAGTCCTTTTATGGATTATTGCCAAAAGCTTATGCAACCAAATTTTATTATCTGGGCCATGAGGATCTCAGAATTGGGAAATATTGGCTTCCGGAGATCTTCTCTGTATTACTTTCTCCCATTCCTCTAATTCAAAATCCACCTTGAATTTGTACATGTAGAATTGGCAAGAATGAATAGGCAAGAACGGACAACCACAGGAGTCTTGGCACTCTTTGTTTTGAATAAGCCAGCTACACTAATTAGAGAGCTGTAGAAGTCGAAAGGTCTGTTGTTCTCTTGGAATGGCTTCCGACCACTCAGCTCTGCATCCACTACATCTTGCCCATCTTCTAAAGTGGAGCTCCCTCTCACTCTCTCCGAGGGACCTTCCCTGACCGTGCTGCCCATGGCGACCCCCCCCTTCTGAACCTGCACTGCCCACGGTGTCTTCGTGAACCATTTTTGACATTCTCTCTGCACCTCACTACTGTGCTGCATCATATTGCTTTCTAAATGCTTTATAAGGGGAAATTTTCTGTCCTTAACTGGACTGTTTACTTAGAGCATATCTGTCACTCATTATTTTATGTCTTCCACTTCAAGAAGTTATACTTTGAAATCAGTTAATATATAAGCAGTTGAGTCAAATTCTGTAATGTTGTGGATATCTCACAGAGATGTCTTTCTTTTTTAGTCAGTATTTTAAAAAAATTTAAATATGTATATTGATTTTAGAGAGAGAGAAACACCAATGTGAGAAAACATCAATCGGTTGCCTCCCATAGGCACCCCAAATGGGGATTGAACCCAAAAACCAGGTATGTGCCCTGACCAGGAATTGAACCCTCAGCTCTGTGGTGTATGGGATGATGCTCCAACCAACTGAGCCACACTGGCACGAGGCAGCTGGTAATTTTAAAAGTAGAACTTTTTGATTAAAGGTGCTTTGAAAGACACTAGTGAAATATAAAATACCTCAAGACTTCATTTTAGTTTTAAAAGTCAAGAAATAAGATAAATTATAGTACTGATTTTGAACTCTCTGGCCCTTCTTTGCCTTATCTTTTTGACATGGGGATGAAGAGTGGAATGGTATGGCTCTGTACCTGCCGTGGTAACGGCACTAGATAACCTTCATCTAGAGCAGGTGCTCCTGTGCTAAGCACTTCACATGTGTTTTCTTCCCATTAGTCCTTGGAGATGGGTACTGTTATCATGCTCATTAGACAGGTGAAGATACTGGATTTATGGAGGCAGAGTACCAAAGGCCACCCATCCACTTATAAAGAGGAAGAACTGAGTTTTGAACCCAGGTTTATCTGAGGCTAGATCCTAACTCTTAATCATTGATCTATACAGCCTTTCTTCTGTCACTTGCTAAATTCTTGCATATATTCCTCTTGCAAAGAGAAGTTGAACCCCTTTTGCACTACAAATGGATGCTAAGTTCAGAATAGTGGCATTTATCTTCTGATGTTCTCGGAGAACAAGCTTCCATTCAGTTCTGCTGCCAAGCTCAGACCTGGTCCTTCCAGGACTGATGATTTTTAAGTAGGCCAGGTTATAGTTCACAGGGCAATATACTATGTTGGAATATACTAAAATGCTGACATAGCCTGTTAACTGCATGATTTCTAAAAATTTTGATACAAGTAGCTATAAGGTATGCATCATGAAGAGAGACAATTGAAAAACAGTTGATTGCTCTTTAGCCTTCACCTTTGGGGACTCAGGGAGTTGTTATCTTAGGGGATCTGTAATATGATACAGAGCTTTTCATCTCTGGGTCATTAGCACTAGACACAATCCAGGATAATAATGGCCATAAGTAGTTATTCTGTGGCTATCTGATAATGTTCTGTAGGAAATAAATTTATATTCTGGTGGATTCCAGGAATATGTCTATAGAATATTCTAACATTTACATCGAGTCAAAAAATACTTTTTAAGAGTATTTCTTATTAAAGTTGGTATGATTTCCTCAAGTCTGTACCAGAAATGTGGAAGAAAGCTTGAGCTCTCTCTACAGACATGGGAAACGGTCCCCCTTGTTGTAATATCAAAAGCAGTGCTGAATTCAGGTGGCAAAGTACCATGTGAATAAAGAGGGCCACACATAGGTCCTATACACCCACATGGACAGCTTGGGAAATAGGCCTTCTTTTTCTATGGACCATTTAGAGTTGCTCAAAAAAAAAAAGAAGTTATTGATCAGGTGATGTGAGGACCATCTGCAATTAATAGGACAGTTTAGCTATGGAAGAGGCCATATAGTGTAAGAGTTAAGAGCAGGGACTTTGGAGCAGGCTACTGAGCTCCAACATTTACCAGCTGTGTGAACTTGGGCAAGCTACTTGGCCTCCCTGCATCTCAATTCCTTGACTCTAAGATGTGGGTCATAATACTACTACCTTTCTCATAGGCTTGTTCTGAGGATTAAATGAGCTGATTTACATGAAGTACTTAGGATGGCACCTGGCACATAGAAGCATTGGCTATTCTTACCAGAGTAGAATATATAGAATAATACTGACATTGTTCAAAATAAATGTAAATTAGCTCTTGAATCTCTGCAGTTTTTCAATTCTCATAAGTGAACTAGAAAATCTTCTATATCTATTTGACTTTGTCTGGGGTACCAGGCCCCCATAAAGTTTCCAGGGATACAAACCTGAAAAAGTCATCATCTTTACCCTTGAGGGATCTGTCATCTAGAAAAAGGCAGATATGCACACCAAAGATTCTCAATCATCATGTTAAGTGCATAAGTAGAGATGTCAAGCTGTCTTGAGCGTGTAAAGAGAGGACTGAATAATTTTCCCTAGGAGAGTTGCTTAAGCAGGTGATGTTCAACTGAGTCTCAAAGGATGCACAGAAGTAAGTTCACCAGCAATCAGTACCTGGTGATCAATATCTTCTGCAGGAGATGCTGTATCAGTATTGTGCCAGAACATCGTGTAGGCTTTATCACTGAATAGTAGGCAACGTTTGCTAATCAGCTATGACATGATAGGTCTCTTTACTAGGTTTTCTATGAGAGACAAAAGGGAATGGGGAGGAAGAGAAAGGATGAAGAGAAAATTAAAAAGAAGAGAAAAAGGAAAGAGCATAATTTCCCCAAAGGTAAAGTAAAACATATGAAGTAAAAGGCCTTCCTGTGAAATATTCTATTTATGGGCAATAACGTCTCGTGGCTTATTTTAGTAAATTAATCAGACACGTGGATGCCAAGGAAGGAGGCCTGTTTTTCACCATTATGATTGAAAGAACTTTATTTAGAGACAATCTCTCCAAGGAAACAATGCTATTTTAACTGATTTCTGTGTGACATCCAGATTTGTCCCTCAATAGGTAATATACAGACATTTAAACTACAGTTTGCCCAGTTCCTCTTCACTGGTCATTGGGGAAATTCATCTAAAGCTGCAAAAAGGACTAGAAATGTTTGCATCATATTAATAAATGGGAAACCGAGGAAGCTGCCAACTGGCAGCAGAGAGTGTTTTGGTGGTTTGATAAGGCTACTAAAGAGTTTATGATGTGACAGATGTTTCACTACACTATTGTGAAATGAATAGATTATGAGAAGTAATTAGATGTACATTGGAATCAATGCTGTTATCATCGAGGCCTTCGGGCGATGCAGTAGATGAGAGTCTTGGCAGCAGGTGGTCCAATGGCTCAGAGACAGGAAGACACACCGCAGGAGACTGAGTGACAGGTTTCACAGATCCAGGGGGTGAGAGATCTGAGCTGGGGCTTGCATTTGTAATCTTTACTCATGTATAAATAATAACAACTCCACCATTGACTTCATATGCTATGTCATAGCCTCTGTTACCCTCACACACATCTAGAATAGTGTTGGTTTCATCTACTCAAAGTTATTCTTGGTCTGCCTGCTTTCAAATATGCATATGGATGCTCGATTGTAACTGACAGCTCTATCATTTTTTGAGGGAAGACTTTTAGAGCTAATCATGTGATGATTACATTTATTTTTAATGCCTGGCATTGAGCCGCCATTGTACAAAACTTCCTATAGGTTGCAGATCAGAGGCTGAAAAGTACTTTAACTGCCTTTTATCAGGAAGATGGTTTCCTCTCTCTGGCTCAATGACTAACATTTAAAGAGACACGTTTGTCTCTCTGCTCTGTAAAATCCCTTTGCAGGGGACTTGGCAGGGTCGCCCTCCATGCTTGAAGCAACCATATGGAGCCTGCTGCTTTCAAGAGAAGGGTTTGGTTTCTGCCAGTTTCCAGGGTCAGCTATTAGCACACTGGGGAATGTTGAAGTTTCCAAGCAAAGAATGAAGAGGGAGGGAAGAAGTGGGTGATTAGGGGGATTAAGTAACTGATTCCTTGTGTACATCTGCTACCCCTGTAGGAAGAAGAAATAGCTGGTAGGAACATTTATTAACCCCTATCTGCTTAAAACAGCAGTGGTATTTATGTTAAAGGGAAGGAGGTTTTATTTAATGATCTCAAAATAATATATCAGATCTCTGACAATTAAAGAGATCTTAGAAAATGCACGTATGTAGCGTGTGGTTGTACACTCACATATAAGTGCAAGTTTTCATGCTTCTACTCATATATATGCCCAATTCGGTAACTAATTCTTCTATTCATTTTTTTAAATAAACCTTCATTGAACCTGTACTATATTCCTATTACTTCTGCTGTGGGGATAAACCTAAGTGATTATGTCATGTAGAATTCAGTTGTCTGTCTTGGGTGTGGGTGCATGTGTGCTTGTTCCTGCTTGTCTACCTTCCCTAAGAAGCTGGATGTCTGTTTGGGTGTTTCCTTTGAAGCTAACATGCACCGTGTGTACAGTTCATAAAATAGAAAGTGGAAACTAGAATAATTTAATGAAATAATATAAAGCAGTGATATGCAAAACCCTTTAAAAATAATGTTCTTAACTAGCTCATGAATATTTTGGTATACCCAGTGTCTGAAAATTATGAAAAAAATAAAATTTTCTTCCTGCTTAAAAGTCTGCTTAATAAAAGTCCAGGAAAAAGATGATGTATTCTACTTGCCATATGTTAAAGCAAGAATGGTAAAGATCTAAATGCACTAAACACAAAGCTTTTGCCTTTCAACGGTTTGCTGTATCAGATATCTGTGTCTGGGGATTTCTAGCGTAAACCACCAGCTCCTCTGATTTTGATAGACTCCCTGATTTTGAATCAGGGCTTCCTGGGAGGGCAATAAAGCTGAATCCTTCATAGATAATAGGACCTTGTCAAACAGGCCTGAGGAGAAACCTGAAGGGGAATGCTCTGTGTGACTGGCCTGTCTCTAAATGAACCTGAACTTTCAGCAGTAATAGCAACCACTTACTGAGTGCTCTGCTAAGTGTGTTCCAGACGTTATCTCATTTAATCCTCAAAATAGCCTTAGAAAGTAGATCTATGATTATCCTCATTTGATAGATGAGTACACTAGAGTTTGGGTAGGTTAAGGAAATTGCCCAATGTTGCCCAAAGTGGAAGAACCTGGATTTAAAACCAGTTTTCTGGTACCCAATTTCATGTGTTTTATCACCATACTTTCTGTCAAATGGTTTTACGTAAGTCCTTTGCTTTTCCTATAGGATTTAAGGTGTGATAGGTTTCAAATAAAGGGGAAAGTTATTCATGAGTCAATTCATATAACTCTATTATCTACTTGAATACAAAACAATTGCATAAAGTGAGGCTTAAATATGTATATTTATATTTGTTAATATTTGTGCTATATTGACTTTGTTCTCAGTACTAATTGTGGAGCTTTGGGTGGACTATGCCCAGGAGTTCCAGTGAGGATGAAGTCTTCCACCTCTGCCATGGTGAATACATCAAACAATATCCTCAGGTGATTAAATAAAACAAGATCCTCCAGAAGTTCATATGCACATTAAAGTTTGAAAAGCACTAGTCCAGCCTATCAATGTTTGAACATCTCTACCAATGCGAGGGTCAAAAGTTCTGTCTTTGGTTGAGTCTGACTAATAAAACTTTTGAGCTAAATTTTGTCTCAAGTGACTTCACACTTGGATTAAAATTCTCAACAGACTTTATACTTAAGTTAAAATTCTATGTTGGGGACTTCTGGTCAAGATGAAGGCATGGGTAAACATGGCTTGTTTCCTCGCACAACCACAGCAAAAATTACAACTAGACTACAAAACAACTGTCACCCAGAATAGTCATAAAATCAAGCTCTATGGACCTCCAACAACCAAGGAATTAAAGAAGTCACATTCATCCAGACAGGTAGGAGGGGTGGAGAGGTGTGGAGATGTGGAGAGGTGGAACAGCCAGTCCCACATCATGTATGGTGGATAAAAAATAGGAGGGATACCTCAGGAGTGAGGGATCCCAGTCCCACACCATACCACTCAGCCCAGGGTTCCAGTGCCAGGAAAATAAGTCCCTACAGCTTCTGGCCGCAAAAACCAGTGAGGGTTGGGGCAGTGGAAGAAACTGTGGGATTCTCAGGAGCTTCCTCTTAAAGGACCAGCCACAGACTTAGGACTTACATAGACTTGCTCCCTCTGGGCTCCAGCATGGGGGCAATAGCTGGAAGGGCACCAGTGGCATACAGGGTAAAACTGAAATGTCTGGTATGAAGGAGAATGCCAGGGGACAGCTTCCATCCAGACAAAACTCCAGAGGCCAGGCAGCAGCATTGTCCCCTTTCTGGGCCCTCCCAAACATGGAGCCACAGAGCAGTAACACCATACCAGAGACTCTATCAACCTGGTTCACACAGGTTGTCCCACCCAGGAGATTACCTAAGGCTCCACCCCATCCAACTTACCAGTGTGCCTTTCTATAATAGACCATGTGACTAACACAGGGAGTCAAAGCAGCTTTAACTAACACACAGAAACAAACATAGGGAGGTTGCAAAAATGAGGAAATAAAGAAATGTGGACCAAATGAAGGAACAGAATAAAACTCCAGAAAAAGAACTAAACAAAATGGAGATAAGAAATCCATCAGATTCAGAGTTCAAAACACTGGTTATTAGGATGCTCAAGGAACCCATTGGATCCTTCAACAGCATAAAAAAGACCCAGGCAGCAATGAAGGTTACACTAAGTGAAATAAAGAAAAAATTACAGGGAGCCAACAAGGGAGTGGATGAAGTCAAGAATCAAATCAATGATTTGGAACATAAGAAAAAGACATTCAATCAGAAAATCAAGAAGTTAAAAAAGAATCCAAAATAACAAGGATAGGCTAAGGAACCTCTGGGACAACATCAAACATACCAATACTCGAATCATAGGGGTGCCAGAAGGAGAAGAGAAAGAGCAAGAAATTGAAAACTTATTTGAAAAAATAATAAAAGAAATCTTCCCTAATTTGGTGAAGGAAATAGGTATACTAGTTCAGGAAGCACAGAGAGTCCCAAACAAGATGGACACAAAGAGGGCCGCACCAAGACACATCATAATTAAAGTGCCAAAGGCTAAAGATAGGGAGAGAATCTTAAAAGCAGCGAGAGAAAAGCAGATAGTTACCTACAAAGGAGTTCCCATAAGACTGATAGCTGATTTGTCAAAAGAAACTTTGCAGGCTAGAAGGTCTAGCAAGAAGTATTCAAAATGATGAAAAGCAAGGACCTACAATCTAGATGACTCTATCCAGCAAAGCTATCATTTAGAATTGAAGAGCAGATAAAGTGTTTCCCAGACAAGGTAAAATGAAAGGAGTTCATCATCACCAAGCCATTATTACATGAAATGTTATAGGGACTTATTTAAGGAAAAGAAGGTCAAATCTATGAACATTAAAATGACAATAAATTCACAACTGTCAACAATTGAATTTAAACAAACTAAGCAAATAAGCAGAATAGGAACAGAATCACAGTATGGAGATCATTTGGAGGGTTACTAGCTGGGAGGGGGAAGTGAAAGAATGGGGGAAAAGGTGCAGGGATTAAGAAATACAAATTGGTAGGTACAGAGTAGACTGGGGGATGGCAAATGGAGTAGTACAGGAAATGGAGTAGCTAAAGAAGTTATATGCATGACCCATGGACACGAACTAAGGGGGCAGATTATTGGAGGGAGTAGGGGGCACCAGGTGGAAGTGGGCAAAGGGGGAAAATTGGGAAACTATAATAGCATAACCAATAAAACATATTTGAAAAATAATGAAAAATAAAATAAAAATAGGAAAAATTCTATGTTGGTGATTTTTAAAATGGACTTTAAAGAAGTTGACACTGAAGTTCATATGAAAAGACAAACATGGATTAGTGCTCGGAAAACACTGCAAAAAAGCGACAGACATTAAAACATACTATGAACGCCTCTTTAATTACAAGACTATTGTACTGGCACTTGACAAGAGAGATCAACAGAACAGCAAAAACCCGGAAGGAGACCCAAGGATATAAGTAAGTTTGGTATGTAGTGAAGTTAGTAGTAGATCAAATGACTTGAGTAAAGATAACTTTTAAAAATAATGGCACAGAGTTGCCATTTAGAAATAAAATTAGATCCATTCCTCATACCATATGAAAGAATAAACTCCACATCTATCAAAATGTGAAAAATAATCCCATATAAATACTAGTCGGACTCATGGTTAAATTCCTTTTTAATCAAGATGCAGAAAAATGTTTTTGAGATGTATGTTTCACCTGCATAAAAACTTAAAAGTCACTAGACATGGGAGGAGCCTGAAATGTAATCTACACAGTAACAAACTAACGTAACTATATTACAACAAATAATAAAATCACACCAGAGAGGTTAATAAATAAAAGAACTGATCTAAGTAGGTTTAGAAAACAATATTTTCATTAAATATACTGAGGCAAAATACTTGAACTACATACAAATATTGTATACTAGTTATTATATTTGTTTTTTACATGAATACGAGTTAGTGATTCTGAAACTATGTATAATCTGAGATTAATAAATATATAAATATACTGCAGCTGGTGGAAACTTCTCAGGGTCAGAGAAGAAATTGCAAGTAAGGGTAGGGACAAGGTTGGAATCGGCCCTGTAGTGTTGGACTGGAAACAGAAATATGTGTATGAAGTCATGGTTTTGAAAACATTTGCATATGTGGAAATTGATATGAGTGTATATGTACAGTACATATCGTGGGCAGATATAGTTACACTTCTAAATTCTTTCTGCTAAGAGGAAGAAACGATACCTCAGTAGCAAGTAACACACTTAGCACTCAGATCTTGTTTTTTATTGGAATGCTCCAGAAAAAGAAACCAGATTTATTGGTGAAATGGCTGATTCTGCCACAAAAAACTGGGAGATAAGATTTGAAATGTCTTGTGGTGCCAGAAGTGAAGCATGTGAAATGCTCAAAATTGATAAATATATGTTGAAAGAATGTTGAAAGGACACTGGAGCCAATATAATATAATTCCCATGGTAAAATATATATTCATGAATTCTCTATTAAGATAAAAAACATTGAACCAATATTTAAGTAGGGGAGGATAAAACTCTTCCTTACAGTACTATCTTCATTAATAAATGTGGAAGGAGCAATGTGAATAGACTCATCATAGAAATTTGACAGACACAACATAATAATTTCTGCAAGCAGAAAGCACTAATAATTGCTAAAATTAGTGGGTGAAAATATGATGAGAATCTGAATATTTACATACTCTCAGCATATCTCTACACAGGTACTTACTAACTGCAAAGGGAAAAGTAGCAACTTCACAGTGGAGAGACCTGGCAGACACCACCTTCAACGTGTAAGAGAACTTAACCTCCCCAGCACTACGGCACATTGATGTCATGGACCTCCTGATATGATGCATTGAGAAGGGTGCAACATCACTTCTGTAGAGTTCTTGTTAAAAATGCACAACCTAAATTTAATTAGGAGGAAACTTTGTTGGGAACTGCCCTGCCTGGTTTCAGAAGCTGTATCCCCCCCATGGCTAAGGCTGAGTGAGAGGCCTTGGGACATAAGCCACTAAGGAGACAAAGCTTATCTCCCTGGCAGGAGCACCGCCTCTGCCCACTTTACTTCACCCTGCTTGGCCCTGAGCCTGACCAGGTAGCCAATGACAGGTAAGATTCCTCAAGGGAGGGATGACCTAAGACAGGCAGGATCACAAAGAGGCCCTCAGGGAAGGACTTGGGGGGCTGTAGAAAAAGGGGGTGATGGACCCTCGCCCCTCAGCTTTGACATAGCCTGAGTCCTCATTCTGTCTGCAAGAAGTCTCCTAATCTCTTGGCTGCCTTACTTCCCCTGACTGACTTAAGCCTGACACAATGACAGAGGGCAGTGCAGCCCCGGGCTGGAAAGGGCAGATTCCCTGGGGTGATCAGGCCTAAAAAAGAATACATAAAATCCTGTGAAACCTGCTTTGCTAAGAATGCCCTCAATTTTCTGATAAGGGTCCAAGCATGAAATGAGTTTGTTTCTCAAAGTTTTATAGCCCTTTAGCTAAGTGACCCTGACTCAGAATAATCCCTCAGAGTTCTTTGTTTGTTGTCTATTGTTTGATTCTTACTGCCTGACAATGATTGATGAGCTTTACCTGTATTCCTGTGCAAATTGAACCCAATAAAAGTCCATTGAGGAAAAGGCTCCTGACCCTTCTCCTCTGAGAGATCGGCCACATTTCCTCCCCAAGCAGATCATGTCTTGGTACACTTATTCTCATCCATGGTGGACAGGGGTGGGGCCCTGCAGGCTGAGCCCCCCCCAACAAAACTTTAGACAAGCCCAAATAGGAACATTCTATAAAATATCTGGCCAATATTCTTCAAAAGTTTCTCTTATTTCTCAGCCTTATAGAGGTATAACCAACAAATCAAATTGTAAGATATTTAAAGCATACAACATGATGATTTGATATATGTATACATTGTAAAATGACTTCCCCCATTGAGTTAATAGCACATAGATTACCTCACATATTTACCTTTTTTTTTGTGAGAACATTTAAGTTACTCTCTAATATACCATAAGGAAAGGATAGTTGTCTGGATGAATGGGGCTGAGAAAACTAGACAGCTGCAAGCAAAAGAATGGAACTGGACCCCTATCATATACCACACATAAAAAATCAGCTAAAGCGAATCAAAGACTTAACCATAAAACCTGAAGCCATAAAACTTCTAGAGGGTAAACAACTTAACATCAGTCTTGACGATGATTTTTTTTTGATTTGACAACAAAAGCAAAGGCAACAAAAGCAAAAATAAATAAGTGGAACTATATCAAACTATAAAGCTCCTGCACAGCAAAAGAAACCATCAACCAAATGAAGAGACAACCTATGAAATAGGTTAGTATCCAGAACATACAAGGAACACATACCACTCAATAGCCCAAAACCAAAGTATTCAATTACGAATGGGCAAAGGACCTATATAGACATTTTCCCAAAGACAACATACAAGTGGCCATCAGGTACAGGAAAAATTTGAAGGTCTTGAAAAACAAAGAACAACTCAGGGACTGCTCACAGATTGAAGAAGACAAAGTGTAAGTATCCTATCATTCTGTGACAGGATAGTAAGAAGCTAGGAAAATTCCTGGACAAGTGAAATGGGAAAACTGAGACAAGAAAATTAAACAAGCCAAACAATTTGAACAACTAAACAGCCAGCAGCTGTATCACAAGACCTTATCTTCCAGAGAATACATAGCTTAAATCACCCTGGTCTTGGAAACAGAGAACAGAGATATGATTAATGCCATTTGTACCAGCTAAACCCAAGGACAGATGAAGTCAGGGGAACAAATAACAAAAAACACATTAAAAGTCAGACAGATCCAAGATAAAAGTAAAACTATATCAGACCAAAGAATAATCCCAAACCCCACTATGTGCTCATTTGGATGCATCAGCATTTTAAAAATGCACCTGGAAGGTTGATGAATATTCTGCTGTAACTCTCCCCTAAGATACTCACTTGCAGAAAAAAAGACAAAAAAAACCCAGGACAAAGATCAGAGCTGGTTTTCCCTAGAGCATGCCCATGCCCCTGCCCTTTCTGGCATGAACTTTTACTTCCTCCTAAACTCTATGGGTCCCCATGAGCCTTGCAGCCAGGAGAGCAGTGGGCAGTGGCAGCTCGATCTGGGATGACCCCCTGATCCTGTCTCCAAAGCCCCCTTTTCTCTGACTTCCCAGTGAGCTAACCGCAGCCCCACCTGGGCTCACTTCTTTCCCATAACATTTCTAGGAGCCAAAGCAGAGCACCTCCTGGGCTCTCTCCTGTTACTTTTTCTACCCTGAGTCCTTCCTTTGTCTCACTGTTCCCAGCTTTAATAAGCATACTATCAAAATCACCTGGACGCTTGTTGTGAAATCCTTCCCACTTGAACTCGAGAACCCACACAGGCCAGGCCGAGGCAGACTTGCTTCTGGCTGGCCCTGGTCAGGTAACAATTCTTTTACTGGCTTGACTGTAAGCCCACCCACTTCCTGTTTAAACTCTTCCTAATGAGCTCCAGTTTGTCAAATCTCTAGTAAAGAGAGTCCCTGGATTGAAAGCCTTAGTCTAAGTGTTATCTCGAAAGTCTTAAAAAAAAAAAAAAAAAAAAAAAAAAACAGAAAGAAAAAGTTTAAAGTGAAATTGTCATCTCCTTTATTTCTAATATTGACTCCTGTAGTGGAGACCGAATTTGGTAAAGTTTAAAGGGAGTTGTGTGACACTGTTATCTCATACTGAGGCGTTGTCTTTAAACAAGGCAGAGGAGGTGCCTGTCAAGCCACGTTGTGTCTCTGCTGTGATACTGTTCCCCTTCCTTCCACATCTGTAGTTGAGGTGGTGTCGATCCTCAGTGCAGAATCCTACATTCATTCCCCTTGAATTTTATGTTACTAGATTTTAGACCATTACTGCAGCCTGTTGAGATCTTTTTGATTCTGAAGCTGTCATCAAATTCGTGAGCCATTGTGACATCTATACATTTGCTGAGTAAACCTTCTAAGGTCTATGGCTTATAGATCTTTATGACTTTTTAGGTTAAAAAAAAAATAATGGAAGAAATCACAATGAAAGAGATGTGTAGGTTCAATTCTATTTAAAATCTCTACTTTAAAAGTATTATCTACTGTATATAATAAAAAATAAACTGAAGAAATATTGATAGCAAATATTACAAAAGATTAATATCACTAATATGTACAGTATTGATACACAAGTTCCTTAAAAATGCTTAGACTCTAACAAGTCAATGGAAAAAGATATGATGATAATGTTCACAAAATACAAATATAAATAATAATATTTTAAAGTGTGTAAAGAAAAATAAAATATCTGAGAGATATAATTTTTACCCATTCTATGAGCATTTTTTTAACGACAACATCCTTTGCTGGTGAGTATATGAGCTGGTACAATCTTTTTGAAGGATAAATTTGATGAAATTTATCAAATGTTTAAAAAGTGGTTATACTTCTGATATAATAATTTTATTTCCTAAAATCTACTTTAGAAAAATAATATTCTAAGCAAATAAGACAAAATAGTAAGAAAAAATAATACAAAAAAACCTTAGAAATAGCAGTATTTATAAACAAGAGATTCTATAACCAAGAGAAGTATCCAACAACATGACCCTAGCTGAATTATGGTAAGTTAAATAAAATGTTATAAAATGTCTAATTTATACTGTTAATGTAAAAACAATACATAAGTTATATGTGTGCAAGAGCCTTATTTATGAAGTAATACACATAGGAAGAAAGAAATAGCATATTTACAGCAGTACTGTGTGCTTTTAACTTTCTTTTAAAACTTTTTCTGTAAATCCTACACTTTTTCAGTGAGTCTTTGGAAGTGTTTTGGTAAGCATTTTGGAAGCTTAAGTCATTGACCATTTAGAAATGAAAAAATATATGTGAAAATACTTCAAACAAGAAAATAATCCCCTACTAATATTTATAATAGAAATAGCAATAACAACAATAATACTAAATATTAGCAGCAATACGTCCAACTGATAAAAGCATCTCCCACTTTCAGAAGTAATACAAGGCATAGTTGAGTCCCTAGAGAGTAATATACTTCTTATTTAAGGGAGAAAAATATCTCTCAAAAATGCTGAAAAAACACTTCATTTATTACTCTCTGTTTCTTTAGCATTAATGGTGACCTAGAATTCCTAAATATTTTTCTATCTTCCCAAGTACTCAACTCACTACTAGAAGATTTCTCTTTCTTTCTCTTTCCTCTGTCATTTCTAACTAGCCAATTGTTATGGAAATGTATTAGAAAAAATTGAATCAAATGGATATGTTAGGCAATCATGGTGAGGGCGCCTGAGGTCAAGTAAGTTTCTCTCAGTAAACCTAATAATAACCCATTTGACAAAGATAAAGCTGCTTTTTAATTGGGAATGAGTAAGAAGTGGTGCTTCATTGTTAACTATAAAACAATGACATATGCAACCTACCATTTTGTTTTAATAAAGTTATATATAGCAATTGTATAACCTATATAACCTTATTTTTGGCACTTTATGGTTAAATTCGATTATTCTTAAAGTTTCAATGACCAAATTTGGGCTAACTTTCATTTGGCAATACCTTAGAATAAGAAAAACAATTTTGCTAAACACAATAATAGCTTAAATAAAATGACCAGGCACAGTTTTAGCCACTTCCAAAGCAAACAATTATATCCATGTAAGACGGTGAGTGTTCTATTCTCCAATATTGTCTGGAAGAGCCCTACTTGCAACACATCTGTAGTATTTAGGTCAATTTTTGTTAAACACCAGGAGTGATGTAACTTCATTTTTTAAAAAACATTTCAAAATTCTAAATAATTCACTAATCTGCTTTATTTAGTCAAAATAAATAGTTCTAATCAATATAAAAATCTGAGCACTCTAGTGGAAAATGGGCAACACACAGAGAATAGGTAATTCTGAAAGAAATGCAAAGATCCAGTAAACATGACTAGATAATCAGTCCCATTATAATTAAGGAAACGCAAGTAAAAGTGAGACACATTTATGCTTTTTATATTTGCAAAGATATGGTAAGAATAATAACTTCAGTAAGTTTAAAAAGTTGCACATACAAGCTTAACTATAAAATTTTAAAAATCTGGAAAGTAAATGCTCAATGATAACAGATTTGTAAAGTGATTTATAGTATGTCTATCTAACAGGACACTTTATGGCCATTTAAAATGGTGAGCTTGACCCCTGATTTTTTAATTGGGAGTTCTCAGGACTGCCTTTAGGTTTGATGACTTACTAGGACTCATCAAACTCAGAAGAGCTCCTCTACTCACACCTACTGTTTATTAGAACAACAGGATGCAGCTTAAAATCAGCAAAGGAGAAGGTGCATGCAGTACGGTCCAGGAGAAACCAGGCACAAACTTCCCGCTGCCCTCTCCCTGTAGAGTCATATGGACAATCTTTAATCTCCCCGTGATTACATGTGACAATACTTGCGAAGTATTGCCACCTCAGGGAAGCTCACCCAAGCCTTGGTATCCAGTGTTTTTATTGGGGGGTCAGTCACATGGAGCACCCAAATGACTAACTTTAGTCCAGTTCCACAGAGGTCCAACAGATACAGCGTGGCCCAAAGTTTCAGGCATAACACAGACAGACATCCACCTTAAACCACTATAAATATGATGGTTGTTAGCATGAATGAGCTGGCATGGCCCAAGGCCTCAGGTATACAAAGACACTCTTATCAGGCAGGAAATCCCATGGGCTCAGAGGTTATATGCTAGGAGTCCATCAAGAGCTAGCTCTGAAGTCCTTTAAAATGGGGCAATCCCTAAACCTGCTAAGTTAATCCTTTAGTATACAGCATTTATTTCTTGTTTGGTCTAGCAAAATACACCACAGGGACACAACATGCTCTCATCAATAACGGTGACTGAGTAAGGCAGAAGTTGGCAATAGTTGTGGAAGGAGCCCGTGTGTGTTATTGGGAGAGAGGAAAAATGAAATGAGTGGGTCCCCGCTGCTGCAAAAATCATCTCTGCATCATTGAATGTGTAGGCACTTGGTTTGTAAAAGTTTCTGAGCCACCTTTATTTGGATGTGGCCTCCAAACTATTTTTTCTGCAGTCCATAGTATAAAATATATTTTGCTTTGTGATTCAGTACGTGATTGCAGGAAGCAAACATACTCAAGTGAAGCAAGTTTTATAGAAAACTCTTAACATTGTGCATGCAACGAGTGCACTCTGACGTTTCTCATTCCTTGCCAGTCCAGTCTACCCTACATCATTTATAAAATGCTAGATTAATTTCACCCAATTGGCATCGCGTTTCAGAATAGATAATAGTCTTCAGTTTAAGAAAATTGCCTACCTACTTCTCTATATCGTAGGCGTTCATTTTCGACATGGAGCTTTCATGAAATATTATGGATAAAAAGTCAAGTTAGGGAGTAACATATACACTATTATGATTCACTCTGTCAAATATGTGTGTATATATATGTATATATACATATTTAGAGAGAGAAAACAGTGCTTAATAAGTAGTTTATCAAAACGTTAATGCCATGAAAGTAACTTTTAGTTACTTTGGAAGAAACTCAAGGACATAAGATTTTAAATATTAACCTTATTGAACTTTTCTATTTCTTTAACTTACTTTTAGGCACAATGATTTTTGTTTGTTTTATAAAAACTAGAAAGCTATTTGTAAAAATAAAATAAAGTCTCAAGATGTCAAAAATAAAAAAGGTAGCTAACAATTCGCATGCATGTCAGCGTACATTTACTAGACTGTCCTGATGAAATCACCAAGACTTAAAATCAGTGTCATTTTCCAAATATCATCACTTTAGAGCATTTATTGAGGATGAAGGAGAAGCAAATTGTCCCTTTTTGGTTACCATTGAACCTTTTTAAACATTGACTTCTTCAATGCTAATGTTATTATTCTTACCATAGTGTTAACTATTATTAAAACTTAACTATATGATTAAATAAATATGTAAAACTATTAATCTTAAAGTAAATACATAACTAAAAGAGCCTTCTCTGGTACCTGACAAAGGGAACTTGTGAGTCAGTAAGAATAAACTTTGACGGTGACAGTTTATTACTGTTTTGATGGCACCAAAGCCCTGTAAGGTTCTGAACCTACTCATGTGTCAGCCATGGATGTTGAAGAAAAATGTCCACTCTTGTGGAACTCAAAGAGTAAAATTTCAAATTGTATTATCCTGTGTAGGATAATTTAGAATTGAGTACTTTACATTCTTTGTTAAAAACTGGAACTTGTATGCTTTAAATGCAATTCTCTATTAGTTTAGCTGAAACAAGTCATTTTTCATTCAGAATGGAGCTTGTGCACAAGCAAAGAAGCTCATTCATTCTGAAGCAAAACCTGTATCTCAGCAACTTCTATTGCTCTCCCCGTCTCATCAAATCAGGCAGCCACCTAAGTGACACATAAAGAAATCGAGCGATTAAAGAATTACCAAGCCTCCCTGAAGAAATAATTGCCGATCCTTCTAAAATCAAATTCACATTCGTAAAAATTTTACCACTTTCTTTTGTTCCCATTGTAAAAGATCTCTGAATAAATAATGACATGGCAATAAAACCTTAACTTGTATTTGCATAGCTACTTCCTACCAAGGTTTCACCCCTCTGTAAACACAGGGTCGTGGAGAGGAAAACATAGCCCTGTATAAAAGGTTCCCCTTTTTCCATTTCCTTACATATTAACCTTTTACAGCTGAAAAATGTACCTCAGTGTCAGAATATGGGTCTACCTTCATTTATGTGGCTTCAAAGGCCAATATGCACTCAGAAGATGTTTGAATTTCTCTTCATCTTGTGAAGATCTTCTTTTGTTGTGTAATTAAGGTGGCCTATAACCAAACAAACATCTAGCTGAGTCTCCTGGGAATTAATAAGCATGCCTTCCAATGATTTGGGATTAGTGGTAGTTTTTTGAAGAATTGGTTTTAAGCTTAATAATGAAAATTTTGGAGTGTAACTGGATTACAATATTAAATGACCCAAGAGAATAAAGAAAGACCACATAACCCTAAGCTATATGCCACTTACAAGGGGTTAGGATAGCTCCGGTTTACAATATAAAAATGGCATTGTAATTGTTATGATAAAATGTGTTCTAGTAAATTGATAACATTAATGTAAAATTTCTTATTTAATCTTTGCACGTTCGAGGATATGGTGAAATCTAATGGAGCAAACCCCACAGACTTGTAAGATTGCAGTGCAATGATTCCCAATGATACTGTTGTGAACACAGATTGCATAATTTTACCCCAAGCTCATTTTGGAGCATCACTCCTCCACTGATTTTTTAGGTAAGACATGTATAAAAATATAACAAGTCTACCTCTTGTTATGATTCTACAGTTAATTCTGAATATTGAATGATCGGTTCACAAATATGCTCAGTTTATGAAGGAAAATTTAATGAACACATATTTTAAAAACAATAAATTAGCCCTGCCAAAGAAGACTGTCTTTTGAAGTTAATAATAATCAAAGTTGTAAAAATTATAATAAAGTTATGAGCCATATGCCTGGAACAAATGGATTTTTTCTCACCTTTCACTCAAGACAAAAAAACAAAAAGAGAGAGAGGAGGTTTCAGTCACACTGAATTTAATCCAATTTGCTTTGGGTTTAATCTCCAAAACAAGGCTGGTCGGCTAACTCCCAATTATAATGGCACATGTAATCAGAGTCCTCATTAACAAAGACTGACTATATTGTCTATTAGGAATGAACATTTGAAATGCAAATTCAGCAAATCAAAACGTTAAATGAGCTCCTACCCAAGATGGTTAGAGCTCCTGCCAGGACAGACCATGCCGGCGACACCTGCCCTGGATTTTCCCTGCAGCTGAATGTTTCCTTCGGTTCCAGTCTTTGCCTCCTAATTGACCTGCTTATGATCTCTGCTACAATTAACATATGCTTATTAGTAATGGCTGGTTAAAGATTTCAACGGCTGCAGTTTACAAAGTCTCATGGAGATGGCACTCCGCAGGAAAGACGAGCCACTATCTCCCTCATCAGTGTAGTCCCAGTGGTTAGAGCGCCTGTGGTAGAATTTACATGATTTTTCTCACTGTCTGATGTATGGAAATTGTTCCTAATTGATATTGGAAATGAATGTGGACATGATTCCCGATTGATATCGGGAATCAATGCATACATGATCCACTAAGGAAGATATAAGTACTTGGTTAGTCCCTTTGCACTTTGAACAAGTAATTTCTGATTTGATTTTAGGAATAAGACAAAGTCAAAGAACTTCTCTGACTGAGTGAATGCTAATGGCCTTGGGTTTAGTTTGAATTTGAAATCAATCACCAAGCCATTATTATTTGAAACGTTAAAGGGACTTATCTAAGAAAAAGAAGATAAAAAATATGAACAGTAAAATGACAACAAACTCACAACTATCAACAAATGAACCTAAAAGAAAAGAAAAACAATGAAAACAAAAACCAAACAACCAGAACAGTAACAGAACTGGAAAAATGGACATCACATGGAGGGAGTTCAGTGGGGAGGGGGAAGGGAGGGATGGGGAGGGGAAGGCACAGGGAAGATGAAGCATAATTAGTAGGCGTAAAATAGACAGGGAGAGATAAAAAAATGGTATAGGAAACAAAAGACTCAAAGAACTAATATGTACAAACCATGGACATGCACTATGGGGTACAGGGGAATGCAGGAGGCTTGGGGGGGCAGGGTACAGGGGGGACAAGGGGGAAAATTGGGAAAACTAATAGCATAATCAATAAAAACACTTAAAAAATAAATCAAAACTTTGATTTTATTTCTGAGCTTTCCCTCAGAATAATTTCATACCATACAATGGGAAATTATGCATTTGGCAAACATCTTCCTGAAGTCTTAAGAGGGTGATGATGTTTTTAGAAGATAATGTTCAGAGTTTATATTCTTTGTTTCTAGCTAATACCACTAGTTTTGATAGTGCTGAGAAGTTGGAGCAGCTTCCTTTTTGCTTCTAGTCATGTAATTTGATGGAAGAGATATTCCATTTCCCTTGAAATACTTTTCTTTTATTCAGAATTAATGTTTTACCAATCAAAAACGTTAATTTTTCACATCCTTTTATAGATTAGGAGATAGTATGTGGCTATTTTTAATCCAAGGGGCAGCTATACCTTGATTACATACCTTGGTGCTGGTTGATCAAATTCGTTCTTAAACCATCATCTCTAGTGATCATTCCTGTCTCTAATGAGAGGTAAAAAAGACTTTGTTCTACAATAAAAAAATAAAAAAGAAAAAAAAGAAAATCTTAAAGACTCAGAGAAAAAAAAACTTTGTTCTGAGTCTCAGGAGGCCTTGGGTTGCCACTCATTAACAATAAGATCTTAACAAATGTATTAGTTTTCTGTCACTGAGTAACACAATAACACAAATTCAGCAGTTTAAAACAATACCCATTTCTGCCCTGGCTGCTGTGGCTCAGTGGATTGAGCGTGGGCCTGCAAACCGAAGGGTCTCTTGTTCGATTCCCAGTCAGGGCACATGCCTGCGTTGCAGGCCAGGTCCCCAGAAGCAACACACATTGATGTTTCTCTCCCTCTCTTTCTTCTTCCCTTCCCCTCCCTCTAGAACTAAATAAATAAAATCTAAAAATAAAATGACACCCATTTCTTAGCTCACAGCACTGTAGGCATAGTCTGAATTTCTGCTCAATGTCTCACTAGGCTGAAATCAAGGGGTCACTCATGGTGACAGTTTTCCTCTGTGACTTAGGGTTCTTTTCCGAGTTCATCGGTTGTAGGCGGAATACATTTCCATTTCCTTTCAGCTGTAAGATCGAGATTCCTGTTTCCTTGCTGGCTTCCAGCCAGGGACTGCTCCCAGCCCCTAGAGGCTGCCCACATCCCTTGCCATGTGGATCCCTCCCTTTGCTAGCCGGCAATAGTGCATTTAATCCCTCCTGCCTTTCAGATTTCTCTTTCTCTCTTTTTTTCCAACTAGTGGAAGAAAACTCTCTGCTTTTAAAGGGCTTGTGTGATTAGGTCACACCTACCAAAATAATCTCTATTTTAAGGCCAACCGGGCTAAATAACAGAGGTTAATCATGAAAGTAAAACCCATCACATTCACAGCCCCGAGGATTGTACAGGATGTGTACACCAGGGAGGAGAGAAATCTTAGAATTCTGCCTACCACAGAAAGTCACTTAGCTTCTTTTAGCTCCACTTTCCTAATGCAGAGTTGTTAGGACAAGGGTCTCAAGGTCTGGACCATTCTTACTGAATGTTACTCTTGCTAAATGTTAAAATGTAGCACAGTATTTTGCAGACCAGCTATAAAAAAGATATGTTTGACAGGAACTCAGACAGATAAATATAGCCAACTGCAAAGAGAAATCAATGTCTAATTGACCAAATCACGTATAAGCAGTGGCTAAGCTTGCCCTCCCAGAGACAGAGTTTTGGATATGAATCCCTATCTTGTTTACTGGCCCAGGTAAACAAAACTACCTTGCAACAACCATGTCTGCATCTTGAAGGAAGCACAAGTGGCAAACCCCATGTGTCTGATAACAAAGCGAGGAGGTTGGACTAGATATACACTCAACTGAGCTGTTTTATTTAGTTGGTCAATTGGTTTTAGAAAAATTAAATGGTGATATCTGAGATTTTACTGTCTATGTTTTCTTCTAGGAATTTTATGGTTTTGCAACTTACATGGAAGTCTTTTTATCCATTTTGAGCTTATCCTTCTGTCTGGTGTAACTAGCTGGTCTGGTCTCTTTTTTTTTTTTTTTTTTGCATGTACCTGTCCAATTTTCCCAACACCATTTTTTTGCTGATATGTCTCCTAAGGCAAGGGAAATAAAGGGAAAAAAATAAACAAATGGGACTATATCAAACTAAAAAACTCCTGCATAGCAAAAGAAACCATCAACAGAATGAAAAGGAACCCACCATATGAGAGAACATATTTGCCAGTGCTACACCTGATAAGGGGTTAATTCCCAAAATATATAAAGAACTTAGGCAATTCAACACCAGGGACAAACAATCCAATTAAAAACTGGGCCAAGGACCTTAATAGACGTGTAAGTTAGGATAGGTAGTAAACCAAGGCAGGGAGGAGGAGGGGGACATGGCTCACCTGTTGATTCAGCAGTCCTGAGCCTGGTCTGATAAGATTGCTGGGCATTCTGAAAATCACAAGCAAAGATAGTGCAGGAGGAAGGGAGTCCTTGAAACTCTGTGTACTGGGAAAGGGAGCCTCTGTACTAATTTTACTAACTAAGACCAAAGAGCCTTTACTAGCTGAGAAAGAAAGCTTTTATACCTTTACATTATTCCCAAGGTTTAGAAGGGGGAGAAGAAGGGGCACCTAGAAACTGACTGAAGTATGTAACTTCTGAACCCCAACAGAGCCCTCAGATTAGCTGGGTGCCCACTTGTAACCTCAGCTCAAGTGTATAGAACAAACATATTAACAACTTTATTTCCTCCATATGTGGGTGTCTGCTTGCAGCTTTGTGCACTTATGTATTTCATAAATAAACTTACTATCTCATTTACACTATACATGTTTCTCTGTCTCTTGAATTCATCTTTTTTGAGCAGGCCAGGACCAAGGGACAAGCTGGGTGGGGGGGCCCCCTGACTCAGGTCTGTCCCAGGTAACAGACACTTCTTCACAGAAGAGATATAGATGGCCAATAGACATATGAAAAAATGCTCAATATCATTAATTATCAGAGAGATGAAAATTAAAACCACAATCAGATATCATCACATACCTGCCAGAATGGCTACCATCAATAAATCAACAAACAAGTATTGGCAAGGAAGTGGAGAAAAGGGAACCCTAGTGCACTGTTGGTGGGAATGTAGACTGACCCAGCCCCTGTGGAAAGCAGTATGGAGATTCCTCAAAAAATTAAAAATGGAACTGCCTTAGGACCCAGTGATTACACTTTTGGGAATATATCTAAAGGATCTAGAAACACTAATTAGAAAGAATATATAAGCCCCTATGTTCATACCAGTATTATTTATAATAACCAGAATCTGGAAACAGTATAAGTGCCCATCAGTAGATGTGTAGATAAAAAAACTGTGGTACATTTACATGATGGAATACTACATGGCCATAAAAAGAAGGAACTTTTACCTTTAGAAATAGCAAGGATGGACCTGGAGATTATTATTCTAAATGACAAAAGCCAGTCAGAGAAAGAAAAATATCATATGATCTCACTTATGTATGGCATCTAATGAACAAAATAAACTGATGAACAAAATAGAAAAAAGAGGCCTGGATACATGGAATATACTGACAGCTGTCATAGGGGAGAGGGAAGGGGGGCTGAATGAAGGAAAGGGAAGGGTGTATCCAAAGAACATGTATGCATGACTCATGGACACAGACAACAGTGTGGTGATGGCCAGGTGGGGGAGTGGGAATTGGGTGGAGGTGGGCAAAGGGGGAAAATGGAGACATCTTTAATAGTGTTGATAATCAAAGTAAAGAAAAAGAACAATGGCAAAAATATTAAATGGTGATAGAACAATTCTATTAGTAAGATTTCTAGGTAAAATAAAAGATAATGACAGGTGGCCTCTAATTTAATAAACAGCAAAATAGCCTTAAAGACAAAATAAAAATTTATGTAGGATACAAAGTGCAATTATAAGATGAGTCACATGCTTTTTCAGAGATGAAAACACAATGTTGGTTTAGAGGTAAAGAAAGTGTTGCTTGAACGTGTATTTTTACCTTGTTCTGTCAGTAGCATGGAATTCTAACAAGGCAATGCCCATGGATTTTTGATGAGGTACTTTTCCCAGAGTTTTTCTAATATATTTCAGAATGTATTAAATTTCCTAACAAAAAATCCATCTGTTTAAAATTTCTGTTAAGAGCACTTCTCTTCCACACTTGCTTAACCTTAGATAAAGCGATCACATTTTAATACACCTGGCTTTCTGAAGTACAAGTCTGATTTTCAAATACCACATAATCTAATTTTAAAACTTGAGACACATATGCATTCCTTGTGTTTTTAAATTAAATTTTAGACCAAATGGTGAAGACTTCCGGCCTTTGCTTCCTCATACAACCAAAAGAAGGACAATAACAAATTTAAAAACAAAAAATAACCAGAACTGCCAGAAAACTGAACTGTATGGAAGTCCAACAACCAAGGAGTTAAAGAAGAAACATTCATACAGACCAGTAGGAGGGGAGGAGACAGGCAGCTGGGGTGGAGAGGATGAATGGCAAGGCAGCAGCTGGAGGAGTGGCTGGTCTCACATTTGTTTGCATAAACCAGGAGGAACAACTGGGGAGCGAGACAGAACATGCAATGCAGGGTTCCAGCATGGGGAAATAAAACTGCAAAACCTCTGACTGAAAAAAACCTGTGGGGATTGCAGTGGTAGGAGAAACTCCCAGCCTCACAGGAAATTTTGTTGGAGAGGCTCATGGGGTCCTAGAACATACACAAAACCACTCACCTGGGAATCAGCACCAGAAGGGCCTAATTTGTTTGTGGGTAGTGGAGGAAGTGACTGAAAGCCAATGGAGAGCTGAGCAAGCAGCATTGTTCCCTCTAGGACCCCTCCCCCACATACAGCACCACATCTCAGGCACCTGGGTTGCCCTGCCCTGGAGAATATATATGGCTCCGCCCCTTACAACATAACAGGTGGGCCAAAACAAAAAAATATGGCCCAAATGAAAGAACAGATCAAAGCTCCAGAAAAGATACAACTAAGCGATGAAGAGATAGCCAACCTATTAGATGCACAGTTCAAAATACTGGTAATCAGGATGCTCATAGAAATGGTTGCATATGGTTGTAAAATAGAGGAAAAAGTGAAGGCTATGAAAAGTGAAATAAAGGAAAATGCACAGGGAATCAATGGTGAAGGGAAGGAAACCAGGACTCACATTAATGGTTTGGAGCAGAAGGAAGAAATAAACATTCAACCAGAACAGAATGAAGAAACAAGAATTCAAAAAAATGAGGAGAGGCTTGGGATCCCTCAGGACAACTTTAAATGCCCCAACATCTGAATCATAGGGGTGCCAGAGGAGAAGTGGAAGAGCAAGAAATTGAAAGCTTCTTTGAAAAAAAAATGGAGAACTTCCCTAAACTGGCAAAGGAAATAGACTTCCAGGAAGTCCAGGAAGGTCAGAGACTCCCAAGGAAGTTGGACTCAAGGAAGCACACACCAAGGCCCATCATAATTACATTACCCAAGATTAAAAACAAGAAGAGAAACTTAAGACCAGCAATAGAAAAGGAGACAGTCACCTACAAAAGATTTCCCATATGACTATTCAGCTGATTTCTCAAAAGAAACCTTTTGAGGCAAGAAGGTGCTTGAAAGAATTATTCAAAGTCATGAAAGGCAAGGACCTACATCCAAGATTGCTCTATCCAGCAAAGCTATCGTTTAGAATGGAAGGGAAGACAAAGTGCTTCCCAGATCAGGTCAAGTTAAAGGACTTCATCATCACCAAGTCCTTATTATATGAAATGTTAAAGGGACTTATCTAAGAAAAATAAGATGATCAAAAATATGAACAGTAAAATGACAACAAACTCACAGCTATTAACAACCAAATCTAAAAAAAAAAAAAGCAAACTAAGCAAACAACCAGAACAGGAACAGCATCACAGAAATGGAGATCACATGGAAGGTTATCAGCAGGGGAGTGGGACAGGGAGAGATGGGGAAAAGGTATAGAGAATAAGTAGAATAAATGGTAGGTAGAAAATAGACAGGGGGTGGTTAAGAATAGTGTGGGAAATGAAGAAGCCAAAGAACTTATATGTGTGACCCATGGACATGAACTAAGGTAGGAGAATGGTGGGGGGGGGGGGGTTACAGGATAGAGAGTAATGAAGGGGAGAAAAAATGGGACAACTATAATAGCATAATCAATAAAATATATTTTTAAAAATTAAATTTTAAACCATATTGGGTGGGAGAGTATGATCTGAATGGTCTCCTGGTGTTTGCAAGTGTGTAACTTTAAGAAGTAAAGACAGTAAAAAGAAGAAAACAGAATTCCTTTTCTTCTTTCCAGGCTCTAGGATAAAGTCAAGAAAAAATGAAAGTACTAAATATTCAGAAAAAGCTTCGTTGCTTGGTGACGAATTACTTCAAAAAATTGTGTTAATTTGAGAATTGGAGATTGCAGCTTTATCCTTTTGAGACTTTTTATGTCTCCAAAAAAACAGCTACATTTTGGGTATACATGAACAAGAGTTAAGAGCATATATTCTTTCTTCATTATGGGTATATAACTTTTATTTTTCTAGCTGAAATAATGAACAAAATCACTGTGTCAAAGAAGCTTTTGTAATGAACTTCAGTGAAAATACACCTGATGTGGGCTTGTACACCTGACAAACACTGAGATGCTGAGAACCCATCATCGATCACATATATTGGGCTCTAAAAACATTGAAAAGCTAGGTGAGCATTCAAGTTCCTCAAATTTAATCTGTGGGTAATTTTTGTCAACATCCCGTTTAGAAACACTTTTCCCCCTTTTCAACATGTGGTTCTTTGTTCCACTTGAAATTCAGTGTTAGTCCCCTGACACTCAGGGACTACTCATGGGCGTCTGCAGTTAGAATTGGGAGCTGGGTCATAAAAGGTATCACCTTAAAATGATGATATTCTGCTTTTAGAGAAATTATTCTAGGCATCTCTACAATCAAATGTATTTATTGGTTTCTTCTTTTTGATTGATAATTCACCTAGCAAATGGTGAAGTATTTGGAACCTAGCCACATTTGGATAGTACTGGGTTTTAACCTCTTCTCTAAAAATAAGACAATAAATATTTGAGAGATGATAAAATGTTTTGCGTGCTTACATTTTTGGAAGGCCCCAGACGCCTTTGTCTCCCCAGGATGGACAGCAAATCTCTGTTTCTGAAGCAGTAAGTTCTGCATTCATCTCTGAATTTCAGAGTGGCTGGAGTCACAGGGGTAAACTACTTGGGAAAACCTACCTACCCTAAGACATAGTTTTTCCCTTGTAAAATAGAGATAATTATAGTATTCACCTCACTGCATTGTTTTAAGAATTTAATGAGTTAAATACATGTAAAACACCGAGCACGGTTTAGTGCACAGTAAATGTTTAGCAACTATTATTGTCATTATGGTTCTTGTTTATGTCTGAATTAAAAAGGATTGTAATTTTAGTTCACCTCAATAATATATTAATCTTAGTGTTATTAAAAATAGTTGAAGTAGTCAATAATATTTTTAATCACCAGCTCTGAGAAACATACATACCCCCAAACTGCAGATTAAATAGATAATGTGAGCAAAGGGACCAGGATTTGCCTGGAACAGAACTCAAGATGTGCTCACCGTTTATATCCTTAGAGGGGCCCAGCGATGCCACCTGCCCAGAGTTCATCCCTACCAACGTTTGGCAATATTTTTTCTGGTCAGTTGTGGGCACATAATTATGTGCACATCCTATATTTACTCCATCCTTCCATGATTACTCACCCACTATAAGACACAAAAATGTAATAATAGCATTTGCAGGCAAAGTAGAAACAGTAGTTGTAGCTGGCAAGATGATATATTTCTTTTATCTCTATGTCCATCTCTCTATTTATCGATCATCATCTCTTTTGCTTTCATTACCTCTAATGCTTATTGACAAATTTCACTCTCCACTTTATCCTGTTCCACTCCCACTAAGCTCCACTCCAAGCCTTAAGACCCTTGACCTTTATTCTACCTTATAATTACCCAGTGGCAGAGTGAGAGACAGAGAGACTGAGAGACAGGGAGAGAGAAGGAGAAGGAGAAGGAGGAGGAGGAGGAGAAAAGAGTTCTGTTTTAATAAACACCCAGATTCTTGCAGTCCAGTACTTTCAGAATACCCTTAAGATTTGTCTTATGTTATAAAACAAACATTTAATTTATTTTGGGGGTATAATAATCTTTTTAGTTCTTACAAATGCTGAATAGCTCAATTTGGTTCTGTCTCAAAAGCTCCCTGCAAATTTTGGGATGGTGACTCACATCTTCAGCAGACTCAGCCACTGCCACTGCGATTGTCCCTCAGGGCAAAGTTGTTGGCGGTCACCTCTCTCCCAGTTCTTTTCTTTTTGATGGTGCCCAAGGAACATGCACTTCCTGGTTAAACTCAGGTGCTTGCTCTGTTTCCGCCCTGCCCCCAAACCTGTACCTCTCAACGCAGAAGGGGCGGGCGGCACCCTGTTGGGAAGGGAGGTCCCTAGATCAAAAGCGCACTTTATCCCAGTTCTTCGGCTGCTCTTCTCTCCTGTTGTCCGGGACAACATTCCTGACATGAGGTCGGCAAGTCCAGACAATGTGCACTCTGCATCCAGTTGCTCTAAAGTTAAGGGCCATATGTTTCCTTTGCTTGAGGATTTATGCAACTCCCGCTGGCCTCCTTCAGATACTAGTCCATTTCACCTCAGCAAATAACACACAGTCAAAATTCAAAACTGCACTTATCATCATAAAAATATTGTTTATATTTTTGTTCTAGTGGTTTCAACGAATTTAGACACCGGTCTGATGGCCATCTAACACAGAGGTTCCCAATCTTGACTGTACAATGAAAACATCTGGGGAACCTGAGAAGCTCTTGGGTCCCTCCCCCAGAGAGTCAGGTGTAATTGATCTGGGGTGAAGCGCTGTAAAAGGCTCCGCAGGGGGTTCTAATTGCAGCCAAAACTGAGATGCACTGATGTAAAGCGAAGTCTAAATATATGGATAATGAAATCAGAGGCTGCCTGATTCAGAGAGGTTTTTCTGGGCTGTCCTCCAGCTATACTGCTCCTGGTGCCAACCTCCTGCACTTCAGCCTCTCTGAATTTCCCCTGGTTCCTCCACGGCCCCATGAGGCTCACACTTCAACCCTTTTACACAGTCTGACCTTTCCACCTAAATCAGCATACCCTCGCCTGCCCACAGTAATGCCTGCTTCATTCCCACTAGCCTTTAGATCTCATTTCAATTGTAATTTCCCTGAAAAAAAATCATGCTTGATTTCCAAGACAGTATGTGTGCCCTGTCGTAGGAGCAAGTCCATCCCCTCTATAACAAGCCTGTCACTGGAGAGGCAGCCAGCAGAGGCGCTCAGCACCTACGCCTTGGTGCCCCACTGCCCGGGTCCCACTGCCCGGGTCCCAGTCCTGGCATCATCACATCCTAGCTGTGTTTACCTTATGAGTTTGGTAGGAGGGTGACAGGGGCTAGTGAACAGAGAACACTTAGAATAGTGGCTACTGCACAATAAGTACTGTGAAATTTTCCTGTTTCTGTTAAATAATTCATTGTTTAATGGTTGTTTCTCTCTCTAGAATGCAGGCTCCATGAAGGCAGGTCCACCCATGTCTGCTTTTTCTTTACTTTATTTTTACTGCTATGTCACATATTAGAAATACAGTGAACACAGGTTGATTGAACACATGAATATTTAATGCAAATAAAATAATGATGGGCATGATGCACATAGTCTTTCTCACAATATTGGGGAGTAAACATTCTCTTATTCATTGTTATGCAAATGTATGACTGGTAAAGCCTGACTAATTGCAAATGAATAACTTCCCAATTTGGGGGTGCTTCTAAGTTTTAATAAAGCTTCCAACTACAATGGGATTTTTCGTCTGACATTTTTTTTTCTCTTGAAGAGCCAAAGTTCAGAATGAAATAAATGGCCAAAGGTTTAATCGAACAATTGAGCAGCCTACATAATTTAAAAACTGGGTAATTGGGTCCTGAGTAAACAGAAATTGATGGTACCTTGTTAGTGTGTAGGAAATATTAAATAATAATCACACCCGTATAAAGTTTAGTATTTCTTATATATTTAATGAAACTAAAAGACCATTGAACACCTACCTGAGGGCTACTGCTCCTTAACTTTTAATTTAAATTGATTTTGTGTTTAATTTATGAACACTCAAAAAATATGAAATGTAAAGGAAAATGCAACCTCATAAATCAATGTGTTCTGGATTGCCAGTTTAATTTCCATATTGATTTGGTGCCCAGACTAGTGGTGTCTACAAGAAGGCAGGAAACAGTCACCATCAGGTAGAAGACACGAGTGTGGTAGCAAAGAGCTTCCTTGATTAACTTCTACGACAGGAGAAATGCGCCCATTGGTAAACTGGAGTTTTGATTTGGTGATGCCTTATTCTGACAGTTACTTATATTAATGGAATTTTTCGCTTTTTTTTAAATAACTGATGGCGTATGAGAGTGAGTAGTAAGTTTAGCCTCCTGATAAAAGAAAAAGAACACCTTTGAATTTCAAACATTTTTTCTTGAATATGAAATATTACTGCTAATTATAAAGTAGAAACTTACTTTAGTTGCCACTAGATTTGAGAATTGTTAGTAAGTAGGAAACTTCCTAAACCATACATTTATTACCATATATTTAAAGGTATTAAAAAGAGTTCAGTTTTTATTGGTAGCATAAGTTTTTACTCCTAATATATGTAATGTTCTTGTATTCAATGCATCTTTGTAAGTCAAATTAAAAAAATTTTTTGGAAAATATTTCTTTTTTCAGAGAGAGATACTATAAACAAACCAACTGAAAAATAGCGGAAATTCTGGAATCAAAAATGATTGAATTTCTTGCAGCTCTACTACTTAATACTTAGGTGACCTTAGTCAAGCTATGAAGTGACATAATGCATGTAATATATTTGTCACAGTGCTGGTCATATAGTAAGTGTTCAACAAATGTTAGCTGTACTCATATAACAATGCAGCAACAACAGCAGCAAAAACAAAAATGACAATATATTAAGACATAAGATAACTTCAAACTTTCATAAATAATAGCATTTTTATTTTTACTTCTAGTCTTCTTAAGTTTTGAGTACTCACTATGTGCCATACCTGTTTTAAAGTATTCCCCTTGTATTGCTTATTTAGTTTTCACAGATACCCATTAGAATAGATGCTAATTCCATTTTCACTTTAAACATGAAGAAAGGGAGGCATGAGAGTGGAATGACCTGACCAAAGTCACAGACGTTGGAATGTAGAAGTCCTCTTTACGGGTCTTTACTCAGTCATCTCAATGACTAACTCACCCCTCTTTTCATCTGGCAGGGAGACCTGTCCTGGCTGGTAGCCGCTGCCCGTGGAATGCTCAGGCTGCTGCTCCCTCTGCCTGCTACGAGTTGTGGGACAAGCTTCTAAAAGTCAGATGGTGTGTTCCCACATCTGCTAATGTGGTCATACTTGTCAATGTCACATAAATTACCTGTCACTTAAATGCTACATAAATAATAAAATGTGTGTAAGAAAAGGTAGAGGATTGTTTCTGTGAATACAAAATCGAGTTCTTCATTAACAAATATTCTGATTGGGGTAGATGAGATAAATGTTAAGATTAAGGAAAACATCATGAAACTCTATAAAGTGTCTATATTCAGATTCTCTTTAAACTCTAAATATCTCGAATGTGAGATACATATTTGAGTCTTGAAAAGGGAAGAAAATCCTGTCATTTGTGACAACCTTAATGAACACAGACACACTTTTTTCCCATAAATCCTCACCCAAGGATATGTGTATCAATTTTAGAAATTTATAGAGGCGGGGAGAGAGGGAGATGGAGGGGGACAGAGAGAGACAGAGAGAGAAAGATCAATTGGTTGCCTCCCATAGGCACCCCAACAGAGGATCAAACCCACAACCTTTTGGCATATGGGATGATGCTCCAACCAACTGAGCCAGGGCTAATCGCTTTCTTAAAGGCAACTGTGTCACACATAAAACATAGTTTGATGACAGGAGTAGAATTCATCAAATTCACAGTACGGGGATTACGAAAGGCAGGCGCATTGTGGGATGAGGTGGGTTGCAGGAAATCATGAATGTTGGGGCACATTTGGACATCACATTGACTAATTCCTCTTGAATTCAAGCCCCTGTTTTGCCTTTGTTACATGTTATTCACTTTGTTGTTGCATCACATTACGTATATTTCAAACAACAAAAAGTGTACCGCAGACGTATTAGAAAGGTTATTCTGGCATTAGAAAGTAGGAGGAATGATAGGAGGAGTTGTTTCCCTCCTATAGGAGCAGGAAAACCATTTGAGAGGAGATAGAAGTGATGAGGTGGGTCTGAGCCAGTCCAATGCCAGTATGAACAGAAAAGAGAAAGGAAGAGATTTAAGGGGGAATAATCAATAATACTTAATTACTAGTTGAACTGGGAGCTGGTAATTAGGATGATACTCATATTTCTGGTCTCAGTAACTGAATAGGTGATGGAATCTTTCACTGATCATAAGAAATACAGGAGAGAAATAGTTTGGGGGAAGAGGGGGGAAATGATTTCTAATTCAATTTTGGGCCTGCTGAGTTTGAGTGATCTATAGAACATTACCCTGGCAATGTTTAATAGACATTTGGATACATATACCTTGGGCTCAGAAGTCTGGGATCCATAGATTAAAGAACCTGAAACCATAGGAAGGGTAGGCATGTCCAATGATAAATATTTGGAATAAGAAGAGAAGTGGTCCTAGAACAGAACACTGGGGGACTTTAGAATTTAAAGGATGAGCAGTAGAAGAAGGGGGAAAACAAAGGAAACCAATGTGTAGAAAGATGTCTCCTGAATAAACCCTAGGAAAGAAAGAATTTAAAGGGGAAAGAAAATGTCAACTTTATCAAATGCAGTAGAGATTTTGATAATGATGATGATGATGATAGATAATAATAATTATATTTAGTGAGTGCCTGAAAAGTGTAAGATACTTTGTTATCACACTTAAAACAAATTATCTTTCAACATCCCCAAATGGTAGGCATTATCATTCTGGCTTTATATATGGATAAATTAAGGTCCAAGGAGCCTAAGAAACTGGCATACTGGTCAAAGACAGCCACAAATCTAAATGCTGCTGGGATCTAAACTCACAGAGATCTGATACTGAAACACATTTTTTTAGAACATACTATACTACCTCCTCTAAGAACTAAGAGTGTATTTCACTGATGACCACAAGGTCACCTTTAAGTAAGAAAGATTATTTTTTACCGAATCAGGGCCAACAAATTTGCATGCATGTGTGTGTTGGGGGTGCTTCAAACATCTGGACAGTAGAGTGGCCGAAATGCGAATGGGAGGTAAATTATTTGACAACATGAACGGTATTTTCCAGCAGACTAGCTATAAAAGGTATGTGAGAAGTAGTAAATAAAAGAAGGGCAACATTAAGAGAAAACTCATTATATTTTAATTATTATTATTGGTGGTGGTATATTTTATTGTAACTAGACACATTATGCTAAGGTCCTATGTTTTGAGGGAAGCCCATAGAGTTTGGGCTTGCACATACATGATGCTAACTCAGTCCGCGTTCCCTGTGTGGCCTTTTGCAAGTCCCTGAAGCCTTTAGTTCCCACTTGGCCATAGAGGTAATGACACAAAGAACTTCTAGGAGACTTAACACAAAGAACTTCTAGGAGACTTAAATGAACTAATTACGTGAAGTGCCAACCATGGTGCTTATAATCAGTTCTTTATTCACCCAACCATAGACATGTAGAAAGTGGTACTATTTATTTTTATACTCTTAAAGCCCAAACCAGAGCAGGTACTCAATGAATAGATGATATATGGTGGGTATTTGTTTACTTATCTGCATCTCTTCTTTTGATGGAGAAGGAAAATGTTTTATCCTCCTCAACACTGTTTCCCCAGTCCTATACTGCTGAGCAAAGAGTATAAACTCTATAAAGCTTTCCTGATTGATCTAATGAAAAGCTACAAGGAAGATTAATGTCAAACACTGAGAATTAATCAAATGTAATGGGTTTATCATTGTGCCAGGAATTGGATATTGATGCTAAAAATAGATGGAATACATACCCAGAATATAATAATTGGTCCTTGTCAGGATATAATAGTGTTTAGCTGATCATGTGAACATAGAAACAGAGAGATAGTGAGCCACTATTATTGATTGCTTTCCTATTGTTGGCTTTACATGGAGAAATATAGCTGAAAGATACATCTTTATGTTCATGATCAAATCAGAAGCAGAGAATGTTCTTGGGAGTTCTAATTTGATTCATCCCCATAAGGTCCAGTGTTTCCCACGGTTTCCGTTTGTGTGGCTTCATCTTGCTGGACCTCGTGGCCCTTACTGGTCAGCTAAAGGCCCTTCACCCACTTCTCAAGGCTTAACTCAAGCCTCACTTCTTCTTGAAAGGAGCTCTTGATCCTTAACCCCCAAGAAGATATATACCTCCTGTAGTTCTGGGTTAGTTTTCTGACAGAGCACTCACAGTATTAATTTATTCTGTTTCATTAAGGTTTACTTGCTTATATTAAATTGTTTACTTGTTTCCATTTTGCTTTCACTACTGTCCTCTAAATCATGTAGCCAGAGTTCCCGTCATACTTACGTTTGCATTCACAGTTCCTACCGTATGTGCCTAATATACACAGAGCCTGGGTCTCTAAGATGCGTTCAATAAGCGCAGGTTAAATTGAGAGGTTTATTGTTATTTATTGCTAGGTTATGAATTCTGTTGAGCTAAGATTTAAGCTTCTAAGCAGGACTCTTGCCTTAAACCATTTGAAAATCCTCAGACATAGAATTATTTTTTTCACACAGTACGTGCTTAATATTGTTCGGCACTGATGATGCTGATTTTCTGTAAGATCCTGAAAATGTGACATGATCGCTTTCCCAAAAAGCACAGCTAAATTCAGAGTGAGTATCAACAATCTCGCGAAGTTTCTGGTATAACATAAGGAACTTAGCACATTACTAGGACGTAGTAGAATAGCTGCCTAATTAACATAGATTGAGTAATTAAACAACAGGGGACAACCCCACACAAGAAAGGATGGAGCATTGCCTCTGAGTTGGAATTTCTTTGGCTCTTGTTATGGATTTCTCCAATGCCACTGCTAAGTTTACTGACAACAGTTTCTTCAACACTCTAACACGGCGACACTCGGCTAAACAATAAACACCTAGATGCTTTAGTAGATTAAATATTGCCATAAATTCCTTGCAGTTCCTCTCACGGAGAGGTAGAATTTGTTTTTATCACCCATGCATCTGGGCTGACATTATTTGTGGCACACTGACAAATAGAATGAGGGAAAAATGACATTGTGCGAGTTCCAAAACCAAGGCCCCCATAGCTTCCATTTGCCTTTTCGGAATGCTGCCCAAGGACCGCTATGTGCAGAACCTGGACAAGAAAGGCGACATGGAAAGAGAGGCCCAGCCGCTCAGCAATCCCAACAAGGCTCACCCCAGCTGACCCATCAGCTGGAGGCAACCACATGCATAAGCCCAGGCGTGGCCAGCAGAGGAAACGCCTTGTCAGCCCATACAAGAGTGACGAGTAGTAAAGCACATTCCTTTAAGCCTCTCAGTATTGGGCTAGTTTGCTGTGCAGCCAGAAATAACCGGTAGAGGCATGAACACAAATGGTAGCTTCTGGATTCCTTTTCCTAACAATCAAAGTGGAGGTGTAAACAACCTCACCTTCTTTTTAGGGGCCCTAGAGATCCTGAATAAAGTAAGGTTATTCAGTGAGGCTATGAAAGCATTTCCAGCTTGTTATGACAAGTGACAGAAATAGAAAAGGCTTGAGCAAGCACTTGTTCACACACATTGATTTTGTAAATCTTCAATTTTTGGCAAACAAGGATAAAATATAAGAGTAATCAAACCAATGTGAAAATCACCTAACTGTTACAATGCTTCAAAATTAAAACGGTAAAATGTTAGACAAAAATGTTTAAAAGCTAGCAAAAGAAGCCTGGAATTTTGTAAAAGAAATGCTGTGAAGCAAAAATCTATTAATATTCAATAACCTCCCCTCAGCTTCTCTGAATGTGAAGGAGTCAATAATGGGGTCAGTTCTTTTCTTGACCCAGAATTCTGGTTCCCTTAAAAGCAAAGCAAAGCAAAACAAAACAAAACACTAAGAAAATTTCCAGCTAAACAGGTTCTTAACTGAGATTAATAAGAAAACCTCTCAGGAAAATCTATTTGCCACATTTTCTTCTTACAGAACGTGTGCACAAATAATGTCTACAAATTCCTCCTGTTTCTGTATTAAGCATTTGGCTTCTCTAGTTACTCATAATTATTCATAAAATGCTTTCAGAACACACAACAAATTTTGTAGATGGACTCGAATCAATATCTTTAAACTTGATATATGTCCAGGGCCCAACAACTTACAAAACACTAGAACATTCCTGATTTCACACACCATTATGAGCTTGGGGATTATCTTCTCATGAAGGTAAGAAAAATGGGTTTCAGAGAGGTAATGGTTTTTCTAAATTTAAAGGTGATTCAGCAGGTCAAAAATAACATTAGCACTCAGAACTTTTCTTTCTATTCCTCAAGAAATGGATTACGTAATGATACATTAATAGCTAGTACTTACATAGTTTATATTCTAGCACTATTCTCTTAGAATATAAACTATGTAATATAGACACACACACACACACATACATACATACATACAGGGTGGGGCAAAGGTAGGTTTACAGTTGTTCCTGTGGAAAATAATACAATAATCAATAAATAATCATACAAGAATAGACTTTTGTGTACTCACAACAGTATACTACTTGTGCCTATCCCTGTGTGTGTGTGTGTGTGTTAACAAATTTCGCCATGACACAACAATTCTATAAGGCATATATTACCTCCATTTTACTGATAAAAAAGCTGATGCAGAGAGAGATAAATTAATGTGCCCATGGTTACACAGCTAGTAATGACAGAGTTGGGATTGGAGCCCTTGGACTATGCGCTCTTAACTATTGTGCTATGATTCTTTTCTGTGAAAGTGAGCGATATTTTATTTTTAAATTATAATTATAATAATTGTAGAATTTTTTCTGGGATCAAAACACTAAGTGTTTTAGTAGCTCCAACAGCCACCCCACATGAGTTGAACGGAGACTGATCCTGCACAGGCAATGGTTATACCAACAGGAAAAGGGGGATTGGAGTAGATGCTTTTTGAGGTGCATTATGACAAAAAAGGAGTATTCATAGCATGATACCATTTTGTCCATGGGAATCTCAACTCTAGTTTTGGGGGTTCCGAAATGCCAAATGAAATGGCTAAAAATGTTGGTTAATTGTTAAGGAATGATTTTCAAGCCATTAAAACTATGGTTTCCCACTTTTGAAACTGAATTGTTTTGTCTCTTCCAAAAGTCTTTAAAAAAGAGGTTTATATCAAGGAAGAGATGAAAAATGGATCATCGTATTGGGCATGCATGTGCTTATTTTGACACTCAGCAGATGGAACGTGTGTCTGTTACTGCTTTTTATTATTTGATTTTCTATAATCTTTAAAATAGACAATTCAAAAGAGAAGATTTTAAAATACATTTGCCTTATAATCACTCTCCAGCACTTGACAGGCAGTGAAGTGATACACGAAATTTAGTGTGTCCGGGATTCTTAGAATTTTGAGGTCCTGGGCTAGTTTGAGAGCCCGTTGAAAACCATGCACCTTCTCACCTGCCAAAGTGCACATGGACGAAATATTTTGCAGTTTCTTTCAAGGGGGTCAATGAACTCTTTAAAATCTAACAAATCTAGAAATTAAATATCTCTCCCCATCCTGTGTTTCTTAATTTACCAAACAGAGCAGATAAAAGATCTAAAGATATCAGCAATGGCAATATTACAGCAACAGCACTAAATGTATCTGGCATTTATGCCATACTTAATGTACTTAATGTATGCAATACTTAATGTATGCCACACTTGGTGGCCATGTGATACATGTGCTGATACTGTCACCATGTCGCGCATCAGGACACTGAGACGTGGAAAGCCCAACTTTCTCCAAAGAGTACTGAAGCAAGGGTTTGAACCTAGGGAGTCTGATTCTACAAAATCATGCTCTCTACCAAGGCAATTTGCATATTCTAGTGCTCAATAAACATTAGTTGTGATGACTACTGGTATTATCATTTTGAGATAAAAAATCACTACTTGTAGAAAAATGTATGACACATAAGCAAAAATATTTTTCCTTGAATACGTGAAAGTAATTTTTTCCTGTGATTTAATAATTGCCTCCTTTTGCTCTAGGTTCTAATAGTTAGATAATGGATCCTGTCAACCATTACATGCTTCACCTTCAGCTGGGGACACATAACTTTTATTGTGGTCCATTATCTGGCCATTAGAGGCCACAAGTGCGTCCCCTGACCCTCTACCCCACATTATGCTGGAGAAAAGGAGTAGAAAATGTGGAGGCAGCAGCTTTTCTATCATCACACATAAAAGGAGCTACAGAGCCTCCTATATTGAGGCCATTCATTTTCTTTCTGCTGTAAAGTCCATCATTGCAAGTCCCGAGGACAAAATTTAGTCCGCTTCCCGATTCAATTTTCCAACCTTTCCTTCTTGCTCTTTCACTTCATGAAGTCAAATCTAGTAATGGCCAAACTCTACTCAGTATATTCAGATATTCTTTTTAACAGAGGACATTGAACTGCTCATAAGATTTAATAAATGTATTCAGCTTAGTGTTTTATATTCTTATCACACAAACCACTGATCCAAAATTTAAAGCATTCATGTAATTTTTTTGACAGTCTCTTAATGGACTTGTGTGGCATATTTTTGTTTCTAAAATGAAATTGAACTATGATCAATTCCAATTAGATATTTATTTTTTTAGATTTCATAAATGTGAAATAATTGCAAGCACCATGAGACGTTATACCCAAGAAGCGGGAACTGTTACAGAGAACCAGCGTGAAGCAATAAGGACAGGTTTTACTCAGGAACTTTCATAATAGAGGAAAAGAGACTTCAGTGTAGAGTGGGGCTCACTTTCAGATGCAGCAAGAATAACTGGGGGTTTATAGTCAATGAGCCAAGTGAGGGGTTCAGTGGATGGAAAATTACTAAGAGGAGATATTAAGAGCAGAGAAGGTTCTGGCTAAAGCTACTTAACAAGATTCTTACTAAAGGCAGACCAGGGTGATCAGAACACAGGAGATGAGAAATTTGCATAGATCTTACTAGGCTGACTTGCCAGGATTCTTGCTAAAACTGGGCTACGCAGGCTCATTTGGGACTGGGGCCATGGTCAAGGCCTGGTCGCAAAGAGGGTTCAGAGGAGCTTGACTAAAGCTTAGACTAGAAGAGAGCCTTTGTCAGAAACACCCACAGGTATATGCTGATAGTATCCATGTAAATCTGTCAAGATTTCCCATATTCTCATCTGGAGAAGCAGAATATTTAGAGGGGCCAGGTAACTGAAAATATGTGAATCAGATGATCTCTTTCTTTCTCTGTTTCAGAATATTGGGAACCATTGCAAGAGAATCATTGGCTTTGTCAATAGCCCTTGAGTCTGCCTTTTTATGTTGATTGTAAAATGAATGAAATCCAAAGACACTGCCTTGTCCTAATGTCAGGACATTAAGGGTTGGTCAAAAGGTAATTTAGTTTTTTCTGTACGAAGGCTCTTGTAGTGCTTAGTTGTCTTCACCTTCATTCAAAACAATTTTGTTAGATGATATTGTGACAGCTGTCATAGCAGTATGCATTTAAGAAAAAACTTAAAATTGATGAATTTTTGTGCAGCCATTTTTATATTGAAGATGGAAGAAAATATGCAACATTTTTGGTCTATTATGCTTTATGATTTCACAAAATATAAAAATGCAGCTGAAAAGCAAAAGTAGATTTGTACAGTGTGTGGAGAAGGTGCTGTGACTGATCAAACACGTCAAAAGTGGCCGCTAAGTTTCTTGGTACTATTGACATTTTGGCCAAATAATTCTTTGCTGTGTCTTATGCTTTGGAAGTTGTTTAGCAGCATCCCTGGCCTTTACCCACTAGAAGCCAATTGTGGGAGATAGCTGACATACTCAAAATATCCAAATCGATAAAATTATTGGTAAAAATGAAAAATGTCTCTTATTTTACAGAAAAAACTAAATGGGCTTTTTGGCCAACCCAATACATCTCTTTCTGTTTTCTGTACAGGCCCCTTAGCTCCTTTGCCAGTGTTAACACATACTAATTCCATTGCTTGCCTCTCAGTTTATCCACTCACAGCCAAGTTATAAAGGAATTTAAATCTCTACTTGTATTTTATACTTGTACTTGTCTTTTTAAATCAGAATAAATGTTTCTTGGAGGCTAGACCTTGCATAACCAGATGCAATATATAAAGTTTTCTCACTGTTGAATATTTCAGGAATTTTAAAATAGTTGACTTTGTCTTTTCTTTTATCACTTTTCTATCTACTACTCTCTTTTTTCTCCAGCCCCTCTCTTCCCCCACCACACTCTATATTTCTAACTGAAAATTATAACTGTGGGTACAAACTAATGTGAATTTTTAAAATGTTAAACCCACATACTTTGATAACAGAAATATCAGTGGAAAGTTGCATAAAGGGACTTTGATAGCTTAAAGGGATCACAGTGAAGAGGTGATGCTGATGGTCTGCTACTTGTGACATTATTCATTAGTTATAGACATTATTCATTAAAGATCATCAAAGACCCACTCCAATACATTGTTATATGATGTTATTGAAGGACCACTGTCTATGTCTACTTTTTAGACCTCATAAGAGCTTGTATTTCCAATCAAGTTTATAAGGTGATGGTTGAGCGTACATGTAAAAATGAGTACTTTCTCTGCCCCTGACCCATATAAAAGTAGATATTCAGAGGTTAATCTTATGATAAAGATAAAATTGATGGTCTTTCAATTAGCTTACCAGGTTCCATGGGGATGCTAATGCTGCCTCATGAAGCTACAAAATTAACCAGAGAAATAGAACCTGTCATCTGATTACGGCTGGAAGTTCTTAGGAGGATGAAGGTAAATAACTCATGTGACCTAAAGAAATGGAGTTCCTTTACCATCCAGAGAATTATACAGTAGAAGTAAGCTTAATAAGTAGCCTGCTGTTTTGAGAATATTATATAGTTCTTGATCTGCCCTTGGACAACAGCTTCTTTCCCAGTAAGTACACAAGGTCTAAATTAAGAAGATCTTGAATGCCTGCAGACAGGCTTGAATCTGTCGGCAATGCATTGTCAGTAATAGGTGTTAAGCCAAGCATTGCCATGACTAGGCCTTTGTTCTAGGAAAATTGGTCTGAGAAAAGTATATAAAATGAGTTTGGAGAAAGACAGACAGAAGGCTGATCAGAAAGACTTTCGAATCTTGCCAGAGACAGAATAGAGATCAGAACTGGAGCAGTGGCAGAGTGCGTGGAGAAGAGGTGGCAGTTGTGAGCAACGTAATAAAGGTAGAATAGACAATGTTGGCCCCAGATGGGCAAGCAGGAAAGAATCAACACTAATCCTGAGATTAGGAAACATAAAGAGAGAACAGATTGGGAGAAAAATAATGAAATCAGTTGTGAAAATATTTGACTTTGAGGTGCCAGTGGAATGTTCAAAGAGAGATATGGCTGCAGTTAGAAATGCACACCAAAGATTGGGAAAGAGGTCAGATCTGAAAGTAGAGTCCTTGAATATACGATTACCGAGGAAGAATGTATGAAAAAAATGACAAGGCCAAAAACAGATGCTTGGGCAACATCTGTATTTACGAGAAAGAAAACAAGAGGGGTTCAGAGGATGCAGAGCAGCGTACATCAGACAGCTAGAAGAACAGAGATGCTCCATAGAAGCCAAGGAAGAATGGTCTCTGAAAGGATTCCTGTGGCATACTTTAGGTTATAAAATGTAAGTGGACTATTGTTAATTATTTCTGAAAAATTTTTTAGACATTCAAAATACTCAAGATCACTGAAAGTAACGTCCCATTCTGGGGAAACAGAAAATGAAAAACTATGGAAAAAGCAATTGGATTTGGCAAATGATGGTGACCCCTAGAGAGTAATTTTAGTAGCATGATAACAACAGGAGCCAAACTATAAGAGAAGAATGACTGAACAGAAAGTAGGGACATGGGATATAGATTTCCTTCTTCCTTAAAAAAATATGTTGGGTGGTTTGGCCATGACTGAAAGGAGAGGAGAAAGAATAGATTGCTTAAAAGGGTAATTGAGAGAAAAAGATGTTATTTACTTTAGAGATGCTTGGGAGAGCAATATTCTAAGCAAGACTGGCAGGGAGTGGGTCAGGTCACAGAGGAGTGGGTGTACAGAGAAGGATATTGTCTGCCACACAAGTGGGAAAGGAAAGAGGTCACTCAACAAATATTAATTGTCCATTTATTGGGCGCTATTGTCCCCACTAGGGATATAGCCAAGTATATACAAACCCCTGTAGGAGAGGACGTTAGAGAGGAAATGGGGTAAAGAAGATAGGAGATTATGGATGAAATTGCATGTCATGTTAAGGACTTCACCTTTTATGTTGAGTAAGATATAGAAGCACTGGACATTTTAAACAGAGGAGTGGCATGCTATTTTAGGAGGATCTCTTGGCCGCTATGTTGGGATGGAGTGCAGGGAACAAGGCCAATTAGGAGGCGAGTGCAATAGTGAAAGTGAGAGATGACAGTGCTTGGACTCAGGGGGTGGACACAGGTAGGGTAAATATTGATGAGAGAGCTGACAGTATTTACTAACAGACCAGGTGAGAGAGGGAGGAGCTAAAAGGATTTCAATATTTTTGGCATGTGCAACTGGAAGAATGAAATTTCCGTTTACTGAGATGGATACGACTGAGGAAGGGGAACGTTTGAAGATCTCAGCTTGGGACACGATAAGATTTTGCAAGGACTACTACTTACCAGGTGGAGATGTCAGGTAAGCAGCTGGATATACATGTCTGGATTTCAGGAAAAAGATATTAATTTAGGAGATATTAATATTTGGATATTTAAAGTCTCGAGAATAAATAAGATCAGCACGGAGCAAGCCTAGGTGAAAAAGAGAACCCCTGAGCACTCCAGTGTTGAAAAAGTGAAAAACAGAGAAACTCGTAAGCTTGTTAGAGAACATTATGATTTGGGAAAAAAAAATGAAGGACCTTAAATATCCTCAACTCCTCCATCAGGGCTGAATTGGCTGATTCCTTTAAGATGCCTTCCACAGCCCTCCAAGCAAGTATTCTTTTTTTCTTTAAAGCACGAAATCTTTATTTATTGCAAGACCAAATTAAAAAACAGTAAAATAAAGGACAGCTAGAAAAGGGAAAGAATGCCATATTCTAATGGCGCTGAAGAATCATGCTGTCTTTAACTTGGGTCCTGCTTTGTCATCAGTCTTTTTTTTAAAGAATTTTTTTCTCTTTTTTTTTTATTGTTCAAGTCCAGTTGTCTCCATTTTCAAGTATTCTTTTTCACTATATATCACATAGTACTCTGAATCTAATTTTTCACAGTACTAAACACCTGATAATTTTTCTGCACCTTCCACAAAACTGTAAGCTACTTGAGGAACTGAGTCTGTTTGGTTTACCATTGAGCCCACAGGGTCTAACACAAGGCCTAGAACAAACCAGGAAGTGCACAAAAACTTGCTGAATGAATGAAAGAGGAGAGTCAGAGCTTGGTTGGATGTAGGAATGTGTGATAAGGAGTCAGTCAAGTAGAGCAAGACCAAGGCGGTTAACCTGAAGATTGCATATGGCTTCCTTGTTTCCGTGCTTAACCTATGGCCTTTGTCTGCTTTACCCCTGGATCTCACGATCCACAACACCAAGGTATCCACTTGTCTTGCACACACGTTGTCCCACTACCTCCAAAGGCAGCCTCCCTAATCTTATGAGAATTGTTTCTCCTACCATCACGTCTACTCTCGTACTCCTTTCCAATTTAGTCTGATTTTATTTCTGCCTTCACCAACCGCCGTCTTATTTTTGAAAAATCCAATTAAAATCTGTGAATGCAGTTTCCTGAAATATATAAAATAATGTCACTTCAGGCTGACTTCATATTTAAAATTAAATTAATTTACAAAATTCATGTATTGGGTTAAAAAAGCAGTTTCATATTAATTCTGTTCTAAGTTCAATGAAAGCATTTAAAACTTATTAACACAAATTTTACTTTTGTAAACTAAAAAAGATGCTTTTAAAATTAACTTCATTATTTTGAAATCAAATTTAATTTGAAGAAAACAAGATAATTAATTTTGAACTCTAATATTTTTTTTTGCCAGCCAATTTTAAGTAGGGTTAGCTCACTTGGAAACATTTCTGAAATGTTCCTGAAGACAAAAATTAAAAAATAAACATGTTTTACTGGTTTGAAAACAGTCTGCAAATTCTTTACCTTTTAAAAGGTGGATACTTGAGTGTGAGCTGGGGTTACTGGCTTCATCCTTTTATATTGTGGTTAAAAAAACACGTAACATGAAATTTACCAGCTTTAAGTGTGCAGCCCAGCAGTGCTCTGTGTGTTCACATTGCTGTGAAGCAGATGTCCAGAACTCTTTCAATTTTCAAACTAAAATTTCATGCCAATTAAACAACCCTCCTATTCCTCCTCCCCCAGCCCCACGTAATCACCATTCTGCTTCCCATTTCTATGAATTTGCCTACTCCTCATGTAAGTGGAATCATACAGTATTTTTCTTTTGGTGACTGACTTATTTCACTTAACATAATGTCCTCTAGGTTCATCTATGCTGTAGCATGTAACAGGATTTCCTTCTTTTTTAAGGCTGAATAATATTGCCCTGTATGTCTATACCACCTTCCCTTTATCCATTTATTAGTTGATGGACATTTGGGGGTGTTTCCACATCCTGGCTTTGTTAATAGTACTGCTACAAACATGGGTATGCACATATCTCTTCAAGGCCTTGCATTCAATCCTCTGGATATATAACCAGAGATATGTATCCCTGGTTTGCTGGGTTATATAGTATCCCACATATATTATATGGTATTCCATATATACTTGGAATTGCTGGATCATATGGTACCTCTATTTTTAATTTTTTGAGGAGCTTCCACATTTTTTTCCATAGCAGCTGAATAAATTTGTAATCCCACCAACAGTGCACAAGGATTCCAATTTCTCAACATCCTCATCAACGTTATTTATTTTTGATAATAGCCATCCTAATCAGTGTGAGTTGATAAGATATCTCTTTGTGGTTTTGATTTGCATTTCTATGATAATTAGTAATGTTGAACCTCTTTTCATATGCTCCTCGGTCATTTGTGTATTACCTTTGGAGAAAAGTCTATTAAAGTCCTTTGTCCGTGTTTTACTCTAGCTATTTGATACTGTTTGTTGTTTTTGAGTTTAGGTCTTTATGTATTCTGGTTTGATTTGAAAATATTTTATTGGATATACGATTTGCAAATACTTTCTTCAATTTTTTAGATTGACTTTTCAATCTGTTGATTTTGTCCTTGGATTCAATAACACTTTTAAGTCTGATGTGGCCCCATTTGTGTATTTTTGCTTTTCTTGACTGTGCTTTTATTGTCATATCTAAGAAATCATTGCCAACTCCAATGTTATAAAGATTTCTCCTGATGTTTTCTTCTACATCCTATGTAGTTTTGGATCTTATATTTAGGATTTTAACCCACTTGGAGTTAATTTTTGTATGTGTGGTAAGATATGGATCCAACTTCTATCATTTCCATGTGGATATCCAATTTTCCCAACACAATTTGTTGCAGAGACCATCCTTTCCCTGTTGAGTGGTCTTGGCAGCCCTTGTCAAGGTTCATTTGACCATATATATGAGGTTTACCTCTGGTCCTCCATTCTATCTCTCTGTTGTTTTTTTAAAAATGTCAGTACCACACCGTTTTGATTACTGTAGCTTTGTAATATGTTCAAAATCAATAAGTATGAAGCCTCTGTTTCTTATCTAAATTATTTTGGATATTTGGGGTACCTCAGGTTCCATAACAATTTTAGGATGGTTATTTTTATCTCCCTAGACATTTTAGGATTTTGAGATATTACATTGAATCTGTAGATGCTTTGAGTAGCATGTGCAGCTTAAAAATATTAAGTCTTTCAATTCATGAGCATTAAATATCTTTCCATTTTTGAGTCTTCTTTAATTTCTTTGAGCAATGTTTTTAGTTCTCAGTATATAAGTCTTTTGCTTCCTAGTTTAGGTTTATTTCTAAGTATTTTATTCTGTTGGATGCTATTATAGACGATTTTTTCTTAATTTTCTTTTTGAATTGTTCATTTAGTATATAGAAAGCATAGAAAGTATATAGAATTTTTGTGTGTTACTTTTGTATTTTGAAAATTTGCTTAAGTAATTTATTAGTTCTAGTAGGTTTTTTTTAATGTGTGTTTTTGGACTCTTTAGGGTTTTCTACATATAAAATCATCCCATCTGAAAGCAGAGATAATTTTTCTTCTCCCAATACAATTTGATGTCTTTCATTTCTTTTTCTTTTCTAATTGCTCTGGTTAGGACTTTCAATATCATGTTGAATAGACATGGCAAGACTAAGCATCTTTGTCTTGTTCCTGATCTGAAAAGGTTTCAGTCTTTTACCACCGAGTATGACATTAGCTGTGGGCTTTTTATAAATGGCCTTTATTATGTTGAAAGAGTTTTCTTCTGCCTAGTTTGTTCAGTGAATGACTTTCTCTTAAAAAATAGAAAAAAACAAGAAGTAAGAGTGCTTCAATTAGGAGATGAGGTCATAAAAGACATTGTAGCTTCCTGCTGTCTTTCTCTCTCTCTTGTATCATTTTCCATGGGGGCAGCTGACTGCCATGTATTATGGCTCTGTGGAGAGGCCTACAGGGCAAAGAAAAAAAGACTTTGGCAGAGAAAATCCAGCATGAACTTGCTAGACATTGAATGAGATATCTTAGAAGCAGATCTTGCGGCCCCAGGTGAACCTTGAGATAAACACGTTCTCAGTGAACATCCTGAGTACACCCTCATAAAAGATGTTGACAAGAACCATCCAACTACAGCCGCTTCCAAGTTCCTGATCCACAGAATCTTTGCAATAATAAATGTTTGTTGTTTTTATGCCACTAAATTTTGGGATAATTTGCTTTGCAGCAATGAACATCAAATCCATACATGAATGAAAATTAATTACAGGTTTAGCACCTGACATAATTTTTTGTGAAAAAAAGAGATGCTTAATAAATGCTTGTGAATGAGTGATGTCACAAAAATTCTCTCTCTAAAGGAGGGTGGGTATACACTGATGTAACCTGAACAATTATGATGACTAATAGATAGATGAAAAACTGAATGGAGATTTCCAATGGCATGCCTTTGAACATATGAGTTATATGAAAAATTACTATTGGGTCTCAGAATCTGGAAGAACTGTATTTCCAGGCTTTGTAATATTACATTGAATTTTGAGACATACATTTTACTTTTGACCTTTTGTTTGGCTATATGTATTATAGAGCCGGCTAAGCATTGCACCTGTAGATTTGTGCAGTACCATGCGATGTGCATCTGAGTACTAACTTTGCCTTGATTCACTGGTTAATTCTACCTTCAGTATGATTTCATTTTAAACATCATTTTGTATTGTTTATGATTATACTCGAATTATTTTGTAACAAAGCAACTTATACACAATTGAATGAAAACAACTTGAATGAAAATATGGGAAAGATGTTTATAAAAATCTTAGGTGATAGAAACCTAAATCTAAAAGAATTTGCTGTTAGCAAAAGAGATCTTAATATTCTTAACTCTGATCCTAAATTTTAAAAAAATAGCAAGAATTAATTTATTTTGACAGAGACCTGACCTAAAATGTTTATGTTAAGAAGATAGGGAAGAGGTGCCCTAGCCAGGTGGCCCAGTTCTTTGGAGCATTGTCCCATATGCCACAAGGGTGCAGGTTCCATTCCTGGTCAGGGCACATACCTAGGCTGTGGGTTTCTTCAGTCCCTGATAGGGATGCGTACAGACGGAAACTGATGTATGTTTCTCTACCACATTGATGTTCTTCTCTCTCTCTCCCTCACCCTCTCCCTTCTTCTCTCTCTGAAATCAATTTAAAAAATCCCTGGGTGAGGGTTCAAAAAATAATTTCAAAAAAAGATAAAGAAGGGATTTTGATATGAGACAACCAGAGCTGAAGCCACTGAAAAGTGAACACAACCTTGGCCTCTGCTGATAAAAGTGTAAAATTCAGACCTAAAAAGGGAGGAGCAACCCCTTACCCTATACCATAACAGGTTATTTTGCTACTATTTTTATTTCTCTGTGCTTCACCTTTAGAGAAATATAGAACAACTGCAATGCACGTTGAGAATTAGTGGCCAAACCATGTTAAAAAGAATTAATATTTAACCTGTAAAGGACATTTATGAATATATTATAATTGTTTCAATACTCTGAATTAGAGAGTTTGTTTGGAAAAAGATCAAATTTATTTTGTGTTGCTTCAAAGGTTACAAGTAGAACCCATGGTCTATGATTATAGGAAGATATATTTCAGTTCAACAAATGAAAGAGCTTTGTAATAATGAAAGCCCTTCTTCAGTGAGTTCTTTAGCCCTGGCAGTGTTATCGCAAATGCTGGATGGGCCTTTGCTGGGGATGCTGAATGTGAGGCCGGTCTGGGAGGGCACTGAGCTCCCCTCAGCCGCTAAGAGTTTATTTGAAGTAAGGCTGCGGTGGTCTGAAAAGTGAACACAACCTTGGCCTCTGCTGATAAAAGTGCTCAACTCTTCTGTCATAAAGGTCATTGCAGACTTGAAGGGCAGAGAGATTTAAGGGAGGTTAGTTAGCACCTCACAATGATACAATTATTCTGAAATGAATGCACAAGTCTTTTTGGGTTTAATTTAAAATGCAGATTTGTGAAAATATCTGCTTGTAACACTAAATTCCTGAAATATAAAGTCAATTGTAGGTTATTATTAATTTTAAAAGCATTCTTCCTGAGACAAATATTTCAATGTTCCCCTCATTTGTAAAAAGGGTAAATTCAATTCATTGATATTTCACATGCAAATGAAGTGAATTAAAAACAAATATAGCGATTTATTTTTCATAAGTGACCCTCTTGCATTTGTGAGAGTGTTTTAAAATACATTACTGTTATTTGAGAGTTGAAGTAAGTGGACGAGAGCAAATATTTCTAAATATTCAATATTTTCTATTTTTAGAGACCTGAAACAAAGTAATAAAAATGTATGTAATGACATTTTTATTTAACTTTTGAAGGTCTCATTCCCTATCTTTCTCTCTCTTTTTTTGTTTCTCTCTCCCTCCTTCTCTTGCCCTCTCCCCTTTCCTTTTGCCATTTCTTCAACCACTGCTCTCCTTAGTTCTTCTCCTTCACTGTCTTCTCGTTCACTCTCACTATCTACCGCCTGCTCTGGCCGTGGGGAGTTGGGTAGTACAGAACAGGAATGAACAATGCAGCCCTAAAGTTTGAATCTCACCGCTATAACTTCCCTGCTTCTTTTTTTTTGTTGATATTTTTCTAATTTCTTTTTTTAAATTATTTTATTGTTGTTCAATTACAATTGTCTGCATCTACCCCCCTTTTGCTTCTTTTAATTTCTGGAAAAAGATGCCTTCCTAGAAAAATGTTGTGGCATTTATTATGGAACACATTGTTTATCTTGTCCATAACCGTATTTGTGGTATGTGCTAGGTTTCAAATGGAAAAACAACTGTTTTCTTTCCTTCTTTTCTTCAAGCAAAAATACCTCTTAATGAACCTGGTGTACTTTTTATACATGACTTTTTACAACAAAAACAGGTCTTCAGTGACAATGACAAAATGATAATACAAATAAATGTATATATATGCTTTAGAATGACACTAAGACAATAAAATTAGAAAACTTAGTGAAAACTTGTGAAGAATTTCCTACAGATTTGGATACATTATATGTTACTATATTTGAATATAGCCATATAACTTCTGTCCATTTTTCCATCCACCTACCCATAAACTGATATTTTTGCAAAATGAACATAGATGTAATATATAAAAGTAAAATTTATATGAAACTAAATTCATAATTTTTCTTTCTCTAAATGAAAATCATTACCATAAGTATGTGGATTTCTATATGGTAGGTATAAAATCCTTTATTATTTGATTAAGAAATAAAAATTAAAGCAACATTTTGTACTTTTGCTTGCCATTAAAATATGTGGTATATATGTGAAATGAACAAAGGCAGGAAGACTCAAGTAGGCCAATAAGGGAGGTCTTAGAATACCTCTGATCTTTTTAAAGTATGTATTTGCTCTGCTCTGTTTTAAAAATTCCTGGATTGCTTCATTATGCCCCCTCCCACCCCTGAACATGTCAGAAACAGAAAGGCTATATTGGATTATTCAGTGGACTGATAATGGTCTTCTAGCTGGAAGACTATGGAAATTCACAGAGCATCCTATGATAATATTAATAAAGTAGGGTTTTTTTTGGCTGGATCTAATGATGTTGAGAAACAGTAAGCTTATTTACAACTCCATTTCTGGTTTAGAAAAAAACCCATGAGCAGATGTTACAGGCACTTGTCATGTTCCAGAATTCAGGACTGATACTGGGATCATCTTCAGAACACACACAATTCTCCCATCACTAGTTTTAGCATCGGTCCACCAACCACCCTTCCTCTTCCTGTCTGTTTATCTTCTTGGTTTGTCAGCATTTCTCTGCTCTAGTACATGGACATGGTGTCTTTTTTGCTAAGTTGGTGTCTTTGTTTTGGGGATTCTGTCCCATGGGTAGTCCCTGAGTACAACATAGTATTCAGAGGACTCTTTTTTCCATTTGTTTTATTTATTTATTTATTTGTTTGGTTGTTATTTTTAGAGAGAGGGGAAAGGAGGGAAAAAGAGAGGGAGAGAAACATGTATGTGTGAGACAAACATCAATTTGTTTCCTCTAGCACTTGCCCCAGCTAGGACCTGGTCCACAACCCAGGCACGAGCCCTGACTGGAATCAAACCAGCGACCTTTCAGTTCGTAAGCCAGTGCTCAATCCACTGAGCCACACCAGCCAGGCCATTCCATTTGTTTTAGCCTCTTAGAAACAAGTGTATTCATTCAATCAACAAGTACTTATTAAAATTCAGATACTGTCACATACAATTCCTCTAAAATTATAAAAAAATATTTACAAGTCTTAACTTCTTAAGTTTATTATCTCACTGTCATTAGGATGGTAAGTACCTACGACATTGTTGAGAATCGAGAGTGTTTATACTGGTCATATTCTCTACTAACTCTCCAAAGAGAGTTGGGAACGGCCGTGGTGGCAGGGAAGAAACAGTGGTAAGTTTACATTTCTGTCTGGGTGTAAAGCACGCAGGCATTTCATGCAGGGTTTTGACTTTTCTCTGTTTGTGCTCAGAGCCTAGGGCTCAGCCAGAGTATCTCTGCCAGCAAACAACACAAAAGAGGACACAATGCAAATTCTCATACATTGAAGCCAGAGTGTACAAGTTTGTTCATGCGGTCTATTATAACTAACCATCTTATTCTCTTTATGTTTTCATGCTCTGGAAAGTTTTCAGTTCTTATGATGGAATAATTCTCCCTACATAGTCTTTGGTTTAAAACGTGGTACGTAGGCAATATTCTGGAAAGTGTGGCTAAAGAAAGGGAGACTATCATTTCTTTATTTAAGACAGTGAGTCCCCCATAACCTGTGTGAGTCCCATCACCTAGAATCCCCCCAAACCCCGCTGGGAATCTCATGCCCTGAAGCTTTGTGTGTTGCTGAATGCCCTACATCTCAAGAGTAGGATGAATTGACTAAGAAAAACTTCCAGAAGTCCTGGTCAGCTGTTTTTCACGGCAGGGTGGTAGAATGCATACTTCAGCCTACAGAAAAGCAGATTGTTTTCAAGCCCCTCTGAATAAATCAGGTTCAATGTTCAAGACTACACAGGCCAGAACCTAAGAGCATTCATACTAGACAAGTGAAAGGCTAGAAGATATTCAGAAACTAAGCAGGCCCAGGTAGATTCCTGAGAGTTTAGCACAAAAGGAGGCAGCTATGTGCTGGGCTGTATGTAGGTAGAATCCAGGAAGATGTATATTTTTCAGGAAAGCCCTTGGTGAGGTGGTGAGTTCTATCTAAGAGAGTCGGTGTGAAATACAGTGAGAATGAAGCTTAACCAGGAGGCAGAAAAACAAAGGAAACTTAGAGTCTGTGATCTTGGACAAGCCCCAGCAAAAACGGAGCATAATCCCCTCTCTTCTTTGCTCAGGCAGTTACTATGAGGATCTGAAGAAACAATTCAAGGGCCACGATAAATCGTGCTACAGATCTCACCTACTCCAGGGTTTGGTCGGTACTGCCCGTGCATTCAAAACCCACTGTGAACCTTATTATGTCCAACACCTAACTATGCATTAGGTGCAGTGGGGAAAATTCCCTTTTCTGTATACAGCCTGCAGAACAGTCTGAACGCTGTAGCTTTGAAGAGTGGTCAGAGACCTACCTGTGCACAGAATCAAGAACAGAGTGACTAGAATTTTCTCCCACTTCCCTGAGCCTGCGGAGCACTTCCAGCTCTTCATGCACCTGTATGAACTGCAGACTCCTTCTTCTCAGCATGCTTTTCTTCTTCACTTAACGACAGTGGTTCTGCATCGTAATGAGACATCAAACTATCCCACATTTTCCCAACCACAAATTTTGGGAAAAAATGAATTCACTTTTTGAAAGGTTGACATACATTTTCTGTGGTAAATTTATGTAATGAGCAATATATCAACAGCAAAGCAAGAAGCAAGAAGCAAGAACTTCAGTTCTGGCACTGAGATGTCACTCCACTAATACTAAACTAGTTCACTAAATCAAAACCGTTCCAAAATGGACAGCTCAGCAGTTTAGTAATATGTCTAGAACACTGGAATAAATTGAGTTTCCCCACTTCAATCTGCACAGCTCATCGCAATTCTACTGTGCTTGCATTCAAAAACCACTATGAACTTTCTATGTCCAAGGCATTCTACTAGGTACTGTAGAGAAAACAAAGATAACACAAATTCCAATTCCTCATCACCTATGACCATCAGTACGTGCTAATGTTAAGAGACAGCTCTTGGAATCACCGTGTTTTCTAACCTTTGACCATAAATTTCTTCTTAAATTGCATTTGTTGGGGTGACATGGGTTAATAGAATCATACAGGTTTCAAGTATACAACTCAATAAAATGCCATGTGCATACTGCACCACGAGCCGCTCTGGTGGTTACCACGGTCACATATCAAGCCTCTTCGTTTTTTACACTAGTAATTAGTGCATCACGCAGTGGCTTTCAATGTAATAATGGAAAGACTAGTTCAATCAACTATATCAAAATAAAGGGTTAACAGTTTCACCTAAACTAAGCACTTAATCCCGTGTGTGGGTGCTGATACAGGGTGGGGCAAACGTAGGTTTACAGTTGTTCATATGGCAAATAATACAATAATTAATAAATAATGATACAAAAATAAGCTCTGCAGTTTACGTACTCACAACTGTACACTTACTTTTGTCCTGCCCTGTAAGTGTGCATTCTCACATGGCTGTACTTTCTGCTCATGCCTCGCTATAAACTATATTTCTCTCCTCTCATATTGCTAGACACTGACATGTGATGAAGACTCATTGTATTGCAGAAAACATCAAAAGAACAATGCAATGGAAAAATTTTGAAGCAAATAAAGATTTTAAGTGTCCTGTGCATTTCAGTTATATACTGATTTCATACATGTATGTGATGTTATACATTTTGACAGTCTCTTACAAGAAAATAGACTTTTGGATAGCTCGCGAATTTACCAGTGATTCTCAGAGCACCCCCTCCAATCTCATTTACTTATTTTTACCTTGTTATCCCTTTCAAAGAAGAAAACTCCTTTGATCTGTATGTGAATTTTGCTTCAGGTTTAAAATTCAGTAGTTGTTAAACTTTTCTTTCTGCTGTGTATGTATTCTTTATTAAATTATTCAAGATTTTATTCTGGATTAAAAATAATCAGAGTATTGATATATCAATCAGTGCCTTGATTCTTAAATTTGAAGCATAAATATTAAATCAATGATTATATATGTGCCTCATTTTTTTTTGCAAAAATTGAGAGGTTCTTTGGGTAATTACCTAAAGAATTTCTCAATTGTAGATATTGAGTAATTTTTAAATTTTTCCTACTGATAAAGATGTTGTGGTATAAAAGTTGATGTGGTATAAAAATTGAATAGACATTTTTCCTTACCTTCATGAATAAGAGGTGTGAATCAATGGGTAAATTCATATGCCAATAGTTTAAAAATATGAGCGGGTAGGGGCAAGAACACAATGGAGGAGAGGTTACAATGGGAAAAAGAGAAAAATGAATTTGACATTACACATCATATAGTGGAGGAATGCCTAACATTATTTGATCCTGCCTCCGAAACTCTCAGTCTGGTTTCTAAGTGATACCACTGGTGTCAGCCTGTGGAAACATGTAATATCATCACTCAATCAATAATAACAACTCCCATTTCTGATCACTCACTGCGTCCCAAGCATTGTCTCATTTCACTCGAATTAGCCACTTGAAGAGATAGGTGCTATTAGCATTATTTTATTGCAGAAATTGACCCCAAAGAGATAGATCAACCTGTCTGGGCACGGTCATACAGCCAAGAAGAGGAGGAACATAGATGAAACCACTGTCAGTTTAGTGCTGAAGCCTGCATTCTGTGTTGGGTCCTTCCTATCCCAGCAGTGGCAAGTGGGTAGAGGGGCCTTATGCATTGGAGCTGGGAAACAGGCTGAATGGGGTGAATGCTCTTAAAACCCATCTCAGCAGTGGGATGCAGGGGGAAAAGGTTTCTGTGTTTAGAGCAAGTGCTTATCATAGAAAAACATAATGCACTTTCATGACACAGTTCCTCTCATAAACTGTTGGCTCATACTGGTTAAAGATGATTTTTGGTAACATTCCCAGCTAAACAGTACATTAGCATTTTCTTTGTTCTCGTCTAAGAATGGAATCTGGAAGCAGGGTCACTTTGACTGACAAGCCAGACTGACAAACAAATCACTTGAACCCTTTGGCCTTCTTCTCTTCTTGAGTAAAATAGGAGGAAACAGCCACCTGAAAGGTGGTTCTGAAGATTAAATCAGATGATATAGGCAGTGTCGTGGGTCCTACTCAAGGCATTTGTGCCAGTAAAGTACCTAACAGAGCTGGTAGTGGCACTCGATTGACTCAACCTGTGAAAATCATTATTTGTAACTGGTCTTGTTCCTACTCATATCTGTGGTTCCTGAATTCATACTTTAGCTCTTATTTCTAGTGATATTGGATGAAATTAGGACACTGTAAGTTTAGAAATCTTTAGCATTACACAGAGAGAGACAACTAATTTCTGGCTCACTTATTCCATGAATCTCCCTAAATTTAGGCCAAAAAGAGCTATTTCCACTTACAGCTGTATCACATTAAACACAGATCTAATTTGCAAATTATTATCACCATTAGACTGATTTCTTTTATTCCCCTGCCTGGAAAGAATTCATACCATTTCTCCCATATTCAGTCATTTACATTTTTGAAGGCCAAGTTCCTTTTCATGTAGATAGTTCTAACTTCTTTGGATTATATCTCTGGTATCCCTGGTGTTTGATACCACCCCCAAGCTAGGATCATCTTAAAATTTTATGAATATGTTCTGAGATATGCATCTTCCCCCAACACATTAATAAAAATATTGAATTAGAAAAAAAATCTCACATACATCTCTATGGTAACCTCACTCACTTCCTACATGTCTCTACAATTCAAGAAGATTTTCATAACAATTAGCTCAATTTACTTTAACAAACATCCATGAGGGCCTTCTGTATACCAGGAACTTGAAGTGAACAGTTAATAAGCCCACATTTCCTGTTTTCAATGATCTCACACGTGAATTGCCACATGAAACTGTTTAGCATCTGAGGAAGATCTTATAATTTTTTGGTTAGTACAAAAATGGGAGGAAATATTTCATTTGCTTACATTCAGCACAGTTTAAAAAGCTAGCGATTTACCAATAATACATCAAACGTTGGGATTATTGAGTAATTGCTATGTGTTTGTCCTATTGTATATTATTTGTAGATTACATCATAATTGAAGAAGCAGACAGTTTTGAAAGACACTGGAGAGGTGACTTTGTGTGGTACCACAAAAGCCTGGCAAGGGTTCAATGATCTGAACACAGTTACAAAGGTTGTCAGCCAGATAGCCAGTGGCGTTGCATCCTCTCCTTCCACCACTCATCCTGCCTCCATAAATGACCTCTGTTAAGTATGTCATCCTCCCTTAGAAGGCAAGCTCTCAAACACTTGGTTTCCATCAAGGATAAAATCCTATCTTATTTTGAGTATTAATTATGAATTGCCAATATAGTCACTATTTGATATTTCATACAGTTATATAAGTTTGTATTTTGGCTGTTATGCAGAGATGCCTAAAAATTCACCAAAAATTCATGCTTTTTCTTCTGCAGGGTTAAGTCTTTGCTGAGAAGTGGCTGCTCAGCTAGAGACTACATTTCCCAGACTCCTTTGTATCTAGATAGAACCATGTGATTAATTCTCAACCTTTCAATGGAAATAGTGTGTGTTCCTTCTGGACAAGGCTGTTAAAGAGTGAGCCTGACTTCTATCCTCTCTTCTTTTCCCTCTAGACTTAAAAGACCTCATTCTAGGGGGGTGATGGACCCCTAAAATTGAGTATTCTGAAGTCTAAAAATTATATGTGGGGAAAAGCCACCTCCTGACCAACAACACCTGCATTGTTAGATGAATTCAGAAGGAAGTTTTTCTGTGTTAAGACACTGGTGGTGGTGGGTGGAAGGGGGGTTGTTATTTATAACAGTAGCTAAAATTACCCAGATACAGATGTCATTGAGAAAGTTCCTCAGGTTAAAGGATTAGGCACTTGCATTTTAAAGGTATTATATTGTATACACTAAAGGGAAATAAATTGCTTCCTTCTCCAATGACTTTTCTTTCTGATCTTCTCTCTCTTTCTGAAAAATTCTTTCAGGGACATATTTTCCTTATTGGAAAACATCTCAAAGACGTATCAACTCTAAAATGGTATTTCTCATGTAATCAGAAGAACTCAGAGTTCCAGCCAAGATGGAGATATAGGTAGATACACTTTGCCTCTTGGCACCACCAAAAGAAGGACCAAGAACAAAAAGTAATCAGAACTGCCAGAAAATCAAAATATACAGAAGTCCAACAACCAAGGAATTAAAGAAAAAACATTCATCCAGACCAGTAGGATGGCAGAGATGGGCAGCTAAGGTGGAGAGGACAGGTGGCAAGGCAGCAGTGGGAGGACCAGGCAGGCAAGGTGGCAGCTGGTAGTCCCACATATGCATGTGGATAAACCAGGAGGAACAACTAGGGAGTGATACAGACCACACAACCCATGGTTACAGCAAGGGGAAATAAAACCTCGAAACCTCTGGCTATAAAAATCTGAGGGGGTTGAGGTAGCAGGAGAAACTCCCAGCCTCACAGGAGAGTTCCTTGGAGAGACCAAGAACATCCATAAACCCACCCACCTGGGAATCAGCACCAGAAGGGCCCAATTTGCTTGTGGATATTGAGGAAATTACTGATAGCCAGCTGAGAGCTGAGCAAGTGGCATTGTTTCCTCTCAGGCCCTTCCCCCACATACAATGCCACAACCCAGGGATGTGGGTTGCCCCACCCTGGTGAATACCTATGGCTCTGCCCCTTACTATGTAATAGGCATGACAAGACAAAGAAATATGGCTGAAATGAAAGAACAGGTCAAAGCTCCAGAAAAAATACAACTAAGTGATGAAGACAGTGACAACCTATCAGATGCAGAGTTTGAAACACTGGTAATCAGGATGCTCACAGAAATGGTTGAGAATGGTCTCAAAATGGGGGGAATAGTGAAGGCTATGAAAAATGAAATAAAGGAAAATGCACAGGAAACCAACAGTGAACGGAAGGAAACTGGGACTCAAATCAATGGTTTGGAGAAGAAGGAAGAAATCAACAGTAAACCAGAACAGAATGAAGAAACAAGAATTCAAAAAAACGAGGAGAGGCTTAGGAACCTCTTGGACAACTTGAAATGTTCCGATATCCTAATCATAGGGGTGCCAGAAGGAGAAGAGGAAGAGCAAGAAATGGAAAACTTATTTGAAAAAAATAATGGAGGAGAACTTCCCCAATCTGGCAAAGGAAATAGACTTCCAGGAAGTCCAGGAAGCTCAGAGAGCCCCATAGAATTTGGACTCAAGGAAGCCCACACCAAGCCTCATCGTAATTACATTACCCAAGATTAAAAACAAGGAGAGAATCTTAAAAGCAGCAAGAGAAAAGGGGGCAGTTATGTACAAAGGAGTACCCATAAGACTATCAGCTGATTTCTCAAAAGAATCCCTTGCAAGAAGGGATTGGAAAGAAATATTCAAAGTCATGAAAGGCAAGGACCTATATCCAAGTTTGCTCTATCCAGCAAAGCTATCATTTAGAATGGAAGAGCAGATAAGTTGCTTCCCAGATAAGGTCAAGTTAAAGGAGTTTATCATTGCCAAGCCCTTATTATATGAAATGTTAAAGGGACTGACTAAGAAAAAGAAGATGGTCAAAACTATGAACAGTAAAATGACAACAAATTCACAACTATCAACAACTAAGCCTAAAAAAAGAAAAACAAAAACAAACTAAGCAAACAACTACAACAGGAAGAGCATCACAGAAATGGAGATCACATGGAGGGTTACCAGTGGGGAGGGGTGGGGGAGGATGGAGAAAAAGGTACAGGGAATAAGTAGCATAAATGGTAGGCAGCAAACAGACAAGCAGAGGTTAAGAATAGTATAGGAAATGGGGAAACCAAAGAACTTACATGTATAACCCATGACGTGAACTAAGGGGGGGGGGGGGGATGATGGAGGGAGGGGTGGTGCAGGGTGGAGGGGAATAAAGGGGAGAAAACAATGGGACAACTATAATAGCATAATCAATAAAATATATTTTAAAAAAGAAGAATGTGAAAGTTTTGACAAAAGAAGTCAGTAAGGCCATTAGTGTCGTCTTACATTCCATACTTTTCTGCGTAAGCCCACGGAAAGAATCTACCAGCTGCCCCCTTGCAATTAGCCAGGGCGGGGTGACCAGTTCCAACTAAAGAATGAGAGAAGAAACGAAATGGAACATGTCACTTCTGAGCCCCCTAATCGAAGAGCTAGCATGCCACCTCTTTTCTCTATGCTTTTGTGGTTATTTATGTCTATAGTGTCTGTAGGTGCCAGCACTATACAGTATATGCTTCCGTGTATCTCTTCCCAACTCTGTGTTCAGTGATGTCATATTGGTAGCCTAGACTGGCTATGACGGGAGCATTTACATGACTGAAATTGGCAAAAGGGGGCGTTTTACTTTTTTCCCTCCAGAGTGCAGGTGGCTCAATATTTACTAGCACAGCATCACTGGAGGTACCACTTGGTTGGTATAGGTTGGTGAGATAAAGAATGAGGCAGTTTTGTATTACGGACCACTTGTGTTCACCATCCCACAAAAACCACACAAAGGGGGAAGGGGTAATACTCAAGATAAAATTAGAGGAATGCTAGGAGGGGGAATGAATGGTTCATAATAAAAAGCAAGTTCACTGCTCCCAATCCGCCCACTCCCTTGAGCTCCAGTCTCGTGTCCAACTGCCTACTTCACTTGTCCATGTGAATGTCTAAGAGGAAGTTCAAACGTAATATTTCATAAACAAACATGCCCTTTTTATTTCCTTTTTCCTCTCCCAGCATGATTTGTTCAAACTGAAAACAAACAAACAAAAATGTTTTTTTCTTTTCCAAATTGCTGGAATCTCCACTTTCAACCAATTGGCAACTTCTGTTGGTCCAACCTAAAAGTTCACACCGTGAATGTGTCCACATCACTCCATCTCTGCTGCCATCACCTGGGCCCGGTCACCAGGGATGCTGACTCAGCCTATCTCAACGAATTTCTAACTGGCTTGTAGCTTCACTGCTGGCCCTGCTGACCCCAATTTATTCACCATACAACAGCAGAGAGAGCTGTAAAACCAGATAATGCCATTTCTCTAAATAAAATTCTTGAAAGGCTTCCCATTACATTTACAATGAAATTCCTCAATCTTCCCAATTGTACTTAATCCAACATCATCTTTCCATTGCTCAGGCCAAATATATCGGTGCAAATATTTAACATTCCTCTTTCTTTACATCTCTCAGCCCATCTGTCATCCAGTGCTGTCGGGTCTACTCTGAAAATTATATCCACAATCTGAAGACCGCTCACTACTTCCCACAGCCACCACCTGGTTGCAAGCCACCTCCGTATCTCACCTGGATTGTTTCAATAGTCTCTTTTACCTTGCCTCCTCGCCTCAGCAATCACCCCACTCCCTTTTCCCATATTAACTAGAATCACCAAAGTGATCCCGTTAAACCCGAAGTCAGGTTATGTCCCTCCTGTGCTCAAAACACTACCCTAACTTTTTTCCCACTTACTCAGATAAAACTATACATTACAGTTTGTCCATTTACTTCTCTGAATGCCCCTCCAGCCTCTCTATACCTCCCTCTCCCTGCTGCAGCCACGAGGAGCCGGCTGGCCGTTATTCAGCACGCCAGACATGCTCTCACCTCAGGTATCTGCACCTGCTATTTTTTCCCCAGATAACCACTTGGCTCTCTTCCTCACTTCCTTTAGGTCTACACTAAGAAGTCACCTTTGCTGTCAGGTATTTCATGGTCTACTAGTTTGAAATTACATTTTGTGTCCTCTTCTTTGCCTTTTTCTCTGTCCTTAGTACTTATCGTCCTCTAATACAATATGCCTTTAACTTGTTTATCTTGTTCATTTTTTTATCTTCCTTACTCGAAGGTGAGCTACATGAGGGTAGATTTTTGTTTTTGGTTTTGCTTTTTACTACAGCGGCCTCACTGCTTGTATCAGTGCCTGACACATAAAAGGCTCCCGATAAACGTTTTTAAAAGAATGTCTAATTCCCGAAAGCTTTCCGATCCATCATATAATACAAAGGCTCTGAACGAAAATAATCATAAAGTTAATAAATAGCAAATTGAAAATTAGGAGAAAATAATTCCATACCTTCAAGATTTAAGGGCAATTATATTTCTACCACAGAATTTTATAACAAATGAATTGAAAATGAATTATGCAGGTAAAATAAAGGATTTTAAGACCCTTCATGTCTTAAAAATTGCCCCTGAATCCTTTCTCTAGAAGCTACGGCATGAGGTTTGCCTCTAAGTGACAGAGTAAAGCATGAAACAGGAAGTAATAAGGGTGCAAAGGGGGAAAACTGGGACAACTGTAATAGCATAATTAACAAAATATAATTAAAAAAAAAGAAGTAATGGGATTCAGGAATGAAGAGCTTCACACAGAAGGGCACAGAGATTTCCTAGGTCCTAGGGGTGTCAAACTCATTTTCACCAGGGGGCCACATCAGCCTCGCACTTGCCTTTAAAGGGCCAAATGTAATTTCAACTCCTTAACAGTTAAGGAGTAGTTACATTTATACAGTCCTAAGATTATTTCAGCCCTTTGAAGGCAACCACGAGGCTGATGTGGCCCCCCGGTGAAAATGAGTTTGACACCCCTGTCCTAGGACGATGCTAAAGGGAAGACCTGAAGGCTAGCTGAGCCGTATTCTTAGCACAGTGTACTCACAGAGTGGTGCCGCACAGGGGAAACTCCGGGACACAGTGGAAGTGACAGGTGGTGATAGATGTGCGTAATTGTATTAAAAAGAATTTTACAGTTCTAGAGAGGAAATTAGGTGATTAGTTACAGGACATACAAAACTAAACAATAAAGACAAGGCCAGTATTACTTCTACAAAAAACATGTAGAAGACCAGAAATATACTCAACTTTGAATAATTTTCATGTTTTTGTAATAATATAAATACTAAATATGGAACCTATGCTAGAGTTTCATTGAAAAATTGAGACAAGGTAAATAGTGAAATTTTCATCTTTAAAAGAATTTTTTTATCCTCATCTGAGGACATTTTTTTCACTGTTTTTAGAGAGACAGGAAGGGAGAGAGAGAAATATCAATTGGTTGGCTCCCACATTCACCCAGATCAGGGGTCGAACCTGCAACCTAGGTACCTGCCCTGACCGGGAATTGAACCCATGACCTTTTGGCTATGGCACAATGCTCCAACCAAATGAGCCTCACTGGCTGGGGCCGATATTTTCACCTTTTATAGAAAGAACAAGAGAGATAATGCCTAAACTTAAAAAACTGAGCAATGGCTCTATAAACATTTAGAAATATAAGGACAAATATCAGAAGCAACAAGTAAAGGAGTTGAAAATGGTGCTTTACTTGGTGGATCATTGATGTAGGGAGGGGGATGGCTATTTTATTTACTATAAACCTTGAAGTATTACTTGAACTTTAAAACAATGCATGTATTATTTTTTGTTTTATTACCATAATTTTATTTCATTTAATGTAATATCAATTTTATAAACAAAGTTGCAGAATATATTTTGCACATTCACAAAGAAAATGAAATTCTAAAACTATATTAAATTAGAAATTATGTAATTGTATTAAATTTGACCTAAATCCTACTAAAAATGTTTATAAGCCACAGTAGGAGTATTTTGTCATTTAAGTAATTTTTCATAGAAAAGAATAAATGGACATATATGTGTATATCTGTATCTATGTGTATGTTTACCTGTAAATCTGCATATATTTGCATGTGCATGTATTGATATATAATATCAATAGAATGTACACTCAAGATACTTTATTAATTTGATAAAATTTAGCCTAATAAATGGTCAAAGCTACAGTTACATCTATACTATCAACAGGAAAACATACATGCCAGTAGTTATTAAAGTATATTTGGTGGAAGAACCAAGTAAATCAGGGACAGTAGAGATTGGCTGGGTGTTATCTGTCAGAAGACCGTCACTGTGGGTCTCTTTTCCATAATTACTGCATGACTAAGCAAAGGGAATTTGAAACAGGGCCATGACAATTACACAGTGCTGAGAAATTTATATCGATATTTCACTTTTGTGACTTAAATAATATATTTTCTTTTTTTTGATGTTGTCATACATCACAGAGTATACATACTTAAAGGAGAACAATATATTTAAAATTACATGGCCACATGATTTCCTAGTTAAATAAATATATTTTTGATCTATTGATTTCTTATAGTTTTAAATTTAAAAATAATATTTGTACATGGTTGGTGATAGAAGATATTTAAATTTTCTACCAGGACTTTTTTCTATCCCTTTATATTGTAATCACTGAGACTGTGGGCAAGTTAATTTATTTCGTTGAACCATAGTATTAGAAAAATAAATTAGACGCACATCACATGCCTGGTTCAGCCCTTGGGTACTAGTGAGCACATAATAAATAATTGTTGTTATTCTTTATCAGTATTTTCATTTTCTATATTTTTTGGTGGGACAACACAAAATATTCCACTAAGAGAATGACTTCCTATGGTACTGCTCAGTAGATATCTTAGGATTCATTTTTCAAATGTCCATATAGCTCTTATATAAAAGCATTTACATAATCAACAATCTAGTTCACACTCATCAAAAATTAGACCACAAGCAGATTTTTTAGCAGAGTCTCCACACCATGAGGTCATGGAGACAGATGTTTCCTAAAGACTATTTCTTGGTCACTTTCACAACAGCGAAATGTTGTCCACATGGAGATCCCACCCACAGGCACCGTGCAGCTGATGTATGAGCCAGCCAAACCGTGGATACCGTTGCTGCGGGAGCATCTCAATGCCACCTGGAGTTGTGTCCCTCCTGAATCATGCCCTGTAGGTAGCCATGGAATCGCCAACTCATGAGTGCCCGGGAACGTTGGAAGAAGTGGAAGTTAGAAAGGGGATTAGAGATGTACTGGTTTCAAAGAGCCACCAAGCACCTACAGTTCTTAAAATTCTAGTCACATACATAACAGCTTCAGATTTTTATGTGATTTCCATAAAGATAAATCTATTCAATTTGACATAGAACAGGATTCATTCAGAAATTACGTGCTTCTGTACCTTTTTATAAAAGTCCTTTGCAGTAATTTCCTAAATATTATTCACAATTTTTAAAGTGCTTGTTAAGTCTAGTATTGTAATTATGGGCAGGTTTAATGATATATATAACAGGAATTTTTTTAAGTAGGAAAGGAAAGCACAGTTCATTTATATAGGTCAAGGTAAAAGATTGGAATTTACTCTTGGTAGAATGAGAAGAGTTACAATGAAGAGGTGAGATGATTTAATTGACCTTTTTAAAAATTTAATTTAATTTAATTTTTTATTCTTGTTCAGTTACAGTTGTCCTGCCTTTTCCCCCACTGTTCTCCCCTGCCCTGTCTCCCACCTCCTGCTACCCCAGTCAATCCCCAATCCATTGTCCGTGCCCATGAGTCCTCTATTCATGTTACTTGACTTGCCCCTTCCCCTTCTTTCCCCTATTACCTCCCTCCCTGCTCCAATATATATATGTATATATTAAGGTCTGTCCAGAAAAGGTCCAGCCATTGTTAATATAATGAGAACAGCTTGCGTAACATCGATGTAACCTGGCAGCCAAGGAGAGTGGACTGGAATGTGCATGAATGAACAGTGATGACTTCACTGTACCAGACATGGGGGCGGTAGACATCATTGAGCGAGCATGTGTACTGTGTGGCCATCACCTTCAAAATGACAGCAAGTAGAGCAAGAAATCTGCATCAAATTTTGCGTTAAGCTGGAACATTCCTTTGAGGAAACTATTGGGATGATTCAGAAGGCCACAGCTATGGGCAAATGGTGATTGGCAGATTCGTCATGACGATATGCCCCCTCATGCATCACATCTCATGCAGAGCTTTTTGGTGAAACATCAAATCACCCAGGTGACTCAGAACCCCTACAGCCCAGATTTGGCACCCTGTGACTTCTGGCTTTTCCCAGAACTAAAATCACTTTTGAAAGGGAAGAGATTTCAGACAGTTGATGAGATTCAGGAAAATACAACCGGGCAGCTGATGCCGCTGGGAGAACTGTGTGAGGTCCCAAGGTGCCTACTTTGAAGGGGACTGAAGTGTTACTGTCCTATGTACAATGTTTCTTGTATCTTGTATCTTCTTCAATAAAGGTGTCTATTTTTCATATTACGTGGCTGGATACTTTCTGGGCAGCCCTTTTTCTGTGTGTGTGTGTGTGTGTGTGTGTATGCATCCAAATTAGAGTTTTCACTAAAAATAAGCAAGCAAACTAGGCTTTACATGTTAACTAAGATCTTTCTCAATGAAAGCTTACTATTGTTTTTGAATGTTTTTCAATCTAAGCAGTTAATGCTTTTTTCTCCTTTGCTGGTAGCTACCTTTGCAATTTTTATTTCTGAGCTCAGCTACATTCTACAATATTTCAGAAAACTCCATTTATATTCTTAGTCATCTAAGAAGCTACAAACACACCTGCCTTTATTTCATTGTTGTTATATATTAGATTTCACTGTTTTAAGCTGCAATTTTCCCCACCATATGCTATTTCTCCACGCGTGTTGTCTGTAACGCGTTCTGAGTTTGCTTTCTTAGGTACCTTTATTTTTTTGGAGTTTAAAGTTCCCATATATTTTACAATGCCAGGTTACTCCTATTATTAACAAGTTTGGTTTGGTGTTATACTCTAGTATTTAATGCCTCTATTTTTCCTTGTAAGTCTTTTCAAAAATAGTATATTTGTCTTTTGGAAAAGAACAAACTCAATTCTCTAATGCAGTTACCGTGCCAGCTCAACATATCCCGAGGCTGCTCCTGCAAAAGGTTGTAAAAGACCAGTATTGATATTCTGTGGCATTCAGATTGTCAAGCTCCCCATCAGAGAAAGAGCATTTAGAAGATCTGGCCATGTGGCATCTAATTACACTATTATAAACTAAATTTACAACAGGTGACTGGGAGGCGGTGCATTGACAACAAGCACCCAAGCTTTTCTTCAGTGATTTTCCCATAAATCAAGAGGCAAAAGCAGCATTCTTTAGCAGGTGCCTCAGTGCAGGTGTCTTCAACATTTGCACAAGTTCTACACAATTTTCGTCATCTCACGTACAGCTCCTTGTGCTTGTTTACTTTCACTATTTTCTGGCAACTCCTGTGTAGCCTATTCCTTGTGTTCGTCTACAATCTTTAAATGGGAGGGTCTCATCAAATTCATTAAATCATTCAAAAACAACTAAAAGAGATGTCGCACACTCACACAACACTGAAAGTTTCTCAGAGCTTCCTTCAAACGAGCTCTACTTCTAAGTGTGGAGCGCAGAATTGGTCTTTAAATCTGAAGTCAGCTTTGCATATTCTTGTCCTTTAAAACTTATAAAGCATTGAGGGAAATGTGTGCTTTATACCCGGGCATGATCCATGTGTCATTGACGGCAAAGATCCAGCGGGCTATGGAAATTTCCTGGTGCATATTAGAAGCTGTTGTTTGCCGTCTTGGCTAGATAATCCCGCCTCATTTATTGGAGGGCCATTTCAGCTGCACTGTCAACAGCAGGGGAGGAGCAGGTCACCTTTCCCTGGAGTGTTATGTAAAAGCTGTCAAATGTTCAGGATTATTAGGCACATTAAATGTTCTACAGATTTCAGGCATATCAGTATTAGTGGAGATTTAATGTCCAGTTTGCCATCATTCTGCTTTGGATTTCTTCACTCTCATGCCAAGATCTTGTAATAATATGACCAAGATTTTACCAGAGCCAGTTCTTTGTGTAAGAGGAACAGATGTTGGCAGGTTTATCTGGTTACTCTTATAAATGTTGAAATAAGCACATTTAAAAATAAAAAATGGCCTAATTTGTCTTGTCTTTCAGAATTAAATATGTGCTCCCTCTCTTTCCCAGCCACACAATCCCAGCATACCAATACAGACTTTTCACATTTTGGAGGGCCAGTTTATTAAAAGCCACAATAAATTTAATACAAGGAATTTTTCATTATGGTACCCATTATAAAAAGCACAGCTCCCAAGCAGGATTATAGTATTTCTTTTCGGAGTGTATTTACTTTTAAGTTGTGAGCATTTCATTACAGCATTAAGAGACAATTGCTCCTACTTACTATACATTATGAATGCAATGAGCATTAGCAGACAAACACTATCGGCAGCCTTTGAAGGTTTCAAAATAGCAAATTGTGTTTTTGAAAAGTTAGCCTATCTCATTCATGACTAAAGTTGTATTATTGCTGTGGCCATCTTTCCATACCTCTTGGATCAGATCTAGGACTTTTATCACTTTTCAAAAAAAATTAGCTGGAAGATAATTCATGTTACTGAGAAGTCTTTATGATGAATTCTGCCCTTCACATGGCAAGATGCCATTGCATCCCTTCTCCCTGGGGGCCAGCCTTGCCATCTTGTCCTTGATCCTCTCACTTCCTCACCCCTACTGTTATCTGCACACATGTGGTTCTGTGTATTTAGGACACTGAACAATCGCTGTGTTATAGGTTTAATCCTGATAGTTTTATTTTTTATTTTTTTATTTTTTAAATTTTTATAGTTATTCAATTACAGTTGTGTGCCTTTTCTCCCCATCCCTCCACCCCACCCCAGCTGAACCCACCTCCCTCCCCCACCTCCACCCTCCCCCTTGATTTTGTCCATGTGTCCTTTATAATCCTGATAGTTTTAGATCCTTCACAGAAATGTGAAATCCACACACTTGCATTGTTCGTTCCAAGTTTCAATTTATATAACAGCATAGAGGGGAGATATTCCTGGATTCAAGATCTCGTTCCTTACTACCTTCTAAGGCTTTTGACTTTAAAGTTTATCAGTTTCCTTAGCAGCAGCTCTATGTTACCAAATGAGTCCTAGAGATGGTCCAATGCACTCTGCTCTGGCAGGAGCAGCCTTTAAGTGCGAACAAAACTCAGTGCGCGTGGTGGACCACAGACACACGTTTAATGCCCAGAGACGTATTTCAAATGTTCCAAAGGATCGGTTGTAATGAACAAAAATATTCACAATCATTTTCCAAATACAGTGATATTATTAAATACAATTAATTTGCATTTAAAAAACTAAAACAGTTGAACCTTCATCTTAGTGGGAAATTTTTAAGGCATCTGGAATGTGTTTCTCCAGATGGGAGCAGAGTCCTGAGGGGGATGGTAGTGGTTGGCTAAGGGTGAAGAGGGGAAGAAAATGGTTCTGAAGCCTGTGCCACCCCTCAGGCCTCAGAGGCCAGCATGGGGGCCGAGCCTGGAGCACTTAGAGGACTGGGCCCAGGAACAAGTAGAGGGATCCCAGTGGGGCCATATAGTTCATCATCCAATCATATTGTCTCCCTTTTCCACTGAGTCCTTGTACTTGGTTGTTTATTCCCTAGTAAGCTAATTTACTGATTTTAATATAGTCAGGATATAAATGTATTTGGTTTTTCATGCATCATTTTAAAAAACTTTAAATGACCTTTTATTATTAGGTCAGCATCTTGGTGTTGTATAAAGTGCACTAGTGAGGAACTCAAAAGGCCTTTGTCTTGTTGCTCTCCCTGCGCCCCTCCCGCCCCCCCACCTCGGGGTCTGAAGGAGCTAAGACCTGAGCTCCTGTCCCCTCCCATGGGGAGGGGAAAAGCAGACCAAAGACTGGATGTCCTGTCCAGCATCTATGATCCCTGCTGCAGCTGTCATATAAAAAGCTGGCTCTTTATCTGGCACTAAATTTAACAACTTTTAAAATATTATTTTAAAATTCAAATCTTTGTGTTTTCTTTTTTTAATTTTTATTGTTATTCAATTACAGTTGTACAGAATAAAATCTAAATCTTTTAAAGGATATAACCATCTGCATTCATTATGCTGCAGTTTTACCCTAATTCCTTCAAAAACTTTCAGAAAACATGTACTGATACCTAATAAGTTAATGAGACATTGCTCCATCCCAACGAACAGAAGTCTGCTCCTGGCAGAGAAGGCTGGAGTCTGCTGCTCACCCACTGCCTAGACTGGGAAACTTCATAGTCTTGGGCTTTTAAACTGTTTTATTGGATTTATTGGGGTGACATTGGTTATTTAATATATCCCCTTTCCCGAAAATGAATACTTATTTAGGGAGTAGGAAAATCTTTAATTCTCCTTCCCCTGGAACCAGAGGATACGGTTGAAGAAAAAAATTCTATGGTAATTTTGGTTGTGAAAATTAATAAACCCAGCATAATGGAAAGTGGCTTGTAAACAACAGACAGAAATTAGAAGCTTGGGTTCTTCTCCAAATCACTGGCGTCATCTAAGGCCGTTACTCTGTACCACAGGTTCTCGTGGCTATGACTTGTTCTTGATAATCACACAGTTGTCTTCCATTTCTGCTGAACTGATGTCAGTTACGACAGTAAAAATAAGCTTGGACTCCCGTAGGCAAGAGGGTTTGGTATTTCTGCTGGCTTGAGAGACATGTGGGCTTTTGAGAGTGTCTTTTGTAGTTGGTTTTTGACTGCCAGTCGGCCCAGGCCCTCCCAGAGCTCAGAGGGCCACCTCCCCCCTGGACAGACGGTGGTGACCTCACAAGGTCAGCCTTGTGAAATGTGAAGGGATTGGTTTCCTTGGCAGGGCTGACAGCTCACTGCAGCCAGAAAATACGGGCTAAGATCAGAAGAAATCCCCCACATCCGAGCTCACTTAACTGCCCAGCGAGAGAGGAATCAGAGCATTGGTAGCAGCAAAGAAATGCCTGCTTGATTTTAACAGGAGGAGAGTAGCTTTCATAGGTGGATTTTTTTTTCACTTCTCCGTGAACCTTTGTATCTCATTTTCTCCTCTGGGCTTCAATTTCTCTTCATTCAGATTCACAGCTTCTCTTTCTCTGTTCAAACTATTTTCTGGAATTCCCCTATAAATGCCATTCGAGGAAAAAATCGGACATCTTCCATCTCCTTTTCTGACCAAAGTTAAAAGGAGGGAGGAAATATGCCTTAAGAAAGAGAAAGCAAGGCTCTATTCAACTTGCAAACCCCTTGTTCTTTTTTTTTTTTTTTTGGTCTTAGATATTGTAAGAAATTCAGAAAATAGTTTTTGATATTCTTTATATTATGGGCAGAAGAAAGTCACAGATTTGGCTCATCAGTTGCCCCTACAGAAATCTTTGTATCCAGAACCATTGGAAGGGTCCCTTCTGTGTATCCCATTTTAAGCCAGGTAATATTAGTGACATGAATAGTAATAATAATAATTGCTAACACTCATACAGTGCTACATACAAGAAGCAGTTTTAAGTACTTGGACTATTTAATCCTCACAACACTAGGAGGTGGGTGTTGTACTTACTCTCACTTTACAGGCAAGAAATCTGAGGCTTAGAGGGGTTAAAGGACCTGCCCAAGCTCATAAGCTAGCAGAATCAGGATATGACAAAAAATAGTGGGTCACTATTAAGCAAAATGCTCAGATTTACCTGCATATCATGTTTTTTTCTTTAGTCATCTGAAACCTAGCAGCCCTTCAGTTGGGCATCTGAAAACAAAACAAAACAAAAAAATTTCAAGGCTTGCTTCCCTGAACTTTTATCATTTAAACAAAGGCTGATAACATTTCCTGTAGACTGCTAAAAATAGTCATTGTGTCCTTGAATCAGTTCAGGTTCATACCTACTGTCTCAAGCTCTTTTCCGTCTCAAAAGTGTCCTGGCTTACCCAGTAACATACATTACCTGGCTACCCTAAACTGGAACAAAGATTACATTTGGAAGAACAAAGAATAAATTGCTACTTTGATCATTGAACTTATTTTGTTTTTCTAGAAATGAGATCTTTTTGTTCTTTGCCAGACTTCTAAATTCTTGATTCTGGTTTGGAGCCAGACCAACTTCTTACATGTGGAATGGGGTGTATTCTTAAAAGAATGCTGGAGTGGAGGTGATTGTCGTGTTCTCTTTGGGAAGATGGAAGTTTTATTCATGCTGGTTTTGATGTAGGGAGGCTTACTACAGGGGGCGAAGCATTTTTTGCTTGCTGTGTATTCTTTCTTAAGGAAGGATGGGTTGTTGACTCAGGTGAAGGACTTGCCTTGATGGCAAAGAATAGAGAGCCTGCTTCAGGATGAATAAGAGAACTGAAACAGTGAAAGCAAACTTGATATTTGAAATATAAGAGAGAGGAGGAGAAAGAAACTTGAAATCTCATGTGGGTGATTTGGATGTACTGTGAAAACTTGGAAGTTCAGGGGGGATTTTAAGGGCAAAGAAAGTTTGATGTTGAAAGGCCAGATGGTTGGAGATATGGACAGCTTTATAAGTATCCGTGTTGCTTTTCCACAATTAACTAAATTGCGTCAATCAGTAGTCTCTGAATGTATTCCTAAAGAAATAATCTGGGTTAAAAATTAAGCTACAAATTTGAGGAAAAATTGACATTGATAGTATCCTCAAAAGGTGATAAATCATATGGGCAAAGGGGTTGGAGATGCCCATCTATGCTTCTAGGTGAGAATTTTATTTATTTATTTTTTAGAGAGAGGGGAAAGGAGGGAGAAAGAGGGAGAGAAACATCAATGTGCAAGAGAAACACTGATCGGTCACACACCCCTTAACAGGGGACCTGGCCTGCAACCCAGGTATGCGCCCTGATTGGGAATAATCAAACTGGCAACCGTTCAGTCCTCAGGCCGGCACTCGCTCCACTGAGCCACATCAGCCGGGACTCTAGGTGAGACGTTTAGATGTTATTAGGCTCAATATGGAGTGATGATATCTCTGGAGTGATAAAACTAATTGACTTGTATTATTTTCTCTTTCAGATCTTCTGTCTCTCCTGACCAAAGTGGTAATTTATAATGCGTCACAGACTTCTGAGAGCTTAGACAAGTATTAAACAAAGCTCATTGCATATTTTAAGTAGACCTCACCTCCCTCTGCAATCTTTGTTGATTAATACCTTGCACTCCTCCTATACTCCCTCCACCCACACTCATGTAAATCAAATTGACCGCTATTTTAGCATAGGCTCCCTGCATGGCAGAGGCTAAGGGGAGGCTAAGTTGTCAATGCTTTATAGGGAATTAAACCCCAAAGCTTCAAGAGGATAAGGAAAAAGGAAATAAGTCATGGAAGGATAGCAGGCAATGCAAGGAGATGTGTTGCTGTGCTGGCCAGACACTGCTTCAGCTGTTTTCAAACAGGACATATGGAAGAGCCCTGACTCAGAAGAGTCTAGCAGAAGGAATTTATCTACTGTATTATCCTGGTCCTGTGTCCCATTGATCTGTTTGCCTCATGAGGTGTCAACTTCCCGAGTTTGGGGATTGCAACACTTTGCCCCTTGGGAAGTTAGTGGATGTGGCGATTCGTCTAGTCCACAATGGTGTGGAGGAGCTAAAGGCTCCAGGCATGTAGTTAAACTACCTCAGGCACCAGAATCTGTGAGCCCACAGGAGGTCTGTGGCCTTGATATAAGCCGAGGTGAGCAACTGTCCAAGGTCTAGGGAACAGACAAGGTTAAAAGAACCAGAGGAAGCATTTAAGGTATGTCCGACGCAACTCATATTCCCACTCTCCAACTGTAGGTTCTACCATAGTAGCTATAGTGTTTGCTTAGGTATTTGCTGCTTCTTACACATCTATGAGCTTAGGAGAGCCAAGTACCTTGACTTTTTGTCCTTGTAGGCCTTAGCACAACATCTTGCACATAAAAATAATTAATGCTTGTAGAAAAAAAATGGGGCTACATATAATCCTTCTCAAAAACCAAAATTCCAAATTCCAAAATAGGGTACCTAAATTTGTGTGACATTCTATTTACCATATATTCAGATATCAGAAATTCGTAGCTAAAACAATAGCCATTAGGTGTTGAAAGATCCTCTGATAATTTAAGCTTATTAAAAAACAAAAACAGCCCCGGCTGGTGTGGCTCAGTCCTTGGGCGTTGTCCCCCAAACTGAAAGGTCATAATTTTGATTCCCGGTTAGGGCACATGCCTGGGTTGCAGGTTCGGTCCCTGGACCGGGCACATTCAAGAGGCAACCAACTGATGTTTCTCTCCCTCTCTTTCTCCTTCGCTTCCTTTCTCTCTAAAAAAAAAGGAAAAAAAGGAAAAACCAACAAACAAAAAATGTAAATAGAATACTCCCATTGGTTTTGAAAGAGTCAAACTAGCTCTCTTTATAGATTGTTGAACTAAGGATAGGGATGAAACTGAGCATCTCTGACATACTGTGCTAAAAGTGGTACCTGCTTTTTTCAGTGTTATTGCATTAAAATCTGGGAATAATGACTAACAGTTTTTATTTAAATAGTTTATTGTTTACAAGTAATTGTCACGCTATTCCTTACATATGACCATTTAAAAAATAATTAAACCAAGGTTAAATAGTTTAAAGGTAGAGATGAAAGAAGTTTCATTAAATGCTTTCTTAATTAGTATCTTTCCTGCAAAAACACATGATGACTAGCAGATGCAGATGCGCCCAACATGCTATCCTACCTTTGTTACCTAATACCTCTATGTGGATCCAAAATGCACCTCATTCAAACAATCATGGGAAGTAATACATTTAGAAGATGGTAGTAACAGGCTGGACAGAACTATCTAAGGGCAGTGGTGTAAAGGAAAACTACCCCACATTGATAAATGAAGAAATAATGTAGGACAGTATGGATAGAACTATGGCTTCAAGCAAAACACTCCTCAGAGTGTATCTCAAAATGCAAGCCCACTATTTCGTCTTCACAATTTTTCTACATAAACATAGAACTTAACATTAGTTTTTATGTCTTGGAGTGAACAAATACTCAAACATGGTAAAACAATGGTTGGGCTCAGTAAGACAGAACCCAGTAATAGATGATATCATGATTAACAGATACTCATTTCAGAAATCTATGCACCCAAAACATGGAGAAAGATGATAATATTGAGATAGACAAAGTAAAGCAAAGGCAGATCTTCCTGTTTACTACTGGAGAATACATTCAGTAGCAGCTGACATTCAAAACCATGCAGACTATAGTTTTAAGGAAAAAGATTTTCAAAGATTCAGTGGTAAGTCGATATAGATATTTGCCTCTTGTGCACATGTAGGAATGCACGCTACTTTTCCTCTCTGAGCAGGGCACTCTTTCCTAGCACAGGGAGAAAATAAAGCACACGGTGCAGTGCGGACCAGAGATGCGCGCACCAAGGTCATTACCAGCGTCCACAGATCAATTTCTCTCTTCAATGCACACTATTTCACACGGCATCCGACCTGAAAACCAAAGTGCTCACAATCCCTCTTCTTTGGTTTTCCTTCTTGTGTCATCAAAAACCAAAAGAGTGCTAGCATGTTATCGAAAAACCAAGAGATAAACAATTAAAAGAATTAGAATTCAATTCTTGTCCAAATTAACTTAAAGGTAATTAATCATAGGGGATTCAAAAAAACCACTCATTTGCCAGTAGTAAGTGAATTTCAAGTTTGGGCAAAGTTGTTTTCTGAGTTTTAGAATATTAGCATGTAGTCACAGTGACACTTTGTGTTCACTTTTAGGGAATGCAGTCCCGTAAAGTGCTAGATAAGTGGATACCCTAATGCACAATATGAGGCATGTTGCTAAAAAGTTTATCTTTGAGAGATCCAAGGAGAAAATGAGAGGCAGAGTGAATCAAAATAAAAGGTTTAAGCTCAGCTTGACTAGAATAGCATACACATGATGTGTCATTAATACATGGATAGGGGTCTCTCCAAACTCAGTGATACCCTTTATATTGTCTAAGACAGAGTGCTCTCTCCCCCCTTTAAGCTGACTGACCTAAAAACCTCTGCATCGGAAATATCTGTTCTACATCATTTGTTTAGAAATATGATTGTAGGTTATTTCAATTGTTTGTTCAAGTCTCAATGGGTAGTAGAACTTATGTGCTGAAATAAACTCAGAAACTTATTTGTATTCAAAATTAATTATTTCATGAAATGATACAATTCTACTTATATCTAATGGAGTCAATACTAATAAATTTCAATGACTATTAGTGAAAGAGAGAATATTTTGAATCAAAACATTCAAATATAACATTCCACAACAACTGGTTGAGGATATTTAATTTTTTAATGTAACGAATATTTTATCCTAATACTGCAACTATTTTTATAAAGGTTGTATAATAAACATTTAGGGAAAATTATTTTTAAAGCAAAAAGTAAAAGTTGAATTTATTAAATTATTAATATAATAATAAAGTAGTTTGAAAAGAAATTTCAAAACACTGCAACATTTAAATGAACCATGGAACTGGATTTTAAGGCAAAGCATTCATTAGTATACCTAGACACCAAATACTTAGCTAGCCTTGGCTGAAAAGGAGCACATAAATTACTTGAGCTGCAAGGTCAAAAACATAAACACACTAATCCCAGATGCCTGATACACTCTTGTCTAAATGCAATTTGGAAATATTTGGAAAATAGGAACTATCTAGACAGCTAACTAGGGACATTGGATAACCCTTGGTAGAAAGTTTTAACAACTCAGATGATATATATAATGCACATATCCATATGCACATATGCACATATACATATATACACAAACATATAAGTTTATACTTAAAATATTTGTGAGATAGTTTTTAAATTCATTTGTATGTAGATTAAGTCAATTGTGGAGTTAGGCAGAAAGGGTGTATTCGAGACAAAAGACCAGAGTTTTGGAGTGTTAAAAACATGTAGATCAACTATTTTGTGTTCATTAAAACTAGCTGATTTCTTTACTTTCTCCATTAGCTTACCTATCGATAAATTTTTAAAACAGTAATTGAAGCTCAGGAAATTAAAAAGATTTGCTCCAAACCTGGCAACTAATAAGGAGCAAAGCAAAGAGTCAAACCCACAGCCAGCTGGCAAACTCTTGTCCAGGGCACAGCTGCTGCACCTCCAGATTTACTTAGTAGATCTGCCCATTTACGTCTAGAAAGGCTGGAGAAGTTCTGTTAATGTTTCGCAAACAAAATCTCTCCTCACTAGTGAATTCACTTGAATTTGAAAGAATTCCCTTAAATTATGTAGTTTACAACCTGAAATACTCATAAATTTACTGCAATTTCCCAAAGAAGGAGATACTTGTTATTTTGCAAATATATTCCTTTGCACCAAGTAATCAATGAGTTTAAAATTATTGAACAAGTGTCAGATAATAAAACAAACTATGTTTTAAAAAAGATCACTAAAACTATAGTTATGTCTTCTTAAACTCAGCAAACCCCAACTTCATACTAAGAAGTGGAATGTTTAGGAGAGTCTGTCATTGGTTCAAACTGTCACATTTAAGGGTGAAAGAGTTCCATCAACAAATGTATCAGAGCACCTGGGATGAAGGGGATAGAGTGGGCTAAACTGATCATACTATTTGTGAGGGCAATTCTCGTGAGACAAATGTCGTTCTGCACGTTATTGAATGCAATCAATTCATAATTGCGTGTATTTTAAGAACAAGTCAGAATCATGGAAGTACCAAAATTGTTATAATTTTGTAAGCAAAACAGAATTGATCAAGCATATGACGAAAATGCAAGATACTCCAATTTTATAAGAGAAAAAAACAAAAATGAAAATGACTGATTTGCTTTAAAGTATTTTTGTTTGTGGGTAAAGGAAGAAAACACTAAATAAATACAAGATGTAAAAACAATCACCATTATTGTTCCTACTCGCACCACTCCAGCCCACACCATCACTTCCACTGTTGATATTACCATGTACCAGAAACTGTTATGTGCATCACAAGCATTTCCTTATGTAATTATTAGAAATACATATGTGTGGGGGTGTGTATAATGTGGGGTAGTACAACTGTATTATCCCCACTTTACATAACAGGAAACTGAGGCTCAGTGAGATGAAGTAATGTTCCATGATCAGATTAGAAATGATACAACTGAAATTTGAGATGCAACTGAGAATTTTTTCTGAAGCCCATGCTCTGTACTAAAATATCCAAAAGAGAAAGTCTTGGTATCATAAGTGACAGTTGAGTCATGTACTCAAATGAATTACTCTTTGGTGTGCAGGCTTGCGCTCAATCCACTGAGCTACACCAGCCAGGGTCCAAATGAATTACTCTTAATGTTATTAAATGTGATATCTGATCTATAATTAAAAGCAGGCAATGTTTCAGTAATAGGATCATTAGGTGGAGAATCAGAATATAAAATCCCACTTCTGGTCCTTACACTATTTGTGAGGTGTCAGGAAAGTCTCTGCTATTCTCTGGGCTTAGGTTCCTTATTTATAAAAGTGGTTAATTCACTAAGTACACATTTTTGGAGCCCACTTTTACTCAAGTCCCCATTTCTAGTGTTATGTGGGACCTGGAAATGAATGAGATGTAAGTCCAAGTTTACATTAATATTGCATTTGAAATGGCTGTGACTTCTATACAATTATTTAAGGCATTTTGATGGATAACATTTTTTAAAAATCTGCAAATGTTGGAAATCAAATCTTAATTTAGAGATTACTAACATTTCCTGAGTGATTAACATGTGTCATATATTACCTATTAAATCATCATAAAGGTCCTGGAAGGTAGGTATTATCAGTTCTGTTTTATAGATGAGGAAACTGAGTTTCAGAGATTAAGCAATATAATTTGGGAGATCATAAATTTGAAATCTAATTTAGATCAATCTTAATCCCAAATCTACGTTTTCTATTCATCATGGATGTGTTTATTAAACCAACAATGTTGAGTGTATAACAATGTGCCAAGCGATGCCCAACCTTTTGGCATCTCTGGGCCACATTGGAAGAAGAGCTGCCTTGGGCCACACATTAACTACACAGTGATGAGCAATCACACACAAAACAATCTCATAATGTTTTAAGTACACTTACGATTTTGTGTTGGGCCGCACTCACAGCCATCCTGAGCCGCACGTGGCGCGAGGGCTGCAGGTTGGACACCCAAATGCTTAGAAAGGAGATCAGATCTCTGCCCAGATGGAACTTACAGTCTACTGGGGACATCATGCATTAAACACATACACATTATACTTATAGACATATAAACTGGCGAAAGTTTAATTGAAGGAAAATCGCAGGGTACTATGTGAAGGAATAACAGGCAGAATAACTTAGATTGGGTGGTCAAGATATGACCCACAAGGAAAAGCTTGAACTCTGACACAGTCTAGATTTCAGGTGTTGGCCTCATGCCACCTTTATGCCAGTGCAATTAATATGAGCAAAACTCTGTACAGTATGGTCACTTCAATAAGTTAGGCCAAGGGTAAAGTTTGGGAAATGCATTATGTTTATCATAGCGCATATTCTCCTGCCTGTGCGATGACGGGCAACCTAATTGATATGTAGAGGTGCTTCGGATAACGTAAGTCTGTGGGAGAGGCGGTGGGGAGGAAGAAGGAGGGCATAATTCAAGGGAGTCAACTCACCAGTTGATGGCTCTCCACACCTTTAGAGCCAGCAATTGCACTCTTCACCTTGTGTGATGAATTGTTATTTTCCGCATGTGGAGGTTCGTTTCCTCCTTCTCCCATCGTCTTTGCAAATCTGCTTCTCATAGCAGGGTTCCGAGGGCTAACCATTTATTTAGTGTACAGAAAAGTACTTTGGGAATCTCAAAAGAAATATCTTATATTGAGAATAAATAATACAACAATAACAAGCTGGCGAATTGTAGTTAGTATGCACCTTTCATCTGACGTCCTGCCTAGTCCTACTACTTCTCCACCCCTGCGTAGGCAGGGTGAATTGCTGAAGTGAAACACACACTATTCCTGGCTCAGAGAGTAAGTCCAACAGGTAACAGCCAAAGGGTTCATATGAGTTGAGCCGAAATGAGAAAGATAAATAGAAAAGCAAGATAACCCAAGAAGTGGATTTTTTATTGTTCAAGATCTTTCTAGATCTTTCATAGGGGCTGTGCAGGGCACTGTGGGCTCCATTCCTTTTTTAAAGGTTCTGAACCACCATCCTCAGTGTACTTTTGAAAATGCATTAGTGACCTGCAGAATGCCTTTTAAAGGTAAAGTAGAAGAACTGTTCTCCACCAATGAATTTACACTGGTAACCCCCAAATAAAGATCTATACACCAAAAAGACATTCTCAGTCTGCGTAAACCAACTCAACACCAACTGTTCTCCTCCTTATCACATAATCACGAATCCTGTGACCAGATCCTAAAACCATACAGAATACATAAGTCATTCGTGGAGACCAATCAGCTGTGAACCGAGTTCAGTCAGGAGCTTTGGAAGTCTGGGCTCCAGGACCAGCCCTGTTTTCTGATTCCATCCAGATTCCTCACAGACAAAGCCAGAGGGCAGGTCAATTCCCATGGCAGTGAAACGGGCGAGAACCCAGGCACTTACAACCTCTCCTCTCCTGGAGATGCTTCTGTTAAGCGGCCAGCAGTCAGAAAAGGTTGTTTCCATTCTTGGAGGAGATAGTTCAGTCAGTTTGGCACCTTTTTTCTTAATTCTAGGTGAGCCCCTTCCCACTGAGAAACTAGGGATTTTGATGGAAGAAAGAGGGAGAGGAGGTAAAGGTAATTTTTGGAACAGAGGCAACCTGAGAAAATGAAGAGGGACTCCCTCTTTTGAGTCTCTCTTCATACAATTAGATCCTCACCTATTTCTAAATAAGATTTAAGAATCCGATCCAAAGGCAACCTAGTTATAGGCCTTGATCAGGTAGGGGAGAAATTGTGCTGTAAAAGGGCTGGGAGAGGGCTGTGCAAAGCCTCGGAGGACAATAGGGGCAGGATTTCCAGTTGTGTCTAGGATTGGCATTGACCTTCTCCAGGAACCCAGGGGCAGGGCGGGTGGGCTTTAGTCAAGACTCCCCACTTTCCCACGTTCAGATTAACAAAAGTTGCTCCACGTCTGCAGTGAACTGCTTTTTATGTTTCTATTTAACTTTTGCTACAATTCTTAGCATGGTCCCTCTAGAGTCCTGCTGAACAGAAAGAGTGGGAGGGAGGAGGCACCCGTCTTCTGATCTCCCAGAACCTGAGCCTTCTGCGCTCAGAAAAGCAAACCAGCGGTCACCACTTCTTAGGTGCCTGACAACACGGTTGCTTGGGCCGGGAGACAGGGCGGGGCCAAAGCGAGCTGGGTAGCTGCAGCCCAGAACAGCTCTGAGGAGGATTTCTATGCCACTGGGAGTTGGATAGGAATGCTCCTTAGAGGAAGGAGAGCCAGCTAGGATGAGGACTCACAGCTGCCGGGGGAAATCAGAGACAGGTAGATTTTTGTGGCCAGGCCAACAGAATGATGGAAGGGCAGACATGGGAATAAGAGAGAGTGACCGTGTTTCCCTGTGTGCTTAGGAGGGTGGTATCGCAGGTCCCCTGGGCATGTCCTCAGGCCCTGGTGCCTACTAAAGTTTACAGTCACTGGCTGGCTCTGTCCAGCAGTGAGGAGACAGTTCACCTCTTGAGTTCCCTAAGGAGGGGTAGGTAACACACAGACTTGTGACAATCTGCCTTTAAGATCTGTCTTTTGTCTTTTCATGGCCACAGTGTTCCAGGCCCGTCCCTCCAGGGCTGGAGTGTGCTCTGCAGGAGCTTTGCCCGGGCCCAGAAGTCTAGCAGCTCCTCCGTCCCTCACCTCCCACTTTTCTAACACGTACCGCCCTCCATACGCTCTACTTGTCCAAGAAGTCATTGAACTGGGTTCTCTCCCATGATACAAATTATCAATTCTTCCCTCCCCTCTCAGATAGCATCGAAAACAGCTTGCTATTCAATAGATTAAGTAAATGTGTATTTTGTGGAAGGGTGGATTGTAACATTCGTCAGTTGGAGAAATCAATAATCCAAATATTAGCAGGCCTCATATCCTCTTAATAGCCTCGTATTCAATACTCCTTACTCCAGGAAAACTTTCATTTCCTTTGGTGAGAAATCTCCATACGTGAGGGCGATAGATCCCATGCCTGAAGCAAGGACTACATGATTCTAGAAACTAAATAGTCTGTAGTTGTATGAAATAACTTGTTTAATTGCTAATATTGAAAATATTGGCTTTTAATGGTGCTGTTAACCTTTTACCATCAGACATAGCTGCTTATTTATTCATTTAATCATTTAAAGCCATAGATCAGTGGGCAAGAAATTATAATATCTCAGTACAATGTAATATTCAACTATTTCTCTCACACAAATCCCAGCAACATTTGGGAAATGGAATGTCCAGGAAAATTAGATCAAAACTTCATAAAAGTACAATAGGAAAGGACTTATTTCTTTACTTTCTGGACACCTCCTTTGAATCCGCAGAGCACATTTAGTAAATGAGTTATATAAATCAGGTCGCACGATCTTTAAGTGTAATTCTGATAGTATTGGTCACCAGTGTGCTTTCACTTTCTGTTCCTAGTCTGGGCCCCTTGTAGAGCACAGACAGACTTCTAATACATCCTCCTTGTCCCCGTGTCGGAATTGTCAAAGCAGTACTTGGCTATTGTAAATCGTGCTGCTATGAACATTGGGGTGCATAGGTTCTTTTGGATTGGTGTTTCAGGGTTCTTAGGGTATAATCCCAGCAGCAGAATTGCTGGGTCAAAGGGCAGTTCCATTTTTAATAAATAAAAAAAATTGTCAAAGCACTTCACAGAGCCAATCTTTGGGGTCTTCAGAGGAACCCTCTAAGGCAGATAGAACATGTTAGGAGAGCAATTAGAATCATTCCCACTTTGCGGCTGAGGAAACTGAGATCCAGAGATAAAAGGATCGGCAGAGCCAACGAAAGACAGGTGTTACATTTCCCAAATTACTTCGAGCACAATTCAAATGTCTTTTCCTCTTCCTTTTTGTCAATGGTTGATGGGCACCATTTGAAACAAAGCTTATTTTTGTTGTTATTCAACACAATAATTTCGTCACGTCTCTGACCTATGGAGATTCTGGCTGGCCCTCATTTCCCGCTCTGGCCCTGCTCTCTCTGCCTGATTTCTCTCCAGGTAACACAGTGCTAATCAATTTGTACTTCAGGTGCTCTCCCATGCTCCCAGCTGAGGCATCAACATTTTGACCACGGATTTCAAAACAACTTTAGAAAACAATGATAAAAAGTAGATTTTTCTACCAGAACTAATAGGTATTCCCAGGCAATTCCTCTTGTATTTTTGCACAGCGTATGCTGTTCATAAATAATGTCAGAAGTGGGCCTTCGCTTCTTTAGTAAGGTGGTCATTTAATGTAAGTAAATTCACATTAAATATTGAAGATCAGAAAAAAGCAGCCTCTTCAAAGAGGTCACATTTAAGTGAAGAAAAAAACAATGTGTGAGGAGAGGACCCGCCTGGTGCTGGGTGGCACAGAGTTAATGGCTCACAGAGAGCATATACATGTTTTTTAAAGATGTTTTATTGCTTACAAAAGGAAGTAGTCTTGAGAGACTGGATACAGAAGCTGCCTCCAACCAGCTGCGCTGTCAAACTAGGAAGGATCCTGTTCAATTACTGTGGCAAAATAAAATACTTTGTAAAGGAAATAAACACGATGTGAGCTAAGATTCATGCTTTCAAATATACACAAGGTTTGAATTTTTAATTAGGGCTGCTAATTACAGTCATCAGAAAGCAGAACAGAATAGATTTTACCTTACATTTAGCAGACAAGCCTTCAACCCCAGTGTATTTTTCAATTTCATTAATATTTTATGAAAATGGCCCTTGCAGCTTCAGCCTATTCTAGTCTCCGAGAAAACTGCCCCACATTATGGATGCCAGTGCCTTTAAGCCATGTGCATTAGTGTGATGACAAAATGCAAAACAGCATCTTGTCAACCGCCGCATCAATTGATTCTATTAGATAGTGTAAAAACAGTTGGGTGTGAGTTATAATCTCCGTGACACTAACGATGAAGCAAGACACTGGCTGAGAACAGCCATTAGCCATAACCCAGAAATTAATGGTTCTAATATTTTTGGAACAAATTAACCTTAATGAACTGGTCTTGCAAATACTGTATTATCTACAGATAAGTCAGTGAGTGGAACAATACCATTACATGCCTACTGGTAAACATGTAGAAATATGGATACTAAACAAACAAAATATACAGGTAGGTGTTTCATATGTTTACCCATCTCTCATGCCTGTTTGTTTCTTACATACTCTATAGATACAACTAGTCACTCCCCCATTTATATTGTAATTGGTAGTGATTTAATATTTTATAAAATTGCCTGTAACATCGTAGAAAAGCAAATAAAACATTTCCCAAAAGTTAGGGGAGTACAGATGGTCAGAAAATAAAATTTTTATATTTAATATGCAAAGAACTTTCCTAAGTGTAAGGTGAATGCTTTTGTAAAATAATCAGTTTTTCTATTATTGTGAAGAATATCACCTTTCCTCCTTATACGTTCATCCATTTAGTTAGGTTTTTAGTTTTGCAAATAAGGTTTTCATAAAATAAGCCATGTGCGGTACTCCTTGAAGTGAAGTACATATTTGCCCTCTCTAAATACTTCGGGAAAGTTTGTCAAAGTGATACCGAAGGACACATGGGTGGGATAGCTTTGAAAAGTAAAATCAATAAAGATAGGAGCCCTTGTGTTAATTTCTACACAAGAGCAAAACAATGTGTGAGACCCATTCCCGCACTCCCCATAATTATTAGGGTGCCAAAGTGAATGGAGTTCAAGCAGCCATAGTAAATTTGATAGACAACTCGCATGGACCAGACCACCCTAAAATAGAGGCCACTGCCAAATTCAACTGCAGCTCAAAACTGTAATGGTATTTTACCAGTGGGTTGTTTTTTTCAGTTTAGTTTCCTTCACGTAACGCCACTTCAGTTGTCTCTCTTCATCCCAAATGCTTATGTAAACACTCTTTTCATCATAAAGGATCTCTACTTTAAAAAAAAAAGTGTTTAGTACCTACTCAAATCTGTGGTCCGAAATCCTGGAAACTCATTGACAAATACTGTACAAAACTCAAATACTCAAATGGCTAATTTAAAGAAGAGGAAACAAAAGTAAGGCACTTGTCAACAACAGTTTGTTGGCTTAACTTTGACTTGCTTTCCTGGGAAAGAAGAAAACAGAATTTTCAATGTGAACTGTCAGCCCTCGTTATGGCAGAAGCTCACTAGTGAGAGATCGGAGTCCCCCTTCCATTGGCAGAGAGAAGCAAAGAAACCTTCCACACAGAATTCTTTCAAGCCTCCTCTACAACTCCACTTAAATAATTTACTTTTCATTTTTTCCCTCAGACTATTCTTTTTAAAGTTGGCTGACATGCGTGTTGACAAGCATGCTTTACTGCAAAAGATGACTTGTGTATTGGATAGGGGGAAAAAAAATCACAAAAATTCCTCCAACTCTGAGAATAAAAGAACTATTCTCTTTACTTTGGGGAATACTGTTAGCCTGGACTCTGTCTTAAGCTAGGGGGTACTAAGTATAAATTAATATAAGTTAAATAGATGCTTTTTAAAAAAAAAATCCTTGCTCTCAGATATGTTTGTTGACTTTAAAAAGAGAGGAAGGGACAGAAAGAGAGACAAACTTCGTTGCCTCTCTTACCTGCCCCCACCAGGGATGGAACTAGGTATGTGCCCTGACTGGGAATCAAACCAGCAAAGTTTTGGTTCAGAGAACAATGCCCCAAACAAGTGAGCCATCCACCCAGGGCTAAGCTAACTGTGCTTGAGGAAGGCTGTTTACTACTTTAAGAAACAAACCACTGGCTGTATACTTAATTCAGCAAACTAACTGGAAATAAAACTGTTAGATTTAGGCAGAGAGGCCTTAAATCCATTTATTCAGACTTAATATATGTTTATTTAATCCATGAATGCTTAATTTTAAAATTTATCCTTTTAAAGTTCTGCCAGTACTGGAGAGTGTAGTGGATAAATAAAATGATATGGAAATAATGGCTTAAGTGTAGCGGCTGATTCTCTAGGTCCTTGGCTTTACACGTTAATATTTATGATGATACTTAGAGACTAAAATAGAAGGTGGAGAGACAACAGGCTATTTAGGTCATTCACATACATTTGGATTATAAATAAAATGATTGACCTGTGCTGGCTCAGGGCCTTTACGTTGATATGATACAAAAGACTCTTTCCTACTTATGTCCACCTGTAGAGGGATTAAAACCACTTCGTTTTAGGAGGAACATTTTCTGTTCTAATAAAAAAAATGTGTTTTCTGAATAATAAAATATTCTTTCAATAAAAAAAACTTATCTCCTTCTATTCCTGAAGTGTTTTTATGTACTGTTTTTTGAAATGTTTCATAGACTTCTACCTGATATGCAATCTTATATTACATACAACATACTTTATAACATAATTTATTATTAAAGATATCATTACATTTACTCTTCATAACATCTTCCTCCTTTATAAATCCCTCAGTTGTAACTAGGGAAGAAAGAATATGACATAAAGAACACTGCCTGGCCATAGGGGTTTGACATTAACCACTTCCAGCTATAAGGTCTTCACCATGGGCTGGGAACACAGAACATAGCTTTTTTACTACCAGACATGAAGTTATATCCAGACCAAAGCAACAAACTGCATCATTGCTCTAGAATAAATTGCCCTGAATTGTACTTTCCTCTTGCAATGGAAAGATGTTGTTAGAATTATTTTGAGATTATAATAAATAATAAGCCTAGGCAAGCCAATTGTTTCCCAAAAGCCTATAAAGCATTTTATTATAGCAACATGTTTTCACATTTATAGTTAATAAACATGAAACTACATGTAAATAGGTGGTGGGACAAATTTTTTTGATTAGCTCATAATCCAAGTAAAAAGTATTGTAAAATTTGAAAAGGTTATTTAAAATTTGACATATCCAGTCTTCAGCATCCCATCTATCCACCAACCATTTTTTTAAGGAGCCTTTGTGGATTATAATCTCCATATGTGCAATAAACTCAAAGTGATTATTTTTATATCTGCTTCAATATTCATTCACATATCACTCATGTATTCGTTTGTCCACATATCACTCATTCATTCATCCATTCATATACACCTTCTTTCCCGTAGTCTTATCCCAGGCAGGAATTGAACATCTAAGGCTGTGCTGTCCCGTAGCCACATGACTCGGGCATGTCAATCATGCCCAGTCCAAATTGAGATGTGCTATAACTGAAAAGTAAACACCACATTCTCAGTAATTTAAATTTTATTTTAAAATTGTTTATATGTTGAAATGGCATTATTTTTGGTCTGTTGTGTTTAATAAAATATATCATTAATTTCACCTCTTTCTTTTTTATATGTGACTATTAGAAAACTTCAGCTTCCCTATGTGTCATATGTGCTTACCTAGAGCAGTGGTTTTCAACCAATGTACCACAAGAATTTTTAAAACATGCAATACCTGACTATTTAGTCAGGGGCACTGACCTCTTTTCCTTTATATTGTCAAATAAAAAAAATGATGACAGCCAACACAACAATAGCTATCCAGTGTGAATGAATCAAAATTATACCTATTTTTTTTGTCAGGCCAAGAGTATAGTATATTTTCTGGCGTGCCTCAGAATTTCAGTATGTGTGCTGTGAGATGAAAAGAATTGAAAATTGCTGACCTACAGGGCGGTAAGCACTTCGGTAAGTTCTGAAGTTTCTGTGATGAAAACAACAGTGGCCTGGACTCTAAGGAGCCTAGTTTAGTGCTAACATGAAAGGTCTGCAGTACAAATTCTAACTCTATTATTTTCCAGTGGCTTGACAGCTAAAGCAATACCTTTCTTGTGTGTTCTTTCTGTTGAATCAGTATTCCTGTAAAATATGTAAGTCATTTAATACTTGCAATATGCTACAGAACTCCCTGTTGTCTGATTACCCTGACACAGAGTTTGGATCACTGGAGGCTTAGTCAAGTTCACTTGTTAGGTTAACCTCTTACTTTGGGAAAGACCTCAATCACTATTCAAGATCTCAGACTGGAAGAGACTGAGCCTGCTGCCAAGTGCCCCCAGGCATGCACCGGGAGCCCATACCCAGCAATGGAGGCTCTTACACTCGGCATTCAACAACCTCACTCTGCTTAAGGCCAATGACGGGGCTCTTCCAGGACAAAGTACTCTCAGTTGTCTGGCAATAGTTGTTCTTTTCTTTATAAGAACCTAATTGGGCTGTACAGAGATTGTAGCTGTAACTTTGGCCTCATTAGCACCATACTTCCACCATTATTGATCTGGCTCAAGTCACTAATAGAAAAAGTACACTCTCCTTGGAAAAGACACATTGCAGGAAGAGCTCTCACTCCGTGGAAGCAGAGGCACCTCACTGTATTAGATCATGGCATTGTTGGGCCAAAGTGATTCTTTTCTGGAACCATGAACGGTAATTTAGCTTACTGAGAAAGAGCATTGTTTATATCCTAGCCAGACGCTTGCCTTAACCCCACAATGAACCTTCTCAATTATTACAAGCAATTTGTCTCCTCCACCGACATCTTCCTCAGAATAGCTTTGATTCAATTAATTTATGCTTGTACATATAGAAAACTTAATCTCCAAGAAGGGTAAAGGAAGTTTTGACACCCCGACCATAGCAGTGTCTCTATGACAGTTCCCAAGTGTTTTGCCTGTGGGGAGAAAGGTGGAGCTAGTACTTGGTAGTTGTTAAGTCCCCTGCAGTCTTGTTAGGAGAGACAAATCCATTAGCTCAGTGTTTCACCCTCTGGTCTGGGTTCCCCTGCTTACCACTTGATTGGATAATGGTAGGAATTGACTGACAAGTGTGACAAAGGCCACAGGGCCATCTCTTTGTGATGGAAATTGATGGCTCTGTAAATACAGTCCTTCACTTCCAATAACTTTAAACACTGGATGATTAACCTGAAGTATCTCAAATTTGCTTCTATTCTTATTTATCCCCCCCTTTACAACTGTCATAGGGCCTCCTGTGTCAAGAGTACTGACTGCAAACATTTTCACTGTTCAGATGGTCAACCAAAATATTTATTTCCCGTAAATTTTTGGTTATGGGTGATAATACTATATTTTATTAAAATGTATACTTGGATCTATGGATACATAGTAGGAAGTCAATTGTCTCACACTTCTAACATATAACCGATTTAATATGTTTTGTTTTCTACAAATATAATTATTAAGAATCATTGTTATAATATTAACTAGAAGAAGAAAATAATATTAAGCCCACAACTTATTCTTCCTCTCTTAGTTTATGTAATAATGTATTATTTATTCTGGATATACTTCTAGTGAACTCAAATAATCTCTTTTGAAGGAATTTTATCACAATGGTAGATGGGATGAGGTTTAACTTCTCAGGATAAAACTTTTTATCAATAAGAATTAGACATTGTATCTTCATTTTAATATATTGTTCCATTATAGTAAAAAATGCTTGAGCTAGCCACTTGTTAAAGAGATAGTGCAAAGTGTTAGCTGGAAGCTTTAGGTAAAACATGCAAAAGCCCCAAGTAGCTTTTATATTTCAGTGGGAATAATGTTTACATGACAATTATTTTAGAAAAACTGATCATCTGGAAATTCTACAGTTGTCTTCAATAAAATCAAAGCCAATTGTAGATTAAAGATCTCTTTACTCACTTGAAAATAAAACAAAAGTTTTTATGTGTGCCTAAAAATGAATGAGTTATCAGAGTGAGTTTGGAGAATATTTTGCTATTTAAATAAACCTACATTTGCATACAATAGCACTTTAACAATAAACAAAACATGAAGACAGCAAAGTAAGGTTAAAAATCATCATGTGTACCACCCTGCCACTTAGGTGGTTAATAGATGCAAAATTCTAATAATTTAATTACAACTACATTAAAACTTAATTAGAAAGTAAGTTAAATAGTTAATTAATTACATGTATCCACAAGCACTTAATATTGTAGCTATCACTAGGTGCCTTAAGAATGAATTACTAATATTTTCTACTGTTAATACATGGTTAATTAATGATTTAACAGTGTTTTACTGCTCACTCATTAATGATTTATTACTGTAACTTAAACAGTTTCCCAGCTTTGAGTGCCTTAAATAGACATCTTAAGATTACTTTCCAGGTTTACCTTCTTTCTAATGTATTGGTTATTACATTTTCTATTGTGTTACTCTGATCTTCTTTCAACTATGAATATCAAATATCCTGAATACTTGGTCGGGAAAAGCTAATCCATTATAGTCACTGAATGAATCTGACCAATATAGCTGAATATGAAAATGGGTACAGACCTTGTCAGTTTAGCTCAACTCCCCTTCCCACAACAGGCGTTCTTACACTGTGAGCAGGAGAAGGGACTGTGGGACGTCAAACCAACTAACCCAACTGGCAAGCTATTTTAGAATCTGCTCCCCATTCAGTACCTAAATTGCCCTCATGTTGATGACCATTCTGCCAGAGAAGAGCATGCTATAGATGTTTGTTTAGATAGGGAGACCTCTCTTAGTGGCTGTTTATGGGACTCTCCAGCCCTTCTCCTAGTCACGTGGCCTGAGGCCCGGGGCAAGGTAGACTGTATTGCCAGGCACGCTGGTAGTTAAGAGAGGGATCTCTCACCAGGCAGGTCACTTAGGTAGGGCCCATACTGTGAGACAGAACAGTGATGGAGCTTGTACTTGCTGGGAACTGATTCTTCATCACAAACATGCTTGTCATTGCTTCTGGATTTGCCTAGAGTCTCCCAGAATGCAATTATATCTTCTGATATGTACCTGACAACTGTATTGAGGTGTTTCTCTCCCCCCTCATTTTGGGAAACTACATGGAAATAGTTTCTGGGGTGTGCCACTGCCACCTTAATGCTTGTCTTGATGTATCTACATGTACTTATCAGGGGATACTGTGGCTGCTAGGAGACTGCATTTAGTTGGTTTAGAAATGAGAGTAATGTTCTAGAAATGGCTTTTCTTTTCTAAAAAGTGACAGATATGCAACAGGGGTGGAACTGCTAAAATTAACTGTCTTTCCTTCCCACCTTTCAAAAAATAGAGCTTTAAATGTAGACTTCCAGAGAGAATGCACTTCTTTTACATTTGTTAAAGAAGACAGAGAAATCTAATTTTTTACTACAAAAGCCTTAGAAATATTGACAAGGCTCATCCAATGGAAACTGGACTATATTTCTGCACATGAACCATTTAGCAATTAGCTGCTAAATATCAAATTTTAAATAAAATCCATGTAATTTCTGTAACTTAATTTTGTCCTTTTAAAAATGATTTAGTTTCAAGGTATTTAGATACCTCTAGGTCTCTAGGAATGGAAAAAAGACAAAACCTCTATGCCAACTTTAAATGGAGATGCCAGAGTATTGTAAGATGGTTTCTGTCCTCCATGGTAACAATGACACAATTGAGGATAGTCCAGAATAGAGGAGGAAAATCAGGTTAAATATAACTGATCAAAGCTATTTTTTTAATTGCAATACCAAGTTATAAAGGCTGGTTCCAGTTACATAGTTGGGTCAAGACACATCAATTTTAGAATTATAAAATGTAATATAGATTCAATATATGATAATGAGTAAGAATTATATATTTAGTTATACATAATAAAATAAAAAAGTTAATCTTGCTGTATATTTCTAGAAACTATTAGGAAAGAAGAATATTTACTTTGACCATTCAAGTGTTGTTTGGGATTAGGATTTCAAAATCATTTGACTGGAACCAATTGCCAGCAAAGTGATGTCAGGGCTAGAATTTTAAAAATTCATGAGACTACTGGTCAAGATGGCAGTTAAGGCAGACATGGATTGCCTCTTTGCACAAGCATGTCAAAATTACAACTAAAATATAGAACATTCATCACTCAGAACCATCAGAAATAGAGTTGAATGGAAGTCTGACAACTATGGAATGAAAGAAACCACATCCATTCAGACAGAGCTGGCAGTTTGGTGCCATATTTGAGACTCCATCAACCTGGCTAACACTGTTTGATCCATCTTGGAGATCCCCAGAGACTCTTCCCCACCCAATTTATGGGCCCACCCAAGCTGCTTTTCCATTCAACAGCTGGTCTTGGATCATGCTTCACAACTTCCTAAATCTTATCAAACAAGCAACACCTGGCTCAGTGAGCCCCAGGTCTGGCATCACCAACAGCTAGCCTAGATTCACAGCTTGGCTTTGTCTGGAAACCTCCAAGCCCAGCACAAGCAGCAGCCATCTCAGATTGCTTCATAGCTCAGGCAGGGCAGTCTCAGGCAAAACAAAGGTGGGGGCTGAACTTGGACTGCACCACCTGGGAATCTGCAGGGCCAGCACACCCAGTGGATAGGTACAGACCACAATGGAGCACCACCACCCTGCCTCTGCACAGCTGATCCTCCACAGAGGGCAGAGATTGGTGGCAGAGATTGGTCACAGCCAATCCTTGCAGCTGACTGGCCTGGGTAAATTCCTCGCATTGACCTGCCAACAGCAACCAAGGCTCAATTACAAAGAAGGGTGTACTCAGTCCACAGGAAGGGTGTACCTCAAGTACCTAGCTTGGGTGGTAGGGGAGGTGTGCCACTGGACTCTACAGGTAGTGTGACCTACTATATTAGGCCACAACTACTATACAGTAGGTGACCTACTATATTAGGCCACCAAGACACAGAGTCAAAGCAGCTCTACCTAATACATAGAAACAAACACAGGGAGGCTGCCAAAATGAGGAGACAAAGAAATATGGCCTAAATAAAATAACAGATCAAAACTTCGGAAAAAGAGCTAAATGAATTGGAGATAAACAATCTATCAGGTGCAGAGTTCAAAACTGGTTATAAGGATGCTCAAGGAACTTAGTGAGGACCTCAGCAGCATTAAAAAGATCCAGTCAGAAATGAAGCATTCAATAATTGAAATAAAAACCACTTTACAGGGAAACAACAATAGAGTGGATGAAGCTGAGAATCAAAGAGTGATTTAGAACATAAGGAAGCAAACAACAACCAATCAGAACAATAAGACAAAAAAATGAGGAGAGTATAAACAGCCTCTGGGACAACTTCAAGAGGTCCAACATTCACATCACGGGGGTGCCAGAATGAGAAGAGAAAGAGTAAGAAACTGGAAATCAATTTGAAAAAAATAATGAAAGAAAACTTCCCTAATTTGGTGAAGGAAATAGACATGCAAGTCCAGGGAGTACAGAAAGTCCCAAACAAGATGGATGCAAAGAGGCCCACTCCAAGACACATTATAATTAAAATGCCAAAGATTAAAGATAAAGAGAGAAAATAAAAAGCAGCAAGAGAAAAGCAATGAGTTACTTACAGGGAAGTTCCCATAAGACTATCAGCTGGTTTCTCAATAGAAACTTTGCAGGTTAAAAGGGAATAGTAAGAAATATTCAAAGTCATGACAAGCAGGGAGCAAAGTCAGGGAAAAACCAATATTGCTCTACTCAGCAAAGCTATCATTTAGAATTGAAGGGCAGATAAAGAGCTTCCCAGACAAGAAAAAGTAAAGGAGTTCATCATCACCGAACCATTATTATATGAAATGTTAAAGGGAATAATTTAAGAAAAAGAAGAAGATCAAAACTATGAACAACAAAATGGCAAAAATACAAATCTATCAACAATTGAATCTAAAACTAAGCAAAGAAGAAGAACAGAGACAGAATTGTGGATACAGAGGGCATTTTGTTGGTTGCCAGATGGGAATAGGGTTGTAGGGGAATGGGTGAAGAGGTTAGGGGATTAAGAAGTACAAATAGGTAGTTACAAGATAGCCATGAGGATATAAAGTACAGTATAGGAAATGGAGTAGCCAAAGAACTTATACGCATGACCCATGGACATGAACAATGGTGGGGGTATTGCCTGAGGGAGTGGGGGCTGCTGAGTGGAAGAGGGGCAAAAGGGGAAAAATCAGGACAACTGATATAGCATAATTAATGAAATATAATAAAAATATTTATGTACATCTCATTAACTGTCAGCCTATGATGAGGTAGCAATTGAACATTTGGAAACTTAAAGGAAGATACTGAAGGAGGGAAGCAGAGAAGTAAAAGCCAGGGCTGTTTAGATGTTTTGAAAATTTATACCAGCCTAAACAAACAAGTATTGGTTTATAACTTTTTAAGATCCATTTAGATACCTTTATTTTGTTACATCGGTGGATAAGTTTCCATTATCCACTGAGATGGCCTCTTGAATTATAGAATCACTTTTCATTCATTCATTCATTCATTCACTGATTTTTGTTGCTCATCTGCTATGTGGCAGGCACTAGACTGAGCAAAGATGAGGAAATCAATTTGAAAATGAAACCAGCAGTCTTAAGAGAAGCTGCAAAATTTTTACAAAGTTGATATGGCTCGGTAGCAAAACAAAATATCAGTTCTGTAGCAAAATATCTGTAGCCAAATATCTTTTTATATCCTCCTTATTTTTTCTATTACCGTAATGACATACAATGAATCTGATAAAAGTTATTTTAGATATTGACAGGCTCCTCACTCAAAGCAATTTTGTGTAGTGCCCCCTGCCCTTGTAGAAAGGCTAGCCAAGGATAAATCCTCTTAGAATAACCTCAAGAAGATAAGAGTTCTACATGGTTCAAAGATAAAAATGGAATAGAGTTCTAAGACATGCAGTCTCCATTTCAGAAACAAAGAAGTTACATCTTTAGTTTCAAATATCCAGTTCTTTCTTTTTCTCTTTTTTGGATTGTTCCTCATAGAACTCAACTACTGTGTGCTTTATATGAGGGTCCTCTTCTTCGGGAGGAAATGACATACCTGTCTGCCACCTTTCGAAGGATAAAACAGGACCAAGTGACCAAGTACAAGCAAAGAGAGAGGGATCTAGCAAAATGTTGCTGAGGGTCCTACTTGTCTTGAGCCTAAGGGGAAAAAAGCTATGAAAGGTGAGTTTGGGGCCAAATGGAGGGGTTTTATTTAACCTGTAGCCTTTGGACCTATATAGATAGGTTTTAAGTTATGTGTGGACCCTCATGTAGTATTTGCAAAATTTTTAGTGCATATGAGTTTTTCAAGAAAGGTCTATAGCTTTCATGCGATTTTTAACGGGTCTATAGCCTTCATCTCCCCCAAATTGAGAACACTATCTTTCAATAAATTATTTGAGTCGCAATACTATTTCATCAGGATATATTTCCATTAATTTTAGAGTTTTAGGCTTTTCTGTGCAGTTGTTTTCTTAAAATCAAGAGTATGCAAAGTCTCGCCAAGGCCTGCTATTGTCCGATGAGGTTAAGGAGACTGACTTTCATTACTGGGGACCACACTCTTTTATTTCCACATTCTGTTCTCACCTGGGTTAGTAGACATGGCCGGAAAGTATTTCCCACTGAGGGACAAGAAAATAAAGTTAAAAGAATTTCTCTGTTGGCATGCTGACAGGCTTCATAACCTAAAATAATCACTTTGGTTTTGCTTACGTGCATGTCATAGGTCTTAATGTCACTTTTAAACTTAAAGAAACTTTAATGTTTCTTGGGCCACAGAGCATGAAAGAGCTTCCATCTTCAAGTAGGAGTAAAATAAGTATTTCTACATTTCTCAATTAGGAACAGCTGTAGTTTATTCTCTATCAGCCTATTTTTGTGACCTCACCCTTGCTGCTTGAAACCTTTGCGCAGTAATATTTTATTCTATCCCAAAGGTGCCATATGTCACCTTCCACCTTCCTAAGATAGACACCAGGTGCCAGAAAATGTCAGGCTCTCAGTAGTTAAAGTTGAAGGTAATAGTCCTTGGCATGTCTAAATGCACTTTAAGAAAAAAATTTTTTTTTCTATGGATAAAAGATGTGGGAAAATTAATCATGCTAAGATATTTTTAAGCACATAATCATTAGGATAAATCAAAGTTTTCTATAGGAGTAAGATTTTTTTATTTAATAAGAGATTTAAGCACACATTAATACAAAAATTGTACAAAAAACAAAAGTAACCATAAGCACTGTATTATCTTTTCTTGGACTCTATGTGATGGAAAGTATTCATTCTGGTGTCGATCTTTGAAAAGTGTGGTTATGTGTAAGCATCCTAGTGGAGGAAGAGAAAATATATCCATTCAAATTTAAATTTTGTCCCTAGATAACATGGTGATGACTGAATTTATGACATCCACCAACTGCATTTCCATTAAAGATACCAGATACAGGCAAAAAGATCAAATTACTTATAGATACAATGTTTTAACACAAAAAGTCAAGATGGAACTTTTATAGATTCACAAACAGAATGGCTTGCAGTACCGGAATGCTAAATCCAAATGGCACATCCCTTTTGAGGTAACAGTTTAGAGTAAAACAGACTTATTAATAATCAACGCACTCATATGACCAAGAATGTTATCAGCGCATCCAAGATGGAAAACAACAGGAAACTTGAGCCAAGATTCATTCTATTTTTGCCCTTTTTAACGATATGCATGGGAAAGGAACCCCATTGGTCTCCTTTTTTTAGCTAGTAATGTCTAATGCAGGAAGACAGGAATAAGCAGAGTAGAAAGCACCTGTCAGCTCTATTTCCCACTCTCCTTGATTAGCATGAAACATTAATAGGGCTTTCAGAAATTCTGGCCTGAAATAAGCTTTGCCTGGGAACGTGTCTGTCTTTCTGCACAGAAGCCACTGTCATTAAAAAAGGGCAGATAACTACAGAAGACTCTTTCTTGAAATTTATACCTTTTTTCATACAATGACAAATTATTTTAATAATGGGAATCACATGCACTGCCATTTGTATAATGTTTCCCATAAAATTCCCCCATTAAATTTGCTCCTTTACTTGACTCATCTTTTTTTTTTTAAAGAATGACACACACAAAATGATACATCATGCTTTCTTACAAAGAATTGAAAATGAACATACTGTAATGGGTTAACATACATTTTAATAAAATTTTCATTGTTGTGCATTTCACTTTTCGATTCTGAAAACTAGGGATGTTCCAGTAACCTAAGGCAATGCCTAAGGATAAAACAAATCATATGGTGGTGAACTATTTTCACCTATTTACTCTTCTACAGAAAAAAATATTCATAAATACCAAGGAAAATCAGATATGCACCCAAAATATTATGCTTGGTGTTCAGATCATTTGCCATAAACTATATGTCACTATATACAAAAATAAAACCAAAAATGCTTTTGGGATTTCTATGATTTTTTAAAGGGTTTGGTGCATTGTTAATTTCCATTAAAGGTGAGTGTCAGATTGATTTTGGTTTTCCACAGTAGCCCCAGCAATCTAGGGACATAATCATTCAAGGAAGAAGGTCATAGATCACAAAATACAGCTTTTAGTCCCTAAAAAATATTGTATCCAGATACAAACACCCATAATTTGGGGGTCTAGAAACTTTTGATTTGCTTTGAGCCCTTATTATGTAGTCAGTTTACAGAAAAGATGCCTGTTATTGAACCTGCCATTGTATTACAGTGAGAGTGTCAGCCAGCACACTCCATGTCATTGTATATGAGTCCCTAAGAGGACAAACACAACAGAGGACTGCCCTAGGTGAAATGAGGTGTCTACCAGAATATTATTGAAAAACAATAATATTTCCACAAACTTTGTGGAAAAATCACGCCAATTGCCCCATTTTCACCACTTGGCTATGACGGGGCAGCCCAAATTCAATGAATGCAAATTAAATGTGTTTCCAATTTCTTTGTGGGGAATCTGTAAGTGTGGAACTCCTGCAGTATTTTATAGGCAGATTCAGCAAATACCAATGATAAAGCTAAAAGAATAAATTTATCACAAATTTAGTTAAGAAAAGCTGTTATTTAAAACACTGTGACCACTTTCTATCCCATTAAGAAGCAATGTTTTTCATCAGTTCTCAGAGGGATGTTGCTGATAATATTGCTTTTGAAAGTAGACAAAAAGCAGAATCAAGAAGCAAGGGGGAAGTGTCAGTTAAAAATGACACTAAAAAAGTCAAATCTTATGAAATGAAATTGTACAGTAAACTGCCTGATGTTAGTAAACCTACACAGATGATCAAACACACCCTGAAAGTAGTTTAAAGTCTATTACATATTTTTTCTTTCAATCAATAAACAAAGTATATAAAGAATACATATCTGATCTCTGTGTATTATTCTTTTAAAGCAAGTCTATGCCCAAGATACATAAAGCACAGTTTATAAAGCAAGACACACCCGTCATTGACACTGACAACTGAAATTGACTTTCAGAGCCAGGACCCTGAGGAGGAACTCTTCCAGTCATAAGTCCTGATGAGTCCCTGGGTGACATTGCCTGGCGCCCTAATTGTCAGGAAGGCAAGTTAAGGTTTTTCAACATAGCATTAAATCCTTTCCTAATCCTAAGGAGGCAAATGAAAACCTCATGTATTTGAAATACTAACATGAAAACAGGCTGTGAATAATGGCCGAGGGATTTCAAATTATTATTATAGAGAGGCAGGGAACCGGGAACAGGCACATGTACATCTCCAGCTAAATGCTAATCAATAGGGCTATAGAAACATAAAGCTTAATTTCAGAACTATTAATGTGGAGCTATAGAATAAAAGGAATAATGCATATTCACTGCTCATGCTGCATTTTCTAGTAAAAATGCATTGCACTCTGCTAGCTTGTCAATCTTTAATAGAAACTCATTAATTATTTGTGGGCAGGAGATTGAAATGGCTAATAGCTCAAATATATTCCTCCATTTCATTGCATCAGTAGCTCTAAATTAATGCCTATATTTTTTCCTTAAATTAAGTTAAAAAAATTAAAATGGAAATGTGTGCTCTATTTTAGCGTACATTTAGCATACAGGTAAACAAACAAACATTTGTTACTGTCCCCTGACAATTGAAAAAAAGAAACAGAGTTGTTGTTTTTTTCCAAGCAGATGAATGTACAAAAAAGAAAGAAAGAAAAAAACTACATTTGCACTTTTCGACATTACAATCCTTATAACAATCCAGCTTAACGAAAATTTCATGACACAAACACAGCATAGACAATGCTCAAAACTTACTTTGCTTCTTTCATATGACTGACATCATCTCAGAACCTGTACTACACAAAGTATATATCAAAATATCATGTAGTTGGGATGCAGAGCGTTCTCCATAAAACAAAGTCTACTCGATTCTCCCTAATTAAAAATGAAGCTTCTCTGACATTAATAGGCAGTAAAGCAAATTTATAGGCAGACACAGAACATTTCAGTCAAAAAAGTTAGCCTACAACTTGAGAGAAGGCAGCTTTTGCCAATCACATGCCAAGAATCTACCCTCTCTGACCCCAGCCATCTCTCAGATAGCAGATACTGGCATTCTTTGCACATCAGAAATATGCCAGCAGAGACCATTCAGGAGGGAAATAGGAAAGCAAGTCACATTTGAGCAGACAACAAATGCTCCCAAACCTTGACCCACTACATGCAACAGTGAGTGAGCCGCGCACCCAGCACCCAGCACCGTGAGAGAGAGCAGGCACTGCAGGCACCCTAACCTACTCCCTGTCCTGCTGCAGGATGCTCTATTCCCTGCACACAGCAGGTTTACAAAAAAATAAATAAAAGGAGATTTGCATTATCATTATAAGCTAGTACCCGCACAACAGCACAGAACAGATGACACACTTACTGTAATGTCCCATGAAGCAAAGTTCCCATCTAGAGAGAGGCACTGTTTGCATTATTCCACTCCCTGAAAAAGGGTTAACCATTATGAAGAAACATTATGCCAGACATTAGCAGACAGCCTATTTAGAGATTACATTTTTCCATACATGATAAATCCTGAGTAAACCT